>NC_092723.1:154776084-155441709 GCF_047496885.1 Scyliorhinus torazame | reverse complement strand
AGCCCCACTTCCATCCCCCCCGGCTAATATACCCTATACACATGCGAGAAGAAGGTGTAGTCCCTTTCTCCCAGGTGCCCAAACCTCCATGGATCCACCATCCCCATTCTCTCCATAAATCCTCCCAGCTCTCGTGCCATTCTTGACCTCCGCCTCGACTTAGGGCTTGACCTATCCATCCTCGGCTCAAGTACACAATTAAAATTCCCCCCGATAATCAGCTGGTGGGAGTCCAAGACAGGGATCGCTTCCAACAGCCTCTTCATGAACCCACGGTCATCTCAATTAGGCACATACACATTCACCAATACTACCGGAATTGCCATTAACACCCCACTCACTATCACAAACCTCCTCCCCCCCCCCCCCCGCACCTCCCAACATGTTTTTGTATTCAGCAGTATGGTGACTCCCCCTCGACTTCGAGTCGGATCCAGAGTGGAATCAGAACCTCTTCATGAGACCTACTGAACTACACACATCTTACAACTGATGGCCCATTCCCTCCTTGTCTCAAAGGACCCTGCCCTGGGCCCGTACATGAGGAGTACCAGGGCTAGCAGTGTGGGTGTGGGGCTAAGGGGCTAAATTAAGTGAGTTGATTTTGGTAAATGAGAAGACTAGCAGTAGAGCAGTTAATCAATTGATATTACACTCGTGTCCTTGGTAAAGCAGGACCTGCCAAGGCGGCACGGTAGGACAGTGGTGAGCAGTGTTGCTTCACAGCTCCAGGGTCCCAGGTTCGATTCCCGGCTTGGGTCACTGTCTGTGTGGAGTCTGCACGTTCTCCCTGTGTCTGTGTGGGTTTCCTCCGGGTGCTACGGTTTCCTTCCACAAGTCCCAAAAGATGCGCTGTTACGTGAATTGGATATTCTGAATTCTCCCACTGTGTACCCGAATAGGCACCGGAATGTGGCGACTAGAAACTTTTCACAGTAACTTCATTGCAGTGTGAATTTAAGCTAACTTGTGACAATAAAGATTATTATTATTATTACTAGTTAGCGTTTGAACAGAAAAGGGGTTTAAAATTTTGTAATGTTACTGAATTCAAATAATTGGATCAGAAAGCAATATTTCAGATGCAGCAATTGGGATCCCTCATTGAAGTGAAAGGAACTGACTTTATTCTAATTTCATTGTATTCTATTCAATATTACAATCCCATTCAAACAACAAGAAAAACCATATCAGCTCTCAATCCACTGTTAGACTCAGTTAGCACTCAAGAACACCAGCTTGACAGAAATGTTCTTTGCGAAAGAGAGATCTTTTGACACTGCTTTAAAGAAAAGATCTGAATCCTGTCAGAACCAAGCAGAAAATCTGGCTGTATTTCTTCAGACGCTGCTTCAGTTTGTTCCAGCTCACCTTCTAATTACACTCTTCTGAATTGCTTGGAAGGAGACTGCTAATCTAGCTACAGACATATCTTTAAACTGATTTGAGATGCGTGATTTCTGTTATCATCTCCATCTAAAGTCACAACTCACACTGCTTTTCTGCAAAATTCATTACCAAGCTGAAATCTAATTAACTCCACAGGGAATCCCTGTTATCCAAACAACATTCCATTAGCCCTTTTTACAATGCTAAAATTGCACCTCTGGTGTTTGAGATTCTCAGTGGTCATGAAAAGTGTTACATCAATGCAAGTCTTTCTTTTTTTTTCTTCAGCCACTAAAACATGTGATGGGATTTTTGAAGTTCTAGATTAAAGTGAAGCTCCTGTATCTATCCCTCTTGTTCTGTCATCCTGGTGATGTCTGGCTGCTTTTTCCGTTTGCTTTCCTACAGCCTTCAGAATAATTTTGTGGCTGAAGATGGGGCAAAGTTCACCGCGGATGCTCTTCATGTGAATCGCAAGCTGACCATATTGAAGTAAGCCTTGACCATCGCTCGCTGCATTATTGTTCCCATTAATTTGTTTTGTGTTTAGCCACTAGAGGACATGTCCTGTGATTCCACTGTTCTGGTCAAGGTGAAACAGCCTCCACCGTTTGGAGGATGCAGCTGAAGGGTGCAGGCTTCTCCCTGTAGTACCCCATTGTGATCAGGTGGAGATGAGGGTATTGGGGGTGTGGGCAGCTTAACCTCTTTGTTTCAACTAGGAAGCTGTGTCTGTCCTGGAATTCTCAGATCTCTGGGTTAAAATGCAGCAACAGTGCGGCTGAGACACACAATTGGATCCAGCTCCCAGAGTGAAGCTGGAGTGAATGCCAGAGAAATACGTATTGTAAACAGGCTGCACTTTGAATAGATTGAGCCCGAGCAATGATAGAAATTGCTCAGTGGGTTAATTCTTAACCTTGCAGGCCAACCTTGATCCCTGCCTGACCTGGACCGCATTAACTCACTTGGCCAACTGGGAAGTGGGGGTTGAGAATTTGGCTTTAGCTTCTAGATGAAGGAGAGTGAAAGTCAGACAGATTTTCCTCTCCGCATCCTCTTATTTAACAGTCGCTATCAGTGATCCCAAAAGGAAAGTTTGCGGATGGGGTGAAGGGTGGGGGGGGAAGGCTGATGGTGTAGAGTTGGATTGTGTTCAGATGTGAGATCTACCCTGGTGGAATAGCAGGTGTTAATTGTCTTTGCTTCACACAATTAAACTCTTCTTTCTCTTTTCATTTCAGCCTTCAAAAGAATTCCATTGGCCATGAAGGCGCGAAACGGATTGCGAGTGCCTTAAAGCATAACGGAAGCTTAAAGGAACTCATGTAAGTCCCACCCCCACAGTTCTCTCCTTGAACTGTGGGCAGTGATTGGTGGGGAGGCAGTGTTTAAATAGCCATACAACATTTTATAAGGAAAATTTTCCAGTACGCATTAGCCATCAGCTCATTAGTAGTACCCAGTAACCATCAGCTTATCGCCATTAACTAGCAACTACTTCCTCGTTAGCAATACCCATTAGCGCAGTTTGCTTTGTGGTGATGATCTGTGCCTTCCATTCCAGCCTGTCCAGTAACTGTGTGGGTGATATCGGAGCCACTGCCATCGCTGAAGCCTTGAAAGTGAACAGAAGTCTCACAACACTCAAGTAAGCGCCTATCTCTGTGCCTGATGAATCAACATTCTCTCTGCAACATCTCACTAGTTCTCCAGCAGAGGTGGTTTATCACGGGCAGCACAGTGGCGCAGTGGTTAGCATTGCTGCCTCACGGTGCCGAGGACCCAGGTTCGATCCTGGGTCACTGTCCATGTGGAGTTTGCACATTCTCCCCATTGTCTGTGTGAGTCTCACCCCCACAATCCAAAAGTTGTGCAGGGTAGGTGGACTAACCATGCTAAATTGCCCCTTAATTGGAAAAAAAGAATTGGGTACTCTAAATTTAAATAAAAGAGGTGGGTTATCACAGGACATTGTTGCAAGAAGGACCATGGATTAAACATATAGATCAAAGAGGAAACTTTCCTCCTCTGCTCCGGATTGGCTGCTGGAAAAGAGAAGTGTTAATGTGGAATTAATCACCTGCATGGGCCGCAGTGTCGATGTTTGATGGACTGGGCCATGACCACGGCACAATCACAGGACAGCCATGACGCTCTGGTGGGCTCAACGCTGTGAACAGCCATTGGGTATGATCCAAAATGTAACTGCCAGGATTGCAGCCTGGATTCTCATGGTCATCATTTCCTCTCAGCTCCTGTGCTGTCAGGTCAGTCCAGGTACATTGGGCGTCATTCTCCGCCGGCAGGAGTCTCCGTTCTGCCGGCGCTCGGGGGTTTCCTGACGGCGTGGGGGTGCCCCACAATGGGAAACCCCATTGACCGGCCGGTGTTACGGAGACTCCCGCCGGCCGGTCGGCGCAGAAATGTGGCGGGGCGGGTAGGAGAATTTCGCCCATTGTTCCTGTATCTGGGGACACTTCCCACCTCCGCTGTCACTCTCCTGAAAAGTCTTGTTGTAAAATAGGCAACAAGTCTCTTGCCTCCAGGCTCCAATCCCTCTCTCCAACGCAACTCACCTTGGTACCAATTTGCATGTGTTATCTTTGCAATGTCTCTGGATACCCTCCCATTGCCCTTCTAGATGTTAATTCCCACACCATTGCAAGGTGTATCGCTGCTTGGTATCACTAACTTTCTCAGTTGAAAGCAGGTTGACGTTTTGCTTATTCTGATAATTAATTACAAAATATTTTTTTAAAAATAAAAATTTAGAATACCCAATTCTTTTTTTTCAATTAAATAGCATGGCCAATTCACCTACCCTGCACATCTTTTTGGGTTGTGGGGGTGAGACCCACGCAGACATGGGGAGAACGTGCAAACTCCGCATGGACAGTGACCCGGGGCCGGGATTGAACCCGGGTTCTCAGCGCCGTGAGGTAGCAGTGTTAGCCACTGCCGCCAAATTACAAAAATGTTAACCGGTTGCTGCTCATTACGGATCGGCTCACAAAATCTTCTTCATGTGCTGACTGACTGGCGCAATTCTCCTTTCTGCAGCCTTCAAAGCAATTCAATAAGTAACAATGGTGCCACTGCCCTGACTGCAGCGCTCAAACTGAACGAAGGCCTCATCGACCTGAAGTAAGACTCCTGTCTTCGACCCTCGATCTGTTGGAGGTGACCAGATGCTGGACACCCAGGTTTTCATTGTCTCTCTGTGTGAATGGAGTTGGGTTTTGGGTGGAACATTTTATGTGATGTAGAAAGCTGTGTATTTTACATTCATAACATTTTTATGAATGTGACAGAGTGAATGTGGAGTTTTAAAAAACATGCTTTGTGCAGCTATTAAATTAGTAAAAATGTGGGTACATAACAGACAGTTTTGGGGATGGGGTTTATTTCAATAAAAATATTTCTCTACTCCTCCTGTAGATACCCTCCCTTGTCTTTTTTGGATATCTTTTTTGCTGTTCCTCTATTATGTCAATGGGTCGCTGCTGTCGGAAGAGTTCTAATTTTATTAAATTGCATTTATATTTCTAGCCTTCGGGAAAATTCTATTGGCCTCAATGGTGCAAGGGAAATTGCAAATGCACTGCGTGTGAATAAGGTGCTCAGGACATTGGAGTAAGTCCAACCCTAATAAATCAACTTACTTACTTCAGAAGGCAGCATTGAGTTGTTCTCGTGGGTTGTACTGTATGTTAATATAGTGTGAGGCCTTTAAATCTATCATTTAGAAGTATTTTCCTACTTAGAAAGAACTTGAGTTTGTATCTTGGGGGGGAGGTTATGATTCACATCCAATTGGCCCAGCTCCTACAATACAAAAACTACTCAGTCAAGGAAAATGCATGCTGGAAATAATTAAGCTCAGTTTACATTGCTGATGTAAGCAATTCTGGGTGCTGCCGTTGAATGTTTGTTTAAATATCCTGGGCTGGATTCTCCGCACCCCAATGCCAAAATTGCATTCGGCGACAGGGTGCAGAATCTGTTTTACCGCATGGAATCGTGACCGGCGCCGGTTCCATGGTTCTCCGCCCCCCGAAAAACGCCGGACTCCCCGAGTACGCCGCGCCATGTATCCACCGCCTGAGGCCATTGCCTGAGGCCCGCCCTGCTATTCTCCGTCCCCAACCGGCCAAATTCTCGACGCCGTGTTTCTAATGTGGTCCTGCAGTTTGGGAAACTCGCAAAGCGGCTGCGGACTCAGTCCGCGGCCGCCACAGTCTTGGGTGGGCCGATCGGAGGGCAGGGGCGGCCTCATTCGGGACTGGGGGCTATGTGTGCGGGTGGTCAGGGTTGGGCGAGCAGCCGGTGCGGGGCACTATTTCAGCGGTCCAGGTCCGCGGGCTGAGTCCGCCATGGAGCACGGCGCAGCCACTGGAGGCCACCGCCGTGCGCGGCCTCTGACCCGGAAGTACAGGGGTCCGTATCGGCAGCTGGAGCTGCGAGCTCCATGACAACTGCCTGTTGGCCCCCTGCAAGGCTGTGAATCTATGGCCTTTTGACACCAGTTTTCCTGCCATAAAAGACCATAGTTTTGCACGACGGCTTGGGGACATAGTCCCACAAACTGAGAATCCAGCCCCAAATGTTTAAGAGGGGATGCAGAAGGGATTAGATCTGTGTTGAAGTTTCTTCCCCAATATTTTTTCTAACTGTAACTATTGACTGAATAAATAGTAAAAACAGGTGAAAGTTAGGGACCAACAATGGCCCAAGTGCAGGTTTAATGTTGTCCACTAATCTGCTGAGAACAGTGTGGTATACAGTACGGGTGGACAGGTCCTGCAAGGGGCTGGTTTAGCACAGGGTTAAATCGCTGGCTTTGAAAGCAGACCAAGGCAGGCCAGCAGCACGGTTCAATTCCTGTACCAGTCTCTCCGAACAGGCGCCGGAATGTGTCGACTAGGGGCTTTTTGCAGTAACTTCATTTGAAGCCTACTTGTGACAATTTCATTTCATTTCATTTTAATCCAGAGGTTATGAGTCCAAATTCCATTATGGATAGTTATGAGACTGCATTTAATAAGTCTGGCAATTTGTGGTATAGAAGCTATTGAATTGTCACAAAATCCCAACTGGGGGAATGTGCACAGTCTAGTCAACATGTGATTGCAGTCCTACTCTACATGCTTGAGGTGACCACGTGACAGCCAACAAAGACTGGCAGCTGGGGCAGGGTAATAAATGTGACTTTGCCAGCATTGTCCAGCAGAGGGCTCCTGGAGCACAGCCATACCTGATGTAACTTGTGCAGAAATAGCTTTTGAAATAAAAGCAGAAACTGCTGCAAATATACAGCAAATGGAAAGACACAGAGTTAACATTTGGGATCAGTGCTCTTTTGTGAAAGAGATTTTTCACTCAATTTGATTGCGCAGTCCGGGGGGAGTCACATGTGCGGTCACGTTTTTGTGAGCTCTGACTCAGCTCATCTTTTAATCTGTTATTTCATCTTGGTACACATTTCATATTTGTCTTTTCTTGGGCTACTTGGCTTGTGCTATGTCCCTGGAAGTTCCTGTTTTTGCAATGAAGATCCGAGATAAAATGTGAATATCCATGTTGATTTGTGGCGGTCGGAGTGGGCGTGGGTGGGGCTCAGCTTTCAGCGGTTCAATTGCTGCTGATTGGGCTCTCGCCTTGGCGGTGTTGAGTGCATCGAATGGTGGCCGCCATCAAAGATGTTGTCGAATATGGTGTCTTTGTGGAAGATCTCGGCTCTGCGGTGCAGGTTGTCAGAGCTCACTTTCAGGAATTAAGGGGCATTTTTAAGAGAGTGATGGAGGTGCACGAGGAGGTGCGCTTTTTTTTGTGAGGGCCCGACTCTGTGTCGTTGAGATCTTGCTACATGGTGTGTTGTCTGTCCTGATAGGTTCGGGAGATGGGATGTGCTCCCGAGCCTGGTTCCTGCTGAGAGGCAAATTCCCGATTTAGCTTGAAAACTGCCTGCCATGCTTTGGTAATCTTGATTTGGGGGCGGGTTGCATTAGATTCGATGGAGCACACTGCCTTTGAGGCCAGGGGTCAGTTGGGCCCACCAACCAACTATGTTATCCTGTTCTCAATGCTTGACATGAGGGGTGCGTGATGGCTGAGCCGGTCAAGTCATTCCCCCGGCCGGGGCCTAAGCTGTGGACTGCCTGGGCACCAATGAGATGGCATGGTGGAAGTGACTGCCAAGGGTCAGGGCCTGAGGGGCCATGCCCATGAAAGGTGGTGTTTGAGGGGGCCACGGAAAGGTTGAATTGCGTCCATTGTTTCTGGTACAAGATCCGCTGAATGCTCTGTTTCTCATTCTTAGTTTAACAGCGAACCTGTTACATGACGAAGGAACAGCAGCCATTGCTTCAGCTATCCAAGAGAATCAAACCCTCACATCTCTGCAGTAAGTACATCGGTCTCTACTCCACTTGTTTGTATTTCGACCTCATTAGATCCCATCTATGCTGCACCACACTCTCTGCCCGATCCTAGTCACATGACTTTCCCATTCTTGACTCAGAGGCCAAAGCACACACACCGTCACCCCTCTGCTTCTGACCAGTGTTGAGCAACCAAGAAATGGGAGGAACATACACAGAAATTGCAAGCACTTAAACCATAACTATATTGAAGTTTAACATGAGACTGGAGGTCCCATTAATTGGTAGCACGAGTATGGTGTGTTAACAGACAGCAGGGTATGTGTTAATGGCAGTAAGAGTTTGGGCAGATTGTGTTCATGGTGAAGTGAGTGTTTTGACAGATTGAATGCGTGAATGGCAGAATGAGTGCAGAATGAGTGTGTTACTGGTAGTATGAGTGTTGAGTGAGTGACTAATGACACTGTGAGTGGTCAATGAATTAATCTTCACTATATATGTGGTCAATATGTGGTCAATATATGTGGTCAATATAATACAAAATAATGGATTTAAATTTGCATTTATTTTGAATATGAGGTCATATTTACACAAAAAAGATGGTAAAGTTGGAGACCAAATTCGGTGTCCCGCAGCCAATAATGGTTGTAAAGGTTTAAATAAGATCAATTTAAATTGTGACATTGAGTACATTATTGAAATAGCTGCAGAATATCGATATGAGAGGTGATGGCGCATTTGTCGTTTAATGTCTGTCCATGTTCTCTTTTACAGTCTTCAGTGGAACTTCATCAGTTCAGAAGCTGCAAAAGCTTTAGCTCAAGCACTACAGTCCAATCACAGCATCACCAGCCTCGAGTAAGTCTCTGTCTCCCTTGTGTGCTACCAGCTGAATTTTATTTATTGCGACACCTTCACTCTGACATTGAGGCCAGCAACTCACTTGTCAAAGGTGAACATTAAAATACACACCACAGGCCACCTCTCCAATTTCTAATCAACAACTAGCTGCCTTGGCCATAGAACCCTGCTGCATCTCAACCTATGTCAGTCCCTATGGTAAACCACTATTATATTGTACTTGCTGTTCTTACTTATGGTACTTACTGTTCTTATTGTATGTTACATGTCTGGGTTTGTCCCTGCTGGCTCCGCCCCTCGGGCTCAAGTATAACGGTAGCTAACCTCCAGCCCTGCCCTCATTCTGGGACCGGCTGCCAGCAGGTGTCTTTTAGCTGATTAAAGCCACAGTTTACTCTTCCGACTCTCGTCTGTTGTCATTGACGGTACATTTGTCCCTTTGCTGCTGAAAGCCTTTTCCATGTGTTAGTCACTTGCTGCAGTCCTTGGCTCTTTGTGTAGGGGTGGGCTGTGACAGGAAGTTAATGAGGATGAGGGGGTCCATGTGATGCGGGCACGGGAATAGTGACGTTTTGGCAGGTTCTGGCACCACTATAATCCGTCATTTATCCTGATTGCCGAGCACAGGTTTGCCTGATCCATGAATTAACATTTGATGTTATGTCCCTGGAAGACATCTGGATCAGTATTAGTGAGAATATGCCAAAAAACGGGAAGAAATCCGGTGATAAAAGGGCGCAGACGGATTCAGTGGGGGTCGAGCCGCCGTTTCAATATGGTGACTTGATCCTCAAAAGGAATCTGGATCCAGCAAACTCAGGTGCTCTGAGAGGCTGAAAATGATGACTGCCAACATTTTCCCAGTTATTGATGAGAGACTCGGCGTGCCGACAATCCAAGCTAAAGAAGCCACATTTGCGACGTTCAGGATTCCTTCCTCCATTTCATCAAGCCTTTTATTGTTATTCTGCATTAGAAATCCCCCACCTTGACTTTACTGTTTTCTCGACCCCTATCAGGGTCACACTAGAATTGATTATTTGTTTGTGCCGAGGACAATCCTACACCTGGTCTCCTCTTGTTCTATAGGGCAGTATTGTAATCTCACTAATCATGCTCCTCTTTTCCTGGAACTCTTGCCTGAGGGCTCCCCTCCCTCCAGTCTCGGTCATGGCAGTTTGATGCCTCCCTCCTTCGGGATAAATCCTTCATTACATATTTTAAGAAGGAGTTGAAGTTTTATTACTTGGTCAATTCACTTTCTGATGTCTCTCCTTCTATTTTGGGGGAGACCTGCAAGATCTAGGAGCTTGTTATTTCTTACAAGGCCAACAAAAGGCGTAGAATGCTGGAGAGCCAGTGTCAATTGGATGTCTGTTTGGCTGATGCTGAGGAGAGGTGTAGGAGGGCCCCTAACATGCAATTGTTGAAGGAGGTTAATGCAAAACGGGTAGCTCTCGGATCCTTAAAGACGCGGAAAGCTGAGAGAAGCTTATAATTTGCAAGGCAGAAACTGTATAAGATTGGGAATAAGCCGAGAAAGTACTTTGTCTGCCTGACAATCCCCTCTGGGTGACGTTCGGGGGGTAGGAGGCTAATGAAGGCAGAGATCCATGTGGCCTTTAGGGATTTCTATGCTAGGTTATATAGGTCAGATCAGTCTGGTGATGTGATGATAGACATGGAACATTTTTTCTCTTCCCTTGAATTCCCTGTGGCATCAAAGGATTAGCATTTGACCCTTAGTGCTGTTATCTCTAAAGACGAGGTGGGCTGTGGCTATTAGGGAGCTTCAACCGGGCAAGGCACCAGGGCTAGATGGTTTTGGGTGTGGGTTTTACCCAGTTTCAGGATCTGCTGATGGAACCATTGATGGTATGTACTGTCACTCTTTTGAGACAGGACTGTTGCCACCGACACATCGGGAGGCCACATCCCCCTGATTTTGAAGACAGGTAACGATCTGGAGGAATGTGCCTCTTATAGGCTAATCTCTCTGGCAAGGTGGTTGGAAGGTATCCTTCTGACGATTGTTCGGAAGGATCAGACTGGGTTTATTAAGGGCATGTTCTCCAGTAATAATGTTAGGAGGTTGTTGAATGTGATTCAGGCTTTCCAGAAGCAGCCTCTGGGTGGACTGGTGATCTCCTTGGATGTGGAGAAAGCCTTTAATCAGGTTGAGTGGAATGACACACGTGGAGATTTGGATTGGATGAGGCCTGTGTTAAGTGGATTGAGCCTGTGGTGGCTCTGCCCACAAATTATTTTGAGTTTGAGAATTTTGGGCTCAAGAGAGAGACCAGGCAGGTCTGCCCCCTATCCTCCTTGTTATTTCTGCTGCCCATAGAGCTATTGGAGGAGACATTAGGCGGGACCCCCTAATATCCGGGCTGGAGTGTGGGGATAGGAAGCACAAGACCACACTTTATTCGGACGATGTGCTGTTGTTTGTGTCGAAGCCGGATGTCTCAGTTCCCTTTATCATTAATGTGGTGGATGGATTTAATGCCTTCTCCAGTTATAAGATCGATTTTACAAAGTCAGAGGCAATGACACTGGGAGAGCTGAGAGGCAGACATCCTCCCCTTGCTGATTTTCCTGTTAGGCAGTTCCCAGGGATGTCAATGTTTTAGGCAATTGTATGGGGCCAATTTTCCTCAGTTGATTGTTTCTGTTAGGAGAGACTTGCCTCATTGGGAATCCCTACCGATATCTTGGCTGGGCAGGATTGCCTTGATTAAAATGAATGTGGTGCATAGATTGTTATACTTTCTACAAATGTTGCCAATTTTGCTGTCAGCAGCAGGAGATCTAAACTGACTTCTGCTCTCTCTCCCATCCAGAGCAGTCCTGACTTCCCACCGGGTCTTATGGACCATGGATTCGAAATAGGAGGGATAGAGGCATTTGTAAGCTGGGGGACATGTTCAGAGATGCTTCCTTGTCGTTCTTTGAGCAGCTATGTCAACAATGTGACAGTCCAAGACACTCCTTTTTTAATTATTTACAACCTAGAGACCTTTTCCTTAATAAGACAAACTTATGACTTGACTCCTTTATTTCCCCAGTGGAATAAATCCTGAATCCTATGGAGCCTAAGCAGTTAATCAGCAAGTTTTATGATACCTTATTTTCACGATCCTGCGTCAGTACATTGGGTACCCTGCAGTCTTGGGGAAAAAGACTTGGCAACTTAACATTGATGAGGAGACATGGAGTAGTATGTGGAATTATGCCAGTAAAGTTCTATTTTATTATTTTTTAAGGTACTGCAACACTTGCATATCATGCCTAGTCTTAGACATAGGTTTGATCCTGCGATTTCCCCATGTGCCTAAAATGTCTGGAAGTCGAGGGTGATTACATTCATTGCGTGTGAGCCTGTGTTAAGATTCAATCTTATTGATCTGGTGTAGTCAGACAGCTGGAGAAGATCTTTGACAGAACCTTAGAACTTAATTCTATGTTTTTAATTCTCAGCCTTCCAGATGGAAGAATTATTGATACTATATCCTGACTTTTGCGGCTCACAAAAATATCCTATGCTCCTGCAATAGTGACAAATATCCCTGAATTCAAAACTGACATAAATTAGTTATAGTTATATTCCTGTGGAATTCCTGACATCTGTAATCCGCTCTAAATCTGATGCATTCTGCAGAAGTATGGTACCCCTATCTTAAATTTATACGCTCCACCTTGCCTGGCTTGCTCCTGTTGGGTTTCCATGAATCATATTGTAAGCCTTAATCTTGCAATAAGTGAAGGTGTGCGGTCTGAACTGTTATCCTTTTGTACTTGTATGGCCTTATCCTCTTTTCCTCCTTAATCTGTTGTTAACCTATTATTGGATTGATACAGTATCAAAACTGGAATCACAAGCTCCTTAAATATACTATTCTAAATTTATCCTGTCTTGATTTGTTCCTATAATTCTTGTTCTGTACTGTACCCGTTTTGCATTGTTAATTATTTTCTTTTTATTCTTTGTTGCGATATTTGTTTAAAAAAAATGGGAAAATGATGTATTTTTAAAAATCATGAGGATGAGTATTTTAAATTTGAGCCAGTGTAGGTCAGTAAGGATGGGATGATGAGAGAGCGAGACACCAGGATTAGAATTACCAACTATGCCACTATAATCGCACTATTTACATTCCCACTGATGTTCTCAACACTGATTTTTGATCTGATTTTATTTCCAGCCTTCAGGAAAACAGTATTGGAGATGAAGGAATCATTGCTCTTTCAGCCGCACTCAAATGTAACTCGGTGCTGACCTCCTTGTAGTAAGTTGTTGTTATTCATTTACTTCAGTCATCCTGTAACAATGGGTTAAATTTAATTATCAAGCCCCATCTAAGCAAGAAAATTGTAGTGAAGAGGATTCTAGTGCACAGGGTACAGGGAACAACCTCAGAACCAGTGCAGAGACAGCCTTATAACAGTCATGCAATGCTTGTAGGAACTTTTTCAGAGACCAAATATTGAGCTGACTTTCGTGTGAGATATGTCTTTTCTTAATACGGCTCAGTTAACACAAAGACTCGTTGAGTTAGAAACTCTGGTTAAGACGGTTTTTGTTTTCCAAGCTTGGTCAATGTACGAGGCAGAGCGATTTGGGGCAGTTCAAATCAACTCTGCCTTACATCTCTTTTGATTTAGCAATTATACAATTTTCAAAAGTCAGTAGCCCACCCCGCTGGGCTAGGGTCAATCATTATTGCTATAGATTATATATATTCACCAATGTAATTTACTCTCAGGTAGTATGGAACTGTGTGATCAGCTCATGGACAGTTGGGAACTCATGCATGGTCTTCTGATGTTTCTCAGACCCCCTTATCTATTATCCTTGTTTCTTTGTACATACAATCCCCCATCTTAAACTTGTCCCTGACTGGAACCATTGTCCATATTCAAACGGCTGTCTGGGGAGTGCTGATAAGGAATGTTTCTGCTGAATAAGTTGCATCTGTATGTTTCTGTGTGAATCTGCCTTCCTAAAGAATGTGGTCAGGTTAGCTGGCTACGTCCCATTACGCCTCATGAACATTTCACTGTTAACAAAGATTTGTATGCTATATTACTGTTATGCTTTAAGGATACTCTTCTCTAAGAGTTTGAGTTGGAGAGAGGCCTGCAACACCAATGATGATCATAAAATCTGCACTTCCTCTGACCACAGCTCTCCACTTGGAGCACTGAATTTATCCCAATATCCCATCTCTACCGGCTATTGGCATGTGGATCTGTTGCAGGGAGTGGACAGTGGGGGACACTTCCTGGTTATGGAATAGATTAACATTTGAATTGGTTTCATGATCTAAATTCTTGTTAGGGCTCCCATACAAGAATCCCAACAATTACAATTTGTAAGACTGTGAGGGAAGACTACTAAACCACAGGAGTGATAACACTGACCAATAAGTATCTTTTATGTTAAAACAAACTTTAATTTAAACACAGAATCAATCACATTAGCAACACAGTAATAGCTTTCCAATTAACAGTTAAACAGATCTTAAATAAAGGGGGAAAAAACTATAATTCCCATCTACACCTGCCACTATATATTCCAATTAAGCAATCCAATACAGTTCAAATGCCACTTATAAATCAAGTTAACAATCAGGTTACTTGTTTATCTGTGCAGACCTTTGGAGAGATTGGCACTGCCAGGTTGTCAGCCCAGCCATATCCCTCACCACCCAGAGGATGCTTTCACATCTGAGACCCCGGTGTGGTCACCATGACTGTTTCTGAAAAACAGTAGTCATTCCCGCTGGCGCGACGCAATGCCGGTGGTGTGGGGGAGAGCATATGAACCTGGAAGCAATGGTGCAAAGCCATTTTGAATATTAAAATGTTCTGAGATTCTGTGGTCGCGAGCTAGACTCCTGGAAGGTATGTTGCCTCCTGGGTGCCAGGGCCAGGGATGTCTTGGATCGTGTCTTCAGGATCCTTAAGGGAGAGGGGGAGCAGCCAGAAGTTGTGGTGCACATTGGTACCAACGACGTAGGTAGGAAAAGGGGTGTGGAGGTAATAAATGAGTTTAGGGAGTTAGGCTGGAAGTTAAAAGCCAGGACAGACAGAGTTGTCATGTCTGGTTTGTTGCCGGTGCCACGTGATAACGAGGCTAGGAATAGGGAGAGAGTGCAGTTGAAAACGTGGCTGCAGGAATGGTGTAGGAGGGAGGGCTTCAGGTATTTGGATAATTGGAGTGCATTCTGGGGAAGGTGGACCTGTACAAGCAGGACGGGTTGCATCCGAACTAGAGGGGCACCAATATCCTGGGAGGGAGGTTTTCTAGTACTCTTCGGGAGGGTTTAAACTAATTTGGCAGGGGAATGGGAACCGGACTTGTTGTCCAGCAACTAAGGTAGCCGATGTTCAGGACGTCAAAGCATGTAGTGAGGCAGTGGGGAAGGTAACACTGACAAAGGAGAGTACTTGCAGGCACAGAGATGGGTTAAAGTGTGTATACTTCAACGCAAGAAGCATCAGGAATAAGGTGGGTGAACTTAAGGCATGGATTGGTACTTGGGACTACGATGTGGTGGCCATCACGGAAATTTGGATAGAAGAGGGGCAGAAATAGTTGTTGAGGTTCCTGGTTATAGATGTTTCAATAAGATTAGGGAGAGTGGTAAAAGAGGTGGGGGGGGGGGGTTGCATTGTTAATTAGAGATAGTATAACAGCTGCAGAAAGGCAGTTCGAGGAGGATCTGCCTACTGAGGTAGTATGGGTTGAAGTCAGAAATAGGAAAGGAGTTTTCTATTGGGAGTTGGGAGTTTTCTATTGGCCCCCCAATAGCAGCAGAGATGTGAAGGAACAGATTGGGAAACAGATTTTGGAAAGGTGCAGAAGTCACAGGGTAGTAGTCATGGGTCACTTCAACTTCCCAAATATTGAGTGGAAACTCTTTAGAACTAATAGTTTGGATGGGGTTGGTGTTTGTGCAGTGTCTCTAGGAAGCTTTTCTAACACAGTATGTAGATTGTCCGACCAGAGGGAGGCCATATTAGATTTAGTACTTGGTAATTAACCAGGGCAGTGATAGATTTGTTAGTGGGGGAGCATTTTGGAGAGAGTGACCACAATTCTGTGACTTTCACTTTAGTAAAGGAGAGGGATAGGTGCGTGCAACAGGGCAAGGTTTACAATTGGGGGAAGGGTAAATACGATGCTGTCAGACAAGAACTGAAGTGCATAAGTTGGGAACATAGGCTGTCAGGGAAGGACACAATTGAAATGTGGAACTTGTTCAAGGAACAGATACTACGTGTCCTTGATATGTATGTCTCTTTCAGGCAGGGAAGAGATGGTCGAGTGAGGGAACCATGGTTGACAAGAGAGGTTGAATGTCTTGTTAAGAGAAAGAAGGATACTTATGTAAGGCTGAGGAAACAAGGTTCAGACAGGGCACTGGAGGGATACAAGATTGCCAGGAGGGAACTGAAGAAAGGGATTAGGAGAGCTAAGAGAGGGCATGAAAAATCTTTGGCGGGTAGGATCAAGGAAAGCCCCAAGGCCTTTTACACATATGTGAGAAATATGAGAATGACTAGAGCGAGGGTGGGTCCGATCAAGGACAGTAGCGGGAGATTATGTATTGAGTCTGAAGAGATAGGAGAGGTCTTGAACGAGTACTTTTCTTCAGTATTTACAAATGAGAGGGGCCATATTGTTGGAGAGGACAGTGTGAAACAGATTGGTAAGCTCGAGGAGATACTTGTTAGGAAGGAAGATGTGTTGGGCATTTTGAAAAACTTGAGGATAGACAAGTCCCTCGGGCCTGACGGGATATATCCAAGGATTCTATGGGAAGCAAGAAATGAAATTGCAGAGCCGTTGGCAATGATCTTTTCGTCCTGTCAACAGGGGTGGTACCAGGGGATTGGAGAGTGGCGAATGTCGTGCCCCTGTTCAAAAAAGGGAATAGGGATAATCCTGGGAATTATAGGCCAGTTAGTCTTACTTCGGTGGTAGGCAAAGTAGTGGAAAGGGTACTGAGGGATAGGACTTCTGAGCATCTGGAAAGACACTGCTTGATTAGGGATAGTCAGCACGGATTTGTGAGGGGTAGGTCTTGCCTCACAAGTCTTATTGAATTCTTTGAGGAGGTGACCAAGCACGTGGATGAAGGTAAAGCAGTGGATGTAGTGTACATGGATTTTAGTAAGGCATTTGATAAGGTTTCCCATGGTAGGCTTATGCAGAAAGTAAGGAGGCATGGGTTAGTGGGAAATTTGGCCAGTTGGAGAACGAAAGCGCCAACCGATAGAAGTCAGAGAGTGGTGGTGGATGGCAAATATTCAGCCTGAAGCCCAGTTATCAGTGGTGTACCGCAGAGATCAGTTCTGGGTCCTCTGCTGTTTGTGATTTTCATTAATGACTTGGATGAGGGAGTTGAAGGGTGGGTCAGTAAATTTGCAGACGATACGAAGATTGGTGGAGTTGTGGATAGTGAGGAGGGCTGTTGTCGGCTGCAAAGAGACATAGATAGGATGCAGAGCTGGGCTGAGAAGTGGCAGATGGAGTTTAACCCTGAAAAGTGTGAGGTTGTCCATTTTGGAAGGACAAATATGAATGCGGAATACAGGGTTAACGGTAGAGTTCTTGGCAATGTGGAGGAGCAGAGAGATCTTGGGGTCTATGTCCATAGATCTTTGAAAGTTGGCACTCAATTGGATAGAGCTGTGAAGAAGGGCTATGGTGTGCTAGCGTTCATCAGCAGAGGGATTGAATTTAAGAGCCGTGAGGTGATGATGCAGCGGTACAAAACCTTGGTAAGGCCACATTTGGAGTACTGTGTGCAGTTCTGGTCGCCTCATTTTAGGAAGGATGTGGAAGCTTTGGAAAAGGTGCAAAGGAGATTTACCAGGATGTGGCCTGGAATGGAGAGTAGGTCTTACGAGGAAAGGTTGAGGGTGCTAGGCCTTTTCTCATTAGAACGGAGATGGATGAGGGGCGAATTGATAGAGGTTTATAAGATGATCAGGGGGATAGAAAGAGTAGACAGAGACTTCTTCCCTGGGTGGAACAAACATTACAAGGGGGCATAAATTTAAGGTGAATGGTGGAAGATATAGGGGGGATGTCAGAGATGGGTTATTTACCCAGAAAGTAGTGGGGGCATGGAATGCACTGCCTGTGGAAGTAGTTGAGTCGGAAACATTAGGGACCTTCAAGCGGGTGTTGGATCGGTACATGGATTACGGTAGAATGATGGGGTGTAGATTAATTTGTTCTTAATCTAGGACAAAAGTTCGGCACAACATCATGGGCCAAAGGGCCTGTTCTGTACTGTATTTTTCTATGTTCTATGTTCTATTTAAATGCATGGTAATCGGGCTATTACCCTCAAAGTGAGACCGCCCCAGCGCAAACCCTGCTTTGGCCCTCTCATGAGAGTTAGTAATCATATCGGAATTTGCATCCGCAGCGAATGGGCCCAGAAAATCGTCCCCATGATATTTCGTCACATAGTTTTGGACCTTGGAAAGTGCCAGTCAGCAAAGCGTGGTCAAGGACAACTCTTTGCACTGGCAGACCAGCAGGTTTCGGGCAGACCAAAGAGTGTCTTTAACTGATTTGATGGTTCTCCAGCTGTAATTGATATTTATCTCGGTGTGCACCCAGGGAACAGCCTGTACTGCTGCATCACAGAGCTGCTTGGGTTGAACCTCAGCAAAACCACTGCATCCCTTTCAAGACCGGCTTTGCAAAGGCACATTTCAGATGGAGGTGCACAATAGTCTCCCCACCACAGCCACCTTGAGGGCAACGTGTGGACTCTCGGCATGTGGGAAGGATCTAGGTGGGAGGACCTTTCTCATCACCAGCCATGCTACATCTTGATGATTGTTTGAAAGTTCTGTCAATGAGGCATTTTGCCAAATAATAATAATAATCTTTATTTTTGTCACAAGTAGGCTTACATTAACACTGCAATGAAGTTACTGTGAAAATCCTTTAGTCGCCACACTCCACGGTTCAACTACTTGGAGTGTAACATGGCTATGTGGCCAGACCCATCTTTCACAACAAAGGCACAGTTAGAACCTCAGCATGTAATGGATCTTGATGCTTGTGTATTGAGGGTCTATACATAGTTTAATGCAACTGCACGCAAAGGTGGCCACCAGGATGAGGGGAATGATGGACACATTTTTCCCTCTCTACTGTGAACACAGTCCATTTTCGACATCCAGATAAAGCAGAAGATGGCTCGGGTGTGAGGCACGATCAATTGAACAAAGACTAGAGTCGGATACAACTGAGGCTTTATTGCTCTAAGATGTGTGGCCTCCCACAGCAGCTGGCGAAATGGCTGCTGAATGGAGGACACGCATATTTATACTCCGCCTACTGGGCGGAGCCAGCAGGCAGGGACTACCGGCGAACCTGTAGTACAGGTCCTTCCTTACATCACCTAATATAGGTGCAACAGTGGTTTACCACATTCACCCCCTGTTAAAATTAAGTCTGGCAGGGGTGGTGGAGAACCATATACAGCAATGAATTTATATTTACAGTATTTGATCAGAAAAAAAAATGTCTTTTGAAGTCTGGTGCCATTTAGAGATTTAACCGGTCTGGTGCCTTGATGTTCCGCTGGGAGCGACGTGGCGGTGGCGGCGATGTCGATGCTGGCCTGATGTTCGGTGACTCCGGGAGCGTGCCAAAATCCTCTTCATCCTCGGACGTGGGCAGGGGTAGGACGCATGGTCCTGGTGGGGTTAATGCTGGGAGCGCCTGAGGAGGGGAGGGTGGCGCCGGGCCGGAGGGGTGTGTGTGCGTGGAACCGTCTGGTGCCAGGTCCCTGAGGGAGACAGTATCTTGGCGGCCGACGGTATACGCCACGTAGGCATACTGGGGGTTGGCATGGAGCAATTGCACCCTTTCCACCAACGGGTCCTCCTTGTGGAGGCAGACGTGCCTACAGAGCAGGACTGGTCCTGGAACTGCGAGCCAAGTGGGGAGCGACACCCCGGATGTGGACTTCCTGGGGAAGGCAAAAAGACGTCCATGGAGTGTGTTGTTAGTAGCTGTGCACAGCAGTGACCAAATGGAGCGTAGTGCATCAGGGAGGACCTCCTGCCAGCGAGAGGCTGGGAGGTTCCTGGACCATAGGGCCAGTTGGACGGCCCTCCATACCGTCCCGTTCTCCCTCTCTACCAGCTCGTTTCCCCGGGGGTTATAGCTAGTTGTCCTGCTGGAGATGATACCCCTGCTGAGCAGGAACTGACGCAGCTCGTCGCTCATGAATGAGGATCCTCTGTCACTGTGGATATAGGCGAGGAAACCGAACAGAGCAAAGATAGTGTTTAGGGCTTTGATGACGGTGGCAGACGTCATGTCGGGGCATTGGATGGCGAAGGGGAACCTGGAGTACTCATCGACCACACTGAGAATATACGTGTTTAGGTCGGTGGAGGGGAGGGGCCCTTTGAAATACACGCTGAGGCGTTCAAAGGGGCGGGAGGCCTTCACCAGGCGCGCACGGTCCGGCTGGTAGAAATGTGGCTTGCACTCCGTACAGGCCTGGTAGTCCCTGGTGATTGTCCGTACGTCCTCGACCGATTTGGGCAGGTTGCGGGCCTTTATGAAATGGTACAACCGTGTAACTCCCGGGTGACAAAGGCTGTCGTGCAGGGTCCAGAGTCAGTCTACTTTTGCGCTGGCACATGTACCTCGGGATAAGGCGTCTGGGGGCTCGTTGAGTTTGCCGGGGCGATACAAAATCTCGTAATTATAGGTGGAGAGCTCGATCCTCCACCGCAAGATTTTATCGTTTTTGATCTTGCCCCGCTGTGTGTTATTGAACATGAAGGCTAAGGACCGTTGGTCAGTGAGGAGAGTGAATCTCCTGCCGGCCAGGTAATGCCTCCAATGCCGCACAGCTTCAACGATAGCTTGGGCCTCTTTTTTGACGGATGAGTGCCGAATGTCTGAGGCATGAAGAGTGCGGGAAAAGAATGCCATGGGTCTGCCTGCCTGATTGAGGGTGGCGGTTAGGGCAACGTCCGATGCTTCGCTCTCTACTTGAAAGGCCAGTGTCTCGTCTACTGCGTGCATCCCGGCCTTGGCGATATCGGCTCTGATACGGGCAAAGGCCTGCTGTGCCTCGGCCGTCAGGGGAAAATGGGTGGTCTGAATCAGTGGGCGGGCCTTGTCCGCATAGTTTGGGACCCACTGGGCATAGTACGAGAAGAACCCCAGGCAGCATTTGAGGGCCTTGGGGCAGTGGGGGAGGGGAAGCTCGCACGCGGTCGGGATCGGGCCCCAGAACTCTGTTCTGGACCACATAGCCGAGTATGGCTAAGCGGGTCGTGCTAAACACGCAATTCTCCTTGTTGTAGGTGAGGTTGAGGAGAGTGGCGGTGTGGAGAAATTTGGCAAGGTTGGCATCGTGGTCCTGCTGGTCATGGCCGCAGATGGTGACATTGTCTAGGTATGGGAAGGTGGCCCGCAAACCGTACCGGTCGACCATTTGGTCCACCTCCCTTTGGAAGACCAAGACCCCGTTAGTGACGCCGAAGGGAACCCTGAGGAAGTGATAGAGACGACCGTCCGCATGACCTCTTCACCTCCGACGTCGAAAGCGGTGTATGGACTGTCTGATTTACGAATGGGGAGCTGGTGGTAGGCGGATTTGAGGTCTACCATTGAGAAGACCCGGTACTGTGCAATCTGATTGACCATATCAGATATGCGTGGGAGGGGATACGCATCGAGCTGCGTGTACCGATTGATGGTCTGGCTGTAGTCCACGACAATTCTCTGTTTCTCCCCAGTTTTACGAACTACCACTTGGGCTCACCAGGGGCTGTTGCTGGCCTCGATAATGCCCTCCCGAAGCAGCCGCTGGACCTCGGGCCTGATGAAGGTCCTGTCCTGGGTGCTGTACTGTCTGCTCCTGGTGACGACGGGTTTGCAATCCGGGGATATATTGGCGAAGAGGGAAGGCGGATCGACCTTTAGGGTCACGAGGCCGCACACAGTGAGGGGTGGTAGGGGCCCGCCGAATTTGAGGGTTAGGCTCTGGAGGTTACACTGAAAGTCCAGGCCGAGTAGTAGGGCAGCGCAGAGGTTAGGGAGAACGTAGAGGCGGAAGCCGCTGAATTCTACGTCCTGGACCGTGAGTGTGACCGTGCAGAACCCCCGGATCGCAACGGAATGGGATCCGGAGGCCAGGGAACTTCTTTGGTTGGTGGGGTGTACCGCGAAGGAGCAGTGCCTTACCGTATCCGGGTGTATGAAGCTTTCGGTGCTCCCGGAGTCCAGCAGGCAAGAGGTCACGTGGCCGTTGATTTTCACACTGGTCGATGCGGTGGCCAGGTTGTGCGGACGAGACTGGTCGATCGTCACTGACGTCGGATGATGGGGAGCCTAGGGGGCCCAGGTCCTGGAATGCTGTCGGTGTCCATGTCCCGTGGGGAGACAAGATGGGGGCGCCTGAAGATCCTGCGGGGCACAAAATGGCGGCATCCATGGGCTGCACGTGGACTGAGGCGGAGAAGATGGCGGCGCCCACTGGCCGCGCCGTGGCCCCGGGAGGTGAAGATGGCGGCGCCCACTGGCCGCGCCGTGGCCCCGGGAGGTGAAGATGGCGGCACCCACTGGCCGCGTGTGGCCCCGGGAGGTGAAGATGGCGGCGCCCACTGGCCGCGCGTGGTCCGGGGAGATGAAGATGGCGGCACCCATTGTGTGTAGGCTATGGAGGTGGGGGGCGATAGCGGCGCCTGCGCGGGCCTCGAACACTGTGGCGTAGTGCCCCTTTTTGCCGCAAGCCGTGCAAAGGGCAGCACGGGCCGGGCAGCGTTGGCGAGGGAGCTTCTGCTGACCGCAGAAGTAACATCGGGGACCCCCGGGGTGCGCGGGCTGGCGTGTGGCGCAGGCGTACTGGCTGGGTAAGGCCCCCGCTGGGGCGGCCATCTGTGGGGTCCACGAGGGGTGGGCCGCGCGGCTGGTGGAGTAGGCCTGAATGTTACGTGAGGCAACCGTCATGGAGAGCGCTAGCTTCTTTGTTTCAGCTAGGTCGAGCGTGGCCCCGTCTAACAGTCTTTGGCGTATGAAGTTCGACCCAATCCCCATTACAAACGCGCCCCGCATAAGAAAGTTGGAATGTTCCGTGGCCGTAACGGACTGACAGTCACAGTCCCGGATGAGTGGGATTAGGGCCCGCCAGAAGTCTTCTATGCATTCAGCAGGGAGTTGAGAGCGAGTGGCGAGTACGTGCCTGGCGAAGAGCGTGTTCGTTTTCTGTGCGTAGTTTTCTTTGAGAAGCGCCATGGCGTCGGCGCAGTTTGGGGCGTCCCGGATCAGCGGAAACACGTTGGAGCACAACCTTGAGTACAGGATCTGTATCTTCTGAGCCTCCGGAACAGGGGTGGTCGCTGAGTTGATGTACGCCTCGAAACAAGCTAGCCAGTGATTAAAGTCCTTTTTGGCGTTGCTTGATTGCAAATCCAGCTGCAGGCGATCAGGCTTGATTTGGAGATCCATCTTTTAGATGCAATTTAGAGCAATAAATTGATGCACGATCAATTGAACAAAGACTAGAGTTGGATACAACTGAGGCTTTATTGCTCTAAGATATGTGGCCTCCCACAGCAGCTGGCGAAATGGCTGCTGAATGGAGGACACGCATATTTATACTCCGCCAGCAGGCAGGGACTACCGGCGAACCTGTAGTACAGGTCCTACCTTACATCACCTAATACAGGTGCAACAGTGGTTTACCACAGGGTGATCACCAGGACAGCGGAATGAGGATTGGACCAGACCTGCACCACCTATAGCAACACAGAAAATGCCTTTTCCTGATGATCATGTTTTTACTCGTAATGGAGAGGAAGTGCTGCTCCCACTTTCCCAGTTCTTGTTTAACTATGGCTACTCATTTCTTTCAGCTTCTAGTGCACATCGTCCTCTGAACCATAGGCCTAGCCCTTCAGGCAGTCTGACTTGACGGTGAAGAGGACAAAGGATTGGTCAGCCCAGTTCCCAAAGAACATGGCCTTGCTCATGCTACGATTTACCTTGGCTCCTGAGGTCTGTTCAAATGTTTTCAGATGCTCATCGGTCTGCACACTGGCAATGGATCTGAGCAGAAGATGACAACAGTCCCCATGTACAAAGAGGCTTTAATCTGCATATGTCCACTATCTGGGATCATCACCTTCTTATGCCCAAATCCTTTCTGATGGAGTCATCAAAAGTTTTGATACAATATATGAACAGGGCAGGGGAGAGAGAACTGACTCCAGACTCCAAATCTCATCCAGTGATTGAAATTTCCCTACTGATGTTTGTGTAGAGCAGATTCCCTCACCAAACCCCATTTTGGAGAACATATCCATCATGTAGGTGTACGATATTCTTTCAAAGGCCTGGTCCAGATTGGTGACTGATGGAAATGAGGCTATGACAGGTGAGGACCTTGAGATAATTGTTATCACTAAGGAGATAGTGTTGGCAAGCTAATGGGGCTCCTGGCTCTGCTGGAATGCATCCCAGAGTGCTAAAAGAGATGGCTTGGGAAATTGAAAATGCACTAGTGATAATTTACCAAAATTCACTGAATTCACAAATTCTAGGCAGATTGGAAATTAGCAAACGTGACACCACTGTTTAAAAAAAGGAGGTAGGCAGAAAGCGGGTAATCATAGGCCAGTTAGCTTAACTTCGGTAGTAGGGAAGATGCTGGAATCTATCATCAAGAAAGAAATAGCGAGGCATCTGGATGGAAATTGTCCCATTGGGCAGACGCAGCATGAGTTCATAAAGGGCAGGTCGTACCTAACTAATTTAGTGGAATTTTTTGAGGATATTACCAGTGCAGTATATAACGGGTAGCCAATGGATGTGGTATATCTGGATTTCCAGAAAGCTTTTGACAAGGTGCCACACAAAAGGGTGCTGCATAAGATAAAGATGCATGGCATTAAGGGTAAAGTAGTAGCATGGATAGAGGATTGGTTAATTAATAGAAAGCAAAGAGTGGGATTAATGGGTGTTTCTCTGGTTGGCAATCAGTAGCTAGTGGTGTCCCTCAGGAATCAGTGTTGGGCCCACAATTGTTCACAATTTACATAGATGATTTGGAGTTGGGGACCAAGTGCAATGTGTCCAAGTTTGCAGACGACACTAAGATGAGTGGTAAAGCAAAAAATGCAGAGGATACCGGAAGTCTGCAGAGGGATTTGGATAGGTTAAGTGAATGGGCTAGGGTCTGGCAGATGGAATACAATGTTGACAAATGTGAGGTTATCCATTTTGGTAGGAATAACAGCAAAAGGGATTATTTAAATGATAGAATATTAAAACATGCTGCTGTGCAGAGATACCTGGGTGTGCTAGTGCACGAGTCACAAAAAGTTGGGTTACAGGTGCAACAGGTTGAGAAGGCAAATGGAGTTTTGTCCTTCATTGCTAGAGGTATGGAGTTTAAGACTAGGGAGGTTATGCTGCAATTGTATAAGGTGTTAGTGAGGCCACACCTGGAGTATTGTGTTCAGTTTTGGTCTCCTTACCTGATAAAGGACGTACTGGCGCTGGAGGGTGTGCAGAGGAGATTCACTAGGTTAATCCCAGAGCTGAAGAGGTTGGATTACGAGGAGAGGTTGAGTAGACTCGGACTGTACTCGTTGGAATTTAGAAGGATGAGGGGGAATCTTAAAGAAACATATAAAATTATTAAGGGAATAGATAGGATAGACGCGGGCAGGTTGTTTCCACTGGCGGGTGAAAGCAGAACTAGGGGGCATAGCTTCAAAATAAGGGGAAGTAGATTTAGGACTGAGTTTAGGAGGAACTTCTTCACCCAAAAGGTTGTGAATCTATGGAATTCCTTGCCCAGTGAAGCAGTTGAGGCTCCTTCATTAAATGTTTTTAAGATAAAGATAGATAGTTTTTTAAAGAATAAAGGGATTAAGGGTTATGGTGTTCAGGCCGGAAAGTGGAGCTGAGTCCACAAAAGATCAGCCATGATCTCATTGAATGGCGGAGCAGGCTCGAGGGGCCAGATGGCCTACTCCTGCTCCTAATTCTTATGAGGTAGGTGTCCAAACCTTGTCCCACACTTAGGCTCAGTGTACTCAGGGATATGACTGGCTATCAGAGATCTTCCTGCCAGGCACAGGCCACGACCACTACCATCTGGAAGGACGAGCTGCAGATACCTAGGAACCCCATCACCTGGAGATTCCCCTGCAGCTCACTCACCACCCTGACTTGGAAATATATTGGATTGGATTTTACTTATTGTTAGGTGTCCTTCGCTGTTGCTGGGGCAAAATCCTGGAATTCCCTCCCTAACAGCACAGTGGGTGTAATAATAATAATAATCTTTATTAGTATCACAAGTAGGCTTACATTAACACTGCAATTAAGTTACTGTGTAAATCCCCTAGTCGCCACAACACAGCGTCTGTTCGGGTATACTCAGGGAGAATTCAGAATGTCCAATTCACCTAACAAGCACGCCTTTCAGGACTTGTGGGACGAAGCCAGAGCACCCGGAGGAAACCCACGCAGACACACTGAGAACATGCAGACTCCGCACAGACAGTGACTCAAGCTGGGAATCGAACCCAGGTCTCTGGTGCTGTGAAGCAACAATGCTACCATGCCGCCCATAACTTACCTACGCCTCAGGGACTGCAGCGGTTCAAGAAGGAACCACCAGCTTCTGAAGGGCAACTAGGGATGGGAAATAAATGTTGGCCTAACCAGAGACGCTCACATCCCATAAATTAATTTTTTTAAAAAAAATCTGATCAGGGTGGACCACCAACACCAGAACAGATTTGATCTGATTGGCAATGACCTTGGGCAGAATTTGGTCGTCCACATTCAGCAGTGAAATTTCTAATTTCCTCCGTTTCCCACTTCTGCTTGTAGATGAGGGTGTTGATGCCTTTCCTCATGGATTCTGGAGGATGGAGAATTGTTCCTTTACCACCCACCTTCAGGGTCACCTTGACCTTCCTTTTGCTGGTGCAAATCCTGATGACATCCTTGACTTTGGTGCGGTTCCCAACCGTATCGATGTTCCTGGCAAGGCAGCTAAGCACATCCTAACAGGAACTTATGGGTTGTAGATATGCAACGTCGCCACCCGGTCCTGTTGTGAGAGCAGATTAAACAGCAGCCCCTTGATTTTTTACACCTCTATTAAATCTCCCCTCTGCTCAAAAGAGAACAGTTCGGCTTCTCCAATCTATCCACAGAATTTGATCCTTGGGGAAGGTGTGCGTTAGATCCAGACAGAGCGCTCACAAGGAAGGAGGTGGTGATGAAAGCTAACAAAGGTTATGATCACACAATAAACTACAATATACAACTCTATAGTGGATAGTGAAGAAGGTTATATAACGTTGCAACAGGATCTTGACCAATTGGGCCAGTGGGCCGATGAATGGCAGTTGGAGTTTAATTTGGATAAATGTGAGGTGATGTATTTTGGTCGATCAAATCAGGGCAGGACCGACTCAGTTAATGGTAGGGAGTTGGGGAGAGTTACAGAACAAGGAGATCTAGGGGTACAGGTTCATAGCACCTTGAAGGTGGAGTTGCAGGTGGACAGGGTGGTGAAGAAGGCATTCAGCATGCTGGGTTTTATTGGTCAGAATATTGAATACAGGAGTTGGGACATCTTGTTGATGTTGTAAAAGACATTGGTAAGAGCACACATGGAATACTGTGTTCAGTTCTGGTCACCCTATTATAGGAAGGATATTGTTAAACTAGAAAGTGTGCAGAAGAGATTTACGAGGATGCTACCAGGACATGATGGTCTGAGTTATAAGGAGAGGCTGGATAGGCTGGGACTCTTTTCCCTGGAGCAAAGGAGGCTTAAGGGTGATCTTATAGAGGTCTATAAAATAAGGAGGAGTATAGATAAGGTAGATAGTCAACATATTTTCCCAAAGGTAGAATAGTCTAAAATGTAGAGGGCATAGGTTTAGGGTGAGAGGGAAGAGATACAAAAGAGACCAGAGGGGAAATTTCTTCACACAGAGGGTGTTGAGCATCTGGTGGTAGAGGCGGGTACAATTTTGTTTTTTAAAAAGCAGTTAGACAGTTACATGGGCAGGGTGGGTATAGAGGGACATAGGCTAAATGTGGGCAAGTGGGACTAGCTTAGTGAAGAAACTGGGTGGCGTGGACAAGCTGGGCCGAAGGGCCTGTTTCTATGCTGTAAACATCTATGACTCTTATGACTCCACTCCCTGAAGGGTCTCCTGTCCCATCCCACATCTGGAATTTTATGTCTGGTTCACGCCCCCTTAACGGGGAAGCTCGTATTCTGCTGAGATCACGGAGATCCTGACAGTCCACACCCCATGACTCTCGTGAGGGTTACAACAGTGTGGATCAGCTCTTTGTAATATGTTTAATTTATACGGAGGCCTGCTTAAAATGATGAAAGTTATATTACATTTGAATTTGGTCTGGGAGGGAATATTGTGTCACTGATTTTATCACAGTTCCAGTGATATTGTTGTGAAATGGCGACACCTGATCCCCATGTAATCAGAACTACTGCTGAATGTGGGGAGAATGTATCACACTGCTTCTGTGATGTGTCCTGTGATTGCACTGTGTATTCAGAGAAATATGAGTCTAGGCTGTCGTTAATTGGTCCTTTTTATTCCAGTCTACAGGGAACGTCAGTGGGTGTGAGAGGTGCCAAAGCCTTGGCTGAGGCCTTGCCAGTGAATAAGAGCCTGACGATTCTGGAGTGAGTACATTTAATGCTACTGCTGAAGGTTACCACTCAATTACACAAATAGGACTTTTTTACTGTGTGTTGTACAAGGGCTGGTGGTAACCAGTCCAGTTCCAGACACTAAGTTACAGGCAGGAGATAACTGCCTCCAGAGGGATTGTATTGGAAACCTGGAGATGCCCTACTGGACGTTTGGAGATTATGTTGGGACTGATCAAGGGAATTGTCCAATGCTGAATGGTTTAAACCCCTGAGGATGCCAAAATTATGAAGAGATGTTGTTGGCGGGGAGGGGGACATGAAAACAGTTATGGAATAAATTCCAATTGAATGTATTACGATATTTGGGGTCCTGAGATAATTAAATGTGTTCCTGCAAAATTAAGGATCTAAGTGACCTGGAGAAAAGAGATAGGTGGGATTCAGGGGATTATGGATAAAGGATGGGTAGATGGAATGGGAGGATATCGAGAGAAGGTGGGTTGAGGGATATGGAAGGATGTAGATCAACCTTCTCCCCCACCCACCCAAGTTTATCCTAGAGTGTTGTTAGTGTTTCATCACATTGTCAGAGCATTAAGAAAATGTATGTGTGTGCGCACGCGAGTGCTTGGGTGAGTGAGTGTGTGCGGGTTAGTGTCTGTGTCCTGTGACAGTGCCCAGCCCCTGTGAATTCAGTGTGTTTCTTGTCTATTTCAGTCTTCGAGGAAACTTGGTGGGTGTGGCAGGGGCGAAGGCAATCGCCTCTGGTCTAAAAGTCAACAACAGCCTCCGGACTCTCAAGTATGTCCATCATTCATGTTTCAGTTTAACCTACATCCTTGGAAAATGTGTTTAAAGTACTTTAATTAAATGCAATCATCTCTGATATTATCTAGAGTAAGAGGAGTATGAGAGGTAGTGCTGGGCAATTGATCCAGGGGAGTGGAGAGTGACTATGGCCAATACTGGGCAGTGACACTTACCTGTTCCACAAACAGTGAGTTGCTCAGACAGTTGTTATCACTGCAAAAATGGCAAGATTCCACTGCAGTATCCACATCGAGAGAATAAGCACGAAAGGCAAGTAGGATGCAAAACGATACTCTTTTATTACAATACATAAATCTCCTCTCCCCGAAGGGTCTCCCTCCCCCTGCACTCAGGTCAGGATTTTTAAACTGTGAGGGCTCCCCTTGTTAAAGGGGAAGCCCCACCCCATTACCGGGAAGTTCATATTCATTGGCGGTCACGAGAAAAGGAATGGTACACAACCCCTGGCCTCCGTGGGGGTTATAACATCCACAAACAGAATAAGGTGAATAATTGGGAAGAGGGCCAGGATACCTGCACCCTGAACCCTCTGCTCTTTGCATAGCGTCTAGAAATACTGCGAGTTAGGTTGGGCCTCGATTTAATAAATCAGAACATCTCAGTACTGCATTGAAGGGCTGGCCAGGATTCTGTGTTCAAGTCCTGGAGCTCCTTTCTAATTCAATGATAAAAGTGTCACCAATCAAGTCAAACTGACACTTCTACTAACTTGTGGTTATTTATTGTCCATGCTTAGTCATCCTGAGGGCAGTTAAAAGTCAATCAAATAGTGCTAGATTGGAGTCATGTTAAGGCCCTATAGGAGGGAACAACAGGTTCTTTTGAAGGCACTAGGAAACCAGTTAGACTGATAATCCAACAGCTTTGTGGTCACGTTTATTGAAACCAACCCACAAGTGATCTGATTTCTTGAAATCAGTTTCACAACTGGTTATGTTGGGACTTGTGGCTGCTGGCACAGGACTGTATCTGTTTGGGTTTTGAAATGCAATTATCACTAAGTATCCTTTGAGACTTACCATTGTAATGTGACCTCTGCCATGAGGGACTCCTTGCAAGTAACTGTCTTACATTTAGTTCAATAAAGAGATTACACTAGAAAGACTGTAGTCTTTGAGCTCCTAACAGGACCAGTATATACTATAAAGAAGAACACACAATGCTGAAAATACACAGAACCTGGGTCACCTGGAAAGAGAAAAGGAGAGTTTTAGAGTCAGAAGGCAGTTGCCAATTCACTCCCAGAATTCCTTTTTGACCTGTTGAGTTGGAGACAAAGGAATTGTGGGAATTTCAGTGATGGACAATGAGAATAATCTGGGGGAGCGGGGTTTAGCCTTGACTCAAGATCTCGAGTCCACATAGAGCAAATTAAAGACAAGTCTTGGTTTAAAATCCAGTTAGGCTCGGAAATGAATGATGCAGTGGGTTTCTTGGCCAAATGGAATGCTCCTTTTCTCATTTACTCAAATAAAATACTCAGTTTCCGCATTTGCTGTTTTGCAGCCTTCAAGAAAATTCCTTGGGTCTGGATGGGGCAATGTGCATTGCGATTGCTCTGAAATACAACCACAGCCTCAGCCATATCAAGTACGTGTCTCTTTTGTTCTTGTTCTGGCCTATTTCACAGTCTGCTTGGTCCCTTTGCCACTCTTCTAGGTTTCTACACTATCCAAAGAGTAAAGTTACCCCCAACGTAACAGAGGTGATTTACTAGTAACCGAACCGCCCAGTGCACCTGTGAAGCGGTTGATATTTGGCTTGGTGCCATTGTATGCAAACTCCACATGGGAATATCCCGAACACCAGAGCCAATAGAGCAGTTAAATAATTAGATGCCAATCATAAACAATCTTTCAGGCTGTGATTCTGTTTTCCTTGTTGTCGAGGAAGTAATTGAGCATGGACATTCTTGTGACAGTATCCCAATGCTCTCTCTAACTATTGCCTGGTCTCATGTCTCTTTGTGATAAATTAGGTTTTCTTCTCTTTCCAGGTGCACTATGGCGTTTAAACCCATTGGCTCTTTTTCTCTTACAGTCTCCTGGGCAACAGGATTGGAGAATCAGGGGCAAAGGTCATCGCTGCTGAAATCAGAAGCAAATCTCCGCACTGCGTGGTTGAAATATGAATCAAATAGAGTCTGGACTGGAATCTACAACAGTGCTGACTGGCTCAGAGTGCCTCCTTTCTCCTATAACACACTCCATTGCACTCAAATGTTTCATACACTTTAAATTGGACAGCAGTTGGAGTCTCTGAATGATGGGCACTGGGTGTGGTGATCCCTGACCCTCAAAATCTAAATAGGACTATAGTTTGGATTTTCACAGCAGTTACTGATGAGCTACAGTGTAGAGATGCTCCCATTCACCGGAGTGGATAACGTCACAGCAGTGGCTGTATTTGAAGTGACTGAATGCACAATAATCTACTTTAAATCTATTCTCTGTGAAAAGGCAAAAGCAGCACTATACTGAATGGAGACTGACCCAGCTCTGTACAAAAGGCAGATTAACCCAGTACTGTATCTAATGCAGACTATTACATCCCCCCCCCCCCCCCCCCCAAATTACACCTTTAGAACCTGTCTGGGGTATTTATTTTGCCGGACTGTCCTATCTGTCACTGGGCAAAGTATGACTGGCGCTGATGCCAACTGCAGCCCATAGTACATTAGGATCGGAACTGCGCCTCCGTATCACAAAAATGTTGCTGTGGACCAGAGTGTTGTAGACCAGAGGGCAGAAATGTGGTTAATTATTATTCACAGATAAATCACAGGGAACATTCCACAGGATCAGTAGTAATGACGAGGCAAGTTAGACAACATAGTGATTTGATATCTTCTTGGATTTGTTTTGGTTTGAAAAACAGGGAGAGACAATATAAAATAATGGGTGCAATTCTAAAAGAGGTGCAGAAGCAGTGGGACCTGGGGGTATATGTACACAAATTATTGAAGATGGCAGGCAGCTTGCGAGCATGATTAATAAAGCATACAGGATCCTGGGATTTATAATTAGGGGCAGAGTCCAAAAGGGGGACGTTATGATAAACCTTTGTAAATTTGGTTCAGGCTCAGGTGGAGTATTGTGTGCAGTTCTGGGTACCACACTTTTGGAAAGATATGAATTAGAGAAGATGCAGAAAAAAATCAAGAGAACAGTTCCAGGGATGAGGGATTTCAATTACGTGGATGGATTGCTGAAGCGAGGGGTTGTTCTCCTTGAAGAAGGTTGAGAATGGACTTGATAGATGTGTTCAAAATCAGTGAGGAGTCTAGATGGAGTAGATAAGGAGAAACTGTTCCTTTTGGAAGGGTCAAGGACTAGAGGACACTGATTTCAGGTGCTTGACAAAAGAAGGAACATAAGGAATGTTTTAAAGCAGCTACGACCTGGAATGTATTACATGAGAGTGTAGTGGCGGCAGATTCAATTGTGGCTTTCAAAAGAGAAATGGATCATTCTCTGAAGAGAAATAATTTGCAGGGCTCTGGGGAAATAGTGGCCAATGGCAATTGTTTAATGTCCTTTGGGAACAAAATCTGCCATCCTTACCTGGTCTGGCCGACATGTGACTCCAGATACACAGCAATGTGGTTGACACTTAAATGTACTCTCAAATGGGCTGGCAAGCCACTGAGTTCAAGGGCAATTAGGTATGGGCAATAAATGCTGGCTAAGGCAGCGACACTCACATCCTATGTAAGAATAAAAAAAGTTGCTTTTGCAGTGAGCCAGGTGGACTGCCGAATGGCCTCTTTCTGTGCTGTAACCATTCTATGACTCTATTGTAAATGGAGCTGATTACTAACTCCTGACTGACAAGACTCAAGACGTAGAGTTGCAGACAGTTGCCTTTAATCCCCTGGTCGGTGTAACATAGACCATTTTGACATCTCCTTCCCACTAATTATGTAGCCTTCTGTGAAACTCAGCAACAGCAGTATCCTGACCAATTATTGCGTGATCAAGTTGTGCGGAGTAGCAGAGTAGGTAGGAGGCTTGTATGGATGGTCGTTCTGTTTGTATATATGTTATTTACAGCATAAATTTCTATTTATCTTTTTTCAGAAAATACACCAATAAAAATGATTTGACCACTGAAGTATTTGGGTTTAGGGGTGGTGATGTGGCAATGGTCTTCAGTTTCTGTATCAAAGTACCTGCTTCTTTCAGCCAACAGGTATTCTACCTATCAGATCAAACTGCACTAGGGGGAATAGTTCTGAGATCTGGAACTCCAAAACTACAGCTGTGTTTCTGCCCCGTGCTCCATGTGTGAAATATTTCTTCTGAACTACTTGTAAATAAGGAGCCATTTAGTTTAAAGAGCTGGTGTGGTTAAGAATAACACCATGTTGGGCAGCACGGTGAGGCAGTGGTTAGCACTGCTGCCTCATGGCCCCGAAGTCCCAAGTTCAATCCTGGCTCTGGGTCACTGTCCATGTGGAATTTGCACATTCTCCCCGTGTTTGCATGCGTGTTTTGCCCCCACAACCAAAAGATGTGCATGGTAGGTGGATTGGCCATGCTAAATTGCCCCTTAATTGGAAAAAATGAATTGGGTGTCATAATATACACCTGTATATCATGGTGCAGACACACATTGATGGACACACAGTGGGACCAATCAACACACACAACACCACAGCCAATCACCAGTGAGAGCACACGCACTATAAAGACAGGGGACATCAGAGTTTCCGCTCATTCGAGTTGCAGCTAGCTAGGAGGACAGAGCTCACAGCCTGCAACACAGACATTTACCATGTGCTGAGTGCATCGACTGGTTAGGACAAGGCAAAGGTCTTTAGTTAAAGCTAGTATCGTATTAACCCACAGTTTAAGTAAGTTTAAACAGTTAATGATTCAATAAAATAGTGTTGCACTATTTCAAGTGTTGGTGACCTGTATGTGATCCAGAACACCCAACACATCATGATACCAGGAGTGGTGGGATACTAGCACTTCTTAGACCTACCTGCAAGTGATCTGCCTTCCGCCAGCATTCCGTCATCCTGCGACATGGACAACATCAGCACACAGCCGCCGCTCCGCATCGCCGGCAACCTCGGGGCCAACTGGAAGATTTTCAAACAGCGCTTCCAGCTCTTCCTCGAAGCCACGGACAGGGAGGGCGCCTCGGACACCAGAAAGATTGCTCTTCTCCTCTCCATGGCCGGGGACCATGCCATCCACATTTTCAACTCTCTCACCTTTGCATATGATGAAGACAAGAGGAAGTTCAAGACGGTCCTCCTCAAGTTTGACATTCACTGCAGCATAGAGGTGAATGAAAGTTTCGAACGCTACGTGTTCCAGCAGGGTTTTCAGGGTAAGGATGAACCTTTCCAATCCTTTCTTACGCACCTTCGCATCCTTGCGCAATCTTGCAGCTACGGGCCCGCCTCCGACTCCATGATACGCGACCAGATCGCTTTCGGTGTTCAGTCGGACCCCCTACGTCAGCAGCTCCTCAAAGTAAAGTAACTCATCCTAGCGACCGCCATCGAGACCTGTGTCTTACATGAAAACGCCACGAGTCGGTATTCCCATATACAAGCTTCTGAAACGGCGCGGCAAGGTCCCCACAAGGCAGAACGGGTCCAAGTCATTGAGCAACTCCAGGGCCTCAGCCTGGATGAGGGCGGCCATTTTGTGCGCTTTTCACGGACTCCCGCGCTTGTACGCACCAAACGAGGGGACGGCGACGTTGAGGAACGTAATGTGCAGGCGCGCACCACGCACGATCGCACCGCGCATGTGCGGTGGCGCAGCGAACATGCTGACGTCACGACATGCGACAACCATTTAAAGCGGCAATGCCCCGCAAAATCTCGACAATGTCTACGATGTGGAAGACTTGGCCACTATGCTGCCTGCTGTCGAGCAGCTCAGCCTGCCAACTCACATCGCCTCAGCCAGCCTCGCAGGAATGTTCGGGCAATTAAACCCACCATCACCGAGTCCGATGCGGACCTCCCACACAGCAGTGACACCGAGGACCCGAAGGCGCCTTTTTGAGTCAGTGTCGTAACGAAAAACAGGCTGTCCCCGAAGCAAAGACACCAGCCGCTGTCGGTATACAGCATCGATCCAGACGATGAGTGGTGTGCCACCCTGATGGTCAACCGGTCCCAAATACGATTCCGCCTGGACACTGATGCCTCCGCCAATCCTTCCATTGGCCTGCCAGCTATTGGACTATAATGGCAACATCATTCCTGCTACCGGCTCGTGCCAACTTGAAGTGACACACAAGTCACGGAAAGCCATCATTCCTTTCGAGATTGTGGGCTCCTCGAAGGACTATCTGCTTGGCGCACAGGCGTGCAAGCTGTTGAACCTCGTTCAAAGAGTTCACTCTCTCTCTCCTGATGACACGCCCGCCTTCCAGGACGCTGACTTCAGGGCGCAACTCGATGCCATCATCGACCAGCACCGCGACGTCTTCGAAGGCATGGGCACGCTCCCATATACTTACAAGATCCTACTCAAACAGAACGCCACGCCTGTGGTGCATGCACCTCGCAGAGTCCCAGCACCCCTCAAGGACCGCCTCAAGCAGCAGCTGCAGGATCTCCAAGACAAAGGAGTGATCTCCAGAGTTACAGAACCAACCGACTGGGTCAGTTCCATGGTGTGCGTAAAAAAACCTTCCGGCGAGCTGAGAATTTGCATTGATCCCAAGGATCTGAATCGCAACATCATGAGGGAGCATTATCCAATTCCCAAGCACGAAGAGATCACATGCGAGATGGCTCGCGGCAAGCTCTTCACCAAACCTGACGCCTCAAAAGGATTCTGGCAAATACAGCTCGAGAAATCCAGCAGGAAACTGTGTACATTTAACACCCCCTTTGGCAGATATTGTTACAACAGGATGCTGTTTGGGATCATATCGGCTTAAGAAGTGTTCCACTGGATCATGGAACAAATGATGGAAGGCATTGAAGGTGTTCGCATTTATGTCGACGACATAATCATTTGGTCCACCACCCTGCAGGAGCATGTCAGTCGCCTCCAGCGCGTATTCAAATGCATACGGGAGCAGGGCCTACGCCTCAACAGAGCCAAATGCTCCTTTGGTCAGACGGAACTCAAATTCCTAGGGGACCACATCTCCCAGTTGGGTGCGCGGCCGGATGTGGACAAGGTGGCTGCTATCACAGCCATGAAAACGCCAGAGGACAAGAAAGCGGACCTCCGATTTCTGGGCATGGTCAACTTCCTAAGTAAGTTCATCCCTAACCTCGCCTCTCATACCACAGCTCTCAGGAACCTGGTCAGGAAGACGACAGACTTCCAATGGCTTCCTGCCCACGAGCGCAAATGGAGAGATCTCAAAACCAAACTCACCACGGCCCCGGTCTTAGCTTTTTTTGATCTAGCGTAAGAGACAAAAATTTCAACCGATGCCAGCCAATCTGGCATTGGGGCAGTGCTCCTGCAACACGATGAGGCCTCATCATGGGCCCCCGTTGCATATGCGTCACGCGCCATGACCCCCACGGAATAGTGCTACGCGCAGATAGAAAAGGAGTGCCTGGGCCTTTTGACCGGTGCGTCAAGTTTCATGATTATGTGTACGGCCTTCCCCAATTCATCGTCGAGACCGACCATCACCCGCTGGTCAATATAATACAGAAAGACTTGAACAACATGATGCCTCGCCTCCAGCGTATTCTGCTCAAGCTCTGGCGATACTTCCAGCTGGTATACACCCCGGGCAAAGACCTAATCATCGCCGACACTCTCTCCAGGGCAGTCAACACTCCGTGTGACCCAGCGGGATTCATCTGCCAGGTTGACGCCCATGTGACCTTTGTGGCCTCCAATCTACCTGCCATGGATGAACGCCTCATCCAAATTCGCCGCGAGACAGCGGCTGACCCTTTGCTACAGCGTGTCATGCGCCACCTAACAGATGGGTGGCTCAAAATGAAAATGAAAACCGCTTATTGTCACAAGTAGGCTTCAAATGAAGTTACTGTGAAAAGCCCCTAGTCGCCACATTCTGGCGCCTGTTCGGGGAGGCTGGTACGGGAATTGAACCGTGCTGCTGGCCTGCCTTGGTCTGCTTTCAAAGCCAGCGATTTAGCCCAGTGTGCTAAACCAGCCAATGCCCGCAGTTCTACAACATCAGAGATGATCTGGCGGTAGTCGATGGTGTTCTCCTGAAACTGGACCGCATTGTCATCCCGCACAGCATGCGCCAGCTCGTCTTGGAACAGCTACACGAGGGCCATCTTGGTGTGGAGAAGTGCCGCCGACGGGCCCGAGAGGCAGTGTACTGGCCCGGCATCAATGACGACATCGCCAACACAGTGCTCAACTGCCCCACTTGTCAGTGCTTCCAGCCGGCCCAACCACGTGAGACCCTACAGCCCCATGAGTTGGTCACGTCCCCTTGGTCCAAGGTCGGCATCGACCTGTTCCACGCGCTGGGCAGGGACTATGTCCTGATTGTAGACTATTTTTCAAACTACCCGGAGGTGGTACGTTTACATGACATCACATCGTCTGCAGTCATTCCTGTCTGTAAGGACACCTTTGCTCGACACGGCATCCCACTCACTGTGATGTCGGACAATGGCCCCTGCTTCGCAAGCCAGGAATGGGCCAACTTTGCCAGGAGGTACAACTTTGTGCATGTGACATCCAGTCCCCCTGTACCCCCAATCCAACGGCAAAGCGGAGGGGGTCCACATAGTCAAACGGCTCCTCTGCAAGGCTGCCGATGCTGGGTCCGATTTCTACCTCACCCTGCTGGCCTATCGCTCGGCCCCACTGGCCTGTCGCCAGTCCAGCTGCTCATGGGTCACACCCTGAGGACGACGGTGCCGTCCATTCACGTCCCAGACCTCAACCACGTTCCGGTCCTTCAACGAATGCAACTGTCTCGTGCACAGCACAAGGCGGCTCATGACTCCCGTGCAGCTGATCGCCCTGCTCTGGCTCCAGATGACAATGTCCGCATCCATCTTCCGGATGGTGGCTGGTCTGCAACCACTGTGGTTCTTCGGCAGGTGGCTCCCCGCTCGTTCCTGGTTCGTCTACCGGATGGCTCCATTCTGCGCCACAATCGACGTGCCCTTCGTCTCATTCCGCGCTCGCTACGTGATCCTCCACCATTACCACGCCCTCCTGTTGACCCTGACCTGGACTATGCAGAGATTCCGGTCACTCTGCATCCTCCTCACTCTGACGCAGTCCAGCCCGCTCCTCAGCCAGCAGCTCCTGACCCACCCTTGAGGCGGTCAACCAGAATTCGTCGCCCATCTCAGAGACTTAATTTGTGAACTTTGTGGACTTATGGGCTTTCTGATTTGTTCTGTTCTTCCGTTTAATCATTCAAGTGGTTTGTATATAGTGGTCATCTCGTTATTCTTGTGACACACTGTTTTTCTGCACCAGGCACCTTCCCATGTAAATAGCTTAGTTTTTATGTACATAGTCCTGTAAATATTTCGCACACACGTAGTCAGGAACATTCACCATACACTATTTATTGCCACGCAATACATATTTTATAAAAGGGGAGATGTCATAATATACACCAGTATATCATGGTGCAGACACACACTGATGGACACACAGTGGGACTAATCAACACACACAACACCACAGCCAATCACCAGTGAGAGCATATGCACTATAAAGACAGGGGACATCAGAGTTCCCGCTCATTCGAGTTGCAGCTAGCTAGGAGGACAGAGCTCACAGCCTGCAACACAGACATTCACCATGTGCTGAGTGCATCGACTGGTTCGGAAAAGGCAAAGGTCTTTAGTTAAAGGTAGTATCGTATTAACCCACAATCTAAGTAAGTTTAAACAGTTAATGATTCAATAAAATAGTGTTGCACTATTTCAAGTGTTGGTGACCTGTATGTGATCCAGAACACCCAACACATCATTGGGTACTCTAAATTTATTTTTTAAGAAGAATAACACTGAGGCACGATCAATTTGACTACAGACGAAAGTTGAATCCAAACTGAGGCTTTATTGGCATCAGATATGCGGCCTCCCACAGCAGCTGGCGAAATGGCTGCGAGCTGGAAGACACGCATATTTATACCCCACCTCCTGGGCAGAGCCAGCAGGCAGGGGCCACAGGCGAACCTGTAGGGCAGGTTCTACCGTACATCCTCTAATATAAGTACAACGGTGGTTTACCACATTCACCCCCTGTTAAAATTGAGTCCGGCAGGAGTGGTGGATAACTATATACAATCATGATTTTAATATTTACAGAGCAAAACAAATGTATCTTGGCGTCCGGTGGACCGGTCAGAGGTTCAGCCAGTCCGGGGCCTTGATGGTCCTTTGAGAGCGACGAAGTGGTGACTGCGATGTTGGTGCTGACCTGGTCGGTGACTCCGGGAGCGTGCCAAAATCCTCTTCATCGACGAGCGTGGGCAGGGGGAGGACGGACGGTCCTGTGGAGGGTGGTGGTGTGAGCGACGGGGGAGGGGAGGGTGGCGCCGGGGCTGGTGTGGGGGTGGAACCTGCTGGTGCCAGGTCCCTGGGGGAGACAGTATCCTGGCGGCCGTCGGGGAACGCCACATAGGCGTACTGGGTGTGTAGCCGCACAAAGGTGGGGATGGGCGTAGAGACGGAAATTTTTGAACTCCCTTCCCTGGACTGTGAGGTTTGCTAAACAAAACCCCTTTATCTCCACTGAGTGGGAACCGGAGGCCAGTGAGATTTTTTGATTAACAGGGTGGATGAGGAGGGAACAGCGCCTTACCGTGTCGGGGTGTATGAAGCTCTCCGTGCTCCCAGAGTCAATTAGGCAGGACGTCTCGTGGCCGTTGATGAAAACAGTCGTAGCGGTTGAGAGTGTTCGAGGTCGAGATTGATTGAAGTAGTTGGGGTTGTTATCCTTGGAGAAGTGAAGGTCGAGAGGAGATTTGATAGATATTCAAAATCTTTAAAAAAAAAATTTTTTTTATTAAGGGCAGCACGGTGGCACAGTGGTTAGCACTGCTGCCTACAGCACTGAGGACCCAGGTTCGAATCCCAGGCTGGGTCACTGTCAGTGTTGTGTTTGCACATTCTCCCAGTGTCTGCGTGGGTTTCGCCCCCACAACCCAAAGATGTGCAGGCTAGGTGGATTGGCCACACTAAATTGCCCCTTTTTTGGAAAAAATAATTGGGTACTCTAAATTTATATTTTAAAAAATATTCGGAAGGTGGTGGGTGGGCCGGTAGGTGGTAGCGGTGGCCAGCGTACGACTGGGTGAGCAGGGGTCCTGGGAGGCGGCGGAGTGGTTCCAAAATGGCGGCCCCCATGGGTCGCGCGTGGCGGGTGGCATCGAATGTGGCGTCAAAAGATGGCGGCACCCATCGGTCGCTCGTGGCGGGTGGAATAAAAGATGGCGGCGAAGATGGCAGCCCCCACGGATCGCACATGGCGGATGGCAGCGGCAGATGAGGGGAGTCCCGACACCAACAGGCAGCGCTGCTGGGCCTAGGAACTTTAGGGACAGGTCGGGCCCGCCAGACATTGGCGAAGTGGCCCTTCCTCCCACACCCGTTGCAAATCCGTTCAGGGCATCGTTGTCTGGGGTGCTTACCCTGGCCGCAAAAGTAGCATCTTGGGCTTCCGGAGTTGGCGGGCTGCTGCATGGCACAGGCTTGCACCGCACTCGGGTCGGGTGATGGCGGCGCCCACGAGGATGCCGCGTGGTCGGAGGTGTAGGCCTCCATGTTCTGGAAAGCCACTTCCAGCAAGTTCGAGAGCTGCACTGTCTCTGGGAGGTGAGTGTACCCCCTTCTAGCAAGCGCTGGCGGATGTAATTGGATCTAATGCCCGCGACATAGGCATCCTGATCAGCAGCTCCGTGTGTTGGACAGCCGATATCGCCTGGCAAGCACAGTTCCGGCCGAGTACCCGCAAGGCACGCAGGAATTCGGCTTGTGATTCTCCGGGGCATTGTCGCCTCGTGGCAAGGAGGTGCCTGGCATACACCTCGTTTACTGCCTTTACGTACTGTCCCTTCAGCAGCATTATCGCCTCCGTATACGAGGGGGTGTATCTGATAAGATGGAAAACTTGCGGTTGAATATTTGAAGCTTTTGGAGGTCAGTGACTTCGTCGGTGGAGGATCCGAGGTAAGCTTCGAAGCAGCTTAGCCAGTGCTCGAATGTCGCAGTGGCGTCGGCTGCTTGTGGGTCCAGCTCCAGGCGATCAGGCTTGAGTGATGAATTCATCTTAAAAGTTTAGCTTATTAAATTGATGTGCTATCAATTAACACAAGACGAGTAGTGAACGAAACTGTGGCTTTAATAAACTTAACAGAAAGCCTCCTGACCACTGATCCCGAACTGGGGCAGGGCTGGAGGTCAGCCACCTTTATACCGAGCCCAAGGGGAGGAGCCTCAGGCGGAGCTATCAGGCAGTGGTTTACCACAATACATGTAGTACAGTAACAGTTTACCACAATACATATAATACACTAACAGTGGTTTACCACACTCCTCCACCACATTCACACCCTCAAGGCGCCACAAAAACAGCTTGCACAGGGTTCTACAAACCACAGCCCCCCACTCACCTCACTCTCGTTCACTAGCCACCATCACTCAGCTAGCAAGGTAGCTGCCCAACAGGAGCCCATCCTATCCAAATAAACAAACAATGAATAAAGCCAGGCCCCTAATCAAAACCAAAAATTCCCCCCATCCCCATTTCAGAAATTGCTCGGCACCCTATTCTCTTGTCCCCAACCAAATATCCGCTCAAAGCCTTTTGGGGCTCAAAGAGCCTAGGACAAAGGGAAATAACCCCCCCCACCAACCGAGTCTCATGCAAGCCCCCTTCAGTTCAGTCGATATTGCTGCCGAACTGGCAAGTAGGAGGCAGACTCGATAGGGTGAAATCGGCGCTTTAGCAGAGCGGGAGGCAGTTATACACAGCCTTCAGCCACGATAAATGCCTCTGTGTCCTCTGCCAACTTGAAAAGAATGACCTTGGGCCTTGTGTCTAACGCCCAGGGTCGCTGTGTATATCACACCAAATCGCACCCCACTCTGCCAAATAGCCAATTCCACCCTGTTGAAAGTCACCCTCCTTCTCGGAAATTCTGTGGTAATATCTTGGTATATGCAGATATTGCTACCTTCCCACCGCACCTCCTGATTAGCCCATTTTAGGAGCCGGTCCTTTGACTGATAGCTGTAGAAAAACACCGCTCGCGGTGGGTCATTCCCTCATGGCTTTGCCCGAAATGACTGGCGGACCTGATTAAGCATGATAGGGGCCCCTAGTCCTCCTCCCCACCAACTTCTACAACATCGGCTCTAAGTATTCAGTTGGGCTTGGACCCTCCACTTCCTCAGGCAGCTCCACGATCCTCAGGTTATGCTGCCTCAACCTATTCTCCAGGTATTTGACCTTCGCTCTTCAGCCATTACTTCACTCTTCCACACTCTGCAGTTTCAGATCTAGTGAAACCAACTGGTCGCTGCGCCTCCTTCAACACCTTGCCATGCTGCCGTACCGTCACCAGCTCCTTTCCCATCGCCTCCTTTACAGGTGCCAGGGCCTCATTCACTGACTTTCTGAGGGTCTCCACCATTTTCCTCCCATGCCTCTCAAAATGTTTGCTGAACTGTTTATCGAATTCGACAGCCATTACCTCCTCCAATGTATTGACTGTAATCGGCATGGCTCCACACCTCTGACAGACTACCACGTCCTCCTTTTTAAATTATGTTTCTCCTTGTGTCCTTGGACATCTTTATCCCCATAACTCTCGAATAGGCTGGGTTCGCCCAACAATTACTCCCGAAGATGGGAGAAAAGAATCAAAAATGTACAACTCTGGCTGGAGTTACCTTCCATGTGACCACCTTCTACATGACACCACCGGAAGTCTCAGAGATATTCAGAATCATGAGGGATCTTGACAGAGTAGATCAGGAGAAACTTTAAGGTTTACACGATTATGAGGGGCATGGACAGGGTGGATAGGGAGCAGCTGTTCTCTTTACTTGAAGGGTCAGTTACTAGATGACACAAGTTCAAAGTGAGGGACTGGAGGTTTAGGGGGGATTTTGAGGAAAACATTTTTACTCAAAGGGTGGTGACGGTCTGGAATCCACAGCCTGGGAGAGTGGTAGAGATGGGTTGTCTCACATCCTTTAAAAAGTACCTGGATGAGCACTTGGCACGTCATAACATGCAAGGCTATGGGCCAAGTGATGGCAAGTGGGGTTAGGTCAGCGGTTAAGGAGTTTTTCATGCGTCGGTGCATACTCAATGGGCCAAAGGGCCTCTTCTGCAGTATTATTCTGCGATTGTGATTCTGTGATGCAATTCCTCAGTGAGAAATTAATGGAGTAAACTATGGGCTTGGTATAACTACAGGTTGGATATTCTGCAACAAACTGATATCCAGGTGTGTTGACTACAATCAGCGTAATTGTGAGCAACATGGTGTATGTCTCAGTAGCAGTAACAGTCATGTAGGTCCCCCACAACCCCAGTAATGGAAGCCGTCACTAAAACGGCACTAATCCTAAAGATCAGCACGGCACTCCAGATAAAATTCATGACTTATCCAATTACAACGCAGTAATTGCACAGTAACTGAAAGCTCAGTACTGGCCTAGGCCAGGGATGTAGTACACAAGTTAGACCAAACCTTTTCTGCTTCATTGTGACAATGTGCAAGAACCTTAATGGATTGGAATGAAACAAGCACATTGTACAAAGCAACATGCTGAGATTTATTTTGCTCCCGAGGTGTCAATAGCAAATAAGGAATAATTTACACCAAAATATTTAATATATATTTACCAGGACAGTAGCCTCTGTTTCATTTTGATCTCCAGTTATAAATCACAAGCATAAAATAAACTCTGAATAAATACAATTAAAACAAATTTGCAAGAGACACATTTATCTGAAAAATGGAGAATGCTTTTATGTTTGAGGCTGCTATTACAGGTGGAATATGCTGGTGAAATCCTACATCTTACTCTGCACAGGGCTGTGTTAAGTTTGTATTGAACAGAAAGTCTAAACTACCTACTTTGTTCTCAGAGCGACTTCCAAGCCAGACAATTTCAATTATGACTCGTGTTATAATGTAGAGGCACTGACCATCTGTCATCTAGGTTGAGGCTGGGGTTATGGTCTAATGTAGCTGCTTGGAATGAGCTGAAGGTAAACCTTTCTAACTAAAAGGAAAAATGCCTGGCACAGCCCTGATTCACACATGAAGGTTTACCTGAAGGAATCAGAACACTTAAAGCTCACAGGTTCTGCTTTAAATTGGATTAATGTCTACCATTGCTGGAGATTAGGAAGAAGTTGAATGTAACAGTATCCATCCTTGATACGCAATCTGTAGGCTGATCCAATTGGGCAGCAGCAGCTTTAGGGCCTACAGATTTAATTGACACTCATTCACCAGTTATTATCCAGGCCTCCAGATGAAGCAGGTTGAGTTGGTGGTGTTACACCAGAGATCTAAACTATCTAGTGAACATAGCTCTGTCAGTTAGTCTGAATCCATATTGTTAGCAGCTGGGGAGAAGACAGTTGTTTTACTATAGCATTTCCACAATGAGATTCTGGGGAGGAACCAAGAGAAATGTAGATAAAAGAAGATTCTGCAGAAAACTTCAAAAAAAGATTTAATTATATCCTCCCCTGAGAAGTAAGCAGCACTGGGTAAATGTAGTTCAATCTGCTTTGTCAGGGCTATTTCAATACACAGTAAATGAATGACAACAGAATAATAAATCTGGAAAGAAAAACTTTCAAACACCGGGGGAAAAAAAGTTGATTAAAAAAATTCTAAATTGTGATTTGCTGCTTTGATTACTGCTCCACCTCTCTTTGAAATAGCAGCAGTTTGTTGTGTTCAGAGTTTGGAGCTGTGGGGGTGATGATGTAAGTGGTGTTACTGCAGCATGTTAAGAATCTTGGAGCACAATCTGATGAATACATTGAGGAGCAAGGGAGTCAAACAGACAGCTGATTAAACGTTCCACCTGTACAATAAACAAAAGTCATGAAGAGTAATTATTCACCTCATAAACCACAGGACTAAGGTACAGGACTAATAATTCACCCTGCAAAACAGCTCTCACAGCCCCTCGCCACAACTCCCTCCAGATTGACTCTTCACTTATGAACAAGCCTTGCCATCAATTAAATATGGTGGATGACTGTATCCAAGTTATGGTCTTAACAGAAACCTGGTTCAGGGGTGGTGGTAACTTTGCCCTGAACAAAGTCTCCTCATTTGGCTGTACATTCCACTATTTGCTTTGCCCAGATAGTCGCAGTGGCACTTATCACCGAATCACACCTACTCCTCTGGTACTTTATCCTCCTTTGAGCATCTCCACTCATCTCAACTCCCTTTCAAAATCCACATTCTCTACTTCCCAAGTAAGATAAAAATATTTGCACCAAAATATCTTCACTGCTTACCTCCCTCAGCCTCTGCACTGACAAACCTCTTGGTAATCTCAAACTTCATCTTAATTTATAGTATGCTCTCTCCTCTGAGTTCACTATCTTCTTATCCTTCCTAAATTTCTCCCTCCATATAAACTCTCCAGCGCATATTCATTAGAATCCCCTTGCTCATTTATGTGGCCCTATTACTCCCATTGTGAAACACTGATATGGCCATCTCTGATCACTTCCTTCACCCACATCCTCTATCCCATCTAAAAGCTGCTTCCTTCTGGATCTCCCAACCCCAACCGACAGACACAAACCTGAATTGATATGGCAGATAACTGGTAAGCTATTCATTTCCAGGTTTGATTGGACCAGACAAAGGACCATCATGTCCTGTTCTTGCCTGCCAAAATTGCTCACAATTCCACAATCATCCTGAAATGCAAAAATAACTTCTGGCTTCTTTCTCTGGTGCAAATCATTTTCTAAAACCCTTTTTTCCTGTCCCCTCCACCTTCACCAACAAGTATGTGGACCTATGGAGTTATTTATCTCTAAGATCAAGAGCAACTGAACAGCTGCCTCTCCCATGTCTCTCCCTTGCATTAGTCCCACCAGACCAAACTTCCTCTAACGATCCCACTGCCCTAGACCTGAACTTTCACCATTCTCAACCTTCTTTCCTCCCTCATGTTCTCCAAGGACCAGATTCTGACTGTGACAAAGGTAAACAATCCATTGTCCTTCTCAACCTGTCTGCAAGCGTTGACACAGGGGTACAGTCTCGGTGCAAAAGGCACAGGGGTGTCGAATTCTTACAATATTCACAAGAGCTTTTTGGTGTCTATGTCATAAGCCTCACATAGAGAAGGGGCAATTTGGACTTAGTTTTAAGAAATGAAGCTAGGCAGGTAGAAGAGGTGCCATTGGAAGAACATTTGGTAGCAGTAATAATCTGATTAGAACCAGAGTAGTTTAGAAAAGCAGAAAGAAAGACAAAGTGCAAAAGATTTAAATTGGGGAAAGGCCAATTTTACTAAGCTATGATATGATTTAGAAAATGTGGACTGGATATAGCTACTTGAAGGTAAATCAGTCTCAGAGCAGTGAGACGTATTCAAGGAGGAGATAATGGGAATTGAGAACAAACATTTTCCCACAATGACAAAGGGTGGAACTCCCAAATCTAGAACCCTCTGGATGCCAAAGAGCATACAGAATGGATAAGACAAAAAGGGAAATGTCAGATACCAAGAGTTCAATACTGCAGAAAGCAGGAGGAATATAGAAAATGCAGGGTAAAATAAATCAAAGAAAGGACATGAAAAATATCGACAATAAAATAAAGAAAAACCTGAAGGTATTTTATAAATAGAAAAACAGTAAGAGGATGATTAAGGAAAGAGTAGGACCAAGAAGAGAAAAAAAATGTAACTTAAACTTGTAATGAGAAGGGTGGCACGGTGGCGCACTGATTAGCACTGCTGCCTAATGCGCCGAGAACCCGGGTTCAATCCTGGCCCTGGGTCACTGTCCGTGTGCAGTTTGCACATTCTCCCCGTGGGTCTCACCCCCACAACCCAAAGATGTGCAGGGCAGGTGGATTGGCCATGCTAAATTATCCTTCAATTGGAAAAGAAATTAATTGGGTACTCTAAAATTATAATAAATAAATAAATAACTTGTAATTAAGCCATTTGGTCTGTGATGTTTAATGCGGCAAAAATAAATGGTAAATTACTGAGATCCAGAGGAAAAAAGAGGGATGTTGGAGAGCGTGTCTACACCTCCCTGAAGATAGGTCAGGTAGGTAAGGTGGCTAAAAAGCCAGATAGGCGATATTTGCCTTTAACAGTAGGAAAGTTATGCTAGGACTACACAAAACATTAGTAAGGCCATCAGCTAGAGTACAGCGTGCAGGTCTGGTCAACCAGGGTACAGAGAAGATTTATGAGGATGTTGCAATGGATAGAGAATTTTAATTTTGAGAAAGTTTGGATAGGTTGGCTTTTCTTTGCAGTTGGGGGAAGATTTAATTGAGGTGTATAATATTGTGCATGGCCCAGGATAGAGTGGATAGGAAGGACCCAATTCCATTAGCAAAGGAGTGACCAACCATGGGTTATAGATCTAAAATAATTGGCAGGAGAAATAAAGGGGAATTGAGGAGAATCTTTTTCATTCAGAGGGTAGCGGGATCTGGAATTCCCTCCCTGAAATGGTGCTAGAGGCCGAAACCCTCATAACATTTGAAAAGTACTTGGATATATGCACTTGAAATGCTGTAACCTATAGGGTTTTGGACCAAAATCTGGTAAGTGGGATTAAGCTAGTTTTCTCTTTTATGGCTGACACAGACACCGATGGACTGAAAAGCCTCCATCTGTGCTTTAAATTTTCTATGTTTCTATTCTACCTTCTGTAAACGTGAAGCAATCTGAAACTCTGCTGCCCATGTCCTGACTCACACCAAGAGCCAGTCACCCATCAACAGCCTTGTGTTCACATTAGTTTCTGGTTAAGCAATAGCCCAATTTTAAAATACTCAGCCTCATCTCCAACTCCCCCCATGGTGTCACCCCTTCCTAACTCTGTAATTTCCTCCAGCTTCATAACCCTCCGAGATGTCTGTTCTCATCTAATTCTGATCTCTTGAGAATCCCCAATTTTAATTGCTCCAACATTGGTGGCCAAGCAACTTCCGAGGCCCATAACAATGGAATTCCCTTAAGGCACCCCTTAAAATCTACTTCTCCGTCCAAGCTTTTTGTCATTTGCCCTATATCTCCTTGTGTGCATCAATGTCAAATTTTGCTTTATAATGATCTAGTGAAGCACCTTGGGACATTTAATTAGATTAATGATGCACTATAAATACAAGATGTTGTAAGCTACAGGACCGAAATTCAGGAAGAAATTTTCATGTGCATTATGGTTATAATGCACATGGTTATATAGGCAGATCTAGAAATCATTGCTTTGGCCATTTAAAACCATAGAATTTCTGCCACTATACTGAAAATGGAACTGAGCTTCCTTTGCGATTGTTTGAAAATTAGAATAGATTAAAGGAAGTTAGATTGTGTCTAATTTTTGATTCAAATTAGGTTACTGTGTTTAGATAGAGAATGACTGTCCCACCCCACAAACAATGGTTAAAGTAGCGAAGGCTTTTGTGATTTTACCTAAAATATAATATCCATCAGTGAACATATTTTACATCATTATCAAAAAGAACAGAACAAATTGCGTGAATGTTCTACAAAGTGGATGAGTGTAACATGTGAGGGGCAGCGTGCAGGGAGCTGCTGCACTGAGTACTTGCCTGTGGCTCACTCTTTGGGTAGATGAAATACTGCAGGCAATCCTCAAGCTCCAGTTTTTCCCAAGGAAGGCTGAAATAGACAGGGGGAATTGATTTGGGAATTCTATCATATGCATTTAAATTATGCATGAAAAGAATTAGACATCTCTCTAAACGTTTGCATTTTTTTTCGTCTTCCTATACTCGAGAATGTTTGAGAACACAAATTATAATTATTATTCTTTAAGTACAAGAAGTCCACGTCGGACATTGGGAAAATCAGATGTAGGCCCTACAATACTTCCTGCAGCACATAAGCCCACTTCTCTTATGTTGATGTTTTAGCTATTTTGCTGGTGTAAAAGTACTGGGACAGATTTGAACTATTGTTATGGTCAGCTGCCAGTAGTGCTGATTGCTGGCTTACATCATGTTCAGGGCTGGGCTGGGGATACCATGTGGTGGAAAGGTGGCAAAAGGACCTCACATCACAGCTTGCCGATTCAGTATTTGGAGACCCATATCCCGACTCGACTTGGATGGGGGCGCGGGGTGGGGGTGATTCCAATGTGATAGCAGGCCATATTATTTGTGTGGTATCCCTGGTCCTCCTAGCCCCACAACAGTGATTAAAAACCTTCTGGTTGCCCTTTGAACAGCCAGGTATATTTGGAGGGGTGAGCTCAATGCAGTCTCTGCCCAGTTGAGTCCCAAATTGACAACTGGTTCCTATGTAAGTCATCCTTTGATTTTTTGGGGTAGTGGGAGAGAGTTATTAGTTATGCCTGGTTTGGAACAATATGAGGAAATTAGAAGAAGAAAGGAGTCATGAGGCTAGTGATTCTGTTATAAGATAAATTAACAATGCGAAAATGAGCCCAGCCCTGGACATTGCAGCAAGACATTCTGGAGAATGGCAGATAAACAAAATAACAAATGGAAGTGAGTTGCTGCAACTATAGAAGGTTCAGAACAATTGCACTTTGGGAGGGTGGAGAGGTTATCTTATCTTGAACCTCAATGAATCAGTGAGAGCAACTGCCTGTGCTAGAAACTATTAGGCTACATTAACAGCATTCCCGGGTGAAGTCGGGTCATACATCCATCTGAAATTACAATCTTAAATGAGGGAACATTCACACTAAAGCAAACTTAGAGCTTCTGCGGGTGTGACTTTGTGGGTGGAAGCAGGTTTTGCTGCTGCTCTATTTGGCCCCTTAGCTGGAATAGTGTGTCCAGTTCTGGGTGCTACACTTTAAGAAAGGTGTGAAGGCTTTGAAGAGGGTGCAGAAAAAGGATTTACAAGAATTTATGAGAACTTCCATTATGAGTACAGATTGGAGAAAGTGGCACTGTTCTAAGAGAGGAGCAAGTTGAGAGAAGATTTGATAGAGGCGTGCAAAATCACAAGGGGTCTGACAGTGTAGATGGGAGAAACTGTTCCTATTGATGGAAGGATTCAGAACCAGAGGACACTGATTAAGGTGAATGGCAAAAGAATCCCAGGTTAGATGAGAGAAAAAAGGTTTAAATTGCAGGAAGTGTTTAGGATCTGGAACATACTGGGCGAAATTCTCCCCAAACGGCGCGATGTCCGCCGACTGGCGCCCAAAACGGCGCCAATCAGACGGGCATCGCGCCGCCCCAAAGGTGCGGAATGTTCCGCATCTTTGGGGGCCGAGCCCCAACATTGAGGGACTAGGCCGACGCCGGAGGGATTTCCGCCCTGCCAGCTGGCGGAAACGGCCTTTGTTGCCCCGCCAGCTGGCGCGGAAATGACATATCGGGGCGGCGCATGCGCGGGAGCGTCAGCGGCCGCTGACAGTTTCCCGCGCATGGCAGTGGAGGGAGTCTTTTCCGCCTCTGCCATGGTGGAGACCGTGGCGGAGGCGGAAGGGATCGGTGGGCCCCGATCGTGGGCCAGGCCACCGTGGGGGCACCTCCCGGGGCCAGATCGCCCCGCCCCCCTCCCCAGGACCCCGGAGCCCGCCCACGCCGCCTTGTCCCGCCGTTCAAAAGGTGGTTTAATCCACGCCGGCGGGACAGGCAATTTATCGGCGAGACTTCGGCCCATCCGGGCCGGAGAATCCAGCGTGGGGGCCCGCCAACCGGCGCGGCCCGATTCCCGCCACCGCTGAATATCCAGTACCAGAGACTTCGGCAACCGGCGGGGGCGGGATTCACGGCAGCCCCCGGCGATTCTCCAACCCGGCGGGGGGTCGGAGAATGATGCCCACTGTCTGAGTATGTGGTTCAAACTGATTCAATCATGGTTTTCAAAAAGGTATTGGATAATCATCCAAAGTGAAAATCAATGCAGGGCTATGGGGAAAGGGCATGGTAATGGGACTAACCGAGTTGTGCTTCCAGAAAGCCTGCATGAATATGATGGACCAAATGCCCTGATTAGGAGGCTGGAATTTTTGGGCCTATACGAAATATTGAACGAATTACACTACTAATTTTTATTTTTATTTTTGACAAATGGAAATGTACTCATCTTGCAGAATCCTCCCCTTTGTTTCCGTATTCACCTTTCTATTGAAGTATCCTAAGGTATATTTATGAGGTATATTTACAGGTATATAAGGTATATTTAGAAGTATACAACTAAGGTTGTGACAAATTTACTCACCTAGTCAGCAGTGTACTAAAGCAGCAGACTCCGTTATCTCTCTCCAAAGCCAGCATTAGGCAAGGACCACTAGTGAGCAGTGAGCACTGGGAAAAAAAAATCACAGGTATAGATATCCGACAAAGAGATAACATGAAATAAAGATACACATAACTGCACAGTGCTACACTGCTACCCTACACATCTCTAGAACAGAGTATGCATGAATAGGTAGATAAAAATAGACAAAGGGAGAAAACCTTAGACAACACCTTCCAAACCCACATGATCACTATCATCTAGAAGGACAGGAGCAGCAAATATCCTGGGAACACTACCAACAGGAGGTTCCTCTCCACGTCACTCACCACCCTGACCTGGAAATATATTGCTGTTCCTTCACTGTCACTGGGGCCAAATCCTGGAACTCTCTCCGTAACAGCACTGTGGATGTACCTATACCTGAAGAACTGCAGCAGTTCAAGAAGGCAGCTCACAACCACCACCTTCTAAAGGGTAACTAGGAATGGGCAATAAATGCTGACCTAACCAGCGACGCCCACATCCACAAATTAATTTTTTTTAAATGTGTAATACAGCTTGGGGTGAACTACCCAACCTTATGTACTGCCTGGCTCAGTGTCTGTTCCTGTTAATAGATGTATTTTATTCCAAACATATTCAAAAGTACAAAAACAGAAATAAGTCGGAGAATATTCTACACATCTCATGATTTACAGTTTGTAGACGTTTTTATCCCCTGTTCACCCCCTCTCCCCCTCCCCTACCTCATCCCCCCCCCCACCCCCACAATGAACAATTCCTCAAACATGGTTGTGAACAGTCCCCACTGTGTCTCAAAGTCCTCTGCTGATCCCCTCAATTCAAACTTAAACTTCTCCAACCGGAGGAAGTTGTACAGTTCCCCTAGCCAGGCTGCCGGGAGGCATTGTCGACCGCCATTCCAGCAAAATCGTTCACCGGGCAACCAGACAGGCGAAGAGCACCACATTGGCCTTCCTCCCCTACATCAGCTCTGGCATTTCCGATACCCCAAAAATCGCCACCATAGGGTTCGGCACGGCCTCTACCGCCACAATCCTTGCTGCCGTCCTGAACATCCCCTTCCAATACCACTCCAACTTCTCGCAGCCCCAGAACACGTGTACATGGTCCGTTGGTCCTCACCCACACTTCTCACACTCCCTGGAAGAACCCATTCATTCTCGCTCGAGTCATGTACTCCCTGTGTACCACCTTAAACTGTACCAAGCTCATCCTCGCACACAAAGAGGTCGAATTCACCCTGCGCAACACCTCACAACACACTCCCATCCTATCTTCCCCCCCACCCCAACTCTTCCTCCCATTTCTCCTTGATCCTCACCACTTGCGCTCCCTCCTGCTCCCTCTACTGGACTCCTCCTCTATCCTCACCCATTCTAACCTCTCTCCTTCCCACCACCTCACATTCTCCACATTCGCCACCCAATAATAATGCAGCAGATTTGGTAAACACTAACCCCTCTTTCTTCCTCTGCCTCTGTAGCAGTGCCCTCTTTACCCTAGGTACCTTCCCTGCCCATATAAACTCCGAGATCGCTGTACACAGCTTCCGAAAAAAGGCCTTAGGAATGAAGATCGGAAGAGTCTGGAATACAAATAGGAACCTGGACATGACGGTCATTTTCGCCACTTGGACCCTCCCCGCCAATGTCAGGAGTAGCGTGTCCCATGTCCTAAAGTCCTCCTTTACCTCCTCCATCAACTTTAAGTTCCATTTATGCCTCATCGCCCACTCATCCGTTACCTGGACCCCCCGGTACCTGAACCTATCCCTGGCTACCCTAAATGACAACACCCCTAAATTGGCTCCCGGACCCACCTCGTTCACCGGAAATACCTCGCTTTTTCCCACATTCAACTTATAGCCCGAGAAGGCCCAGAACCTTCTCCAGTAGGCCCACAATTCTCCCCATAAACTCCAACAGGTCTGAGACGAACAGTAACATGTCATCTGCATACAGCGACACCTGGTGTTCCCTACTCCCCCTTGTAATCCCCGGCCACTCTGCTGACCCCTTGATACCAGAAATACAAGGTTATAACTAACAAGAAATGATTGATAGGCTGGATCCTGTTTTTCATTCAAAGAGAAGGATGAGGTGACCTAATGGAAGTCTTCAGAATTATGAAACGTCTTATAGATTGGATGCAGAATGTTTCCACTTGTGAGCACAACTAAAGGTCATTAGTTTAAAATAATCACCAAGAAATCAAATTCAAAATTCAGAAGAAACCTATTTCCTCACTTCCTTTCTTACACACTGTTCAATTGCACAAAGGCCTGGTATTCTACACAGGCAGTTCCAGTGTGGCGAGTATAAGCAAATTACAAACGTGTTTCCTAGACGATGAGAATGTGGAACTCGCGACCACAGGTTGTGGCAAATAACATAGATAAGGGATAAACTAGATAAGCAACTGAAGGAGAAAGTAATAGTTTGGGAACTACTGTTCTGTGAGTCATGACTCTAATTGGGGTTACAGAACAGTAAATGGGGTCAAAAGAAATCCCCCACCCCTTGTACCTGGCAGTGGGAAATAGCCAATCCTAACTTTTCTTTGTTCTTTAGAGGGATGCAGATCGAGTAAGGGCAGGAGGTTTTGTTTTTTGTTAGGGCATCATGATCGGCACAGGCTTGGAGGGCCAAAGGACCTGCTCCCGTACTGTACTTTTCTTTGTTCTTTGTACAAGTAGAACTCCTGACAATGGATATTTTGATTGGCTGCGGCAGCTTTGATTAGGCATGCTCTGACATAACTATGAATCTATATAAATATGACAGAGGTTTTCCAGAGAAGCATCTCAGAGCTCCGGTGATGGAAACAGATGCAGATTTAACAACCACTGACAGACGAATTACCAAGGGCTCGGGATTTTCATCACAAATTTTCATATTTTTATGTTGATCTATAATACGTGAATTTTAATAATTACATACAGAATGTTGTTTTATTGCAGTTTTGTTTTTGTTGATATCTGGAGTTGTGCTCATTTACTTTAAAATGGGGTCATTTTGGAAAATAACTTCAGGAAATCTGGAATAGAAGGATATGCTGATGATATGTTTAGATGAGGAAGGATTGTAGGATGTTTAAATGGTGCATAAACATCAGCATAGACTGGGGAGGCCGAATGGCCTGTTTCTGTGTTACAGATTCTATGTAATTCTATGAAATGTTGCCTGATCGATGCAATGGAGATGAGGCAGTAATGAGAAACACAGTGGAAATCATAGTCTTTCCGTAAAGCTCCTCTGTGATTACTGTTTGACTATTTTCACTTATTTCCTCACTTCCTTTCTTACACACTGTTCAATTGCACAAAGGCCTGGTAATTCTACACAGGCAGTTCCAGCAAGGTGAGTGTAAGCAAATTGCAAATGTATTTCCTAGCAACTTTTCAATCATTAATTAGAATACAGCACAAGTTCAGAGTATAAAATGTGCTCAGTATTCATGTGAATGCCCCTGAGAGGATTATTGAAAATGGCATACTATAGTTGAGGTGTTGTCCACATTAATGAGCTTTGCCACATGCTGAGCCTGTGATTGATCCAGAATGCTCATCCTTGCCCCCATCAGCCGATAACCACAGCTTCCCAGCTGGTCCAGTACGTCAATGTACGGTGGGTGGTGGAACCTCCTGATGAGTGGAGAGGGCAGAAGCAGGCACATGGTCTGGCACAATGGCCTGGGCAGCAGCAGGTCTGTGGGATAAAGAAAAAGAGAGTACAGTAGACTAAATCTGACTCATTGTTAGGAAATTGAGATTTCAAATATGATATTCCAACTTCAGACAATGGGAGACCTGGGAATAAGATCAGGGGTGCACAGGAAGACAGAATTAGAGGAGCTCTGACAGCTCAGAGGATTATTGGGGATGGAGGAAATTACAGAGATAGAGAGGGGAAAAGCCATGGAGAGGTTTGAAAACAAGAATGAGAATTATAAACTCAGACATTGCTTGACTGGGAGCCAATGCAGGTCAGTGAGTGGAGAGGGAATAGGGGAATGGGACGCTGCAAGGTAAGACATGGGCAGATGAGTTTTTTAATGATGTCAGGCAAAAGTCTTCATCAATCTAACATACACAATTCCCAAGTGTGGGTTCCTCACTATAGTTCTCACCCTCATTCACAGGCAACATTCTTTGCAATACTGGCTGGTAGTGTTTTTGAGGGAAGGTGCTGTGGTACAGGTTGGTATTATTATTAGCTGGTACTGTTGTTGATAGAGGGGTTGTGAAACAAGATGGTATTGTCACTGAGGGAAGGGCTGTAGTTCAGACTGCTACTGTGAAGGAGGCTGATATGGTTAATGACCAGGGTTGGTTGGCAGCATCAATAATCCTTTTGTGGAAATTAGTATAAAAGGTAAATAATTTGAAGGTAGCACAGTTGTTTTACAGCGCCAGGGTCCCAGGTTCGATTCCCGGCTTGGATCACTGTCTGTGTGGAGTCTGCAGGTTCTCCCCGTGTCTGTGTGGGTTTCCTCTGGGTGCTTCGGTTTCCTCCCACAATTGCCGATAGAAGTGTTTGTTAGGTAAATTGGGCATTCTGAATTCTTCCTCAGAGTACCTGAACAGGCGCTATAATGTGTCGTCTAAAGGATTTTCATAGTAACCTCATTGCAGTGTTAATGTAAGCCTACTTGTGACACTAATAGTGATTATTATTATTTGCTGGGAAGGGTCCTAATATTGTGGCTGGGACTGAAAATTTGGAGCTCTTATTCAGGCTAGTACATTTATTAAGGATTACCTTGCTGCTTCTGCCATGTGGTCGCTCCTGAATCCAAATGGGTGAGAGTTAAAGACCTGACCAGCTTGTGTTTTTTGGGGAACTCAGGGTTGATGAGCCAGTCCTTTCTGTTACTGTCAATCTGCAAACAGAAAATTGGATATTTGAGGAATGCATTAACATGACAGCTGAGGGGGAGTTAAAGGAGCACTGTTGCCATCCAAGGGTATCACCTGATGCCATTCTGTGTTCTAAATGACGCCAGAGCCCCAATTTAGGAGCTCCCTCAGCTTACTCCAATGGTCTTGGAAAAAAACAAGGGATTTTTAGCCCGAATGTGTTTGGATCATTTCCCATTTTTCACATCATGAGATGTCACACTGAGTTACATAGGGCATGACACAGACATCAAATGCTAAATGTACATACATCTTTACAAAATAATGGGGCATCTTGAACATATTTCTTCAGAGCAAATGTTAGGTTTTACCTGCTCATCCTGCATCATTTGTGACTCTTCACAGCAAAGTCCGTCTGGGAAAAATGTCTTCACATCCCGGATCGCTGTCACAAAGGACGAGGAACCTGTAAAGGAAAGAATTAGACACAGAGTGTCATGAATGTATAAATTCTTAGCTGTTATATTTCATATTTGTGGCAGTAATATTATTCAAAATCCCGGGTTGAAATACATACAGATAGTATGCCTTCTAAAGCTGTAATTAAGGAGTTGTAAAAGGAGAGGTCATGATTCGTTCTAACTACTTATCTGATTACAGATAAAGGTCGAATGGAATATCGTTGATTGCTGGAGACTCCCTGGAGAATAAATAATTTATGAGGGACTGCTATTTAGTCCTAGCTAAACAGGTCATGGACATCTTAGTGGGATACAGATTACGCAATTAATGGGAAGAGCCGGGTCTGTCTGTTGTTTTGTACTCTGCTACAATATTTTAAGTTGAACAGCAGATTTACAAAATGCTGTTAGGTTATGCAGAAGTGTACTGGATCTGCTCTTGAAAGGAACTCTTTCCAAAAGTATTTATTTTTAAATTAATTACTTAGCGCTAGAAAGTCAGTCAGCGGGGTAAAGTGTTTCACCTGTGAGATGTGGGAAATCAGCGACGCTTCAAGTGTTCTGGACAACTACATCTGCAGAAAGTGTACCCAATTGCAGCTTGGTTACAGCAGCAGTTGGATGTTCTTAGGTGTATCCACGTGGTGGGAAGCCTCATCGGCAGGAGTTTAAGAGACATGGTTACACCCAAGATGCAGGCAGATTAATGGGTGACCACAAGAAGGGACATGCAGTCAGTGCAGGAATCCCCTCTCCAACAAGTATACCTTTTAGGACACTGGCCTATCAGGGGAAACCACCAGCAGTCAGAACGGTGGCATCACGGCTGGCTCTGTTGTTCAGCAGGGTCAACACGCAAAAGAGCAGTAGTTATAGGGACTCTATAGTCAGGGGCACAGATAGGCAGGCGCTTCTGTGGCCGTGACAGAGACTCCAAGATGGTACCTCCATGGTACCAGGGTCAAGGATGTCTCTGAACGGGCACGAGACATTCTTAATTGCGAGGGTGAACATCAGAGGTCGTGGTACACATTGGCACTAACGACATAGGCAGGAAGAGTGACAAGGTCCTGCAGAGGGAGTTCAGGGAGTTAGGTAGTAAGTTAAAAAACAAGACCTCTAGGATTACTCCCTGTGCCATGTGACAGTGAGGCAAAGAATAGGAAGATAGGGAACAGCACGATGGCACAGTGGTTAGCATTGCTGCCTCACGGCGCCGAGGTCCCAGGTCCGATTCTGGCTCTGGGTCACTGTCCGTGTGGAGTTTGCTCATTCTCCCCTTGTTTGCGTGGGTTTTGTCCTCCATAACCCAAAGATTGCAGGGTGGGTGGATTGGCCACACTAAATTGCCCCTTAATTGGAAAAAATGAAGTGGGTACTCTAAATTTATAAAAGTTTAAAAAAACGAATTGGAAGATAGTGCAGCAAAACACATGGCTGAAGAGCTGGTGTAGGAGGGGGGGTTTAACATATCTTCCAAGGCAGCTGAGACCCATATAAGAAGAATGGGTTGAACATAAGCTGGAGGGGCATCAATATCCTGGCTACGAGGTTTGCTAGCATTTCGGGAGGGTTTTAACTAGTGTCAGCAAGTAAAGTAATGAGGGAGAGCTAGAGACTAAGGCCAGTAAAGTCTAAGAGGAAGAGCAGGCAGGGAGAAGTTGCTGAACACAGCGGGTCTGGTGGTCTGAAGTGGGTTTGTTTGAACGCGAAGTATAACAGGTAAACGGATGAACTTGGAGCTTGGAGTCGTACTTGATGGGTGTGAGGAATGGGCTGGTCGCAGAGGGGGCGCAGGGGGTGGGGGCAATGGGCAAACATTTGGGGTGGACTAGGCCCAGGGACCTGATTCAGACAGCAGTCACCGTTCTGGTGTCCCACCCCATTCCTCTTTCCCAGCCACCCTCGCCTCAAGGACTCGATGGGACCGTCTGGTGGAATGGCCAGCACATATGGAGGGATCACCAAGGTGGACAATGGCAAGTGCTACCATGGGCAGGAGTCAGATGTTTTCAAACGATGCGGAGCACCAGAGCTCATGCCAGAGGGGGTTGTCCTCATCCTCCATCCAATGGGTCAGATCCACTGTTACTGCTACCCAGGGCCCGCACCCCATAGTGCGATAGGTGAGGGAGTGGGGGGGGGGGGGGGGCTGTGCTGGGTGGGTGTTCATGGGAGGGGGTGCCGTTTATCTCCCCTCCTCCACCATGACACCCCTCTGCTGCACGATGTTGTGGAGGATGCAGCAGGCCACCACGATGTAGGAGACTATCCTGGCACTATACTGGGAGGCCACTCAAGAGCAGTCCAAACAGCTGAACCGCATCTTCAGGATGCCAAAGCACCGCTTGATCACACCCCTGGTCGCTGCATGGGCATCGCTGTAACTGGTCGCCGCGTCGGTCTGTGGCTTCCAGATAGGCATCATCAGCCACGGCCGCAGTGGATAACCCCTGTCATCCAGGAGCCAACCCCTTAGCTGGGGGTGTGCGTCGCAGAGGTCAGGAACCTTCGAGTGTGTCAGGATGAAGGTGTCATCCACATTCCCCGGGTATCGGGCGAAGACACGCATGATGTGCAGCTCATGGTCACACCCGGCTTAACGTTCATCGAGTGCAATCCCTTTTGGTTTGTGAAGACCTGCCTGTCATGGACTGGTGCTTGTAGACAACATGCATCCTGCCGATCAACTCCTGGACCTGGGGAATCTTGACGATGTCGGCAAACACTGCTGCCCGGGCATCCTGGTGGACTCGCTCCACATTAAATTTGATATAGTAACTGGGATATAGGCAGCTGGATTCTGTGATTCTGGGGCTGCGTACCCACACTGGGGTGGGAACGATGGCGTTCTACATCAGAAAAAATGGTGCAAAACGGCCACAGATTCCCCGTTTTGCTGGGGGCTAACAGCGTGGCAGCGTACAGCACCTGGCTCTAGCTGCCGATATGGCCCGCACCGTGCAACATGGCGCTGGTCGCTCGCGGATCTGGCCCGCAAAATAGTCCCCCCCCCCTTCAGCCGGCTCCCGTGCCCCGGACCACCGCTCCACAGACCCGAATAATATCCCCCCCCCCATGCCCGCGGATAGGTCCTCCCCTGACTCTGGCGGTGCTGGACTGAGTCCGCAATCACCATGCCGAGTCGGGTGAGACCACACGTGTCTCACGCTGTCAGGAACTCGGCCGGTTGGGGCGGAGCATCGAGGGCAAGTCTCAGGCAACATCCTGAGGCATTGATTCGTGACGCGGCGTACTCCTGGAGTACGCTGCTTTGGAGGGTGCGAAGCGCCGCGAAAGCAGCTCCGCCCCGTATTCCATCGGGACTTCGGATTCTCCGGCCGGTCGCTGAACGCGATTTCGGCACCAGCGACTCCAGTCCAGGGCCTCAGATCTGGTGCGGATGCACCTGTGCACTGAGGACTGAGAGATTCTGGACATGTCCCCACTCAGCACCTGGAAGGACACCATTGCGTAAAATGTCAGGGCGACCGTCACCTCGATGGCCACCGGAATTGGTGCCCTCTCTCATTCCCCACAGTGCCAGGTGTGCCATGGTCTGATAGATATATCACACTGTCCCTCTGCTCAGCTGGAATTTTCGACGGCACGCCCGGTCCGGTAGGTCCTCAAATGACTGGCGCTGCTGGTACACACATGGCCACATGCAGTGCCTCCTTCCCACCTCCTCCTCTTCGGTGTGCTGGGTCGCCGGCTCTCCATCCTCACATGGCTGGTTCCTGTTCCTCTGTGGCAGGCTCTTCTGCTGCAGGGTCCTCCTCAAGCAGCTACAGCTCGTACAGCCTCAGTGCGTCTTCCAGAACTTCGGCGAGTAGAATGAAGGCCACCATTCCTGGCTGAATTCCGAAGTCCATTGTCTGTCGGGGGTGAGTCAGACATGTTAGAATGGTACGTCCTCCCGTGCTACCGGTATACACAGTGGCCCCGGTTTGCACTGCAGCCCCACCCCTGCATTTCCTCTCCCCTCCTCCCCCATTCCCACACCCACCCCAGGTTGTTCCCCCAGGCACCCTGCCCTCCGCACCCCTGGCCCCATTGGTCTGTCTCTGCTGCCAGGTGTACCATTGGCTGGTGCTACCTATGCAAGTGGTACACTCTGCAGCCCCCATCCGGCACACTCCTGGAGGGGCTACTGTGGCTGCTGCCCTTTGGTGGGCTGCATCCTGTCCAGCTGGCGAGTGGCAGCCGGTTGGGGTGGGGGCTGGTGAGTGTTGGCTGGGGAGGTGGGGCACCCATACAGCTGTGGCACTCTGCACGAACAGGGGTCACGGTGGGCGGTCAGTGGGGTGCGCAGAAAGATGACTGCCTTTCAGGTCGCGGCAATTGCCACGGCGCCCGTTTCCCGATTTTTAAACCACAAGTAAAACTCGCCGTCAGGAATTCCCCCCAGCGGAGGCGGAGCATCGCTGAGGCCCCAGAGAATACCGGACCAAGCCCACTAATGATATGCAAATGGTGTTTACTGTATGTGGGGAGTAGGTCACATTGATGCCGCTCGGACGTGACTCAGAGGTTGTTATCCGAGAGAGTGGGACTTCTCTTTCTTCTCTCACATACATCAGGTGTACTCCCTGATAGATTTCGTTGTGATACGGTGGGGAAATTGGTGCTTCTAGGAGTGATGGGGGCTGAATATTCAATGTAATTTCAGATCACGTGTCACATTCTGTGAATGCGAGATTGGAGTCGAGTTGGACCCAGTGCCCTCCTTGGAGGCTGAATACTGCACTCCTTGCAGACAAGGGCTTCTGTGAGAAGATAGCCTCAGTCAAAGGAAATTATGTGAATGACAATCAGACTGGGGAGGTTAGGGCAGCACGGTGCTGCAGTGGTTAGCACAGCTGCCTCGCGGCGCTGAGGTCCCAGGTTTGATTCCGGCCTTGGGTCACTGTCGTGTGGAGATCCACATTCACCAGTGTTTGCGTGGGTTTCGCCCCCATAACCCAAAGATGTGCAGGCTAGGTGGATTGGCCACACTAAATTGCCCCTTAATAGGAAAAAAAATGAATTGGGTTCTTTAAATTTAAAAAAAAGAATGGGGAGGTTTCGGGCAGCGCGGTGGCACAGTGGTTAGCACTGCTGCCTCAGGGCGCCGAGGACCTGGCTCAATCCCGGCCCCAGGTCACTGTCCGAACTGAGTTTGCACATTCTCCCCGTGTCTGCGTGGGTCTCACCCCCACAATCCAAAAGATGTGCAGTGTAGGTGGATTGGCCACACTAAATTGCCCCTTAATTGGAAAAATGAATTGGGTACTCTAAATTTATAAACAGAAAAGAAACAAAAAGAATGGGGAGGTTTCGCCCTCTGTACTCTGGGAGGCACTGGAGGCAGTGATCAGATACATAGTGATCTCATACAAAGCCCACAGGGATAGGGAGAGAGAGCGGACAGACATAGGTTGATTGGCTCCATTCTGGATGTGGAAAGGCAGTATTCCAAAGCCCCGATGACGGAGTTGTTAGCGGAAAGAAAAAGACTACACGGGAAGGTGGTGAACCAACTCTGTCGCTCATGAGGGACCATTTACGAGTATGTTGCCACGGCCAGCCGCCTGCTGGCTCACCAGCTGAGGAGGCAGGCAGTCACAAGGGAGATAGTTCAGGTTAGGGATGAAGGGGCCAGCTGGTCATGGCTCTGGAGATCAATGGAGCTTTTGGGGCTTTCTACTGGAGGCTATACAAATCTGAGCCACTGGAGAGGAACTTGGGTAAGAAGCGATTCCTGGACAGGCTCAATTTTCCGAGGGTATAGGGGACAAGGGGGCAGGGACTGGAGGCACCGTTGGGACTGGAGGGGGCTATGGAGGATATCAGCTCTATACAGTCGGGGAAGGTACCAAGACAGGGTTGGTGCCTCATTTACTGGGGGTGTTCAAAGACTCACTGTCCCAGGGGGTTTTGCCACCCATGTTAGCACAGATGTCAATTTCACTGATCCTGAAAAAAGACAAAAGACCTGGTGGAGTGTGGGTCATACAAAGCCATGTCCCAACTGAATACCGATGCGAAATTGCTGGCCAAGGTTCTGGCAAAGTGGCGAGAGGGTTGCTTGCCAGAGGTGATTGCAGAGCACCAGATCGGCTTTGTAAAGGGCAAACAGTTGACGGCCTATATCAGGCGACTGTTACATGTGGTCATGTCCCGATCCAGGGAGGAGATACCCGTAGCCAGAAGCTGTGTGTGTGTGTGTGTGTGTTGGGGAGGGGGGGGGGGGGGGGGGGGGGGGTGGGCGTTGCTGTCGGCAGCGGGGAGACTTGGGAGTTTTGGACTTCCCTTTTTTCTTCTCTCCTCAGGAAAATGACAAACTGTTTGCACTACATTTGATTGTTCTGTGGTTTATATGAGTTCTCTGCTGAGCTACGTTTGGAATAAAAACATTTATTAAAAAAATACGAAACACCGTACTAAATTCTGCAAAATTGTCATACTTGCAACTGCTGATTTTTACCATGAGCTTAATTGTGCCCTCTAACACAGACCTCATGGAGTCTGTGGGATGCGTTGGGTGGGTTGCTCATTTCCGTTGGATGACGGACAAGATCGTAACATCTACTGGTCAGCTGGTTCGCCCTATAAATTGCAGTGTGTTGGCCCAGCACTGAGCTGTTCTTCGCGGAGAAGAGGAAGTGGGGATTTGATAGAGGTGTTCAAAATTATGACGTGTCCGTACAGAGTCTATAGGGAGAATCTCTTCTTGTTGGTGGAAGGATCAAGGACCAGGGGCAATGATTCAAGGTGATTGGCAAATGAAGCATCGGCAACATGAAGTAAAACTTATTTTATGCACCGAGTGATTAGGATTTGCATTGACTGAGATTGTGGTGGAGACAGATTCAGGTGAGGCTTTGAAAAGAGAATTAGATATTTATTTGAAAAGAAAACTTTGCAGGGTCAAGGGTAAATAAAAGGCGGTGGGGTGTGGGGGCAAGGGTGGGACTAGGTGAGTTTCTCTGGCAGAGAGCTGGCATGTACACGAAGGAGCAAATGGCTTTATTCTGTGCTGTAAACGTTCTAAAATTTGCGATGATATGTGTATACTTCTACATTTTTTTCATTGTGTATATATTCTGTGTGGCTAAGGAAATCTCTGTCTGTTTGTGTCCAAGGTTAATCAAAGGAGTTCAAAATGTCTGTGGAGTCTAAGCGATGAAAGAGTAATAAAGTGTTATGTCTTTAATTTGTAAGGAGGCATTATGGTACATTTTAAGATACAAGTAAATACAGTAAATTTGAAATGTACATTTGGAGTTAAATGTTGAAATTGATGTGTAGCTATTGCATTTCAAAAGGTTCGAAGGTGACAAGGAACATCTGCATATTACAGGAGATTTGTGTGTAAACAGAGGCAGACATTTTAAATTTTATTTATCTAAATTAGAGGTAACATAGGAACATGAAAGGTTTTAATATTTAGGGAACCTAAGTTTAAAGGGGCTTGTGAATGGAGAATAAAAATGGAAGGAAAAATGTATTTATTTTTTAAAAAATAAATTATTTTTTTAAAAAAATTATTTTTTTCCAATTAAGGGGCAATTTAGCGTGGCGAATCTACCTAACCTGCACATCTTTGGGTTGTGGGGGTGGAAAAATGTATTTATGAGAACAGGTTTTCAGCTGTAGTGAGTTGCTCTGGAGCCACTGAAGACCAACTCCTTTGTTTTGGTTACAAAAGATTTTTAACTGAAGATAACAACGCGTCTTAGGCCAGGAGGATATTTGTCCTGAGAAGCAGTTTGTTTGAATCTGCCTGTGGAAAACCATATTGCGTGTTTTGGTTCTGGGAAGTCGTAGATTGTACTTATGTTTGCAGTGAAAAGGCAACATTTTATTCGGGTAATATTTCCTGGATTTTTCAGTTTAGAATCTATAAGGACTGGTTGCCAAAAATATAGTTGCATTGTGTACCTTTGGTAAAACATTCTTGGAGGTTATTTTGTCACTGTGTATTGTTTATCTTGTTTGTTTAAGTTTTATCTTTCCTTTTAATGAACATTTTAATTCTTAAATTGTTAAAAGTTATCACTGGAGTTCTGTGCTTTTGAGTTCAGTAGCTATCCCACCTCGTTTCTACATACAAAAAAAATTATATTAAATTGAGATAAATTTCAATCTGAAATCTGGCTTACACGGCTTTCACTCAGCTGCTGTCATTACGGATTCTACAAAAGCTGAATGCTGGAGCAGTCGATGTCACAAATGTTTCTTAAATTACAGCAGCAAAACAAGATCCACAACTTATTCATTATACACATTTAGTAAATGGATAGTACTAATGTGTTAAATGACTTACCATATAAGCCATTATGGACTATGTCTGTTCCACAGAGAGCTCTCCATAGGAACTGGTTCAGGCCTCTGGCCTCCCCTGGATCTTCAGGACCGAGCAAGTCAAGCAGCTTTTTCACAGCATTATCTCGTTGAACACACAAAATGACAGAAGCACCCGAGGTCAGGGAATCAATACTGCATTTCACCAGTCGTGGATCCTGGAAAAATGTTCAGCAATTGCAGATCAAGAGTCAGTGTTGAGCACAGGACACCAAAGGTGAAGTGTACCATTCAAAAAATGTCCACAAAACGCAGGACAAATCCAACCTGGCTAACTACTGCCCCATTAGTCTACTCTCAATCATCAGCAAAGCAATTGAAGGGGTTGTCGGCAGTGCTATCTTGCACAGCAATAACCATCTCACTGACACTCAGGGCGAGATTCTCCGACCCCCCGCCGGGTCGGAGAATCGCCGGCGGCTGGCGTGAATCCCGCCCCTGGCCGGTTGCCGAATTCTCCGGCACCGGATATTCGGCGGGGGTGGGAATCAAGCCGCGCCGGTTGGCGGGCCCCCCCCGCGATTCTCCGGTCCGGATGGGATGAAGTCCCGCTGCTAAAATGCCTGGCCAGCCGGCGTAGATTAAACCACCTACGTTACCGGCGGGACAAGGCGGCGCGGGCAGGCTCCGGGGTCCTGGGGGGGGGGCGGGGTGATCTGGCCCCGGGGGGTGCCCCCATGGTGGCCTGGCCCGCGATCGGGGCCCACCAATCCGCGGGCGGGTCTGTGCCGTGGGGGAACTCTTTTCCTTCCGCCTTCGCCACGGTCTCCACCATGGCGGAGGCGGAAGAGACTCCCTCCACTGTGCATGCGCGGGAATGCCGTCAGCGGCCGCTAACGCTCCCGCGCATGCGCCGCCCGGAGATGTCATTTCCGCGCCAGCTGGCAGGGCACCAAAGGCCTTTTCCGCCAGCTGGCGGGGCGGAAATTCGTCCGGCGCGGGCCTAGCCCCTTAAGGTTGGGGCTCGGCCCCCCAAGATGCGGAGCATTCCGCAACTTTGGGGCGGCGCGATGCCCGACTGAATTGCACCGTTTTGGGCGCCAGTCGGCGGACATCGCACCGATACCGGAGAATTTCGCCCTAATTTTCCGTTCTGACAGGGCCACTCAGCTCTTTTCTTCAAACTATTTTTATTCGACAAATTTTCAAAGTTTTACAATTTACAACAATCCCACAAAACTCCCCAACCAACCAACGGCCACTCAGCTCTTGCACTCATTACAGACTTACTCCAAGTATAGACAAAGAGCTGAACTCAAGAGGCGAGCTGAGAATGACAGCCCTTGATATCAAGGCAGCATTTGACTGTGTATGACATCAAGAATCCCTGCCAAACCTCAGGTCAATGGGAATCAGGGGGAAATTCTCCGTGGTGAGTCATAACTAACACAGAGGATGATTGTTGGAGGTCAATAATCTCAGTCCCAGGAGTTCCGAGGCCCAAACATTTTCAGCTGCTTCATCGATGGCCTTCCCTCCATCATAAAGTAAAAAGTGGGGATATTTGATGATGATTGCACCATTTGTGACTCCTCAGATACTGAAGCAGTCTGTGTTCATATGCAGCGAGACCTGGGCAACATTCAGGCAAGATTCCAAACTAGACCACAACAGTGGCTAGGATACGGAACCAAAAGCCGTTGTTTTAGTTTATTTGTAAGACTGTGTGGAAGACTGATTCGCAACAGGAATTATTACATGAAGAAATAGGGATTTGTTGCTTTTTTAAACAAAACTTTATTATGAATACAATCTTAAACTCTTTGACTTCACACTCAAAAAGAACAGCTTTCTAGACTTTCTAAAGCCAATCCATCATCTAGGAAACCCTACTCCTCAATTTCCCATTAATCAACAAGAAAATAAACATACAGCTCTCACTCTATCTTAAAATCAGCATGGCATAGAGTAATACTTGCATTATAAAGCAGATTTGGCTCCTGTTGGAACTCCTTCAGACTCTGGCTGAATGACTTAAAAAAGCTGGTTCACCTGGCATGTTTCAGCATTTTCCTTGTTCCGAGACAAGACTGCTCTGCTTTAAATATCGTTACTCTTTTATAACCATCCAACTGTGAGAGAATTGTGGATTCAGATCAGAATTCACCTCACCTCGCTCCCAAAGCCTTCACCAAAACTGACTCTCTGCATTCCTTGGCTCCACCCACCAGTTGCATAATTTCCATAAATGGAAAAACAAATTAACTCTGCAGACTGACAGTACCTCAATGCCCATGGACTTTCCCCAGTCAAACCACAGTGCATTAGCCCAGACTGAAAACCTCATTCCTTTGGTCAATTTTACCTTCTGGCTCCCAGACATGTACAAAAAATCCTTTTTGAAAAACATGACTCCTGCAGTCAAACATACTATAACCAGAAGCTTTTAACCCTTAAATTGTCCCAATATTTAGAAGCTAATATCCCTAAAATCCTCCATTCATCACACTGGCTTGGGTTTACAAGTGGCAAATAGCATTGGTGCCACACAGGTTTCAGGCAATGACCAGCTCCAATAAGGAGAATCTAACTATCTTTGACATTCAATGGCATTACCATCACTGAATCTGCAACTAAAAATATAACGGGGGCTTACCATTGACCTGAAACTGAACTGAATCAGCCATATAAATACTATGGGTTATAAGAGGTCAGATTCTGGGAATTCAGCAAATAACTTATTTCTAGACTTTCTAAAGCCAATCCCTCATCTAGGAAACACAAGTTAGGAGTGTGATGTGGAATACTCTCCACTTGCCAGGATGAGTGCAACTTCAACAGCACTCGTGAAGCACAACACCATCCAAAAGAATGTAGTCTGCTGAATTGGCAGCACGGTGGAGTGTTTGGCCATGACAGACTTTTTGGATGGATTATCCATCCCAGTGGTGGATGGGAGAAGCGGGAAAAGTTGGAATCCCCGTTGGGCCCAGAGGAAATTCAGAAATGTATTGGGCTGATGCAGACAGATAACGTTCCTGGCTCTGATGGCTTCATCATTGAGTTTTTAAGAGGTTTGCGGAACAATTGATCCTCTAATTCTAGATATGTTTAATGAACCTTTGTCCCAGGGTTCGTTGCCTGTTCCACTTGCACAGGTCTCTATTTTCCTGATCCTTAAGACGGACAAGGACCCTATTGAATGTGGGTCGCGTCAGCCTATTTTGTTTTTGAACCCGGACGCCAAGTTACTCACAAAAGTGCTGGCACTGCAGTTGAAGTCCTGTCTCCCAGAGGTGATCTCGGAAAAGCAGACAGGCTTTGTTAAGGGTTGGCAATTGTCGGCCAATATACGTCGGCTATTAAATGTTATCCGCTCCATCTCTTGAGTACCCGAGCCAGAGGTGATCGTTTCCCTGAACGTGGAAAAGGCATTTGATAGGGTGGGTGGGGATTATCTCTGAGATTCTTGGGAGGTTTAGGTTTGGGCAAAAGGTTACATCCTGGATTTATTTAATTTATAGGGCTCCCACTACTAATGTTTGCACAAATGTTTTGAATTCTGGCTACTTTCCGCTGAATAGTGCCACGAGGCAGGGATGTTCATTGTCTCCGCTCCTATTTGTTTTAGCAATAGAACTGCTTGCAGTAGCGCTGAGGTCTTCCAGCAGGTGGAGGGAGATAAATCGGGGAGGGGTGGAGCATAGAGTGTCCTTGTACGCAGAAGGTCTGCTTATTTATACTATGGATCCAGTATCCACTATGGACGAGATAATGAAGCTACATAGAAGATTTGGCTCCTTCTCTGGGTATAAGTTGAATTTGGATAAGAACATAAGAACTAGGAGCAGGAGTAGGCCATCTGGCCCCTCGATCTGGAATCACATGTAGCCAGGCCAGGTAAGAATGGCAGATTCCCTTCCTTGAACCACAAAGCCCCTAGTCGCCACATTCCTGCGCCTGTTCGTGGAACTTCATTGAAGCCTACTTGTGACAACAAGTGATTATTATTATTATTATTATAGGTTTTTATGACAAACAACAATGGTTTCATGGTCAGCATTACTGAGACTAGCTTTTCAAATCCAGATTATTAATTGAATTTAAATTCCACCATCTGCTGTGCTGGGATTTGAACCCTTGTCCCCAGAACCTGGGCCTCAGGATTACTAATCCGATGACATTACCACTACACACCGTCTTCCCTCAAGGCAGATAGGTTTTGGGGAGTGAGGAGATGAGTTACTTACTGCAGAATTCCAGGCCACATTTATAGGGCTGGTCTAGTTGAATTTCTGGTCAACGGTAACCTTCAGGACGTTGATGGTGTGGAGGCTCTGCAATGGTAATCCCATTAGGTGTCAAGGGCCGAAGCTTAGATTATCTCTTGTTGGAGATCATCATTGCCTGGCAGTTGTGTGACATGAATGTTACTTGCCACTTATTAACCCAAGCCTGAACACTGTCCAGGCTTGCTGCATGCAGACACAGATTGCTTCAGTATCCGAGATGTCACTGTACCAGGATACGGCTCAGGTGCTAACCCAACCTGGCTGGCTGACTAGCTGTGCTGTTTGGAGGGAGTGGGTAACGACTGAGTACAAGGCTACTGTGCACCTATCCACTGGAGGAACTGAAACCATTGCTGCGAGAGAGATATCCTCAACATGTTAAGCAATCTAACTGCAGACTTTTACTTGCTATTAGCCAAAAGAGAGTCATCTCCACCTGGAAACACTGGTGAGCCCCAGGAATTTATGTCAACTTTCGTATAAAAACAAATTATTTCAACAAACCTGCTGAATGCTATGTGGAGTCAGAAGTGAGGCCTTTTCTGGATCCAGACTGACGAGTTTCATTCCAACAACACAGAAATACTCCCGGTCTAACTTGCGGAGTATCTTAAGGTGATGTTGTGGCCAAGCAGAGGGTTTGATAACCAGCACTGTAAACAAAGGCTGGGCACCTGCAACCAACAGCAACAGAATCATAGACATTTCACTAACTACACCAATGATATGCTATTAAACACAGCTGGCTTAGGGATGTATAACCTGTAGGCAGAATGTGTGTAGGGCAATTCTGGAATATCTACAAAAGCTCTTCATTCATTTTTTTGGTGAGATAAACAATATATGTATATGAATTGTATGTAGAGCATAATATGACCTCTCTCGAGGTAGATATGGACACTCAGGACTTACCAAGCAGCATGTAGCTGAAGATAGATTCTGTGTTGACGGTTTGTGTTTCCTTGTCTAAAACAGGAAGAAGAATGTTAAGAGACTGACTGTGCTAAGGATTTTAATCTTTTTAAAAATGTTTTTATTGAAAGATTTTCACTTTATGACAGACAGACTTATCAAACACACACCATGCAATTGTATCTGCCCAGAGAAATAAAAAGGAAAGAATGGAAAATGTAAAACACAGGAGTAATAATAATAGCAAAAACATAAACAGAAATAGCCAAGGTGGGGGGCAGCCAACAGCTCCACGGTCAGGGCCATTGAGTACCGCAGATCCACTTCCAATATAAAGCAGATCAGTCGTTGCCTAGCAGCCTTTTCCTTCCTATCCCTCAGGGCCCTGTACGCTACTTTTTCCCCCCTTATCACTGCCTTCAGTGCCTCCCCTTTTTGGTTGCAGGATACATATCCGTCGATGGCTTGTGACATTTTTTCACAGAATGCCTTGTCGGCGAGGAGGGCTATGTCTAGCCTCCATGGGGGGTGTTGGGCCCGGCCCCGGCCCATCACCAACCTCACATCCACGTCATGTAGCGCGTGGTCTGAGATTATTATTGCGGAATATTCCGCCCCTAAAACCCCTGGAAGTACTGACTTACCCACTACAAAGAACTCTATGCGAGGATAGGCTTTGTGAACATGGGAAAAGGAGAGATCCTTCTCCTTGGATGGTTGAACTTCCACAAGTCCATCCTCCCCACCTGCTCCATGAAGATGTTCAGTTCTCTAGAAATTCCTGATTTTGCCCCCGATCTGGGACTTGTCTGTCGCTGGGTCCTGCACATAGTTGAAATCTCCCCTATGATGAGTTGGTGGGAGTCGAAGTCGGGGATCTCAGCCATACTTTTAATGTACAAAGTCTTACAACACTAGGTTAAAGTCCAACAGGTTTGTTTCGATGTCACTAGCTTTCGGAGCGCTGCTCCTTCCTCAGGTGAATGAAGAGGTCTGTCCCAGAAACACATATATAGACAGATTCAAAGATGCCAAACAATGCTAGGAATGCGAGCATTAGTAGGTGATTAAATCTTTACAGATCCAGAGATGGGGTAACCCCAGGTTAAAGAGGTGTGAATTGTCTCAAGCCAGGACAGTTGGTAGGATTTCGCAGGCCAGATGGTGGGGGATGAATGTAATGTGACATGAATCCCAGGTCCCGGTTGAGGCCGCACTCATGTGTGCGGAACTTGGCTATAAGTTTCTGCTCGGCGATTCTGCATTGTCGCGGGTCCTGATGGCCGCCTTGGAGAACGCTTACCCGGAGATCAGAGGCTGAATGCCCTTGACTGCTGAAGTGGTCAGCAGTCAAGGGCATTCAGCCTCTGATCTCCGGGTAAGCGTTCTCCAAGGCGGCCTTCAGGACCCGCGACAACGCAGAATCGCCGAGCAGAAACTTATAGCCAAGTTCCGCACACATGAGTGCGGCCTCAACCGGGACCTGGGATTCATGTCACATTACATTCATCCCCCACCATCTGGCCTGCAAAATCCTACCAACTGTCCTGGCTTGAGACAATTCACACCTCTTTAACCTGGGGTTACCCCATCTCTGGATCTGTAAAGATTTAATCACCTGCTAATGCTCGCCTTCCTAGCATTGTTTGGCATCTTTGAATCTGTCTATATATGTGTTTCTGGGACAGACCTCTTCATTCACCTGAGGAAGGAGCAGCGCTCCGAAAGCTAGTGACATCGAAACAAACCTGTTGGACTTTAACCTAGTGTTGTAAGACTTCGTACTGTGCTCACCCCAGTCCAACGCCGGCATCTCCACATCATACTTTTAATGAACTCGGCAGCGTCCCAGTTTGGGCCGTATATATGTTTATGAGTACCATCGGGACCCCTTCTAGGATCCCGCTAACCATTACATAGCATCTCCCAAGATCAGTCGCCATGTTCATGTCCTTTTTAAAAAAAAAATTGTTTTTATTCAAAGTTTTTCAATAATTTTTACAAGCCACCACAAAAAGAAAAACAATGAAAAGAAAACATAGCAATAAAACAAAAAACAACTTAACCATTTACCAAATTAACAATTTAACAAAACAAGGTGGGGTATCTGCCCTTTACAAATGAAGTCAGCCCCCCCCCACCCTTGCCTCTGGTTTGCTGCTGCTGCTGACCTCCACCACCTAACGTTCTGCGAGAAAGTCAAGGAACGGTTGCCACCGCCTGGAGAACCCCTGCAAGGACCCTCGCAAGGCTAACTTTATCCTCTCCAACCTGAGAAACCCCGCCATATCACTGACCCAAGTCTCCCCACTTGGGGGTTTCGCGTCCCTCCACATTAACAAGAGCCTTCTCCGGGCTACCAAGGAGGCAAAGGCCAGAACTCCGGCCTCTTTCGACTACTGCACTCCCGGATCGTCTGATACCCCAAATATCGCTATCCCCCAGCTCGGTTTTACCCGAGTGTCCAAGACCTTGGACATAGCCTTTGCGAAGACTTTCCAAAATCCTGTAAGTGCCGGGTATGCCCAGAACATATGGACATGATTTGCTGGGCTCCTTGAGCACCTCATACACCTGTCCTCCACCCCAAAGAACTTACTCATTCTCGCCACTGTCATATGCGCCCGGTGCACCACCTTAAACTGAATCAGGCTAAGCCTGGCGCAAGATGAGGAGGAATTGACCCTGCCCAGGGCGTCAGCCCACAGGCCCTCATCTAGCTCCTCTCCCAGCTCCTCATCCCACTTGCCCTTCAGCTCCTCCACCGAGGCCTCCTCCGCCTCCTGCAGCTCCTGTTACATGTCCGATACCTTGCCGTCCCCTACCCACATGCCCGAGACCACCCTGTCCTGTATCTTCCAGGCAGGTAGCAATGGAAATTCCCCCACCTGCTTTTTCACGAACGCCCGAACCTGCATGTACCCGGGGGCAACCCAAATTTCTCCTCCAGCGCCCTCAGACTAGCAAAAGTCCCATCAATAAACAAGTCCCCCATCCTTTTGATACCCGCCCTGTGCCAGCTTAGGAACCCACCGGCTATTCTACCTGGAACGTGTCATGATATACACCAGTATATCATGGTGCAGATACACACACACTGATGGACACACAGCAAGACCAATCAACACACACAACACCGCAGCCAATCACCAGTTAGAGCACACTCACTATAAAGACAGGGGGCATCAGAGTTCCCGCTCATTCGGGATGCAGCCTCCTACAATGACAGAGCTTACAGCTTACAGCACAGATCCTCACCATGTGCTGAGTGCATAGACTGGTTCGGACAGGCATAGGTCTTTAGTTTAATCTAACATCGTGTTAACCCACAGTGAAAGTGTGTTCAACAGTTTCTAACTTAATAAAATAGTGTTGCACTATTTTAAGTGTTGGTGGCCTGTATGTGTTCCACGGATCCAGAACACCCAACACATCAGAACAAACCTGTGATTGCTCCGTATCGGGGTCCAGACTGAGCTCCCTACCTCCCCTCTGTGCCGTCTCCACTGCCCCCAGATCCTCAATGTCACCACCACCACCGGGCTCGTGGTATACCACGTCGGCGGAAGCGGCAGCGGTGCCGTTATTAGTGCTCCCAAGCTAGTATCTTTACAAGACGCCGCTTCCAACCGTTTCCACGCCACCCCCTCTCCCTCCATTATCCATTTCCGAATCATAGATACATTCGCTGCCCAATAATAGCTGCAGAGGTTCGGCAGCGCCAACCCCCCCCCACCGAATGCGCTCCAAAAACAGTCTCTTAATCCGGGGTCTTGTGTGCCCATAGAAGTCTCGTAATACTCCTATTAACCCGCTTGAAAAAGGACTTGGGGATGAGAATGGGCAGGCACTGGAAGATGAACAAGAACCTAGGGAGGACCGTCATCTTTACGGACTGCACCCTGCCCGCCAGGGAATGCGGCAGCATGCCCCACCTCCTAAAGTCCTCCGCCATCTGATCCACCCCCTCCACTCTCGGGATTAGCGCCCTACTTACTACGAAAAAATCAATCCGCGAGTAAGCCTTGTGCACATGGGAGAAGAAGGAAAACTCCTTCGTCCTAGGCCTGGCAAACCTCCACGGAATCCGACTCAACATCCGCTTCATGAACCCTGCATCGTCCCAATTCGGAGCATACACATTCACCAGCACCACCTGGGCCCCCTGCAGCCTGCCACTCACTATAACATATCAACCCCCCTTATCCGCCACAATACCCACCGCCTCAAATGCCACCCGCTTGCTCACCAAAATTGCGACCACCCTGCTCTTCGCATCCAGCCCTGAGTGGAAAACCTGCCCCTCCCTCAGCCTGGTTTGATCCGCGATCTTCAGGTGCGTTTCCTGTAGCATGGCTACGTCGGCCTTTAGCCCCTTGAGGTGCGAAAACACAAGGGCCCTCTTGACCGACCCATTAAGGCCCCTCACGTTACACGTGATCAGCCGGATCGGAGGGCTACCCCCCCCCTGCCGACTAGCCATCTCCCTTTTTAGGCCAGCCACGTGCCCGTGCCACCCGCACCCTCCAGCCCCCAGGCGGAGGCTCCCTCCCCTTTAACCTCGATTCCCCCTCAGTCAGCGTGGTAGCATCCCAGCACTCCCCCACCCCCCCTACCCCCCCATTGCACTCCTGTAAGTCAGCTGACTCATGCTGACCCCGGTCGCTCCCGCCTCCACCTTCAATCCCCCTGTGGATTCCCCTTACAAATCTCCAACCCGCCCCCTCACTTAAGTGGGGTAGAGAGAGTCCCCCCCCCACTACACCCCGTGTGAACTGAGAAGGAAAACAAAACAAAGTATCGCACCCACCAGCCCCCAGCTTCATGTCCCACCGTCGCCATATCGCGGGAAAAACCGCGCTCTCTGCCTGGGCCGACCCCACCTCCTGCGACGCAGCTCCTCCCAACTGCGACCTCGCCCAAAGCCCCGAGAGCCCTGGGCAAAGGGGCCACAAAAACACAAGAAAACGCAGGGGAAACCCCAACATAAGACCGCCCCATCCCTCCTACCAACAACCCCCACGACATACTGCAGTCCATTAACTAGAGTCCAACTTCTCATTCTTGATAAAAGTCCACGCCTCGTCCGACGTGTCGAAATAGTGGTGTCGGTCCTGATACGTAACCCACAGCCTCGCCGGCTGCAACAGCCCGAACTTCACCCCCTTTCCGTGGAGGACCGCCTTGGCCCAGTTAAATCCCGCACGCTTCTTGGCCAGCTCTGCACTCCAGTCCTGATAGATCCGGATGTCGGTGTTCTCCCACCTGCTGCTCCGCTCCTTCTTCGCCCATCGCAGGACACATTCCTTGTCGGTGAAGCAGTGGAACATTACCACCATAGCCCTCGGCGGCTCGTTCGCCCTCGGCCTCCTTGCCAGGACTCTGTGCGCCCCATCCAGCTCCAGGGGCCGCAGGAAAGCCCCCGCGCCCATCAGCGTACTCAGCATCGTGGCCACATACGCCCCAGCATCCGACCCCTCCACGCCTTCAGGGAGACCCATAATCCGCAGGTTCTGCCTCCTTGACCTGTTCTCCAGGTCCTCCACCATCTCCTGTCATTTTTTGTGCAGCGCCTCGTGCACACTCCACTCTAACCGCCAAGCCCAGAATCTCGTTCTCATTATCAGAGGTCTTCTGCTGCACCTCCTTGATCGCCGTCCCCTGCATCTTCTGGGTCTCCATCAGCCTTTTAATCGACGCCTTCATAGGGGCCAGCATCTCCTCCTTTAAACCAGCAAAGCAGCTTCTTAAAAACTCCTGCTGCTCCCGTGACCACTGGGCCCACGCTGCCTGATCCCCGCCAGCCGCCATCTTGCTTTTTCACGCCCGTTCTCCTCTCTTCTCCATAGCCACTTTTTTAACTGCCCCACTCCTGGTCCACTCCATACAGCACTGGAGGACCCTCACTGTTTCCTTCCCACACCGGGAATTGTCGTCGAAATACCTCTGGAGCTCCTTAAATGGGCCCAAAAGTCCGTTATCGGCGGGAGCTGCCGACCGTGCGACCTACCTAGGCATAGATGCAACCGGAAGTCGCCTGTCCTTTTGTTAAACAATATGGCCACCCTCCTTACCCTTGTGTCGAAGCACGGCAGGTATGTCCGTCCCATCCAGCTTTTCCTTACCCTCAGTTGGTCTTTCTCTCTTAAATGCGTCTCCTGGAGAAAGACTACAACAACCCTCAAGCTTTGAAATGGGTGAAGACTCTGGCTCTTTTCACTGGTCTGTTAAGTCCCCTTACGTTCCAGGTGACGATCCTGATGGGGGGAGGTTTCTGTCCCCCTCCTTCTGTGGGGCCAGCCATACTTGCCTCATGGACATGCCCTTGCACACTGGGGTTTCCCTTTGTTCCTTTAGTTCATGGGTCATCCAAGTTGGCCACCATCACCTTCCTCTTTGCAACCTTCTCCATGAGTGACGTGTTGTAACCAGCATTCTTCCCTCTCCTCCCATCTATCTCCCGACCTTCCCTCTGAGCTGCCTGCCCGTGTCGTCCCCTCTTTTCTTTCCCGTTCTTTCTCCCCCTTTCCTGCTCTCACCCCCGTTTGCCGTTTTACCCCCCCCCCCCCCCCCCCCCCCCCGGGCAGGTGCTCTCTCCCTCTCTGGAGATGCACTGCGACACCTCGCTAGTGTGATGGTTCTCCCCTGCATATGGATCTTTTTGTGCCCGACCCATCTGGATCCTGTCCCCTCTTCGCGCCCCCAAGTACAGTTGCCCGCTCCCTTCCCTTAGATTGTGTAACTTAACATAGTACTTAATTGCTCCTCACTATTTCTTCCCAAGTCTGTTCTTTCATATGAATTTGTTTGCTTCCTCCGGTGTGTTGAAATAAAGTTCTTTGTTGTTGTACGTGACCCATTGTCTTGCTGGGTGAAACATGCCAAATCACACCTTGCTTTTAAACAGTGCAGTTTTGGCCCCAATAAACTCAGCCCGGTGCTTGGCCAGGTCGGCTTCAATGTCCTGATACATGCGGATGGTGAGTCCTTCCCACTTACACGACCACATGCTCCTCGCCCACTTCAAAACCCATTGGAGATTCACTATTATTGCCCGTGGTGGTTTCCCCAATTTGGGTTTTTGTCAGAGCGACATGTGGGCCTGGTTCACCACTGGGGGTTTGTGACCAGTTTTCCAAGCAACCTTGAAACTTGCTGGGTTCTTGCCCTCTGCACCCTCCTGTAGCCCGACGATTCGAAGGTTCTGTCGACAAGACCTGTTTTCCTGGTTGTCTACCTTCCCTTTTAGCGCCTTCTGGGTCGTTACCAACCTTCTCACCTCTGTTTGAGCGAGGCGATCTGCTCAACCTGGTCGGTGGCCGATTTCTCCAGGTCCCGCACCGTCGCCTCTTGGGCCTCCGGTCTCCCGCTCTGTCCATTGCTCCCGTTATGGGGGCCAGCGTGGCCTCTATTGCCGACTTCATAGCCGACATGATGTCCTCTTTTACAATCTCTGTGTTTCTAGAGCTCCGCAGAGATAACCTCCATCAGTTGCTCAGTCAAAGTGTGGGCCGGCGCTGGCAGCCCTGCTGGGTTCACCATGCTCAGGTCTGGCTCACCTCGCATGTCCCCTTGTTCTGGGGTTGGGGGTCTTCCTTTCTCTGCTCTTGCTGTTTTTGCTGCCTGGCTGCTGGTTTGACATCAACTCGGTGGTTGGGGAACTTTGTTGTACTTTTGGAGCCCATTTGATAGGCTGAAAAAGGTCTAGTGAGAAGTTCGTAGGAGAGAGCCAACTTTTGTCTGACCGCTCAGCGCATGGCTGCCACTGGGAAATGTCACGGGTTTGAATCTTATACTAGAGATACAAACGGCATGAGCAAAGGGATTCAGCATATCATAGAAAAACACAATTACACCATCTGTCCAGCTGAATTATCCCAGTTATCAGTCTTCAAAACATAGGGCGATCAGTGCCATAGTCAGAGAATAGTATTTGTTGTATTTTCTAAGATTATCATTTTAACATTACCAAAACTCCTGCTTCATGCCCAGGTGATTATACCTACCCAGCTTGGTATTCCCAGACCTGAGACAGGGAGGTAGGTACTTCAGTAAAGGCCGGGCTTCGGGATCTGTAAACGATACAATATGCCTATGATTATAGGAGCAATTCACATCAGACCAACACCTCAAGCTGCTGGAAGTGGGTGGGAATAAAACTGTATTTCTTTTTTTTATAATAATATTTTATTGAGGTATTTGAAAATTTTTATAACAGTAACATAAACAATGACATCAACATGGTAAAATAAACATTTCCCCCCCCCAGCCCAATCTTCACACACCTCAACCATACAACAACAATCCCCCCCCCCCCCGAATACTGCATCTGCTGCCATTTTAATTTTCCCCGAGAAAGTCGACGAACGGCTGCCACCTCCGGGTGAACCCTAACATTGACCCTCTTAAGGCAAACTTTATTTTCTCGAGACTGAGAAACCCCGCCATGTCACTAACCCAGAACTCTACACTCGGGGGCTTCGAGTCCCTCCACATTAACAAGATCCGTCTCCGGGCTACTAGGGAGGCAAAGGCCAAGATGTCGGCCCCTTTCGCCCCGGACTCACGGATCTTCCGACACTCCAAAGATTGCTCCCTCCGGACTCGGCACCACCCGTGTTTTTAGTACCGTGAACATTGCCTTAGCAAAACCCTGCCAAAACCCTCTAAGCTTCGGGCATGCCCAAAACATGTGGACATGATTTGCTGGGCTTCCCGCGCACCTCGCACACCTAACTTCAACCCAGAAGAACTTACTCATCCTAGCCGCTGTCATGTGTGCCCGGTGGACTACCTTAATAAAACTGTATTTCATAGAAATTAAATGGGCTAGCCTATAGCTGTCAGCATGTTCTACTTCTAATATACCCATTTCATGAGAAGATATGTAATACATCCTGGAAAATCAGACCGACTCTAAATGACATTTCATCTAAAAGCCATTTGTCCAAATTTTAGTATAGAAAGATGGCAACTAGAAGCAGTGCTTCAACTGCTAAGGCCTAGGCCCATGAGAAAACCTCCCATGGTTTAGGGGTAATAAACAGTGGGAGTGCAAGCTTGAGTTTTTCAGTCCTGAATTAACTTTTTCCAGTACTGCTTTTAAAACGTATTTGTTTTGGGACCTGGGCATCACAGACAAGTCCAGAATTTATTGACCATCCCTAATTGCATTTGAGAAGGTGGTGATGAATTGTCTTGTACAGCTGCAGTCCATGTGGTATTTCTGAAAGGACACGATCAGATGAGAACATAAAAACTTGGTTCACATCTGCAAATTTGCTGACTGGTGACAGGCCATAGACTGGTGACCAAACCAGGTCAGCCTGATTCAGGATTGACAGTAAGGGGGATGAGACCTGGGGTCCACAGCTCTGCCTGGCCAAATCTACAGATACTGAGATATCCATGAGCCAGGGCCAGCTGTTTAGACATTCTGGAGGTCAGATTTGCCTGATAGTTGACTGAACCAGAGACTATCACACCATCTGTGATCTGAAACTGGAGCACAAACCACACATTTTGCAGCAATGGAGTGTATTGGCAGAGAGAGTCAGGATCAGCTGGAGCAAAGGATCCATAGCGATCAGTAGAAGTACTGAACCCAGGCAGATGAATGAGCCCGAGACCAAATGAGGATGGTTTGATCTCGGAAGCACGAGGAGACATAGCTTTAAATTGAGGGGAGAAAGATATAGGACAGATGTGTGAGGTAGGTTCTTTACTCAGAGTAGTAAGGGCGTGGAATGCCCTTCCTGCAACAGTAGTGGACTCGCCAACACTAAGGGCATTCAAATGGTCATTGGATAGACATATGGACGATAAGGGAATAGTGCAGATGGGCTTCAGAGTGGTTTCACAGGTCGGCGCAACATCGAGGGCCGAAGGGCCTGTACTGCGCTGTAATGTTCTATGTCTTCGAGGAAACTGGGAAAATCTGTTCTCAGGCTTCACTTAAAGTCAAAATCCCAAACTCGCTAAATTGTTTCTAATTCCATTTTATCACCAAGAAGCTAACTAACGCAAAGCCAACGAACAGTGATCGATTGGTCTCCGTCGGAGGAGGAGGCTTATATTATAGGGAAAAAAAGGATTTTCTCATACCTGAGGGAAAGTAACTGCCTTGATTCCTGGGGCACAAAATTCCTAATAGACATAGCACTACAGGTGATTTGTGTCAGGTGGGATAATGGCAGCTCTGAATTGTATGTGACAGTTACTTGGATAAGGAAGAAGTGAACAGAGAATTAAAATGAAAAGCCAGCCCATGAAATATCATATCTGGAGAATAAAAATGAGAAATGGATACGAAAGCTAATTTCAATCTGGCTCTCATTTCTGTATATTCCCTCCTCGAGAAGAATGAGAAACAGTCCCATTATGACTGACTTGAGATGAAACCTGGATCATACCTGACATTAGCTCCCTGTCAGTGAAGAATAAAGCCGCCTGTCTGAAGGCCAGCTCCGGGGTTGGTGACATGACTTTCTCCAGGTTGCTGTGGTTTTCCTTGAATAAATTGGCCCTGGGTTTGGATGCACTGAGTATAGCAGCCAGTGTTTTGAAAGCATTCACACGTCTCAGCACACACACCAGGGCAGGGCTGGATACCAGGCAGTCAATGCTTGCCTGCCAGTGTCTGTCACCCACTTCAAATGGGGTCAATTCTTTGGCCTGGCTTCGGCTTAAATGTGGCAGCCATTTCAACCCCAGAAGTTCAAAGCCTCCATCTATTAGCTCTGCACCTGAGGAGAGAACAGGAGGTTAGAGACATCCCCCATGTACATCTATATATTACACATCTACAGCTCATACAAGTTGTCATGTGAGAGTACCTTTAAGAAATGGGTGCTTAAGAAATGTACCTTTAAGAAATGGGTGTTTATCAGTGATATCAGAGTGTGGGTGGAGCTGGGCTGTCTGTCAGCTTTTTACTTCTGTTTTAGGCTGTCTGCTGCAGGATGTGTTTTAGTTTCGTTTTCAGTGTTGGAGCTGAAGCCAGACAAAGCAGGTATACTGCTGTTCTCTCTGCCATGAAAAGACTATCTCTTGATCATTTGGTGAATTCAGAATTATAAATGTTCTCAGTAGTGAATGTAAACCTGATGTGCTTCTGTTAAAAGGTGTTTCTTTTGTCTTCTGGATGCTATTTGGGAAGTTATTAAGGATTACTGAGTGTTGTATGCTTGGGGGTTGTATTTGAATTGATGGTTGCCAAGATGTTCATTGTATGTTTTAAAAAGGTTAACTTGAGTTCATAGAATAAACATTGTTTTGCTTTAAAAAAATACGTTTCCATTTCTGCTGTACCACACCTGTAGAGTGGGCCGTGTGCTCCCCATACCACAATCTATTAAAAGTTGTGGGTCAGGTGAACTCCATGATACACTTTGGGGTTCTCTAAACCCTGGCCCATAACAAAGTCAAACTGCCCCACCACTAAAATCTGTCAGTGACTAACTGATTCAAAACAGTTGATGCAGCCCCAAAAAGCCCAAAATTCCAAAACAGCCATGGCGTATGAAAACCCGAATCACATGCTCATTCCAAGCATTTGCTTAATTTCAAGTTTGATCAGATATTCAGAATTTGTTGAAGCGTAAGTTCCTCCAGCTTAAATTTGGGAGGGCCAAGTCATTGTCTTCAGCTCTAGCCACCACCTGTACCAATGATTTCAGCTACTATCCTTGAACTTTGCTGTCCTGTTTAACGCTCAGCTTCACACAATTTCCATTACAAAAGCTATTTACATCAATGCTACACCAACTAGCCCCTCTTTGCCCAAGACCTTGCACATGCCTTTGTCACCTCCAAGCTTGTCAACTGTAACATTGTCCTTGCTGACAACCCACCTTCCATAAATTCCAACTTGTCCTCATCCTGCGTCACTTGCATTACACTGTTGTCCTCTCTGGCCTGCGCTGGGTCTCCAGCCCCATGTGCAATAAATTAAAAATTCTCGCTTTGGTGGTGGCACAATGATATTGTCACTGGACTAGTAAACCAGAGATCCAGAGTAATGCTCTGGGGATCCAGGTTCAAAACCCGCCACTGCAGATGGTGAAATTTGAATTCAATAAAAATCTGGAATTAAAAAGTCTAATGATGACCACGAAACCATTGTCGATTGTTGTTAAAAACCCATCTGGTTCACTAGTGTCCCTTAGGGAAGGAAATCTGCTGCCTTTACTTGGTCTGGCCTACATGTGACTCCAAACCCACAGCAATGTGGTTGACTCTTACCTTCCCCCTCAATGGCAATTAGGAATGGGCAAGAATGCTGGCCCAGCCTGCGACTCCCACTTCTCACCAACAATCTTTCTAAAAAATTGTCTTGAAATCCCTTGACAGGCATGGCCAAATAACACATTTACAATTCTCTCTGGTCCTGTACTACCTGACTTCTCTGATCCTCTGATTGACCGTTACTAATTGGTAGCACTGTATTCAGACCCCAGCCGTACTTTGTGGAACTCTCCGATTAGATCACTCTATCATGCTGTACTCCTTTAAAAACTTCAAAGTCAATCTCTCTGTGCAAGTCTTTGGAACCTCTCCTGCACATTCCATTCTTGGTCCAATGTCTGTTTTCCTTTCAGTAAAGCACTTTGCATAATTCTTTACATAAAAGATGCTAAAATAAATGCAAAAACATAGTCAGTAGCCTCACCTGATATGTTGCGTGATTTATTTGATGGGGGTCGTAGAAGGTCCCGCAGACAGTTCCCAGCATTTTTCACTGCTGTGGGTCCGGTTAGTGTGAGAACAACAACTTGCTCCAGTTCAGGATTGGACACAAAGCTGTGTTTATACAGCACATCCACATTTAGGTTGGCAGAATGAGGCACAGCACTGAGAGACCCTCCTACACACAGACAGAAAGCAATACCATCACCTCAATCCACAGCACACAAATGTAATTGCTAATGCTTTCCACTTCTAAACACATTGGTTACAGGGTGACACAGTGGTTAGCACTGCTGCCTCACAGGGCTGGGGACCTGTGTTTGATTCCGGCCTTGGATGGCTGTGTGGAGTTTGCACGCTATCCCCGTGTCTGCACGGGTTTCCTCCCGGTGCTCCGGTTTCCTCCCACAGTCCAAAGATGTGCAGGTTAAGTGGATTGGCCATGATAAATTTACAGGTTTGCGAGGATGGGGCGGGGGAGTGGGCCTAGATGGAGTGCTCTTTCAGAGGGTCAGTGCAGAGGTAATGGGCCGAATGTCCTCCTTCTGCACTGTAGATATGGAGTTCTGCAATGGACGCAGGCCCCATGAGAAACAACAGGTGATGTAACTTCATAGCTGATAGTGGTAATGCCAGAAAACAGTAAATGCTGGAAATGCTCAGCAAGCCTGGCAGTATCTGTGGATAGAAAAACAGAGTTAACGTTTCAGGTCAATGACCATTCATCAGAACTCAACAGAACTAATAATCCAGAAATCTGTATTAATGATCCAGATGCGAAAACTCAAATCCCACCTGGGGAATCTAAATTCAAAAACTTGATCAGATTGGCATATAAACCCACCTTGTTAACTAATGTTCCTCAGGAAAGGAAATCTGCCATCCTTACCCAATCTGGCGTACATATGACTCCAGGCCCACAACAATATTGATTAATAAGGGGATCAGGGGTTAGGGGGAGAAGGCAGGAGAATGGGGATGAGAAAATATCAGCAATGATTGAATGGCAGAGCAGACTCCGTACCAGCCTCCCCGAACAGGCGTCGGAATGTGGCGACTAGGGGCTTTTCACAGTAACTTCATTTGAAGCCTACTTGTGACAATAAGCGATTTTCATTTTTTCACTCGATGGGCCAAGTGGCTTAATTCTGCTCCTATGTCTTATGGTCTAATATGGTTGACTCCTAACTGCCGTCTGAAATGGTCACTCAGCTGTATTAAACTGCTACAAAAAACAATAAAAGCAACACTGAAACATTGCCCTAGGCACCAGTCAAAATGTAGCTCAGTCTAGTTGACTCTGCAGTTGTCTTTCCGACCACCTGGGGGCCTCGCTAAATTGGGAGAGCTGTCCCACAGAGTCGTCGAGCAACAGCCTGAAATAGTCATACTCACCAAATCATATCCTACAACAATGTCTCAGAATGGAAGCAGACAATGAAACAACTAACTGTTCCAACTCTACCAACATCTCAATCTTCAATGATGGGGCAGCTCAGTACCTCAGTGCAAACGACAAGACTAAAGTGTTTACAATTATCTTGAACAAAAAAGTGCCAAGTGGATGATCCTGGAGGTCACTGCATTACCGGAGCCAGTCTTCAGTCTATTAGATTAATTCCTTATTCTATCAAGAAACAGCTGAGCACATTGAATACATCAAAGGCTATGGGTCCTGACAATATCTCAGCGTGTCCACCACCTGCAAGGCACAAATCAGGAGCGTGATGGAATACTGACCACTTTCCTGGATGAGTGCAGCTCCAGCAGCACTCAAGAAGCTTGACACCATCCAGAACAAAGCAGCCCACTTAATTGGCATCCCACTCACATAGATTCATTCACTTCACTACTAATACAAAGTGTGTACAATCTACAACATACACTGAAACAACTCACCAAGGCTCCTTGGACAGCTCCTTGAACCTTCCACCCATGATTGCTACCATCTGGAAGGACAAGGGCAGCAGACACATGAGAACAACACCATCCGGAAATTGATCTTCAAGTCACTCACCGTCCTGGTTTGGAAATATATTGTCATTCCTTCACTGTCCCTGGGTCAAAATCCTGGAACTGCCTCTCTAACAGCACTGTAGGTATACAAAGAATACCTACAAGAAAGCAGCTCACCACCACCTTCTCAAGGACTATTAGGATTGGGCAATAAATGTTGACCTAGCAGCAATGCCACATCCCATGTATAAGAATTTTGATCCAGAACTAGCTGCGCTCATGAACAGGCTGTTCAAGTTACAACACAGATGTACATCTGACAATGTAGGTTGTTTTATTCATTTACGGGATGTGGGCGTCGCTGGTTAGGCCAGCATTTATTGCCCATCCCTAGTTGCCCTTCAGAAGGTGGTGGTGTCAGAAGGTGGTGGTGAGTTGCCTTCTTGAACCGCTGCAGTCCTTGAGGTGTAGATACACCCACTGTGCTGTTTGGGAGGGAGTTTCAGGATGTTACCCCAGTGGCAGTGAAGGAACGGCGGTATATTTCCAAGTCAGGGCAGTGAGTGACTTGGAGGGGAATCTCCAGGTGGTGGAGTTCGCATCTATCTGCTGCTCTTGTCCTTCTAGATGGCAGTGGTCGAGCGTTTGGAAGGAGCTGTCTAAGGAACCTTGGTGAGTTACTGCAATGCACCTTGTAGATGGTACATATGGCTGCCACTGTTCATCAGTGGTGGAGGGTGGAGTCGGCTTCCGGCGGGGGAAGAGAGCGGTCGCGGGTAGAAGAGCTCCTGAGGGGGGAACACAGTTGAGTCCCGTTCCCCGCGAAGGACTTGTGCCTAAGTGCGCAAACTTGGCCGACTGGGCCCCCGCACAGCAAGAGAGTGCGGAAGAAGAGGAGCTACCCGGACTCCAAAACAGAGCAAAGTCGGAGACCTGAGTGCACAGGAGCAGAGCGAGCGACAAAGACAAAGAGAGAGCCCCCCCCGGGGGGAAGGAGAAGAGGCCGCAAGGGACCGGAACGGTAAGCTGTGGCCCCGGGCAGGAAAGGTGTACGAGAGGAGCCGGGGCTGGAGACCAGGAAGCGGCCGGATAGAGTCGCCCCCCCACCCCCGAACAGAGATAGCGCAGCGGAGTGCGGGCCTGCGAGCCGGCCCGACCGAGGCCCCCCCCCCGGCGGCAACCACCACGAGGCAGGCGGCGGAACAAAGGGGGACTCCCAGCCCGACGAGAAGCCTTTCTCTCTCTCTCTGGTCCCAGGGTGAGTGAGGTGAAAAAGAAAACAAGAATGTCCTCTTTTGGGGGGGGGGGGGGGGGGGGGACTTAGAAAAGAAAACTGTTAAAGGGACAGAAAATGCCCTCTCTCTTTCCACGTTTCTCAAAAAGAAAACCAAACTTACCTGAAAAGTGTCTTTTTAGAAGGAGAGGGGGTGGGGAAAGAGGGGGAGGGAAAAGAAAAAGGGTGAAAATGCCAGAAGGGAGCCAAAGCAGAGGGAGAAAGGGCACCAAAAGCAAACGAGGCAATACGCGAGCCCACTCAGACGAGCTAATCAGTGCACGAAGCGGCGGAATGGAAGCCTTGCCGCAACAAAAAGAACTGGGCAGACAGGAGTATTTTCCCCCTGGGCCAGAGGGGAACTGGAAGGCAGCCTTTGCCGAGGCGCTGAGGGAACACCAGCAGGAAAGCAAGCCAGGGACCAAAGCAGCCATAGAGGCCACAGTACAGGCAGCAATGGCCAAGGCCTTAGCGGAGGTGCAGCTCGCCCTGGGCAGAGCAGAGGAGAAACTGGAAGCCCAAGAGGAGAAACTGGAAACCCAAAAGGCGACCATTAAGGAGCTGGAAAAAGCCGCGACTGACATGAGCGACCGGACCACGGCCCCGGAGAAAGAGGTGGCGAGACTGGGCACAATGCAGGGGAGCCTGAAGGGCAGGGTGGACGACCAGGAAAACCGCTCAAGAAGACAAAATGTCAGGATAGTGGGCCTACCAGACGGGATCGAGCATAGAAACCCCACGGCCTATATGGCCGAGATGCTGGACAACTTAGTGGGGAGGGAAACATTCCCCAACCCACCAGAAATGGACAGAGTACACCGGTCGCTGCACCCGAAGCCCAGGGCGGGGGAACACCCGAGGGCAGTTATAGCTAAACTGCACCAGTACAAAGACAGGGAAACAATCCTGCGCTGGGCCAGGCAAAACAGAACCTGCAAATGGGAAGGACACTTCATTCGAGTGTACGAGGACATTGGGGCAGACCTCGCCAGGAGATGGGCCGAATTCAATAGAGCGAAAGCAGCCCTTCACAAGAACAATGTGCGCTTTGGTATGCTGTACCCAGCGAAACTCTGGGTCACATACCAAGAAAGAGAGTATTTCATTACAGCCCCCGCCGACGCAAACAAGTTTATCGAGGAACACGGGCTGGAAAACCAACTGCGAGGGTAGAAATACGGGGGGTGAGGCAACACCAGGCCCCCCTGCCCCCACCCCCACCATGGCGAGCGCACCCTGAACAAAAAGCAAACCGCTACCCAACGAACCGCCATAGGTGGGAAACCAGGCCCCAGCACAAGGGCATGAGAGTAGCGGAGAAGGGAGAGCAAACGGGGGGAGCGCAGGGTGGGACAGGGGAAGAGCGGGCAGAAAAACGCAGAGGCTGGGCAGGGGAGAAGCAAGACAGTAACTCCCTAGAGGGGGGTCACCGCACTAGCAAGAAAGCTAGCACCGGGGACATGCAAAAAAGCAGGGCAGCAGTGCGCCCCCAACAGGGGGGATGGCGCCAGGCAGAGTTGGGGGACACACACACACACACACACGACCACTCAACAGAGGTAGGAGAGCAAACGGGGATAGGAGCAGGGGAAAGAGGGACAAAGGCGGGATATACGGGAGAAGGGGAGAAAGGGGCAGGAAAGGGAGAGACTGGGGGGGGCACAGGAAGGGAGGGAATGGGGGGGTTGGAACACAGGGATGGAGGGACAAACAAGGCTATAAATGAAACAGCAATAGGGCTACAGAGTGCCACAACCAAGGACTCGGAACAAGGAATCGCTGCAAGCATCCACCCAGTATGGCCTCTGGGCGAAGGGAGACCCCAGAGTGCAGGGGGCTACCAGCGTGGCGGCCGCACAGCCGGGGGTCCCCTGGACGGCGGGAAACCCCGGAGCGCAGGGGCCCGACCGCATGGAGAGAGCAGTGACAGCGGCCATCCTGGACGGCCCCCTAACAAGGGGGAACCCCGAGGGCAGGGGCGCGTCCACCAGGTAAATATGGTTAATCCCACAGGAGCGAGGGGACAGAAGCCCCCCACCAGGAGAGTCACCTGGAACGTAAGGGGACTCAACGGCCCAGTGAAAAGATCCAGAGTCCTCAACCACCTAAGAAACATGAAGGCAGACATAATCTTCCTTCAAGAGACACACCTGAGAGAGCAGGACCGACTGCGGCTAAGAAAGGGCTGGGTGGGACAGACCTACAATTCCTGTTACGGGAAGAGGGCCGGGGGGTGGCAATACTGATCAGCAAATGGACGATCTTTAGGGCGACAAAGACGGTTACGGACCCAGGGGGACGGTACGTCATGGTTAGCGGGACCCTGGATGGGGCACCGGTAGTACTAGTTAACGTGTACGCGCCCAACTGGGTCGACACGAGCTTCATCAAGAAGACCATGGCAGAAATCCCTGACATAGCGATGCACCGGCTAACCATGGGGGGGACTTCAACTGTGTACAGGACCCAACAACTGACAGATCAAACCCCAAGACGGGGAAAACCTCAAACTTGGCAAGGGAACTCGGTCACTTTATGGAACAGATGGGAGCGGTGGACCCCTGGAGGTTCACCCACCCAGGGGAGAAGGAGTTTTTCTTCTTCTCCCCAGTACACAACGTATACACCAGAATTGACTTCTTTTTGGTGGGGAAAACGGTGCTTCCGGGGATAGACAAAGTGGAATACTCCGCAATTGTGATATCAGACCACGCTCCACACTACATGGACGTGAGGCTGGAGACGGGCAGGGCCCAACGTCCCACATGGAGGTTGGACGTCACCCTACTAGCTGACAAGGCCTTCAACGAAAGGTTATCACAGGCCATTGCAGAGTACACAGAGAACAACCAGAATGGGGAGGTCTCACCCTCCATGTTCTGGGAAGCGCTAAAGGCCGTACTTTGAGGGGAAATCATCGCTTTCAAAGTTTGAAGAGATAGGGAGGAAAGGGCGGCTAGGCAGCAGCTGGTCGACTCCATACTGGAGGTAGACCGTAAATACTCCGAAGCCCCGACCGTAGAGCTCCTGGCGGAGAGGAAAGATCTATAAAGGAACTTTGATCTTCTCTCCACCAGGAAAGCAGTGCTTCAACTCCGCCAAGCACACGGGACCCTATACGAACACGGAGACAAAGCCAGCCACCTGCTGGTACACCAGCTGAGAAAGCAGGCAGCCACCAGAGAAATTGCACAAATCAGGGATACTAGAGGCACATTAGAAACAGAGCCAGAAAAGATCAACAAAGCCTTCAGGGCCTTTTTACCAAGGGCTGTACACCTCAGAGCCCCCAATGGGGGAGTCCGGGATGAAACGGTTCCTTGATGGACTGGACATACCAGTCGTGGGGGAGGGCAGAAAATGGGGCCTGGAAGCACCACTAGCACTGGGAGAGATCATGGACAGCATTAGCTCCATGCAGGCGGGGAAGGCGCTGGGACCAGACGGATTCCCGGCGGACTTATACAAAAAATTTGTACAGCACTGGCCCCGCACTGGGAGATGTTCACAGACTCGCTGGCTAAGGGCACACTGCCACCCACGCTAGCACAGGCCTCAATCTTGCTGATACCTAAGAAAAATAAAGACCAACGGAATGTGGGTCATACAGACCCATCTCACTGCTGAACGCAGATGCCAAAATACTGGCCAAGATTCTAGCCAAAAGGCTAGAAAACTGCGTGCCAGAGGTGGTCGCAGAGGACCAGACGGGCTTTGTCAAAGGTAGACAGCTTACCTCGAACATCAGGCGCCTGCTGAACGTGATAATGACCCCATCTGGGGAGAGAACACCAGAGGTGATCGTCTCCCTAGACGTAGAAGAGGCCTTCGACAGAGTCGAATGGAAATACCTCATAGAGGTATTGGAGCGGTTCGGGCTTGGAACAGGATTCACCTCCTGGATAAAACTCCTATACAACGCTCCCATGGCGAGCGTACGGACAAACAACACCAACTCCCGATACTTCCAGCTGCATAGGGGCACCAGACAAGGATGCCCACTGTCCCCGCTGCTGTTCGCCCTAGCGATCGAGCCACTAGCAATTGCGCTCAGAGCGTCAAAAGGCTGGAGGGGGATCCGAAAGGGCGGCAGAGAGCACAGAGTCTCACTCTATGCAGATGACCTGCTCCTCTATATTTTGGACCCACAAAGCAGCTTGGACGGAATCATCGCGCTCCTGAAAGAGTTTGGCACCTTCTTGGGCTACAAACTCAACAGGAGCAAAAGCGAGATCTTCCCGGTACGCCCACAAGTAGGTGGGGCAGCACTAACGGGACTGCCGTTTAAACAAGCCCCACACAAATTCCGCAACCTGGGGATCCAAATAGCCCATGACTGGAAAGGGATCCACAAATGGAACCTCACCAGTCTGACAGAGGCAGTAAAAAAGGACCTGCAAAGATGGAACACACTCCCGCTCTCCCTTGCGGAGGGAGTCCAGACGATCAAAATGAACGTGCTGCCCAGGTACCTCTTCCTATTCAGATCCATCCCGATCTACATCCCCAAGGCCTTTTTCAAAGCATTAGACAAATTAATCATGGCGTTCGTATGGGGGGAGAAGAATGCTGGGATCCCAAAGAAGGTCTTACAAAAAACAAAATCCAGGGGGGGGCTAGCCCTCCCAAACCTACAATTCTACCACTGGGCGGCGATGGCCGAGCGAATAAGGGGATGGATCAAGGAGCCAGAAGCCGAGTGGGTGCGCGTGGAAGAGGCCTCCTGTATGGGGACCTCCCTCCGGGTCCTTGCCATGGCGGCACTCCCATCCCTACCCAGAAACACTCCAGCAACCCGGTGGTGATAGCCACCCTCCAGTCCTGGAACCAACTACGGCAGCAATTTGGCCTGACCAAAATGTCGGACAAAGGTCCCATCTGCAACAACTATAGGTTCACACCAGCACTGACTGACGCCACCTTCAAAAGGCGGAGACAGGACGGGGGGGACACTGACAGTCAGAGACCTATACACCGACGGCAGGGTCGCAACACCGGACAAACTGACAGAGAAATTCCAGCTAGCCAGGGGGAACAAACTAAGGTACCTGCAACTCAAAAACTTCCTACTTCTTACCCACAACCGCCACGACAGACATTACTGGAAGAGTTACTGGACGCAAGCATATTGGAGAAAGGAAACTGTAGCGACATGTATGACTGACTGGTAGAAGGGGCCGACACCGTACCGGACGCAACAAGAATGAAATGGGAGGAGGGCCTGGGGATCGACATAGGGTGGGTCTCTGGAGCGAAGCACTGCATAGGGTCAACTCCACCTCCACGTGCGCAAGGCTCAGCCTGACGCAACTAACAGTGGTACATAGAGCCCACTTAACAAGAACCCGTATGAGTAGGTTCTTCCTCCCGGAGGTGGAGGATAGATGTGAACGGTGCCAAGGAGGCCCGGCCAACCAGGTCCACATGTTCTGTTCTTGCCCCAGACTTGTGGAGTACTGGACTGCCTTCTTCGAGTCAAAGGTGGGGGTGAGGGTGGAGCCATGCCCGAAAGTGGCGGTCTTCGGGGTTTCAGACCAGTCAGACCTATTTCTGGGGAGGAGGGCAGATGCCCTTGTCTTTGCCTCCCTGATCGCCCGCCGTAGAATCCTGTTCGGCTGATGGTCAGCAGCACCACCCAAAGCTGCAGGCTGGCTGTCCGACCTCTCGAATCTCTCCAAATGGAGAAAATCAAATTCGCCATCCGAGGGTCAGACGACGACCTCCACAGAACGTGGGAGCCATTCACCCAATTGTTCCGGGTCCTGTTTGTGGCCAACGAACAAGCAGAATAGCCAGGTAGCCAAGAACCAGGGGAAAGCAGCCAAAGCATGAGAGGGAGAGATAGACTGAAGGGGAACCACAGGCAGTGGGGGAGGGGTGGAGGGAAGAGACAGGGAACAATAGAGGAGAGCCAGGGAGGTAGGTGGGGGGTGGGGGGGGGGGGGGGGGGGGGGGGGGCAGGGAAACGTTAACTAACTTGACATCCACAGGAACAGAGAAAAAGGAGAAAAGAGGCGGAGGATGGGAGGGCCGGCTGAAGCGGTAGTGTGCACGAGAAGACAACGGCGGTGAAATCCGTCGGGGAGAAGCAAGAGGCAACACTGGCACCAGACCCATTCGAGGAGCGCCCTCTGTATAGTCTCTCTGGCACAAACAGATGCCTACTTATATATATATATCATATCCTGTGTACACAACGGCAAATATACTCTGTTCAAAAATCCAATAAAAAACATTTATATTAAAAAATCAGTGGTGGAGGGTTTGAATGTTTGTGGAAGGGTGAGAAATTGAGCGGGCTGCTTTGTCCTGGACGGTGTTGAGCTTCAAAATTGCCCTTAGTGTTGGGTGGAGGTGTTGACTTTGGGTAGGGTGCCAAGAGCCAGTGCAGACTCAACGGGCCGAATGGCCTCCTTCTGCACTGTAAATTCAATGATAATCTATGATTAATCTAGGACAAAGGTTCGGCACAACATCGTGGGCCGAAGGGCCTGTTCTGTGCTGTATTTTTCTATGTTCTTGAGTGTTGTTGGAACTGCACTCATCCAGGCAAGTGGAGAGTATTCCATTACACTCCTGACATGTGCCTTGTAGATGGTGGACAGGCTTTGGGGGATCAGGAGGTGAGTTACTCGCCGTAGGATTCCTATCCTTTGATCTGCCCTGGTAATGGGGCTGGTTTTATCACAGTGGGCTAAACAGCTGGCTTGTAATGCAGGACAAGGCAGCAGCGCGGGTTCAATTCCCGTACCGGCCTCCCGGAACAGGCGCCAGAATGTGGCGACCAGGGGCTTTTCACAGTAACTTAATTGAAGCCTACTTGTGACAATAAGCGATTAATATTAGCCAGTGTTTATATGGCTAGTCCAGTTCAGTTTCTGATCAATCGTAACACCCCCAGGATGTTGATTGTGGGGGATTCAGCGATGGTAATGCCATTCAATGTCAAGGGCCGATGGTTAGATCCTCTTGTAGGAGATGGTCATTGCCTGGCACTTGTGTGGAGTGAATGTAACTTGCCACTTGTCAGCCCAAGCCTGGATATTATCCAGGTCTTGCTGCATTTGGACATGAACTGCTTCATTGTATGAGGAGTCGTGAATGGCGCTGAACATAAGTGCAGTCATCCGCAAACATCCCGACTTCTGACCTTATGATGGAAGAGGGGTCATTGATGAAGCAGCTGAAGTTGGTTGGGCCTAAGGCACTACCCTGAGGATCTCCTGAAGTGATGGCTGGAACTGAGATGATTGACCTCCATCATCACAACCATCTTCCTTTGTGCCAAATATGACTCCAACCAATGGAGAGTTTCCTCGATTCCCATTGACTCCAGTTTAGCTGGGGCTCCTTGATCCCATATTCGGTCAAATACTGCCTTGATGCCAAGGGCAGTCACTCTCTCCTCACCTCTGGCATTTTGTCCACGTTTGAACCAAGGCTGTAACGAAATCAGGAGCTGAGTGACCTTGGCGGAACCGAAACTGAGTGTCCATGAGCAGGTTATTGCTGATTAAGTGCCGTTTGAAAGCACTTGCTGATGACTCCTTCCATCACCTTGCTGATGATGGAGAGTAGACTGATTGGGCGGTAATTGGCTGGGTTGGATTTGTCCTGTTTCTTGTGTACAGGACACACCTGAGTAATTTTCCACATTGCCGGTTAGATGCCAGTGTTGTAGCTGTACTGGAACAGCTTGGTTCTGCAGCACAGGTCTTCAGTACTATTGCCGGGATATTGTCAGGGCCCATAGCCTTTGCAGTATCCAGTGCCTTCAGGTGTTTCTTGATATCTCTGGAGTGAATCGTATTGTCTGAAGACTAACATATGTGATGCTGGGGACCTCCGGAGGAGACTGAGATGGATTATCCACTTCTGGCTGAAGTTTGTTGCAAATGCCTCAGCCTCGTCTTTTGCACATATGTGCTGGGCTCCTCCAAAGTTGAGGATGGAGATATTTGTGGAGCCTCCTCCTCTAGTGAGTTGTTTAAATGTCCAGCACCATTGACGGATGTGGCAGGACTACAGAGCTTAGATCTGATGTGTTCGTAGTAAACTGTTAAGATCCACAAAAAGTAGATCAAATCAAATCCAGCCAATTACTGCCTCATTACTCTCAAGCACCAGCAATGTGGGGGGACTTCTGGTTGCAGCTATGCAGAGCTAAATCGAACGTTCGGCAGATCCCACTTGGAACGGACTTTTGGGCTCTTTTCAGGGCCCCCAACGGCATTTTTTCAACATTTCCCGGTGTGGGAAGAAGACTGCAACATTCCCCCGTATGGCTTGGACCAGGAGCGGAGCGACTAAAAAAGTGGTGGTGAACCCAAAGAAAGTGCGAGGGAAGAAGAGCAAGATGGCGGTGGGCGGGGATCAGGCAGCGTGGATGCAGTGGGCGCAGGAGCAGCAGGAGGTTATCCAGCGCTGCTTCAGGGAGCTCAAAGCGGACCTGCTGGAGCCGATGAAGGCTCCTATTGATAAGCTGCTGGAGACCCAGACGGCCCAGGGGGGTGGCGATCCGCGAGGTCCGACAAAAGATCTCCAATAACGAGGACGAGATCTTGGGCCTAGCGGTAAAGGTAGAGGCGCATGAGGCGCACCACAAGAAATGGCAGGAACGGTTCGAGGAGATGGAGAACCGATCGAGGCGGAAGAATCTGTGGATCCTGGGCCTCCCGGAGGGGCTGGAGGGGTCGGACGTGGGGGCCTATGTGGTCACCATGTCAAACTCGCTGATGGGAGCGGGGTCCTTCCAGGGGCCCCATAGAGTGCTGGCGAGGAGGCCCAAGGCCAACGAGCCGTCACGGGCGGTGCTGGTGCGGTTTCATCGGTTCGCTGATCGGGAGTGCGTACTCATGTGGGCCAAGAGAGGAGCAGCAGGTGGGAGAACGCGGAGGTTCGAATATATCAGGACTGGAGCGCAGAGGTGGCGAAGAAGAGGGCCGGGTACAACCGGGCGAAGGTGGTGCTGCACAGGAAGGGGGTGAAGTTTGGCATGCAGCAGCCGTCGCGACTGTGGGTCACCTACAAGGACTGGCACCATTATTTTGAGTCCCCGGAGGAGGCGTGGGCCTTTGTTCAGGCCGGCAAGCTGGATACAAACTGAGGGTCTGGATGAGGGGTCGGGCGTGGGGATGGTCGGGGATTGTTGTTGCTGTGTTATATTTTGAGGGGGGGTTCTTTGTTCTTGTTTCTTTTTGATTCGGTGTGGGTGGTTAGGGTGGGTTGGGCACTGTTTTGGTTGGATCTGTCGGGTGGGCTTCTGGAGGGGGGCAAGTAAACTGAGTAGGGGGTGGATGGCCGGTAGGGGGGATGGGGCCCTGCGGGGGAGGGGGAGGCCCGAGTCGGGGGTGAGGGTACTGGGCCTATAAAAGGAGCTGCACCAGAGGAGGCGGGGCCGAGCAGGGGGTGGGGCCGGGGCGGGGAAGCGCGGGTTTTTTCCCGCGCTTGGGATGGAAGGGGGAGGCGGAGAGCCTGCTGGTGGGTAATGGAGGGGAGGGGAAGTCCCACAATGGGAGGAGTCGAAGGAGAGGCGGGAGTGGCTGGGGTCAGTAGGAGTCAGCTGACTTGCGGGAGTGCAATGGGGGGAGCAAAGCAGCTAGGAGGGGTCGTAGTGGGGGGGGGGGGGGACCCGGGTTGCTGCTGGTATGGTCAAGGGGGAGCTGGAGTGAATAGAGGGGGTTGGGACAGGGGTCTGCCGCCGTGGGGAACGTGCCGGGCGTGGGGTGCGGGCGTGTGGCTGGCCGAGAAGGGATTATGGCTAGTCAGCGGGGGAGGGGGGCGGGTAGCCCCCTGATCCGGCTGATAACCTGGAACGTAAGGGGACTGAACGGGCCGGTTAAGCAGGCCCGGGTGTTCGCGCACTTGAAGGGGCTGAAGGCGGATGTGATCATGCTCCAGGAGACACACCTGAAGGTGGCAGACCAGGAAAGATTGAGGAAGGGGTGGGTAGGTCAGGTGTTTCATTCGGGGCTGGATGCCAAAAATCGGGGGGGTGGCGATCTTGGTGGGAAAGAGGGTGTTGTTCGAGGCGTCGAGCATTGTGACAGACAATGGCGGCAGGTACGTAATGCTAAGTGGTAAGCTGCAAGGGCAGAGGGTGGTGCTGGTCAACGTGTACGCCCCGAACTGGGACGATGTGGGTTTTATGCGGCACAAGTTGGGTCGGATCCCGGACTTGGAAGTGGGGGGCCTGATAATGGGGGGGGGGACTTTAACACGGTGTTGGATCCGGCACTGGACCGCTCCAGGTCTTGGATGGGTAGGAAGCCGGCGGTGGCTAAAGTGCTGAGGGGGTTTATGGACCAGATGGGAGGGGTTGACCCTTGGAGATTTGCAAGGCCGGGGGCTAGGGAATTTTCATTCTTCTCGCACGTTCATAAGGCCTATTCCCGGATCGACTTTTTTGTTATGAGCAGGGCGCTGATAGCAAGAGTAGAGGATACCGAGTACTCGGCGATAGCCATTTCGGATCATGCCCCGCATTGAGTAGACCTAGAACTGGGGCAGGTGAGGGACCAGCGCCCGTTGTGGCGCTTGGAGGTGGGGCTGTTGGCGGACGAGGTGAGCGAGCGGGTCCGAGGAAGCAAAGAGAGATACCTGGAGGCCAACGATAACGGGGAGGTCCGAGTGGGGATGGTCTGGGAGGCGCTGAAGGCGGTGGTTAGGGGAGAGCTGATCTCCATTAGAACCCACAAGGAGAGGAGAGAGCAGAGGGAGAGGGAGAGGTTGGTGGGGGAGATGGTGAGGGTAGACAGGAGGTATGCGGAGGTGCCACTGTTGAGGGAGAGGCGTAGCCTCCAGGCCGAATTCGACCTGCTGACCACCAGGAAGGCGGAGGCGCAGTGGAGGAAGGCCCAGGGTGCGGTTTATGAATATGGGGAAAAGGCAAGCCGGATGCTGGCGCATCAGCTTCGGAAGCGGGACGCAGCTAGGGAGATCGGGGGAGTTAAGGATTGGGGAGGGAGTGTGGTGCGGAGTATGGTTGGCATCAATGGGGTCTTCAGGGACTTTTATGAGGAACTGTATCGGTCCAAGCCCCCACTGGAGGAGGGAGGGATGGGCCGCTTTCTGGACCAATTGAGGTTCCCGAAGGTGGGGGAGGGACTGGTGGCGGGATTAGGGGCCCCGATTGGGTTGGAGGAGCTGGCCAAAAGGATGGGGAGCAGGCAGGCGGGGAAGGCACCGGGGCCGGACGGTTTCCCGGTTGAATTCTACAAAAAATATGTGGACCTGTTGGGCCCGTTGCTGGTTAGGACCTTCAATGAGGCAAGGGAGGGGGGGGCCTTGCCCCCGACGATGTCCCGGGCACTGATCTCCTTGATCCTGAAGCGGGACAATGTTCCCCTGCAGTGTGGGTCTTACAGGCAGATTTTGTTGTTAAATGTAGAAGCCAAGCTGCTGGCGAAGGTCTTAGCCACGAGAATTGAGGATTGGGTGCCGCAGGTTATCCACGAAGACCAGACGGGGTTCGTGAAGGGGAGGCAGTTGAACGCGAATGTGCGGAGGCTCCTGAACGTTATTATGATGCCGGCGAGGGAGGGGGAGGCGGAGATAGTGGTGGCGATGGACGCTGAGAAGGCCTTCGATAGGGTAGAGTGGGGGTACTTGTGGGAAGTGCTGAAGAAATTCGAGTTTGGGGAAGGGTTCGTCAGGTGGGTTAGGCTGTTGTACGAGGTCCCAATGGCAAGTGTGGCCACGAACAAGAGGATGTCTGAGTACTTTCGGTTGCATCGAGGGACATGGCAGGGGTGTCCCCTGTCCCCCCTGCTCTTCGCACTGGCGATTGAACCCCTGGCTATGACACTGAGGGAGTCGAGGAACTGGAGGGGGTTGGTGCGGGGTGGGGAGGAGCATAGGGTGTCGCTCTATGCGGACGACTTGCTGCCATATGTGGCGGACCCGGTGGGGGAAAGCCAGAGGTAATGAGGATCCTCAGGGAGTTTGGGGATTTCTCAGGGTACAAGCTCAACATGGGGAAGAGCGAGTTGTTCGTGGTTCACCCAGGGGACCAGGAGAGGGGGATTGGCGAGCTCCCACTAAAAAGGGCGGAGAGGAGCTTCAGGTATTTGGGGATCCAGGTGGCCAGGAGCTGGGGGGCCCTGCATAGACTTAATTTCACGAGGCTGGTGGAGCAAATGGAGGAGGAGTTTAAGAGGTGGGACGCGTTGCCGCTGTCCCTGGCGGGTAGGGTGCAGTCAGTCAAGATGACGGTGCTCCCATGGTTTTTGTTCCTGTTCCAGTGCTTCCCCATTCTTATCCCGAAGGCCTTCTTTAGGCGGGTCAACAGGAGCATAACGGGGTTTGTGTGGGCGCGAGGGACTCCGAGGGTGAGAAGGGTGTTCCTGGAGCGGAGTAGGGATGGGGGGGCTGGCGCTGCCCAACCTCTGTGGGTACTACTGGGCCGTCAATGCGGCGATGGTGCGCAAGTGGGTGATGGAGGGGGAGGGGGTTGCATGGAAGAGGCTGGAGATGGTGACCTGTGAGGGTACGAGTCTGGAGGCGCTGACAACGGCGCAGCTGCCCCTCCCTCGAATGAGGTATACCACGAGCCCGGTGGTGGTGGCTACCTTCAAAATCTGGGGGCAATGGAGGCGGCACAGGGGGGAAGTGGGGGCCTCCGTGTGGACCCCGATACGGGGAAACCACCGGTTTGTCCCAGGGAAAATAGATGGCGAGTTTTCAGGGTGGCACAGGGCAGGGCTAAGAAGGTTGGGGGACCTGTTTGTGGATGGGAAGTTCGCAAGCCTGGGTGAGCTGGAGGAGAAGTACGGGCTCCCCCCGGGGAACACCTTTAGGTATCTACAGGTAAGGGCGTTTTCCAGGCGGCAAGTGGTGGAATTCCCGCTGCTGCTGCCACGCACGGTACAGGACAGGGTGCTCTCGGGGGTGTGGGTTGGAGAGGAGAAGGTCTCGGCAACATGCCAGGTGGTGCAGGAGGAGGAGGTCTCGGTGGAGGAGCTGAAAGGTAAGTGGGAGGAGGAGTTGGGAGAGGAGATCGAAGAGGGGACGTGGGCAGATGTCTTAGGGAGGGTGAACTCTTCCTCTTCATGCGCGAGGCTCAGCCTCTTACAGTTTAAGGTGCTGCATAGGGAACACATGACCGGGACAAGGATGAGCCGGTTTTTTGGGGGTGAGGACAGGTGTATTAGGTGCTCAGGGAGCCCAGCAAACCACACCCATATGTTCTGGGCATGCCCAGCGCTGGAGGAATTTTGGAAGGGCGTAGCGAGGACGGTGTTGAGGGTGGTAGGATCCAGGGTCAAGCCGGGCTGGGGGCTCGCAATATTTGGGGTTGCAGGGGAGTCGGGAGTGCAGGAGGCGAAAGAGGCCGGTATTCTGGCATTTGCGTCCCTGGTAGCCCGGCGAAGGATTCTTCTTCAGTGGAAGGATGCGCGGCCCCCAAGCGTGGAATCCTGGATCAACGATATGGCGGGGTTTATTAAATTGGAGAGGGTGAAATTTGCCTTAAGGGGATCGGTGCAAGGGTTTTTCAGGCGGTGGCAACCGTTCTTGGACTTCCTGGCAGAACGGTAGACAATGGTCAGCAGCAGCAGCAACCCGGGGGGGTGGGGGTGGGTGGGGGGGGGGGGGGGGGGGGGGGGGGGGGGGGCACCGTCAATATGACGCGAGGCAGGTTGAGGTAATGTCAATTGAAGGCTTTATTAAGCAGAACTTTATCCCCAGCAGCGTGGTTACAGAATACAACTGCTGAGGGAAATGGAGGGAAAAACTGGGTTCTTATACCGGCATTTCTGGGTGGAGTCCAGTAGGTGGCAGATCCTATCAGGACCTGGCATCCCTCCTGTCGACACGTGGTGTACCGTATTACCCCTAATACATACCACCACAGGGGGGGGTTCTAGTTTATTTTTGTTTGTCTATACTGGGGGATCTGAGGGGGTGTATATATTTGCTATGTTTGCTCTGTGTTAATTTGGGGTGTTAATTTATTATTTATGTATGGGGGGTGGGGGGTACGGGGTTGTTTTGTTTTATACTTAATTCAATTGGGTTCCTTTTACATTTTGTTGTTGATATTCTGTGAAAACTTTAATAAAAAATTTTTTTTTAAAAAGCATCAGCAATGTGAAAGAAGGTGTCACTAACAATGCAATAAAACAGCACTTATTCACCATTAACCTGCTTAAAGGTCAGTATGAGTTCCAGCAGGACCACTTGGCTTCACATCTCATTACTACCTTTGTCCAAGGTATTTACCAGGACTGGAGTGCGGAGGTGGCTAAGAGGAGAGCTGGTTTTAACCGGGCTAAGGCGGTTCTCCATCGGAAGGGGGTGAAGTTCAGGATGCTGCAGCCAGCGCGATTGTAGGTCACGTTCCAAGATCGGCACCACTGTTTTGAAACGCCTGATGAGGCATGGAACTTTATCCAGGCTGAAAAGTTGGACTCAAACGGAGGGTTTGCCGTGGGGGGATGTTTACTGTGTTTACTGCGTTTGGGGAATGTTCTTTTTGTTTTGGTGCTGGGTGGGGATGGGTGAATGGATTTGATGTGGGGCTGTGGGAGAGTGTGGGCGTTGGTGTTGGAGGGGCAGGGCCCCGCGGATGAAGAGGGGATGGTGGAGGTCATGCGGATCCTTAGGGAGTTTGGGGACTTTTCGGGGTATAAACTCAACGTAGGGACGAGTGAGCACTCAGGGGACCAGGGAAGGGGGATAGACAAGTTACCGCTCAAGAGGGCGGAAAGGAGCTTTCAGTACCTGGGGATCCAAGTAGCTAGGAGTTGGGGGGCCTTGCATAAGCTTAATTTGACGCGCTTGGTGGAGCAGATGGAGGAGGATTTTAAAAGATGGGATATGCTGCCACTCTCACTGGCGAGTAGGGTGCAGTCGGTAAAAATAGCGGTCCTTCCGAAGTTTCTCTTTGTGTTCCAGTGCCTTCCCATTTTGATCCCCAAGGCCTTTTTCAAACGGGTAAGCAGGAACATTATGGGATTTGTGTGGGCGAATAAGACCCCGAGGGTGAAGAGTGTGTTTCTGGAGCGTAGCAGGATAGGGGGGGGGCTGGCGCTGCCGAATCTGTGTGGCTATTATTGGGCAGCCAATGTGGCGATTATCCGTAAGTGGGTAATGGAGGGAGAGGGGGCAGCGTGGAAAAGGTTAGAGATGGCGTCCTGTGTGGGCACAAGCCTGAGGGCACTGGTGACGGCACCACTGCCGCTCTCGCCGACAAGGTACACCACGGGTCCGGTGGTGGCGGCGACGCTGAAGATCTGGGGGCAGTGGAAGCGACACAGGGGCGAGGTGGGGGCCTCGGTTTGGTTCCTGATTCGGGAGAACCATCGGTTTGTCCTGGGAAGGACTGATGGGGGTTTCGGAGCTGGCATCGGGCAGGGATTAGAAAAATGGGGACCTGTTCATCGATGGGACGTTTGCGAGCCTAGGGGCGTTGGAGGAAACGTTTGGGCTACCCCCGGGAAACGCTTTTAGGTACATGCAAGTGAGGGCGTTTGTGAGGTGGCAGGTGAGAGAATTCCCGCTGCTTCGGGCACGTGGGATTCAGGACAGGGTAATTTCGGGTGTATGGGTTGGAGAAGGCAAGGTTTCGGCGATTTATCAGGAGCTGCAGGAAGAAGAGGAGGCCTCGGGGAGGAGTTAAAGGGCAAGTGGGAGGAGGAGCTTGGGGAGGAGATAGATGAGGGTCTGTGGGCTGATGCCCTGAGTAGGGTTAATTCTTCCTCCTCTTGCGCCAAGCTCAGCCTAATACAGTTCAAGGTTACTCACAGAGCGCATATGACAGGGGCGAGGTTGAGTAGGTTCTTTGGAGTGGAGGACAGATGTGGGAGGTGCTCGGGGAGCCCAGCAAATCACGTCCATATGTTCTGGTCGTGTCAGGCACTGGATGGGTTTTGGAGGGGTTTTGCGAGGACTATGTCCAAGGTGGTGAACGCCCGGGTCAAGCCGAGCTGGGGATTAGCATTATTTGGGATATCGGACGAGCCGGGAGTGCAGGAGGCGAAAGAGGCCGGTATTCTGGCCTTTGCGTCTCTGGTGCCCAGCAGAGGATTTTGTTACTGTGGAAAGATGCGAAGCCCCCTAGTGTGGAAGCTTGGATCACTGACATGGCAGGGTTCATCAAGCTGGAGAGGATAAAGTTTGCCTTGCGAGGGTCTGTGCAAGGGTTCCTCAGGCGGTGGCAACCGTTCCTAGACTATCTCGCGGTGCGTTAGGAGGTCAGCAGCAGCCCAGGGGCGGGGAGGGGGAGGGAGGGGGGGGGTTTCTCTTGGGGTGGTGTTTGGGTTAAGGTGGGTTTTTTTTTCCTACTTGTGCTTTTTATTGTTATATGGGGGGTTACTGTATATGGGGGAAATCCAATGTATAATTTCTACTTGTGTTCTTGTTGCTTTCTTTTTGTTGGGGGGGGGGGGGTTTGTTGAAAATTTGTTGAAAAACTTGAATAAATATATATTTTTTAAAAGAGTGACTACCCTTTACATCAAAGCAGCATTTGACTGACTGGGGCTTCAATTAGTCAGTCCTTGTAAAATTGAAGCTATTGGGAATCATCCCTCCACTGCCTGAAGTCATAAATAGGACAAAGGAAGTTGGTTGTGGTTGTTAGAGGTCAATCATCCCAACCCCAGGACATCACTGCAGGAGTTCCTCAGGGCAATGTTCCAAGCATAGTGTTCAATTGCATAGTGTTCAGTTGCATTCATAAATTCTCAGCAGTCCATGCCCGTATGCAGCAAGATCTGGACAGCATTCAGGCTTGGGCAGATAATATTGGGCAAGTAATATTTGCACCGCACAAGTGCCAGACAATGATCATCTCCAACAAAAAAAAATCTGCTTATCTCTGACAAAAAGTAGAATCTAATAATTTCCTCTTGCTATTTAGGGCAACACGGTAGCACAAGTGGCTAGCACTGTAGTCTCACAGCGCAAGGGTCCTAGGTTTGATTCTCCTCTGGGTCACTGTCTGTGCGGAGTCTGCACGTTCTCCCCGTGTCTGCGTGGGTTTCCTCCCACAGTCCAAAGACGAGCAGGTTAGCTGGATTGACCACGCTAAATTGCCCTTAGTGTCCAAAAAAGGTTAGATGGGGTTATTGGGTTATGAGGATAGGGTTGAAGTGAGGGCTTAAGTGGGTCGGTGCAGACTCGATGGGCCGAATGGCGTCCTTCTGCACTGTATGTTCTATGTTTTATTCAATGGCATTACCATTGCTGAATTCTCCACTATCAATATCCCGGGGATTACCATTGACCAGAAATTCAAATGGATCTGCGCATAAATATTGTGGTTAGAAGGACAGGTCAGAACTTGGGAATTCTGCAGTGAGTAACTCATCTTCCTTTTCCTCAAAGTCTGTCCACCATCTATAAGGCACAATTCAGGATTGTGCTGGATTACATTTCACTTGCCTGGACGAGTGCAGCTCCAGCAACTTGAAGCCATCCAGGACAAAGCAGCCTGCTTGATTGGCACCTCATCCAGAACATTAAACATTCAATCCCTCCACAACTGCTGCACAGTGACAGTAGTGTTGTACCATATACAATATGCATGGCAGCAACTTGCCACGTGTCTTTTGACAGCACCTACCAAACCTGCAACCTCTACCACCTATAAGAACAAGGGCGCAATTGCACAGGAACATCCAAAGGTTCATGCTAAACTGAGTGGCCCATAAGTTTCTATGCTGGCTGCTCACAAATTGACCCCTTTAAGTCATCACGCATGTGCAGCCACGCAAATATGTTAAAGGCCTATGCACTTAAATGAATAGAGGGAATGGTGAACACCAGCATCTGGAAATTCCTCTCCAAGTCACACACCATTCTGACTTGGAACTACATTGCTGTTGATTAGCTGAGGCTGGGTTCAAATCCTGGAAGGTTCCCCCCACCCCCTCCCAATGCTATAGGTGTACCTGCACCACATGGACAGCAGTGGTGCATCCCACGAACAAAGAAAAAAAACTGATCTGAAAAAAGCTAATGCCACTGGACTCTAGGATCCCTGCCACTGGCTGGTACTTCCACTTCCCCAGTTTATCATCTATTGCAAAACCTTACCTAGGCCCTGCAGTGTTTGTTCAGTGTAGGGAGCCACGTGAAAACACAATTCAATCTCGAATTTGGTATTGGGAGGAAGCCTGTTCCGAACACTTTTGAGTAATCCCTGTTCTGCCAGCCCATTCGCTATACCTACAGCAGGACAGAAGCACAGTGTGAGTACAATGTAGTGTATGAAGAGTTGAAATAATGGTGGCCGACCAGCGACTATCGAGGAATTAGTAGTTCAGTTAGGACAGGATGCTACTGCAAAAACTCAACCAAATAACTCCATACTGGTGAAATATTTATATTATTGTACCTTTCAGCAAGCTGACAACATGATGACTTGCATTTTCTTTCTTTAAAAGTAGCAAGAAGCAGGGACAGGGCAGGTTTGTGTGAGGGCCGCCATCAGAATCGTTAGAAATTAGGGCTCCACTTCCGCAAAATACTGGGATCTGCAATAGCAAAGGAGTTTCTCCTGTTGAGAGCTCCGAATAAACAATGGGCCGCAAGTTATTCAACTGTCCATTATCGAGTATTCCACAAATCGCTGAATATATTCTCACTTGATACATTAAATTGCATATCCCCCAACATGACTTTCACAATTTTATCCTTCACTCACCTCTGGCTGGCAAGGTTCCACCCCGGCGTGCCTTTTACAATGCGGAAGCCCCTTCTCATGGTCTCTTTTATGTGAAATAGGAACGATTCAAATATGTAATTTTTCCCCTTAGAAGATGCAATGGTCTTTGCATCAACCACTTCCTGTGGCAAAGCATTCAACTCAATCACAACACTCTCCCCATTCTGTCAGCATATGTCTCTGTGCAAGTCTGTTACCTTCCTCCTTCGTGTCTACCAAACCTACTTCTGAATATAGTGTTACCAATTCCCAAATACAAATCATCTGTGTATACCAAGAAAAGGAAAGGACCGAGCACTGACCCTTCCAACACTTACAATCTGAGAAACATCCATTTATCCTCACTCTTTCTTTCCTGTCCTGAAAACCGCTTTTATTCGTGCTAAATTTCTTGAAACCATATTGCTACAATCTTTGAATATGGACTTTTTAAAGACAACTTCTACCAGACTCAGTATTATCTTTATCTACCTAAATGTTGTTAAACTTGTCACTCATGACTTGATCTAACAATTCTGGCTCTCCTTGATTAAGTCATGATCAGGAACAGAAAGAGAGCATTCAGCCTCTCAAGCCTATTAACATTAGATTGTGGATGATATATTTGTACTTCAAAGCTTGAATAATTTGTGCTATATCTATTTACTGTGACCCCTGATTTTCTCCCAGTGTGCTGTATGCTCTTACTTTGACCTTCTCCCACTGTGCCATAACTCTTTAACCATGGCCTCTGACATTCTCCCACAGTGCCGGAACCATTTATTAATGACGCTGACCGTCTGCTGCGCTGTACCTGCATACTTGTAATCCCAAGGCTCCCCGCTCTCTTTGCAGACAATCGAAGGCGTCGCATACCCTGTAGACTGAACCCTCGCTTGGTACAGATGGACATTATATCTCCATAGCAATGAGGTGGTACAGCAGGAGATACTAGCAGAAATATGTCAGCTGAGATATAAGCAAAAGTGAGAAACTCAATATTTCTTTCAAATGATACAGTGACATTTGTTTATGGTGGAGCCTGCAATCTGCATGTCAATGACTGATCAGAGGGTAGAAAGCCACATTCAGCTTGAAAACATCCATTTTCCAACACCATCCATGTTCACAGCAGGGACCAGCCCCTTCATCACCAGTAGAGCAATGCAATTAAGCAGGAGGCACTGGGTGACTGAAGGTCATCACACGCGACTGCCAGGGCTTGCCTCTGTATTTCAGGAATCTCAGTCACTGGAACTGACTGCTTCCCTTGGAAGTGACTAGCAGAAAATATTTAACAAGATTAAAGGGTTCTTATTGGAATGGTACAGTGTCTTCTCTTACAGAAATGGTACAATATATGTTACTCTTCAAGAGCCAGACTAGATCTGTGGTCTTCTGCCAAGAATCAGTATAAACTCACAGCCTCCTAATTGGAGCAGGGCTGTTAGTTACTTGTACAATATTCTGTCCGAGCATTGGGATTTACCTCTAATGGTTGCAACAAGTGTAGCAGGAGGCCTGCAAGTCTCTCTGGGGTCTATGTGGGTTCCCGTAAACTGGAGATTTTGAGATCTGTGGATGAAGGATTGGTACAGTAGAAATAGAATCAGGCTGTGTATCAAAATCCTTGACAAGTGCATGTTTAAAGAAAAATGTATTTTTTATTTACTTCTCTTGATTCTTTTGTCAACTTGGCTGAATTAGGTTGAACGCTCACCTCTGAGTCAGCAGTCATGAACTCAAACTGCACTCCAGGAATTGAGCGCTTAATGCAATGGGACAAGCTTGCTTATGCAGTGCTGGCAGAATTGAGGGAGAGCTACACTGTGATAGAATCTCTGTGGAGTTCATTATTAATTTCCTTTTCAGTGTGTTACATACCTGGATTTCAAACTGTTTTTCCTGCCAGGGTTCTGAACGCCTACTCGTACAATCCCATTTTCAGGAATCCTTCCACCAAACCACACGCAGAGCTCCCAGTGGATACGGCTTTCCTGGTGTGGGGAGTAGAGGACTGGCTCATCACGATGCTTGCAGTAAAGGGCATTGATGGAATGCTGATCTGTCACACTGGCCAGCTGAGGATCAGAGGGCCCAACAATGTCCATCCACAGTGCACGAGCATTCACACCTCTCAGTGCTAATGCTAATATAGGTCTTGCATTATCTGGAGTGTAAGCAGAAGGCAGCTTACCTGTGGAGGAAAACAGAACACTGTAACCATGGGATAGATTCTCTGAAAATCGCGTTCGGCGCGGGGGCGGAGAATGGGCGTCAACCCCGAAATTTTGACTGGCGCCGTTCCCACGATTCTCCGGTCCCCGGAGAATTGCTCGGGAGTCTCTCACATGCAAACTACGCGGCGCGGCTAAGGGGCCACTGACAGAGGCCCCCCCACCGCGATTCTCCGCGCGAAACCAGCCGAGTTCCTGATGGCGTGGTTCTAACCACCTATCAGCCGTCAGGAACGTCGGCTGCGGACTCAGTCCGCGGCCATCCTGGTGGGGGGCGGGGGGCTCGTTCACCGGGAGTAGGTCCTCATGGACGGCCATGGGAGTGATCGGACGTCACGGACCAGCAGGCGCGCGCGTTCTCGGGGGAGTCTACGGGCGGGATTTTCCACTCCCGCGCCGAAGTGCGCACGCCGTCGTGAACGCCGTTGAGGTTCACGACGGCGTGAAACGGCCCCGATCCCAACCGATTCAGGCCCCGACAATGGGCTAGGATCGGGGCCGCGTCATCTACATGCGCCAGGCCTTGTCGCCGCGTAAAGGCGGCGCCGCATAGATGACGCGGCCGGCGCCGCATAACTGGCGTCACCCGCGCATGCGTGGCTGCCGTCCACTCTGAGTCCGCCCTGCAAGAAGATGGCGGACAGATCTTGCGGGGCCGCGGAAGGAAGGAGGTCCTCCTTCAGAGAGGATGGCCCGACGATCGGTGGGCACCGATCGTGGGCCATGCCACATTTTAGGTACCCCCCGGTGCAGGATCCCCCCTCCCCACCACCGCAGGCCGCCCCCCCAGCGTTCCTGCGCTGTTCCCGACGGCAGCGACCAGGTGTGGACGGCGCCGGGGGGAACCCGCCGTTTTGGCCTGGCCGCTCAGCCCATCCGGGCCTGAGAATAGCGGGGGTGCCGGAGAATCACCATTTTGGGTGTCTCCGGCGATGCTCCGGCCTGCCGCCCGCGGAACTCGACGGGGCCGTTCCCGCCGCTTGGGAGAATCGTGGGAGGGCGTCGGACCGGCGCCCCGGGAAATTTTGGCGGCCCAGGCGATTCTCCCAACCGGCACGGGAGTGGAGAATCTCGCCCTACATTTCTGGTGCCGCTCCGCGGTCTGAGCCCGCCATGCCGCACGGGGCGGCCGCTGCAGGGCGCCGCCGTGCACATGCGCGGACTCCCGACCGGAAGTGTGGGGCCCCGTATCAACAGCCAGAGCTGCGCGAGCACTCCGGAGCCCTGCCGGCCCCCTGCAGGTAGGAGAATCGCGCAGGACTTTCTTAAGGAAAACGCTGGCATGTGGACATAGCCCCATTATTGGAGGATCCAGCCCATATCTATTAGCAAACCTGTGAAAAATTACCTTTCAAATAATTAATGTAACTATGGGTATGAATTCTATAATATTTTGTTTGGTAGAGAGAGATTTACGAGTTTTGAATCGAGTGAGTGAATCCAGCCAAGGGTTTGCTGGCTGATTCTCCAGGAGGATTAATTGGTTATTCCGCTACTCAGACAAAGTTAGAATACACAGCCCACTGGTCACATTTGGCTTTGCATTCTGTTTACCTGCACTTTCAGCCAGGAGTCTGTGTGAAGAGTAAAGTAGACGAAGGCCACAGATATCTATACCATAGCCAAGGATGAGCTGCAGTGTGTGATGAAGGGCCATAGGGTTAATCAATAAGTTATCAAAAATTAATGCCATGGTAATCTGAAACAAAGTAATGGTGAACTGAATTAATCAAATTGAATTCTAAGTAAGCATCTACTTTAAAACAATCTGTTAACCTTCACACATAAAAGGAGAAGCTTACATACAAGAGTTTGCCCACAACTTCCTGCTCTGTGGGATGGTGGGCATAATCTGCTGTTGGTTTCCTCCAGTAGATATTTGCTGGAGTACAGATATTGTACACAAGTGCTGTACACCGTAACAGTCATTTCTCACATGATGTCAAGCCAGTTTTTCGCATTACCAACACTCAGGATTTGTGTCTCTTTACGTCTATGATCCATCATTAACTATGGACCTGACTGTATGTTTACACAGGTCTGTTTCATCCCAACACATGCACTGATACGTGACAGCAGTGTACGATCCGGTCCTTACCTCGGGTTTCTCCTCACAGCTCTCACTGATCTCAGTCACAGAGGGACAGTAGCTCTCGTCTGTCTCTACTGTCTGCCAATAAAACCCCATCTCAGTTTCAAATATTTTCTTAACAGTCTGTGTAAAAACCAAAGGACAGCGGAGCTAAGTTCAAATTCTCATCAGAGTTACAGACTCAAAGATCCTGTGCTTGTTATATTATCATTTACATCCTCCTAGTGCAACTAAACAACACATACATTCAGTGTGACCGACACTCATGAGAGTGCTCAATGTGAACAAAAGTTATTCATACCCACCTTGAGATTTGAATTGACAGAGATCATGGAGTTGAGACGAACTAGAGGTAGGTAGATTTGTGGAGGGAACATTTGTTCCTGAAGAGAATTATTCAACTGTTTATTCCACCATATCACTGCTTTCAGGCATGTTTGGGATAAGAATTTCGCAACTAGCTGATAAAATATTGATGTTCCGCGCAGTTCTTCTTTCGTCTGTGAATAACCAAATAAAGGAGGCTAGGGAAATCAGTTCTCCAAGTAAATATCCTCGTGACAGTGCCTGCCCCTTTAATCACCCAAATCCCAGGAACAACAGCTACTGCTGTACATTCTGGCCTCCCTTTGAGAATAGGCAGGGCTGGCAGCATATCTGGTTAAGACACTAAAGCACTGGTTAAGACCTTACAGTACCTTCATTCTTTAAATTGTCGAATCTTCCATTCACAGTATAATCCACACAATCCTGGATATTTCCTAAGGAGAACAAGAGGCAAAGATATCCAGCCTGCGATGTGCTCACATCACAGATATTGCACAGCTGGTTAACATGCTCCACGGATTTCTCTATGTCCTGATCACATTATTTTCATGCTGCAAATAAGTCCTCTTGCTCACACATGAATGTATTACAGTTCTTTCTCATCCCCAAGTAACTTAAAATAAAAATCCTAAGCAGTATTGTGTGCCCCTGCAAGTTGTGAAGGCTGAGATGGGAAGGAGTGTAGCTTATGGCAAGGTAAGGTAAAGTCGGCAAAGTCCTAGGTGACTATAGGCTGCTTTCCCCTTTGAGGGGGAGAGCTGATTGGTGCTTTAACCTGAGGATCACCATACCGAAGGGCAAGGTTGAGAAGGCGGGCCTACATGAATAACCTCAGCTGGTACAATAATTGAACCCGCGCTGCTGGCCTCGCTCTGCATCACGAGCCAGCTGTCTAGCCAAGTGAGCTCAAACAGCCTCCTGTTGGAAAGGATCGACTAGCAGAAAATATTTAACAGAAGATTAGAAGGGCTCCTGTAGGAATGGTACAGTATGTCACTCCCTTACAGCAATAGTGCAATATATATTACTCTAGTTTACTGTATATTACTGCAGCTTATAGACTGCACAAATGAAGGACATTACAAAATACTAATTTTTCTTCATTCAGTATCCTGTAGATAAACCAGCATTGCGATTAGGAAGAGTAGGCATGGATATTATGAGCAAACACTACTGACCTTGTTTTTCCGGCTCTTACTGTAGGTGGGTTTGCCGGGGCTCGGCCCCTGACTAATTGGCACCACACAAACATAAAGAGCCAGGCCATCTTCTTGCCAGACCTGTTGAAGACCCACCACCTGAAATGGTGCCCTCACCTCCACCTCAGCACAGTCTCCAGATAATCCATTCACAGGAACCAGCTGACTGGGAACCTGGGTAACAGGAAAAACAGTTTGTTCATAAACAGTTTAAAATAAACATTTTGAAAGTTGGTAATATCAATTCACTCAAAGTATTAGGTGGATTTTTTTTCTGTCATCTTCTTGTAGTTCAGCTGTCTTCCACACATCGCAGTGGTGGAAAATAACAGGCTGAAATCCGTGAAAACTTGACACAAAACACTTCTAATTTTTTTTAAACAACTGGATCACCATATTAAGAGCAAGCAGTTATGAAATACCAACACACTCCTGTCCCGGAGATCTGAAAGACTCTAAAATTAAGACTGTGGCTAGGTGGAGACCACAACCCCTGTTCAACTTAGGAACACTGGAATTCAGTATTGCATCATCCTCTTTTAGCAAGAAACTCACCAGGGAAAGGAACCACGACACCAGTGTATTATACAAGTTGGATGTGGTCATCATAGTGTCTAGAGTGTGTCCGGCCTGCTGTCCACTTGTCACCAGTTGGCCACAGCTGGAGAGTTGGACAGTAAGTAGAAGCATGTCACTTTTTTCTTTCTGAGGTAAAGTGCTGATGTTGGGCAAATAGGAGGCCTCCTGAAAATAAAGAGAAGAGAATGAGCCAATGGCTACAGAGTTTCCTCCAGGTTTAAATGGGCTTTGATTGCCCAGTTATCTGAAAGATAAAAGGAATTTGTGAGACTGCAAACCTGGTGTCTCACACAGTATCTTGTCCCCTCTCTTTCGCCTACTGGTTCACACCTGTCACAGTGTGATAACAGGAGCAGGTCATTTAGGCTAATATTAATGTGAATGATCAGTCATTGAGCATATTCAAGGCTGAGATTGAGGAGTGGAGTTCCCTTTATACCAATGCTGATACTAACTGAAAGATAGTAGTCTTAGTAAGAAAAATGCCAGCAGTTCCTGCAGGAGATATCCACACTCAACACGGCTATTGACGTTCTCCGACTCCTTTCCATTTTCTTCTGAAGCAACACCTCCAAGTCACACAGCACAAATCTTAGTGCAGCAACTGTGAAATCTCCCGGTGGCCCTTTGAATCCTACTCTGCTCAATCTCAATCCCGACTCATCATTCCGCTTGCCAACATGAATTGGACGGGGATCCCGGAAGTGGGTCCCAAATTGGACTTCTGGAAAGTTCAACGGAAAGGCCCACCACTCGGGTAACCAGATTCCTGACCTTAAAAAATCACTCCGAGAAATTTGCCATTCGTGCAAAATCTAAGGCTGCAAGATCGGCCCTGTATCTCAGTCTTAGATGGTCACCCTCCAGTGCATATCTCACACAATATCTCTATTACAGTTCCACCTCCAGATACGTTCAGACAATAACAAATGCTAAGCACTATGAATAGGAGTAAAAATCCTATTCTTGTTTCATTTTCCTTTCTACATCCTGCACTTTTGGTGAAAAAGGTGCAAAATAGAGGAATCCTCAGCTGATGAAAGCGCAGTAATCTGGGTACATAGATACCGATTCAATGGCAAGGTTGCAATTCATAATAAGTGATCAGTCATATAAAAGTGAGGCAAAGAAAAAGTAATTCACTCAAAGCAGAGGGTTATGAATCTTTGAAATTCTCTACCCCATGAGCTGTGAATGATCAGTCATTGAGCATATTCAAGGCTGAGATTGAGGAGTAGAGTTCCCTCTATACCACATTGCTGATACTAACTGTGTGAAAGAGGAGTGGAGTTCCTCCTATACCACATTGCTGATACTAACTGTGTGAAAGAGGAGTAGAGTTCCCTCTATACCACATTGCTGATACTAACTGTGTGAAAGAGGAGTGGAGTTCCCTCTATACCATATTGCTGATACTAACTGTGTGAAAGAGGAGTGGAGTTCCTCCTATACCACATTGCTGATACTGACTGTGTGAAAGAGGAGTGGAGTTCCCTCTATACCATATTGCTGATACTAACTGTGTGAAAGAGGAGTGGAGTTCCTCCTATACCACATTGCTGATAGTAACTGGGTGAAAGAGGAGCGGAGTTCCTCCTATACCACATTGCTGATACTAACGGTGTGAAACAGGAGTGGAGTTCCCTCTATACCACATTGCTGATACTAACGGTGTGAAAGAGGAGTGAAGTTCCTCCTATACCACATTGCTGATACTAACAGTGTGAAAGAGGAGTGAAGTTCCTCCTATACCACATTGCTGATACTAACTGTTTGAAAGAGGAGTGGAGTTACTCCTATACCACATTGCTGATACTGACTGTGTGAAAGAGGAGTGGAGTTCCTCCTATACCACATTGCTGATACTAACTGTGTGAAAGAGGAGTGGAGTTCCTCCTATATCACATTGCTGATACTAACTGTGTGAAAGAGTGGAGTTCCTCCTATATCACATTGCTGATACTAACTGTGTGAAAGAGGAGTGGAGTTCCTCCTTTACCACATTGTTGATACTAACTGTTTGAAAGAGGAGTGGAGTTACTCCTATACCACATTGCTGATACTAACAGTGTGAAAGAGGAGTGGAGTTCCCTCTATACCACATTGCTGATACTGACTGTTTGAAAGAGGAGTGGAGTTCCCTCTATACCACATTGCTGATACTGACTGTGTGAAAGAGGAGTGGAGTTCCCTCTATACCATATTGCTGATACTAACTGTGTGAAACAGGAGTGGAGATCCCCCTATACCACATTGCTGACACTAACTGTGTGAAAGAGGAGTGGAATTCCCTCTATACCACATTGCTGATACTAACTGTGTGAAACAGGAGTGGAGATCCCCCTATACCACATTGCTGACACTAACTGTGTGAAAGAGGAGTGGAATTCCCTCTATACCACATTGCTGATACTAACTGTGTGAAAGAGGAGTGGAGTTCCCTCTATACCACATTGCTGATACTAACTGTGAAAGAGGAGTGGAGTTCCTCCTGTACCACATTGCTGATACCATCCAGCAGAGGGCAGTAGAGCGGAGCTGCTGATTGGTTGTTGCGGGGGAAATTTGCATACGTCTGGTGCGGTCACTCTAACTTGAAGGTGTATCTGTGCAAGAGACCCTAGCTGTTCAAGTGAAGACAAGCATCCAGCAGAGGGCAATAGAGCGGAGCTGCTGATTGGTTGTTGTGGGGGAAATTTGCATACGTCTGGTGCAGTCACTCTAACCTGAAGGTGTACCTGTGCAAGAGACCCTAGCTGTTCAAGTGAAGACAAGCATCCAGCAGAGGGCAGTAGAGTGGAGCTGCTGATTGGCTGTTGCAGGGAAGATTTGCATATGTCTCGTGCACTCACTCTAATTTGAAGGTGGTTTGTGGAGGAGCTGTTGTCAAGCTTGCTGAGAAGGGGAGTGGATAACAGGTAAGCTCTTTCTTTCTTTTTTTAATCTAGAGGGGATGGCAGGGAAGGTAGTGCAATGTTCCTCCTGCAGATTGTTTGAGGTGAGGGACGCCGTCAGTGTTCCTGCTGATTTCATCTGTGGGAAGTGCGCTCAGCTCCTCAGAAACCACATTAGGGAACTGGAGCTGGATGAACTTCGGATCATTCGGGAGGCAGAGGTGGTCATAGATAGAAGCTTCAGGGATGTAGTTACTCCGAAGAATAAAGATAGATGGGTGACGGTGAGAGGGGCTGGGAGGAAGCAGTCAGTACAGGGATCCCCTGTGGTCATTCCCCTTAGTAACAAGTATACCGCTTTGGATACTGTTGTTTGGGGGGGGGGGGGGGCCATGGGGTACAGGTCTCTGGCACAGAGTCTGTCCCTGTTGCTCAGATGGGCAGAGGGGAGAGGAGCAGAGCATTAGTCATTGGAGACTCCATAGTTAGGGGGATAGATAGGAGATTCTGTGGAAACGAGAGACTCGCGGTTGGTGTGTTGCCGCCCAGGTGCCAGGGTCCGTGATGTCTCGGATCGTGTTTTCGGGATCCTTAAGGGGGAGGGGGAGCAGCCCCAAGTGTGGTCCACATAGGTGCCAACGACATAGGTAGGAAAAGGGATATAAGGCAGGAATTCAGGGAGCTAGGGTGGAAACTTAGATCTAGGACAAACAGAGTTATTATCTCTGGGTTGTTACCCGTGCCATGTGATAGCGAGATGAGGAATAGGGAGAGAGAGGAGTTGAACATGTGGCTACAGGGATGGTGCAGGAGGGAGGGTTTCAGATTTCTGGATAATTGGGGCTCATTCTGGGGTCGGTGGGACCTCTACAAACGGGATGGTCTACACCTGGACCAGAGGGGTACCAATATCTTGAGGGGGAAATTTGCTAATGCTCTTCGGGAGGGTTTAAACTAGTTCATCAGGGGCTTGGGAACCTGAATTGTAGCTCCAGTATGCAGGAGGTTGAGAGTAGTGAGGTCATGAGTAAGGTTTCAAAGTTGCAGGAGTGTACCGGCAGGCAGGAAGGTGGTTTAAAATGTGTCTTCTTCAATGCCAGGAGCATCCGGAATAAGGTGGGTGAACTTGCGGCATGGGTTGGTACATGGGACTTCGATGTTGTGGCCATTTCAGAGACATGGATAGAGCAGGGACAGGAATGGTTGTTGCAGGTGCTGGGCTTTAGATATTTCAGTAAGCTCAGGGAAGGTGGTAAAAGAGGGGGAGGGGTGGCATTGTTAGTCAAGGACAGTATTACGGTGGCAGAAAGGACGTTTGATGAGGACTCGTCTACTGAGGTAGTATCGGCTGAGGTTAGAAACAGGAAAGGATGTCACCCTGTTAGGGGTTTTCTATAGGCCTCCGAAAAGTTCCAGAGATGTAGAGGAAAGGATTGCAAAGTTGCTTCTGGATAGGAGAGAAAGTAACAGAGTAGTTGTTATGGGGTCTTTAACTTTCCAAATATTGACTGGAAACGCTATAGTTCGAGTAATTTAGATGGGTCCGTTTTCGTCCAATGTGTGCAGGAGGGTTTCCTGACACAGTACGTAGATAGGCCAACGAGAGGCGAGGCCATTTTAGATTTGGTACTGGGTAATGAACCAGGACAGGTGTTAGATTTGGAGGTAGGTGAGCACTTTGGTGATAGTGACCACAATTCGATTACGTTTACTTTCGTGATGGAAAGGGAAAGGTATATACCGCAGGGCAAGAGTTATATCTGGGGGAAAGGCAATTATGATGCGATGAAGCAAGACTTAGGATGCATCAGATGGAGAGGAAAACTGCAGGGGATGGGCACAATGGAAATGTGGAGCTTGTTCAAGGAACAGCTACTGCATGTCCTTGATAAGTATGTACCTGTCAGGCAGGGAAGAAGTGGTCGAGCAAGGGAACCGTGGTTTACTAAAGCAGTCGAAACACTTGTCAAGAGGAAGAAGGAGGCTTATGTAAAGATGAGACATGAAGGTTCAGTTAGGGCACTCGAGAGTTACAAGTTAACTAGGAAGGACCTAAAGAGAGAGGTAAGAAGAGCCAGGAGGGGACATGAGAAGTCTTTGGCAGGTAGGATCAAGGATAACCCTAAAGCTTTCTATAGATATGTCAGGAATAAAAGAATGACTAGGGTAAGAGTAGGGCCAGTCAAGGACAGTAGTGGGAAGTTGTGCATGGAGTCCAAGGAGATAGGAGAGGTGCTAAATGAATATTTTTCGTCAGTATTCACACAGGAAAAAGACAATGTTGTCGAGGAGAATACTGAGATTCAGGCAACTAGACTAGAATGGCTTGAGGTTCATAAGGAGGAGGTGTTAGCAATTCTGGAAAGTGTGAAATTAGATAAGTCCCCTGGGCCGGATGGGATTTATCCTAGGATTCTCTGGGAAGCTAGGGAGGAGATTGCTGAGCCTTTGACTTTGATCTTTAAGTCATCTTTGTCTACAGGAATAGTGCCAGAAGACTGGAGGATAGCAAATGTTGTCCCCTTGTTCAAGAAGGGAAGTAAAGACAACCCCGGTAACTATAGACCAGTGAGCCTTACTTCTGTTGTGGGCAAAATGTTGGAAATGTTTATAAGAGATAGGATGTATAATCATCGGAAAGGAATAATTTGATTAGTCAACACTGTTTTGTGAAGGGTAGGTGGTGCCTCACAAACCTTATTGAGTTCTTTGAGAAGGTGACCAAACAGGTGGATGAGGGTAAAGCAACTGATGTGGTGTGTATGGATTTCAGTAAAGCGTTTGATAAGGTTCCCCACGGTAGGCTACTGCAGAAAATACGGAGGCATGGGATTCAGGGTGATTTAGCAGTTTGGATCAGAAATTGGCTAACTGGAAGAAGACAAAGGGTGGTGGTTGATGGGAAATGTTCAGACTGGAGTCCAGTGACTAGTGGTGTGCCACAAGGATCTGTTTTGGGGCCACTGCTGTTTGTAATTTGTATAAATGACCTGGAGGAGGGTGTAGAAGGATGGGTGAGTAAATTTGCAGATGACACTAAAGTCGGTGGAGTTGTGGACAGTGCGGAAGGATGTTACAAGTTACAGAGGGACATAGATAAGCGCTGGGCTGAGAGGTGGCAAATGGAGTTTAATGCAGAAAAGTGTGAGGTGAATCATTTTGGAAGGAATAACAGGAAGACAGAGTACTGGGCTAATGGTAAGATTCTTGGCAGTGTGGATGAGCAGAGAGATCTCGGTGTCCATGTACATAGATCCCTGAAAGTTGCCACCCAGGTTGAGAGGGTTGTTAAGAAGGTGTACGGTGTGTTAGCTTTTATTGGCAGAGGGATTGAGTTTCGGTGCCATGAGGTCATGTTGCAGCTGTACAAAACTCTGGTGCGGCCGCATTTGGAGTATTGCATGCAATTCTGGTCGCCGCTTTATAGGAAGGATGTGGAAGCATTGGAAAGGGTGCAGAGGAGATTTACCAGAATGTTACCTGGTGTGGAGAGAAGATCTTATGAGGAAAGGCTGAGGGACTTGAGGCTGTTTTCGTTAGAGAGAAGGTTAAGAGATGACTTAATTGAGGCATACAAGATGATCAGAGGATTGGATAGGGTGGACAGTGAGAGCCTTTTTCCTCGGATGGTGATGTCTAGCACGAGGGGACATAGCTTTAAATTGAGGGGAGATAGATATAGGACAGATGTAAGGGCGTGGAATGCCCTGCCTGCAACAGTAGCGGACTCGCCAACACTAAGGGCATTCAAATGGTTATTGGATAGACATATGGATGATAAGGGAATAGTGTAGATGGGCTTTAGAGTGGTTTCACAGGTCGGCGCAACATCGAGGGCTGAAGGGCCTGTACTGCGCTGTTATGTTCTATGTTCTAACTGTGTGAAAGAGGAGTGGAGTTCCTCCTATACCACACTGCTGATACTAACTGTGTGAAAGAGTGGAGATCCCTCTATACCACATTGCTGATACTAACTGTGTGAAAGAGTGAGTTCCCTCTTGTTGCTAACTTTTGGTTGGTTCAATTGGCTCCGTTTTATAACCTTTGCTCTCGAGTCATAAGAACATAAGAACTAGGAACAAGAGTAGGCCATCTGGCACCTCGAACCTGCTCCGCCATTTAATGAGATCATGGCTGATCTTTGTGGACTCAGCTCCACTCTCCAGCCCGTACACCATATCCCCGAATCCCTTTATTCTTTAGAAAGGCATCTATCTTTTTCTTAAAAACGTTTAAAGAAGGAGCCTCAACTGCTTCACTGGGCAAGGAATTCCAGAGATTCACAACCCTTTGGGTGAAGAAGTTCCTCCTACACTCCGTCCTAAATCTACCTCCCCTTATTTTGAGGCTATGCCCCCTAGTTCTGCTTTCCCCGACCAGTGGCAACAACCTACCCGCATCTATCCTATCTATTCCCTTCATAATTTTATATGTCTCAATAAGATCCCCCCGCATCCTTCTAAACTCCAATGAGTACAGTCCCAGTCTACTCAACCTCTCATCATAATCTAATCCCCTCAACTCTGGGATCAACCCAGTGAATCTCCTCTGCACTCCCTCCAGTGCCAATATGTCCTTTCTCAGGAAAGGAGACCAAAACTGAAGTCGCCAGGTATCTTTATGCCGCCACGAGGTTCAAGTTCAAGTCATGATCAATAACTCAATACACCAATTTGTAAGATTCAAATCAAAGCACATTTATTACACACAGTAAATCGCTACCCATGCATAAATTCTACTTCTAAGCTACTTCTACAGCTAACAGGCCTATACTTAGCTTCGGACTGGCCCACCAGGTCAGGGGAACAAGTGGCCTTTTGTTCGGGTTCTGAGTCTGTGGGATTCAAAAACTGGTATGGACTGGTAGCTAGGAGCGCCTATCTCGTAGCGATCGCTGACTTAAGACTTACGGTCTTTTGGCGGCAGCTGAACAGGTCACGGACAAGGGTTGGTTCGCGTTGCTGAGTGACCCTGTCAAGAAGAGCGATTTGAACTTGGGGGCTTAACTTTATAGTCCCCAGGGGCTTGCCGCCTTTCGGGGCGGACCCTGAACCTGGTTCCAAGTGATTGGACTTCGTTCCAATCGCTTGGTTTGATTTCTCCAATACTGGAGCGGTTCCCTGATCGATGGGCGGTCTTGAGGTGTCCGTTAACCTCTTTTGTGTTGGCTCTTGCTGGTGCCGAGGAGTCTGGCTTGGTCTTGTTTATCTCAAATGTTTCGATTGTTCCCGGGGATCGCTCATTAGTATGTAGATGGCTGCTACATTATTATGCAGATGGCTGCTTGTATCGATGCTGTCTGGGCTTTTGCAGAGTTTAATACACAGTAAACTTGTACCTGCTAGTTTCTGCCTGTGTTGGCTGAATTTCCCTTCAGCCTTTGCTGTTCTCCATTTTACGTCGGGAGTTGGCCAACCCAGGTGGCTACACCCCCTCCTTGTGATCCTAACGCGAAGCGTGAAGGATCACATAACTGCGTTGTTCTTCATTCCCTGACCCGGCGAGCACTCTTCTATGGCCTCTACACTGACCATAACTATGCAAGAAATTTTTAACTGACAATTCTGAGGGGCGCTATGTCAAACAGGGACATGCATTACAAAACAAGAAAATCGGAACCTCTAACTATCCTTAATAAACTACACTCACTCAAACATGCAATCATACTAACTTCCTAAACAATACAAACAAAATCATAGCAGCATTATACACATTTTTCCTGGCTTGGCAGTCAAGCTCAGGATTGTACAATCGCTCATGAAACATTTCTTTATTCACAAAAAAACGCAAACGAATGCTCTTTATTATAGATCGCGGGGATCGGGGGCCTGGTCGTATCCGAAAATAGGGGATCTTATCCTATATACCGGTGTGCAAGCGCGGTAGGCTCTCCTTCTCCATTTTCTCAGACGAATAGTCTGCACGATGCAGCAGGGTATCGCCAATACTAGTAGGGATTCTATCAAGTAGGACAGGGAGTACCAGGTTATAAACCTGTCACACCAAGATGGTGTGGTGTCGCTTGTGACTGGGCTCTGGGTACTATGGGGAAGTGAATCATTAACGGCTGGGGGGGGGTTGAGGTCAGGGGGTTCGCGTTTGCGCGCAACCAAATGTCCATTATGGCGATGAGCCACGCGGAGGATGTCCTCATGGTTCTTCTTCTTTCACTTCTCCTCTCTTCTCTTCGCTGGTCCTGGAGCTTCTGGAGTTCTGTGGGATCAAGCATAGTGTCTGTTACTATCTTGGTTTAATATTTCGTATGATAGCCTGTCTGTCCTTTAGTGCCAATTACTCCCTTTATAATTGGTCATTATGTGTGACTCCCTCATTTTTTTTTCCAAAAAACGAATTTCAGTACAAGACACACTTACAAATACTGAAACAGTGCGAGCCGTCTCGCAGACTGCGGTTTTCCATCCAAGATGTTTGAGGATGTAAAGAGCATAAGGTTGGCAACCTAAGGGTTACCTGAAAGTAAAAGAAAACTCTTTGAACAAAATTGCCGAAATGAGGTGCGTATGGGCCGCGACGGGTAAGATTTGGATGGAGCCCCCGGGTAGGACGGCGACTAATGCTGTGTGTGCCCTACCCGAGTGTAGCTGACCAGAGGGGGGTTCCCAGGCAGGGCGGGTCCCAATGCCGTTTCTCCACTGCCTGAGCAACCGACAAGAACGGGCAAGAAATGTAGTCATCGTGGGGGGTTGCCGTATTGGTTCTTCCTTCGAACCAGAAGGGCAGTTACGAACGGGGGTTTGTGTTTCAGTCGACAGACTAGTTCCTCTGAACTGGCGTCTGGGACATTAACAAGTCTCTGCGGACAAACTAGTTCCTCTGAACTAGCGCCTGGCCAAACTAGTTTCTCTGACTGCCAGTGGGCGTCAGAAGGGTGGTGTCGTGGGGCCGTGGAAAAAAAATTCCGGTCTTACATACAACATTTAACAATACTAGTCCAAACAACATTAAACATGCTGCAGGTTCCATCAGAAAGGACACCGTTTTCTCCCAAGCGGTTCCTTTTTAAAACATCATCTGGACACCTTAGTTATCGGTTGCGAACAGGGTCGCAAAGGGGTTCTCGTTTTGGGAGTCAGACTCAAAGACGTCATCTTCTCCCGGATGCCAAACTCTCGAGTGTATCAGGGCTGATAGGGCTGTGTGGTGTGATTTGGGATCGCTCTCATCATTCCGGATGAGTCTGTATGAATTATCTCGGTGCCAAAAGGTGGTATCTAGTTCTGTGGGGACGGAATTGGGGTCGTCATTGTTGGTCAGTGGTGGGGTTTGTTTAGGAAAGTGATCGTGAAGGGATCACTCGAATCGTGGTCAGATTCGCTGGGTGTGGGTCCTGTTGCATGGGGATAGTAGGGAGGCGTGCTGTGGCTATTGTCCGAGTCACAGTCGCTGTCTCTGCTGCTGCAGTTGGTGGGCATTCCGGGGCGGAGTCTAGAGTTCGGGGGTGGAGTCGGGGTTGAGTCCGTGGCTGGGCTGGACGTGTTGGGGGAGGGTAGGGTTACATTGGCTGTGGGCGGGGCGTGGTCTGCTGCGTCGAGCATGACGTGATGTGCATGTTTAGACTGTGTTCCATATGCCTTCAGCTGGTTGATATGGAACCACGCAGTCTTTCCATTGGGGTACTTCATTTTGTAGACGGAAGGGCTTACTTTGTCCGTAATGGAGTATGGACCTGAAAACTTTGGTGACAGGAATGTGCTGGGGTTGTATACGGAGAGCATGACTTGCTGTCCTACACTGAACTCAGTCGCATGCACTGTCTTATCGAAACAGGCCTTGCTCTGTTTCTTTCTTGTGCACAATTTCACTGCGGCTGCTAGCTGAGCCATTTTTACATTCTGTACCAGTTGCTCCACAGCTTTCTCGTGTGTGAGGGCCGTCACTTCGGGGCTGGTCAAGTCTAAGCCTAATAAAAATTCTGTGCCTTTCATGGGGCGTCCGGTGATGAGGGTGTGTGGGGTGTAACCCGTGGATGAGGAAACTATATTTTGCAAAAACATCAGCACAAAGGGGAGGACTGAGTCCCAAGTGGTGTTGTTTTGCTGGACCATTTTTCTGAGGGTGGATTTTAGGGTCCGATTCATGCGCTCCACGATACCACTCGACTGGGGGTGGTATGCAATGTGGAATTTTTGAATAAAGCCAAATATCGTGAGTACGTTCTTCATGACACGTCCCGTAAAATGGGAACCTTGGTCGGATTTAATGCTGCGGGGGAGTCCCCATCTCGTAAAGATGTGGTGGGTTAAAATCTTGGCTGTGGTCTTTGCCGTGTTCGTTCTGGATGGGAAAGCTTCCACCCATTTTGTAAACGTGTCTATCACCACGAGTACACATTTATAACCATTCCTGCAAGGGGGCAATGGTCCTATAAAATCAATCTGGAGGTTAGTCCAGGGGCCATTAACGGGTCGGGTGTGACTGAGTTGAGCCTTTTTTGCATATCTGTCCGGGTTGTTCTGGGCACAGATAAGACAATTCTCAATGTAGTGAGTTACATCGTCTTTTAAACTCGGCCACCAACAGAGCTGCCCGAGGTGGGCTGTAGTGGGCTCGATTCCCTGATGTCCATGACCGTCATGGAACAAACAAATGAGCTGATTCCTGTCCTGTTCAGGAACCACATAAAGGGTGTCTTTTAACACCACACCGTCATATGGTGCTAAACCTATCATAGGGGGCTGGATAGTTTCCTTTCAAAATTTCCCTGAGATTGCTGTCCTGCTTCTGGGCCTGCTCTAAATCCTCTATATTATTCTGTGAGACCTGAACTGCATTTACTGGTGCGCTTTCGAGGGGTGTCCAAAAATATCAGTGCCTGGAACCTGCTTTTGCCAGTGCGTCGGCTTTTACATTTCATGGGGGGGGTGGAACGATGGTGACTACGAACTTTAACTATTCCAAAAGTCCTGTTCTGTGCTCGCTCTAAAATGTGACGGAGCAATGGGGCTGAAGAGAGCGGTTTTCCGTCTGCGGAAACAAATCCTCTTGCTTTCCACAGGGGTAGAAATTCCGTAAGGCTGTTGCAGACATAGAGGCTGTCCGAATAAATGTCTGCTGGGCTGGGGAAGGAATCTGGGTGTTCCACTATGTATGCGATGGCCGCAAGTTCTGCTGCCTGCGCGCCTAAGTGTCCTGGAAGTTTTATTGCTATTTCTTCTAGGGCGCGCCCTCGACGTAAATGCCGCATCCTGTTATGCGCTTCCCTTCTAATATTGTGGAAGGTCCATCCACATATATCCTAATGGGTTCACACGTGCCTGTGTGCTTGGGGCTCTGGGGTGAACTACCTATCTTTCTGGGGGGTGTTTTAGCAATAAAGGGGCCTGTGTTGTGGTGTGGAGAGATAATTTCACATTCATGGGGGGTTCCGGGGTACTGTAGGTTATCGGCTAAAAAAGTGTGGGTCTTTGTCCTTTTAACAGTGATGTCCCGTCCCTGCAAAAGAAGAGTCCATCTGGCTGCTCTAATCTGACTGACTACCGTCCTTGAGTCGTCCGTCCAGTAAAAGTTGGGTGGGGGTGTGTTCCGTGAGGATTGTGATGGGGTTCAGTCCGGTAATGTACGAAAAATACTGAACTGCCCAAACAACTGCGAGCAGGTGCCTTTCACAGGCTGAAAATCCCTGCTCCACAGCATCTAAAACTCTGGAGGTTTAAGCCACGGGCCTTAACTGTTTGTGCCGTTCCTGAAGGAGTACGGCCGAAAGGGTGCGGTCTGTGCTTGCTACCTCTATCGCATAGGGGGAAAGCGGGTCTGGAACTTGTAGTGCGGGGGTTGCTATGAGTGCTCTTTTCAACGAGTCTACAGCATCCGTATGCTGCGAAAGCCATTCCCAGGGGGCTCCTTTCTTCAGGAGGTCTGAGAGGGGTGCTGCCTTGCTGGTGAAACCGTCAATGTGGTTTCGGCAGTAGCCAACCAGTCCTAAAAACGACCGGAGGGCTGAAACGTTCTGGGGAAGGGGCAATTTGGCAATCGAGTCAATCCTTTTGTGCTCGATCTCGCGTTTACCGTGCGTGATAATTGTTCCCAAATATATCACCTTGTTTTCCAAAGTCTGGGCCTTTTTGGGGTTGATTTTACATCCAATTGCTTGTAGGAGTTCCAGGAGTTCGGACAGAAGCTCGATGTGCTCTTCCTTGGTGTCTGTCTGCAGTAATAGGTCGTCTACTTACTGGACCAGACATTAGGGGCGAGGAAATTTGGCTAAACCATTTGCCAGCTGTCGGTCGAAAATGGAGGGGGAGTTGTGGAATCCTTGTGGAAGGCATGTCCACGTGTACTGTTGGTTTTTAAAGGTGAAGGCAAATTTGTACTGGCACGCCTTTGCCAATGGAATGGGCCAGAATCCATTACTGATATCCAAAACCGTAAAGTATCGGGAATTGAGTACCTGTTTGAGCATGGTCTTGGGACTTGTGGCTACCATGGGGGATGCTGCGGGGGTGATTTTGTTGAGTTCCCAGTAATCTATGGTCAGTCGCCATGATCCATCGGGCTTTCTCACTGACCAAATCGGGGCATTATTAGTGGAGGCTACTGATCTGAGTACGCCCTGCTCTAATAAGCTGTCGATTACTTTTGCGATTTCTCCCTCTGCCTCTTGGGGAAATCCATATTGCTTTTGGGGTCTAGGGTCAGGTCCTGTGATTTGTACTGAACCAGTCATCCAGCCACAGTCGTGTTTGTGGGTCGCGAATGCTGTCCTGTTCTTTTGTAACACTGCCCTAACCTGCTTGTCTGTGCTAATCGTGGTCGGGTTAAACCAAAATTTGCCTACTGCGCTAATTTTGTTGGCGTATTCACCTATTGTGAGCGTTGCGGGGCTCTTGCGGATTTTGCCGTTTTCCAGACACATTGGTTGACTGGATCAAAGGACAGGTTGTGGGAATTCATAAAATCGATTCCCAGAATGTGTTCTGCTGTGTGGGGCAGGTCAACTAAAACTACGGGGTGCTTGGTGGTGATGTTGCCGATTTGAATGGGTACAGGGGCTGTGATATGTCCCTGCTGTGAGTGGCCTGTAAAGCCGCTGAGGGTGATGGTGGCTGTAGTGGGCCACGTGTCCTTTTGAAACATGGTGAAGGAATTTATTGTGGTGCGGGACCCTCCTGTGTCCCAGAGAAACACGATGGGCTGTCCCGTATCTTTGCTGCAACTACCGGTCGGCCGGACCTATCCCAAAGGGTGTCGCAGACCCAACTAGGGGAGCCCGAACACCGTCAGTCTGTTCCGATCAGGTCCGTCTGATCTGAACGGGTGCTCACACTATGTATGGGCTCTGTCTTATTCTTATTCATGGTGCCTGCCTCCTGTGCTCTCTGTGGCTTTCGTGAGGCATTGCATTCTCTTGCAAAGTGTCCCAACTGTCCACAGTTGTAACACTCCTGTGACTTTTGTGGGGGGCTGTTCTTGCCTTCATTTACCCATGCAGGGTTCTGGTGTGTTTTAACTGCTTGTATGTCTGCTTCTGCCTGCAGTTCTTCGGGATTTTTAACTGCGGGTTTGTTTTGTACAGACAGATCCCAGGCGCGGGACAATCTTTTTACGACCCATTTCTCATTATGCGCCTCCTCTGAGGGATCATAATTCGCACAAGCTTTTTGTCCTGTTTCTGTGGCATGGGAGATAAGGGTGCGGGTCCATTTAGCCATGTTGTCTGGGGACAAATGGGCGTGGTCTAAGTCTCCAAAAACTGCTGCAAAATGGATCCACAGGCGTCCAGCAAACGCTGTGGGGTGCTCGGTTTTCTTTTGCCTGCACTTATTGAGGCCATCTACGGGGTCACCCCGGTTATACCCGATCGCGTCTAGGATCGCGGTATGCATTTCTGCAAGGGTGCCTCCTCCTACATTCTGTGGGCCGGGAAGGGCTGCTACAACCGAAGGCTCTAAACTCAAAACTGTGAGCTTCACGTGCTCACGCTCGTCCATGCCGTACATGGTCCACTGCTGTTTTACTCTGGCAAAGAAGTGATGGGGGTCTGAGGTGGGGAGGAACGGTGTGATTTTCTCGCACGCGTCCCGTAATTGGGTCACTGTTAAGGGGGTGGTGTACAGAAATTCTGTGTCGTCCGATGAGGCTGTGCGGTGGGTGGTGACTGGGTTCATTGGAGCCTGAACTGTCTGCTCTGTGGGGGGTTGGGGCGCTTTTCGCTTCTGGGGCTTTCCTTGCGCACATGTTCCCTGAACATATCTCTGCGCTGTCTCATTTAACTCTTCCCAATCAGGGCCACCTACCTCATCTAGCTGTGATCCAAAGGTTTCCTGGAACCCTTTTTGAACTGAAAGCAGAGATTGCAGTTCTGCAATCTGCTTCCGGCGCTTTGCGTGGTCTAGTGAGCTTTGTCTTTACTCCGTGGTGGCAGCATGGAGTGCTCTTAACGCTGCCTTCAGGTCACTACACTGCCTCTGCAATGCCTCTACCTGCTTCTCGGTTTCCTCTTGTACCAGGACTGCACGTTGCGTGTCCTGATAGGCCTTTTCGTACTGGGATTAGAAGCTGCTTCTGTGCGCCAGACAATACTGGTGTGCCCTCTTGGCATCATCCACCTCTCCGTCTTGTGCTGCCAACTTCCTCCTTAACTCTACGTTCTTTCTTTCTACCTCACTGACATCGACCTTGCTCATTTGATGTATGTCTTCTATCTCATTCCGGAGCGTCCTAACGACCTCCTCTGTGACTCGCAATTGTGCCAAACAGGACACGATTGCCATCGGCTTGCGAGCCTTTCCTAAGCTCTTCTTGTGAATCTCGCTCAGGTTCTCCCACCAAGTATGTCCTATACTCCCGGGACTTGTTTCCTCATTATTACCGAATTTGCTCCAAAGGGGCCATCCTTTCCCTCTGAGGTACTTCCTGATTTCCTCTTCCCAAACGGGACATTGTCCCACTCTACTGCTGCTGGTCACTGCGACCATGAATTCTTCGGGGTTCATGAGGCGTTGCATTGCCTGCATTGCCATCTTTCCTATCTGAATGCTTCTTTTAAAATTTGGAACAAGGGGTACTAAGGCGGTGCTGTAATTACGGGTAGGGCTTTCGCTATTTTCCGGAATACAAACTCCCGACAGTTTTGTCGCAACAAAAAAAATTTATCAGTATTACCTTATAGCCCTGTTAGTTACGCATGCATTTACACACTTCCGAATTATGAGGATTGATCAGAACTGCTTGAACACTTGTGGTTTTTCTGTTCCCAATTGGATTTCTACTTCAAATGTTGGGTTCTCCCGGAGTGGTTCAGCCACTTCTAGATCGGGTCCCGTCAGGATGTCACCAGTAATATGTTGCTAACTTTTGGTTGGTTCAATTGGCTCCGTTTTATAACCTTTGCTCTAGAGTCGCCAGGTATCTTTATGATACCGCCACGAGGTTCAAGTTCAAGTAATGATCAATAACTCAATACACCAATTTGTAAGATTCAAATCAAAGCACATTTATTACACACAGTAAATCGCTACCCATGCATAAATTCTACTTCTAAGCTACTTCTACAACTAACAGGCCTATACTTAGCTTCGGACTGGCCCACCAGGTCTGGGGAACAAATGGCCTTTCGTTCGGGTTCTGAGTCTGCGGTATTCAAAAGCTGGTATGGACTGGTAGCTAGGAGCGCCTATCTCGTAGCGAGCGTTGACTTAAGACTTACGGTCTTTTGGCGACAGCTGAACAGGTCACGGTCAAGGATTGGTTCGCGATGCTGAGTGATCCTGTCAAGAACGATTTGAACTTGGGGGCTTAACTTTATAGTCCCCAGGGGCTTGCCGCCTTTCGGGGCGGACCCTGTACCTGGTTCCAAGTGATTGGACTTTGTTCCAATCGCTTGGTTCGATTTCTCCAATACTGGAGCGGTTCCCTGATCGATGGGCGGTCTTGAGGTGTCCGTTAACCTCTTTTGTGTTGGCTCCTGCTGGCGCTGAGGAGTCTGGCTTGGCCTTGTTTATCTCAAATGTTTCGATTGTTCCCGGGGATCGCTCTTTAGTATGTAGATGGCTGCTACATTATTATGCAGATGGCTGCTTGCATCAATGCTGTCTGGGCTTTTGCAGAGTTTAATACACAGTAAACTTGCACCTGCTAGTTTCTGCCTGTGTTGGGTGAATTTCCCTTCAGCCTTTGCTGTTCGCCATTTTACGTCGGGAGTTGGCCAACCCAGGTGGCTACACTCTATACCACAGTGCTGATACTAACTGTGTGAAAGAGGAGTGGCGTTCCCTCTATACCACATTGCTGATACTAACTGTGTGAAAGAGGAATGAGTTCCCTCTATACCACATTGCTGATACTAACTGTGTGAAAGAGGAGTGGAGTTCCCTCTATACCACATTGCTGATACTAACTGTGTGAAAGAGGAGTGAGTTCCCTCTATACCCATTGCTGATACTAACTGTGTGAAAGAAGAGTGGAGTTCCCTCTATACCACATTGTTGATACTAACTGTGTGAAAGAGGAGTGGAGTTCCCTCTATACCACATTGCTGATACTAACAGTGAGAAAGAGGAGTGAAGTTCCTCCTATACCACATTGCTGATGCTAACTGTGTGAAAGAGGAGTGGAGTTCCTCCTATACCACATTGCTGATACTGACTGTGTGAAAGAGGAGTGGAGTTCCCTCTATACCACATTGCTGATACTGACTGTGTGAAAGAGGAGTGGAGTTCCTCCTATACCACATTGCTGAAACTAACAGTGTGAAAGTGGAGTAATGTTCCCCCTATACCACATTGCTGATACTAACTGTGTGAAAGGGGAGTGGAGTTCCCTCTTTCCCACGTTGCTGATACTGACTGTGTGAAAGAGGAGTGAAGTTCCCCTATATCATATTGCTGATATTAACTGTATGAAATAGGTCCCTCTATACCACATTGTTGATACTAACTGTATGAAAGACGAATGGAGATCCTCCTGTACCACGTTGCTGATACTATCTGTGTGAAAGAGGAGTGGAGTTCCTCCTATACCACATTGCTGATACTGACTGTGTGAAAGAGGAGTGGAGTTCCTCCTATACCACATTGCTGATACTAACTGTGTGAAAGAGGAGTGGAGTTCCCTCTATACCACATTGCTGATACTAACTGTGTGAAAGAGGAGTGGAGTTCCTCCTATACCACATTGCTGATACTAACTGTGTGAAAGAGCAGTGAGTTCTCTCTCTCCCCATTGCTGATACTAACTGTGTGAAAGAGGAGTGGAGTTCCCTCTATACCACATTGTTGATACTAACTGTGTGAAAGAGGAGTGGAGTTCCCTCTATACCACATTGCTGATACTAACAGTGAGAAAGAGGAGTGAAGTTCCTCCTATACCACATTGCTGATGCAAACTGTGTGAAAGAGGAGTGGAGTTCCTCCTATACCACATTGCTGATACTGACTGTGTGAAAGAGGAGTGGAGTTCCCTCTACACCATATTGCTGATACTAACTGTGTGAAAGAGGAGTGGAGTTCCTCCTATACCACATTGCTGAAACTAACTGTGTGAAAGAGGAGTGGAGTTCCTCCTATACCACATTGCTGATACTAACTGTGTGAAAGAGGAGTGGAGTTCCTCCTATACCACATTGCTGAAACTAACAGTGTGAAAGTGGAGTAATGTTCCCCCTATACCACATTGCTGATACTAACTGTGTGAAAGGGGAGTGGAGTTCCCTCTTTCCCACATTGCTGATACTGACTGTGTGAAAGAGGAGTGAAGTTCCTCCTATATCATATTGCTGATATTAACTGTATGAAATAGGTCCCTCTATACCACATTGTTGATACTAACTGTATGAAAGACGAATGGAGATCCTCCTGTACCACGTTGCTGATACTATCTGTGTGAAAGAGGAGTGGAGTTCCTCCTATACCACATTGCTGATACTGACTGTGTGAAAGAGGAGTGGAGTTCCTCCTATACCACATTGCTGAAACTAACTGTGTGAAAGAGGAGTGGAGTTCCTCCTATACCACATTGCTGATACTAACTGTGTGAAAGAGGAGTGGAGTTCCTCCTATACCACATTGCTGAAACTAACTGTGTGAAAGAGGAGTGGAGTTCCCTCTACACCATATTGCTGATACTAACTGTGTGAAAGAGGAGTGGAGTTCCCCCTATACCACATTGCTGAAACTAACTGTGTGAAACAGGAGTGGAGTTCCTCCTATACCACATTGCTGATACTAACTGTGTGAAAGAGGAGTGGAGTTCCTCCTATACCACATTACTGAAACTAACAGTGTGAAAGTGGAGTAATGTTCCCCCTATACCACATTGCTGATACTAACTGTGTGAAAGGGGAGTGGAGTTCCCTCTTTCCCACATTGCTGATACTGACTGTGTGAAAGAGGAGTGAAGTTCCTCCTGTATCACATTGCTGATATTAACTGTATGAAATAGGTCCCTCTGTACCACATTGTTGATACTAACTGTATGAAAGACGAATGGAGATCCTCCTGTACCACGTTGCTGATACTATCTGTGTGAAAGAGGAGTGGTGTTCCTCCTATACCACATTGCTGATACTAACTGTGTGAAAGAGGAGTGAAGTTCCCTCTATACCACATTGCCGATACTAACTGTGTGAAAGAGGAGTGAGTTCCATCTGTACCACATTGCTGATACTGACTGTGTTAAAGAGGAGTGAGTTCCCTCTATACCACATTGCTGATACTAACTGTGTTAAAGAGGAGTGAGTTCCTCCTATACCACATTGCTGATACTAACTGTGTGAAAGAGGAGTGGAGTTCCTCCTCTACCACATTGTTGATACTAACTGTGTGAAACAGGAGTGGAGTTCCCCCTATACCACATTGCTGATACTAACTGTGTGAAAGAGGAGTGGTGTTCCTCCTATACCACATTGCTGATACTAACTGTGTTAAAGAGGAGTGAGTTCCCTCTGTACCACATTGCTGATACTAACTGTGTGAAAGAGGAGTGGAGTTCCTCCTATACCACATTGCTGATACTAACTGTGTGAAAGAGGAGTGGAGTTCCTCCTATACCACATTGCCGATACTAACTGTGTGAAAGAGGAGTGGAGTTCCCCCAAACCACATTGCTGAAACTAACTGTGAAACAGGAGTGGAGATCCCCCTATACCACATTGCTGATGCTGACTGTGTGAAAGAGGAGTGGAGTTCCGTCTATACCACATTGCCGATACTAAATGTGTGAAAGAGGAGTGGAATTCGCTCTATACCACATTGCTGATACTGACTGTGTGAAAGAGGAGTGAGTTCCCTCTGTACCACATTGCTGTTACTAACTGTGTGAAAGAGGAGTGAAGTTCCTCCTATACCACATTGCTGATACTGACTGCGTGAAAGAGGAGTGAGTTCCCTCTATACCACATTGCTGATATTGACTGTGTGAAAGAGGAGTGGAGTTCCTCCTATACCACATTGCTGATACTAACTGTGTGAAAGAGGAGTGGAGTTCCTCCTATACCACATTGCTGAAACTAACTGTGTGAAAGAGGAGTGGAGTTCCTCCTATACCACATTGCTGATACTAACTGTGTGAAAGTGGAGTAATGTTCCCCCTATACCACATTGCTGATACTAACTGTGTGAAAGGGAAGTGGAGTTCCCTCTTTCCCACATTGCTGATACTGACTGTGTGAAAGAGGAGTGAAGTTCCTCCTATATCACATTGCTGATATTAACTGTATGAAATAGGTCCCTCTATACCACATTGTTGATACTAACTGTATGAAAGACGAATGGAGATCCTCCTGTACCACGTTGCTGATACTATCTGTGTGAAAGAGGAGTGGAGTTCCTCCTATACCACATTGCTGATACTAACTGTGTGAAAGAGGAGTGAAGTTCCCTCTATACCACATTGCTGATACTAACTGTGTGAAAGAGGAGTGAGTTCCATCTGTACCACATTGCTGATACTGACTGTGTTAAAGAGGAGTGAGTTCCCTCTATACTACATTGCTGATACTAACTGTGTTAAAGAGGAGTGAGTTCCTCCTATACCACATTGCTGATACTAACTGTGTGAAAGAGGAGTGGAGTTCCTCCTCTACCACTTTGCTGATACTAACTGTGTGAAAGAGGAGTGGAGCTCCTCCTATACCACATTGCTGATACTGACTGTGTGAAAGAGGAGTGGAGTTCCTCCTATACCACATTGCTGATACTAACTGTGTGAAAGAGGAGTGGAGTTCCTCCTCTACCACTTTGCTGATACTAACTGTGTGAAAGAGGAGTGGAGCTCCTCCTATACCACATTGCTGATACTGACTGTGTGAAAGAGGAGTGGAGTTCCTCCTATACCACATTGCTGATACTAACTGTGTGAAACAGGAGTGGAGTTCTTCCTATACCACATTGCTGATACTAACTGTGTGAAAGAGGAGTGGAGTTCCCCCTATACCACATTGCTGATATTAACTGTGTGAAACAGGAGTGGAGATCCCCCTATACCACATTGCTGATGCTGACTGTCTGAAAGAGGAGTGGAGTTCCCTCTATACCACATTGCTGATACTAACTGTGTGAAAGAGGAGTGAGTTCCATCTGTACCACATTGCTGATACTGACTGTGTTAAAGAGGAGTGAGTTCCCTATATACTACATTGCTGATACTAACTGTGTTAAAGAGGAGTGAGTTCCTCCTATACCACATTGTTGATACTAACTGTGTGAAACAGGAGTGGAGTTCCCCCTATACCACATTGCTGATACTAACTGTGTGAAAGAGGAGTGGTGTTCCTCCTATACCACATTGCTGATACTAACTGTGTTAAAGAGGAGTGAGTTCCCTCTGTACCACATTGCTGATACTAACTGTGTGAAAGAGGAGTGGAGTTCCTCCTATACCACATTGCTGATACTAACTGTGTGAAAGAGGAGTGGAGTTCCTCCTATACCACATTGCCGATACTAACTGTGTGAAAGAGGAGTGGAGTTCCCCCAAACCACATTGCTGAAACTAACTGTGAAACAGGAGTGGAGATCCCCCTATACCACATTGCTGATGCTGACTGTGTGAAAGAGGAGTGGAGTTCCGTCTATACCACATTGCCGATACTAAATGTGTGAAAGAGGAGTAGAATTCGCTCTATACCACATTGCTGATACTGACTGTGTGAAAGAGGAGTGAGTTCCCTCTGTACCACATTGCTGTTAATAACTGTGTGAAAGAGGAGTGAAGTTCCTCCTATACCACATTGCTGATACTGACTGCGTGAAAGAGGAGTGAGTTCCCTCTATACCACAATGCTGATATTGACTGTGTGAAAGAGGAGTGGAGTTTCTCCTATACCACATTGCTGATACTAACTGTGTGAAAGAGGAGTGGAGTTCCTCCTATACCACATTGCTGAAACTAACAGTGTGAAAGTGGAGTAATGTTCCCCCTATACCACATTGCTGATACTAACTGTGTGAAAGGGAAGTGGAGTTCCCTCTTTCCCACATTGCTGATACTGACTGTGTGAAAGAGGAGTGAAGTTCCTCCTATATCACATTGCTGATATTAACTGTATGAAATAGGTCCCTCTATACCACATTGTTGATACTAACTGTATGAAAGACGAACGGAGATCCTCCTGTACCACGTTGCTGATACTATCTGTGTGAAAGAGGAGTGGAGTTCCTCCTATACCACATTGCTGATACTAACTGTGTGAAAGAGGAGTGAAGTTCCCTCTATACCACATTGCTGATACTAACTGTGTGAAAGAGGAGTGAGTTCCATCTGTACCACATTGCTGATACTGACTGTGTTAAAGAGGAGTGAGTTCCCTCTATACTACATTGCTGATACTAACTGTGTTAAAGAGGAGTGAGTTCCTCCTGTACCACATTGCTGATACTAACTGTGTGAAAGAGGAGTGGAGTTCCTCCTCTACCACTTTGCTGATACTAACTGTGTGAAAGAGGAGTGGAGCTCCTCCTATACCACATTGCTGATACTGACTGTGTGAAAGAGGAGTGGAGTTCCTCCTATACCACATTGCTGATACTAACTGTGTGAAACAGGAGTGGAGTTCTTCCTATACCACATTGCTGATACTAACTGTGTGAAAGAGGAGTGGAGTTCCCCCTATACCACATTGCTGATATTAACTGTGTGAAACAGGAGTGGAGATCCCCCTATACCACATTGCTGATGCTGACTGTCTGAAAGAGGAGTGGAGTTCCCTCTATACCACATTGCTGATACTAACTGTGTGAAAGAGGAGTGGAGTTCCGTCTATACCACATTGCTGATACTAACTGTGTTAAAGAGGAGTGAGTTCCCTATGTACCACATTGCTGATACTAACTGTGTGAGAGAGGAGTGGAGTTCCTCCTATACCACATTGCCGATACTAACTGTGTGAAAGAGGAGTGGAGTTCCCCCAAACCACATTGCTGAAACTAACTGTGTGAAACAGGAGTGGAGATCCCCCTATACCACATTGCTGATGCTGACTGTCTGAAAGAGGAGTGGAGTTCCCTCTATACCACATTGCTGATACTAACTGTGTGAAAGAGGAGTGGAGTTCCTCCTATACCACATTGCCGATACTAACTGTGTGAAAGAGGAGTGGAGTTCCCCCAAACCACATTGCTGAAACTAACTGTGTGAAACAGGAGTGGAGATCCCCCTATACCACATTGCTGATGCTGACTGTCTGAAAGAGGAGTGGAGTTCCCTCTATACCACATTGCTGATACTAACTGTGTGAAAGAGGAGTGGAGTTCCGTCTATACCACATTGCTGATACTAACTGTGTTAAAGAGGAGTGAGTTCCCTATGTACCACATTGCTGATACTAACTGTGTGAAAGAGGAGTGGAGTTCCTCCTATACCACATTGCCGATACTAACTGTGTGAAAGAGGAGTGGAGTTCCCCCAAACCACATTGCTGAAACTAACTGTGTGAAACAGGAGTGGAGATCCCCCTATACCACATTGCTGATGCTGACTGTCTGAAAGAGGAGTGGAGTTCCCTCTATACCACATTGCTGATACTAACTGTGTGAAAGAGGAGTGGAGTTCCCTCTATACCACATTGCTGATACTGACTGTGTGAAAGAGGAGTGGAGATCCCCCTATACCACATTGCTGATGCTGACTGTCTGAAAGAGGAGTGGAGTTCCCTCTTTCCCACATTGCTGATACTGACTGTGTGAAAGAGTGAAGTTCCTCCTATATCACATTGCTGATATTAACTGTATGAAATAGGTCCCTCTATACCACATTGTTGATACTAACTGTATGAAAGACGAATGGAGATCCTCCTGTACCACGTTGCTGATACTATCTGTGTGAAAGAGGAGTGGAGTTCCTCCTATACCACATTGCTGATACTAACTGTGTGAAAGAGGAGTGAAGTTCCCTCTATACCACATTGCTGATACTAACTGTGTGAAAGAGGAGTGAGTTCCATCTGTACCACATTGCTGATACTGACTGTGTTAAAGAGGAGTGAGTTCCCTCTATACTACATTGCTGATACTAACTGTGTTAAAGAGGAGTGAGTTCCTCCTATACCACATTGCTGATACTAACTGTGTGAAAGAGGAGTGGAGTTCCTCCTCTACCACTTTGCTGATACTAACTGTGTGAAAGAAGAGTGGAGCTCCTCCTATACCACATTGCTGATACTGACTGTGTGAAAGAGGAGTGGAGTTCCTCCTATACCACATTGCTGATACTAACTGTGTGAAACAGGAGTGGAGTTCCTCCTATACCACATTGCTGATACTAACTGTGTGAAAGAGGAGTGGAGTTCCCCCTATACCACATTGCTGATACTAACTGTGTGAAACAGGAGTGGAGATCCCCCTATACCACATTGCTGATGCTGACTGTCTGAAAGAGGAGTGGAGTTCCCTCTATACCACATTGCTGATACTAACTGTGTGAAAGAGGAGTGGAGTTCCGTCTATACCACATTGCTGATACTAACTGTGTTAAAGAGGAGTGAGTTCCCTCTGTACCACATTGCTGATACTAACTGTGTGAAAGAGGAGTGGAGTTCCTCCTATACCACATTGCCGATACTAACTGTGTGAAAGAGGAGTGGAGTTCCCCCAAACCACATTACTGAAACTAACTGTGTGAAACAGGAGTGGAGATCCCCCTATACCACATTGCTGATGCTGACTGTCTGAAAGAGGAGTGGAGTTCCCTCTATACCACATTGCTGATACTAACTGTGTGAAAGAGGAGTGGAGTTCCGTCTATACCACATTGCCGATACTAAATGTGTGAAAGAGGAGTAGAATTCGCTCTATACCACATTGCTGATACTGACTGTGTGAAAGAGGAGTGAAGTTCCTCCTATACCACATTGCTGATACTGACTGCGTGAAAGAGGACTGAGTTCCCTCTATACCACATTGCTGATACTGACTGTGTGAAAGAGGAGTGGAGTTCCTCCTATACCACATTGCTGATATTGACTGTGTGAAAGAGGAGTGGAGTTCCTCCTATACCACATTGCTGATACTAACTGTGTGAAAGAGGAGTGGAGTTCCTACAATGTCACATTGCTCACAGTAACCGTGTGGGAGAGGATTGGCATTGCCTGCGTGCTGTGCTGCTCACACTAACCGTGTGGAAGAGGAGTGGTGTTCCCTCTGCGACACGCTGCTTTTCTGTCACAGACCTCAGGGGCTTCAGGCTGTCCAGCTGCCTGTGCAGCCGCTGTCGGCTCTGCTGCTCCTTCCTCAAGTGCTCTCTCTGCCTTTGGTCGTTTGGCTCCAGATTCCGACTACGACATGGATTACTGTTTCAAAATTAAATAGAATGGAAAAGCAGAATATTTTTTACGAGGTGCAAAGCTTTTAAATGTTGATGTTCAGAAGGTCTTGGTGTGCCCTTAACATTAAGAAAGCCAGTATTCAAGTACAGCAAAGAATTAGGATGGGAAATAGCATGGTTGCCTTCGCTGCAAGGGGGCTGGAGAACAAGAATAAGAGTTTGTTAAGACCACGCCAAGAGTAGTGTGTGCAGTCTTGGTCTCCACAGCTACAGATGGACACACTTGCATTGGAAGCAGTACTGTGAAGGTTCATTAAATTGGTTCCGAGGATCAGAGGCTGAGTAAATTGGACCTATACTCTCTGATGTCTAAAAGAATAAGTGTTCTCATTGAAACACACTAGGTTGTGAAAGAACTTGTTGGACACTGAGAGATTGTTCCCCCTGGCTGAGGAAATAGAACATGAGGCACAGCCTCAGGATGAGAGGCTGATAATTTAGGACTGAGATGAGGAGAAATTTATTCACCTAACAACTTGTGAACCGTTGCAATTCTGTACCCCAGAGGAATGTGGATTCTCCATTGTTGAATATATTTAAGGCTGAGATAGACAGATATTTGGTCTCTCAGTGAATCAAGAGATATGGGGAGCAGATGGGAAAGTGGAATTGAGGCTAAAGATTTCAATGAATGGGGAGCAGGCTTGTGAGGCCATATGGTCTACTTCTGCTCCTATTTCTTATGTTATGTTCTAAATCAAAATACTTTATAACGGAACAAAATAATTACATACAATTTACTCATTAACAGTAGTTTACCCTCATCACAAGGGTTAAGGAGTTCCCATCAGGAATTAAACTTGCTAGTCCATTGACTAGAATGTTAGATTGCTTGTCATAAATGTAGGCGTTTTATTCTTTGACAATTCTGTCTCCATAAATTATCATGGATACATATTGTTAGTCACTTGCCCTTTTAAAAGTTCACATACTGAGTGGCGATGTGATCGCTCCCTATTCATCTGTGTCAGGACTTAATTCTCTTGCGGAGAATATACATGGAGGTAAAAAGAGCACCAAAAATGAACCTATGTCTACCTGTTACTCCCTCGTTTGTGGGATGAGGACACAAGCTCTGTTGTGATGTTCAGCCAAACCATCAGTTACTTTCCAGGCTCACAGAAGAGTGGCCTGTTGACTGAGATACCAAAGGATTGTTATAAGCCACTGACCTGAACACCAACAGGTCACTGAGGAGGTTACTGATTTGATGCTAAGTACAACCATAATGACTTGCAATTATACTGCACCTTTTGCATGGAATAATGTCAAAGGCACTTCACAGATTAGCGAGAGAAATTAGGAGGGGTGACCAGACATTTGGCCAAAGAGGTGGTTTTCAAAGAAGATCTCAAAGGAGGAGAGGAAGGTTGGGAGATAGAGAGGCTGAGGGAGAGAATTCCAGAATGTGGAGCCTAAATGGGCGAAAGAACTATGGAGGATAGGATCTAAGAAATGGAAAGTTTGCACATAGTTAGAATCGTGCTTTTCTCCATCGCATAATATGTTGTCACTGGTGAATGTTAGAGATTGGCAAAGGTGAGGCTGTGAAAAGATTTAAAGTTAAGGATGAAATTAGAAATTTGGTGTGTTGAGAAACCGTCAGCCAATGTGGATCATAGTTGGTCTGGAGAATCACTGACCCAAGCAAAGGCAAATAGCTCCTCTGTAACTGGAGTGACAAATCCCAGAGCGACAGAGAGAGTGAAAGAAAAATCAGAAGAGAAAGGAAACCAGTGGAGATTAAAGCAGAAACAAGATTGAATTCCAATAAAAGGTCACCTTCCTGGAAGTTTACCTCGGTTTCTCTTTCCATAGATGCTACCCGACCTGCTGAGTATTTCCAGCATTTTCAGTTTTGTTTCAGATTTTCAGGATTTGCAGTATATTGCTTTTGTTTTGAAGAACAGATTGATATCTGTTAAAGCAACTATGAACTTTCCCCGTTTCACGCATATTCCCTTCCTTACCGGTTTATATTTGCAGGATATTGCTCACTCCCAGGCAGTGTTGGCTCACTCTGTCTAACAGCTGGTATTGTGACTTTTGAAGTACAGTTTTTCAGTGTGGGAGCAGATGCGAAGATGAGTTGGTCACTGGGTGAACTGAGCGCCTCTCGGGCTCGTCTCTCTGTGTTGGAGTCTGGAACTACAGACACCCCAAGCTGCTCACCAACAGACTTCCTGCTTTCACTTCTTGCTTTCCTTCTCTTCATCTGGGTTTGTTTGGCCGCATCATCAGTTGCTCCTGTCTGTCCAACTATATGTTTAGAATCGCTGTATGGCATTTTTGTGGACTTGACAGAGGCTTTTCGCAGTTGCTTCAGTAACTTGCTTTTACCAGTGCAGTTGCCGTAGCTGGTAGAGAAAAAAATAGATTCAGGTGAAAGACTGACATTAAAATCATATGTATTAGGCTCATAATTCTGCAAGTGGGGAGCATAACATTAGTGAAACTGTAATCCAGAGGTCTGGACGAATGGCTAACTATTAACAGCCCTCTCAAATGGCCTAGCAAGTCTCACAGCTGTAGATAGCTTACCACTGCCAACTCAAGGACACTTAGGGATGGGCAATAAATGCTGGCCATGACATCACACATGCTCACATCACATGAATAAATAAGAAAAGTGTGCTTGATTCCACCTGGTGCAGGTGTACCCAATTCTCCCAGTATGTGAACTGGCAGTTGAGGCTCCCTACTAGTATTGTATATTCATCCGTAAAGCCCCTATGGTAACCAGTATATGTTGGTCTCTGTGAAAGTTTAAAACAAAATTTTTATTCTCCTCCTTTTTCACATTTTCTCCCAAATCTACACCCACCAACAATAATCAGTAACAAATATGTCAATCCCCATATCAATAACAACAATCCCATCCTCCCATCAAACCCCAAACATTAGCCTGCATGTTCACACAAACAAATAACAAAAAGGAATGAGTGATCACCCATAGTCGCCATTAACACACACAGCCCCCCTCCCCCCAACCCTCCCACACACGCCCCAACTAATGTTCAATGTTATCCAGTTCCTGAAAGTGCATAATGAATAATGCCCATGAATTGTAGAACCCCTCCATCCTTCCCCTCAGTTCAAACTTAACCTTCTCAAGAGTCAAGAATTCCAACAGGTCCCCCCGCCACACCAGGGCACAGGGTGGAGGTTGCTCTTCAACTCATCAGGATCCGCCTTCGGGCGATCAACGAGGCGAAGGCTACAACATCTGCCTCCGAAACCGTTTCCAACCCTGGCTGGTCCGACACCCCAAATATGGCCTGGGGGGCCCAGGTCCAGTTTCACGTGCACCACTTGAGAAATTACCCTAAAAACCTCTTTCCAGTAATCCTCTAGCTTTGGACAGGACCAAAACATATGAACGTGATTAGCCCCCACCCCCGCCCCGCAACTTTCACACACATCTTCTACTCCTTCAAAGAATTGGCTCATCCTTGCCCTCATGAGGTGTACTCTGTATACCACCTTCAGCTGTATCAACCCCAACCTTGCGCACGAGGTAGAGGCATTCACTCTCCGGAGCACCTCACACCAGAACCCCTCCTCAATATCCTCTCCCAACTCTTCCTCCCACTTTGCTTTGATCCCTTCCAGTGGTGCCTTCTCCTCTTCCAAAATAGCTCCGTAAACCGCCGACACTACCCCTTTCTCCAGTCCCCCTGTCGTCAGCACCTCCTCCAGCAATGTGGAGGCCGGCTCCACCGGAAAGCTCTGTATCTCCTTTCTGGCAAAATCTCGAACCTGCATTTATCTAAACATTTCCTCCTGCTCCAGCCCATACTTCGCTTCCAGCTCCTTCGATCCTGCAAACCGACCCCTAAGAAACAAATCTTTCAGTGTCTTAATCCCCTTCTCCTCCCATTTCCGAAAATTTCCATCCCACCTCCCTGGCTCAAATCTGTGGTTCCCCCGAATCGGCATTTCCCTTGACCCTGCCCCCAACCCGGTATTAATAGCTTCATTCTCAATGAAGCTATTATTACCGGACTCCCTGAATATTTCCCCAGGGCTATTAGGAGCGGTACTGTTGCTGGTGCTTTCAATCCCGACCCCCTGCATAAACTCTCCTCCGTTCTTTTTTTTTAAATTTAGGGTACCCAATTCATTTTATCCAATTGATGGGCAATTTAGCGTGGCCAATCCACCTAGCTTGCACATTTTTGGGTTGTGGGGGCGAAACCCACGCAAACATGGGGAGAATGTGCAAACTCCACACGGACAGTGACCCAGAGCCGGGATCAAACCTGGGACCTCAGCGCCGTGAGGCCGCAGTGCTAACCCACTGCGCCACTGTGCTGCCTAACTCTCCTCCATTCTGACCCACTGGGAATCAACCCCTCTGACCCAGCTCCGCACCTTCTCCACATTCGCCGCCCAGTAGTAATACATCAGATTCGGAAGACCTAAACCCCCTGGCCTGCCTTCCCCTCTGTAGCAGCACCTTTCTAACTCTGACCACCTTCCCTCCCCATATGAACGAAGTAATCCTTCCCTCAATCTCTCTGAAAAAAGCCTTTGGAATGAAAATCGGTAGGCATTGAAAAATAAACAGAAATCGCGGCAACGCGTTCATTTTAACCGCCTGTACCCGACCCGCCAGTGACAGAGGGAGACCATCCCACCTTGCCAGATCAGCTTTCACTCTCCCCACCAAACTAAAAATGTTGTACCTGCGGAGCCCCCCGCCCCCACTCCCGGGCAACCTGCACCCCCAGGTACCTAAAGTGAGTCCCTGCCCTACGGAATGGCAGCCCCCCCCACCCCTGCCCCCACTCCCGGCCGAGACACCACAAAATACTCACTCTTGTCTACATTTAGTTTGTACCCCGAGAAAGACCCAAACACTCGAAGAAGCTCCAATATTCCCCCTATCGACACACTCGGTTCCGACACGTATAACAGCAAGTCATCGGCATATAAGGACACTCTATGCTCTATTCCCCCCCGCACTATTCCTTTCCATACCCCCAAACTTCTTAGTGCGATGGCCAACGGCTCGCGAGTGGGTCTCTGTGAAAGTTGAACAGTTTCTTAAATTTCAGTACAAAATGGTGCATATTTCAGTTGCACAGTAGCGCAGTGGTTAGCACTGTTGTTTCACAGCACCAGGGACCCGAGTTTGATTTCCGGCTTGGGTCACTGTTGGTGCGGAGTCTGCGCGTTCTCCCCATGTCTGCGTGGGTTTCCTCCGGGTGCTCCGGCTTTACTCCCACGCGTCCTGAAAGAAGCTTGTTGGGTGAAATGGACATTCTGAATTCTCCCTCAGTGTACCCGAACAGGCGCCGGAGTGTGGCAACTAGGGGATTTTCACAGTAACTTAATTGAAGTGTTAAGTAAGCCTACTTGTGACACTAATAAAGATCATTATTATTATTCAGGAAGAAAATTTAACAGGAAGCATCATTGTGCTGTAACTCACTTGGATATCATTATCAATCTGTGGCACATGATGTAATCTTAGTCCCACGTCTTGGTGACAGTTCATTCACACCAATGAACATACTTCAAATTGTGAGAGCTTTCTAATTATGCATTCAAATAGCATGAGTTTCATTCTCTCACTTAAATGATTAACCTTTCCTCACCCTGAGTCACTCTTGGGCTCTTTCTGTTCTCGGTCATTATCATGGGCTGACACGCTGCTCTGGCTATCTTCGTCAAAGGATGATTCTGTGGAGCTGTGTAAAATAACAGGTACAGGAACAAGAAATAAAGATAAGGATTTACTCTCATACCCACTGCCAGCTGGTGGGGATTCCTGGTAGCAGCAAGACCTCAGGTAATGATGAAACTTGCCGCCATGGTAATGAGGGCTCGTGAACCCAGTAAATCCTACAGGAACCCAGTAGGACACAGATAGACTCGCAGCTTGAAGTTGCACACTGAGGCGATTAAGTTATGACTTCAGCTCGGAAAAGCTTCCTTTAGTTTGGGTGGGTTTTGCAATCCAGAACTCTCAAGAGTACTCAGGTGAAGAGTAGTTCAGGAAATCACATTCCTGAAAATTCTACTTCCCTTTGTGAGTGTTGGATAATCTATCATTATTTCAGTTAAAATGCGGACACTTTGGAAAGAAATGACAATTTTCTCAATGCTGCTAAGCCGTGAGGGAAACTCATGCTTGTTAACCATTTAAATAAGCTGGAAGCAGGCCTGGACAGTATTTTAGTTTAACTGGACCATTATAGGGAAGTTTTTACATCATACTCACTGTAGTAAGCTAACAAGGCCAAAACATCATTTTGTACTAATATTGGGCCATAGAAGTAATTTTGTATTCTGTACTTTATAGTCATTCACATGCATTAATTAATTACTGTATAATAGCTGATCAATCGCAACTCCAATTTCTGCCTATCCCCGATAACCTTTCACCTCTTTGTTTATCACGGTAGAAGAGAATGAATGGAGACTTCTCCATACTCAGATAAAAGATCATGAAATATCCCATTGTTCTTCTCCAATGTACGTAAATGGCTAAACCTGTCAAAATTAAGTCAGTAACAACAATGACCAATTGAATAATTACAATAGAATTGATTTGAGATGAGGCAAGGCTAATTCAAGATCTAAAAGAGGGCTTTAAGAACCATTTTGTTGCTTGCAAGTCAGACTATAGTCGTGGTCGTACTCAGTGTTACTGGGCAGGATTTGTGGTAAATCACTGTCAGTGAGGGAACCTGAGGAACATTTACACTTCAACCTGGGGTGCTCGCCCCAACTGCAGGTGTACAAAGAACAAAGAAATGTACAGCACAGGAACAGGCCCTTCGGCCCTCCAAGCCCGTGCCGACCATGCTGCCCGACTAAACTACAATCTTCTACACTTCCTGGGTCCGTATCCTTCTATTCCCATCCTATTCATGTATTTGTCAAGATGCCCCTTAAATGTCCCTATCGTCCCTGCTTCCACCACCTCCTCCGGTAGCGAGTTCCAGGCACCCACTACCCTCTGCGTAAAAAACTTGCCTCGTACATCTACTCTAAACCTTGCCCCTCTCACCTTAAACCTATGCCCCCTAGTAATTGACCCCTCTACCCTGGGGAAAAGCCTCTGACTATCCACTCTGTCTATGCCCCTCATAATTTTGTATACCTCTATCAGGTCTCCCCTCAACCTTCTTCGTTCCAGTGAGAACAAACCGAGTTTATTCAACCGCTCCTCATAGCTAATGCCCTCCATACCAGGCAACATTCTGGTAAATCTCTTCTGCACCCTCTCTAAAGCCTCCACATCCTTCTGGTAGTGTGGCGACCAGAATTGAACACTATATTCCAAGTGTGGCCTAACTAAGGTTCTATACAGCTGCAACATGACTTGCAAATTCTTATACTCAATGCCCCGGCCAATGAAGGCAAGCATGCCGTATGCCTTCTTGACTACCTTCTCCACCTGTGTTGCCCCTTTCAATGACCTGTGGACCTGTACTCCTAGATCTCTTTGACTTTCAATACTCTTGAGGGTTCTACCATTCACTGTATATTCCCTACCTGCATTAGACCTTCCAAAATGCATTACCTCACATTTGTCCGGATTAAACTCCATCTGCCATCTCTCCGCCCAAGTCTCCAGACAATCTAAATCCTGCTGTATCCTCCGACAGTCCTCATCGCTATCCGCAATTCCACCAACCTTTGTGTCGTCTGCAAACTTACTAATCAGACCAGTTACATTTTCCTCCAAATCATTTATATATACTACAAAGAGCAAAGGTCCCAGCACTGATCCCTGTGGAACACCACTGGTCACAGCCCTCCAATTAGAAAAGCATCCCTCCATTGCTACTCTCTGCCTTCTATGGCCTAGCCAGTTCTGTATCCACCTTGCCAGCTCACCCCTGATCCCGTGTGACTTCACCTTTTGTACTAGTCTACCATGAGGGACCTTGTCAAAGGCCTTACTGAAGTCCATATAGACAACATCTACTGCCCTACCTGCATCAATCATCTTAGTGACCTCCTCGAAAAACTCTATCAAGTTAGTGAGACACGACCTCCCCTTCACAAAACCGTGCTGCCTCTCACTAATACGTCCATTTGCTTCCAAATGGGAGTAGATCCTGTCTCGAAGAATTCTCTCCAGTAATTTCCCTACCACTGAAGTAAGGCTCACCGGCCTGTAGTTCCCGGGATTATCCTTGCTACCCTTCTTAAACAGAGGAACAACATTGGCTATTCTCCAGTCCTCCGGGACATCCCCTGAAGACAGCGAGGATCCAAAGATTTCTGTCAAGGCCTCAGCAATTTCCTCTCCAGCCTCCTTCAGTATTCTGGGGTAGATCCCATCAGGCCCTGGGGACTTATCTACCGTAATATTTTTTAAGACACACAACACCTCGTCTTTTTGGATCACAATGTGACCCAGGCTATCTACACCCCCTTCTCCAGACTCAACATCTACCAATTCCTTCTCTTTGGTGAATACTGATGCAAAGTATTCATTTAGTACCTCGCCCATTTCCTCTGGCTCCACACATAGATTCCCTTGCCTATCCTTCAGTGGGCCAACCCTTTCCCTTGTTACCCTCTTGCTTTTTATGTACGTGTAAAAAGCCTTGGGATTTTCCTTAACCCTATTTGCCAATGACTTTTCGTGACCCCTTCTAGACCTCCTGACTCCTTGCTTAAGTTCCTTCCTACTTTCCTTATATTCCACGCAGGCTTCGTCTGTTCCCAGCCTTTTAGCCCTGACAAATGCCTCCTTTTTCTTTTTGACGAGGCCTACAATATCTCTCGTCATCCAAGGTTCCTGAAAATTGCCGTATTTATCTTTCTTCCTCACAGGAACATGCCGGTCCTGTATTCCTTTCAACTGCCACTTGAAAGCCTCCCACATGTCAGATGTTGATTTGCCCTCAAACATCCGCCCCCAATCTATGTTCTTCAGTTCCCGCCTAATATTGGTATAATTAGCCTTCCCCCAATTTAGCACATTCATCCTCGGACCACTCTTATCCTTGTCCACCAGTACTTTAAAACTTACTGAATTGTGGTCACTGTTACTGAAATGCTCCCCTACTGAAACATCTACCACCTGGCCGGGCTCATTCCCCAATACCAGGTCCAGTACCGCCCCTTCCCTAGTTGGACTGTCTACATATTGTTTTAAGAAGCCCTCCTGGATGCTCCTTACAAACTCCGCCCCGTCTAAGCCCCTGGCACTAAGTGAGTCCCAGTCAATATTGGGGAAGTTGAAGTCTCCCATCACCACAACCCTGTTGTTTCTACTCTTTTCCAAAATCTGTCTACCTATCTGCTCCTCTATCTCCCGCTGGCTGTTGGGAGGCCTGTAGTATACCCCCAACATTGTGACTGCACCCTTCTTATTCCTGATCTCTACCCATATAGCCTCACTGCCCTCTGAGGTGTCCTCTCGCAGTACAGCTGTAAAGATCAATCGTGCATTGCTATGTATACCTTTTCCTTCCTTTTTAAATAAACTTCCATATTATTTGCTATTTCAGAGTCCTGTCTTGCCTTATGGTTGAGTCTTGTTAGAACAAATCCATTTTATAGGATCAATTTGGAACTGATTAATTAGGCCGTGCACAACTAAATTAAACTGGATCTACCTCTTTAAAACTGACAGGGATTAGATCTCAAACATCTGCTATGAAATAAGCTGTCCAGTCACACACTATTTGTACAGATGTGGAGAAGTCAAGTCTTATCTTTCAGTATTCAGAATTCACAGAGTGTGCAGCCAATCAACGTAGGAACCCTTTTGCCCTGGGAACCAATTCAACAAATCTGTTAGACTGAATACTTTTTCTTAAACGTAATTATGGTATGTTACCCTGGATCCATTACCTTTCATTCTGCAGACAGGTGAGCTTCTCCTTAATGTCTTTGCAGCCTGTCTGTGATGTGCTTCCGTCTTGCTCCCAGTTCCGGAGGTCAATGAAAACAGTGTCCGGTTCAGAAGCCTTTTTCATTGTCCGCTTTTCTTTCATCCTGGTACACCTGTTTGTTTCAGGACTGAGAACATGAAATAAGAAAACAGAAAAGATTAATGAGCCTATCACTTAACAAAAAGTTCTATTCTGAAATAACAAATGTACCTCCTATGCAGATCGGAGATGATGGCTGGGAATTTGGGGCGGCATGGTGGTTAGCTCTGCTGCATCACAGCACTAGGGCCCTGGGTTCGATTCTGACCTCAGGTAACTGTCTGTGAGGAGTTTGCATATTCTCCCCGCGTCTGCGTGGGTTTCCTCTGGGTGCTACAGTTTCCTCCCACAGTCCAAATATGTGTAGGTTAGGTGGATTGGCCATGCTAAATTGCCCCTTAGGGTGGGGTTACAGGGCAGGGGATTGGGCCTAGGTAGGGTGGTCTTTCAAAGTGTCGGTACTGACTCGATGGACAGAATGGCCTCTTTGTCTACTGTAGGAATTCAATGATTTCAATTTCTTTGATGTTATTCCCATTTCACGAGAATGTTGGTCCCAGAACACTTCTGGTTTATCAGATAAATTATTAGGCACTCTAGAAATGCAATCGGTCTCTCAGAACATCATGAATATAAAAGATCCCTCGACAATATTCAATGTGGAAGAGGGTTCACTCGGTGTCTAGGCAATTTTCTGCCATCAACCAACTCCATCCAAAATAACTGATTCATTTGGCATTTCTTTAATTTGCTCTTTGAGAGTTTGTTGTGTGCAAATTGGTGTTTGTTTGCTTACAACTACTCTAAATATAAAAATTAATGAATTGACAGTAAGACACTTACTGAAATGTTCTTTACATATCCTAACCACTGAATTAGATATACGTATTGTTAGCCATGAATTTAATTAATTAATTTTTAATACTTATATTACCCAAAGTTGATGGAGGCAGGCTTTTGCAAGGGGTCACGGTTGCAGGCGTTGATAACAGCGCCGCATCCATTTGCCTCAGAGAGTTACTTGGGATGTCCGATGGTGGAAGATATGGAGACAATTTCGGCAGCACTTTAGGTTAGGGGCAGGGTTGAAGCTGATGTTGATCCGAGGTAATCATGTGTTTGAGCCGGCAGGGGCAGTACGATGGTGCAGTGGGGGTTCAACAAGACATGGGGTCTGTTTATATTACACTTCAAATGTTGGCTACTGTTAGCTGCTAAGGGGGGGGGGGGGGGGGTGATGGGGGGTGTTTGTTTTGAGTCACTGAGGTGTTGGAGGATGAAATGGGGGTTCGGGTTTTTCGTTGTTTTATTTTGTTCTGTTGAATATTTAAAAGGTTAAAAGTTCAATAAAAATATTTTCAAAAAAGAATATTACCCAAAGTTCCTCATGGTTGTCAAGTACGTTTTAAAAAAATAAATAAATTTAGCGTACCCAATTCATTTTTTCCAATTAAGGGGTAATTTAGCGTGGCCAATCCACCTACCCTGCACATCTTTGGGTTGTGGGGGCGAAACCCACGCAAACACGGGTAGAATGTGCAAACTCCACACAGATAGTGACCCAGAGCCAGGATCGAACCTGGGACCTTGGCGCCATGAGGCAGCAATGCTGCCCTATGGCTGTCAAGTAGTTTTGCTTCTGATTCCCATTCTCCGATTTAAAATTAAAAGCATATTTTAAACTTCAAATCACATTTCCTGAAACCATTGGTGGGATTCTCCGTCCTGGCAGCCAGCCAATGGGGTTTCCCATTGTAGGCACCCCCATGCCTCGGGAAATCCATGGGCGTGAGTACGTTGCCGGCTAAATAGAGGATTCCGCCGACGAAGAATCCAGACCCATATTTTTAACACGTTAAACAAACACATTATTAATCACTAACTTGTTTTGTACCTCAGAACATAATTGGAGTTATTGATACTGCCTCCATCAAGCCTGGTCCAGCTTGTCCTGTTGGACTGGCGCTCTCCATCATGCACTGGGGTTTGGTTATTCAATGTGATAGCTCCTCCTGACTGCTTTACAGACAATGAGGTGAGCTGTTCCATAAGACTCTGTTCTCTATTAACACGAGAAGGTGCTATATAGCAAAATGAGAGCACACAATGAAATCCGCTTACACTCGGTGCAAATTTGCATTTAATTTGACACAATAAACCAAGTATTGTACAAAAGCTAATTAAGGTGTAACTCCATTAGAGTATGGTTCTTTACAGTTTGAGCTGAGGGCGCTACAAACCAGACAGGCTAGACCTGGGCAGGACCGAACTGATGTCCTAGAGAGAGTATTTGCTAGAATGGTTAGGTTTAAACTAAAATGGCAGGGGATTGGAACCTATGCAAGGAGTCAGACGAGGAGGAAGCATGGACAAGACCAAAGACAGAAAGGGAAATAAGGAAAATTATTGGCAGAGAAATCAAGGGCCAGAATCAAACAGGGTCACAGTGCAACATAATGGGATTGGGAGAAGGAATGTTAAAAAGACAAGCCTTAAGGTATTTTGCCTTAATGCGCAAAGCATTCGCAATAAAGTGGATGAATAAATCATGCAAATAGACATAAACAAGTATGATATAATTGGGATTAAGGAAACATGGCTGAAGGGTAACCAGGGACGGGAACTGAACTTCCAAGGGTATTCAGTATTTAGGAAGCACAGACAAAAAGAAAAAGGCAGTAGGGTTGCATTACTGGTTAAAGTGGAAACTAATGCAATAGTGAGGAAGGATATACGCTCCGACTATGTAGAATCTGTATGGGTAGAGCTGAGAAACACCAAGGGGCAAAAAGTTAGTGGGATTGTATATAGACCCCCAAATTGTAGTGATGTTGGGAATGGCATTAAACAGGAAATTAGAGACGCTTGCGATGAAGGAACATCTGGAATTATGGGTGACTGGTAGCACAGTGGTTCGCACTGTTGCTTCACAGCGCCAGGGACCTAGGTTCAATTCCCAGATTGGTCACTGTCTGTGTGGAGTCTGCATGTTTTTCTACATGTCTGCGTGTTTTCCTCCGGGTGCTCCGGTTTCATCCCACAAGTCCCAAAAGACGTGCTTGTTAGGTGAATTGGACATTCTGAATTCTCCCTCAGTGAACCCAAACAGGCGCCGGAGTGTGACGACTAGGAGATTTTTACAGTAATACACTTCATTGCAGTGTTAATGTAAGCCTACTTGTGACACTAATAGTGATTATTATTATGATGATTTTAATCTGTATATTGACTGGGCAAATCAAATTAGTAACAATACTGTAGAGGAGGAATTCCTGGAGTGTATACTGGATGGTTTTCAAGAGCAATATGTTGAGGAACCAACTAGAGAACAGGCCATCCTAGACTGGGTATTTTGTAATGAAAAAGGAATGATTGGCAATCTAGTTGTGGAAGACCCTTGGGGATGAGCGACCAAAATATGATAGAATTCTTCATCAAGTTGGAGGGTGACGCGGCACTTCCGGTGATGGTGGGCGGGAGGCAGTCGCACACTGGAGGGTTCCCGCTCGGGAATAGAAATTTCTGAGTTTTAACGCCCGGTCCCGGGGGCAATGGAGGCTGAAAAAGCTGTAAGAAGGCACAGGGAGGAGAAATGTCCAAGTTTGGGAAAAAAATGGCCGTGGAAAAGGGGGTTAATGAAAGTCCACCGGTGAGTGGAAAAGTCAGTGCAGGAACTGTAAGGAAAGTGGAGGCTGGAGCACCAGGGGAGGCTGCATTGCTCACAGCAGAAGAAATGACCAAGGTGCTGGCTGTGGAACTTGAAAAACAGTTCACAAAGCACATGGAAGCGATGAAGAAGGAGATGGGGGCAGTATTGCAAGTGCTGGTGGAAGAGGCGATTGCCCCGGTGAGGGCGGCGGTATCAAGCGCAGCAGCGGAAGTGGGGGAACAAGGTGAGACGCTGAAGGAAGTGGAAGAGGCATTATCGCAGCACAGTGATCAACTCACCTCGATGGGGAAGGAGATGCGGAAGGTGATAAAGACCAACAAGTGTCTGCGAGCCAAAATGGAAGACCTGGAAAACAGATCTAGGCGGCAGAATCTGAGGATTGTGGGTCTGCCCGAAGAGGTGGAAGGCCCGAGGCCGACGGAGTATTTTGCCACGATGTTGGCAGAGCTATTGGGCGTGGTGGATTATCCCTCTCGATATGAACTGGATCGGGCTCATCGGTCGTGGAGGCTTTTACCAAAGGCGAGTGAGCCTCCAAGAGGAGTAATTGTGTGTTTCCGTAGGTATAGCATGAAGGAAAAAGTCCTGTGCTGGGCAAAGCAGAAGCGGGTGGTGCAGTGGGCTGGAATACGCATATACCAGGACTTTACGGTGGAGTTGGCGAGGAGGCGGGCTGCCTTCAGCCGGGTGAAGAAGGCCTACCATCGGGCAGGAGATACAGAAGTCTGAGAACACACAAGAACAGACTCAAAAACAGCTTCTTCCCCACTGTTACCAGACTCCTAAATGACCCTCTTATGGACTGACCTCATTAACACTACACCCTGTATGCTTCATCCGATGCCGTTGCTTATGTAGTTACATTGTATACGTTGTGTTGCCCTATTATGTATTTTCTTTTCCTTCCCTTTTCTTCCCATGTACTTAATGATCTGTTGAGCTGCTCGCAGAAAAATACTTTTCACTGTACCTCGGTACACGTGACAATAAACAAATCCAATCCAAACCACTCCCTCACCTATCCCCTTAACCACACCTAACCTGCAAATCTTTGGACAGTAAGGAACAATTGTATCATTGCCAATCCACCTAACCTTTGAAAATAAGGGGAAATTTCAGCATGGCCAATCCACCTAACCTGCACATCTTTGGATTGTGGAAGGAAACTGGAGTACTGGGAGCAATCCTGCTCAGACAGAGGGAGAACGTGCAAACTTCACAGTCACCCAAGAACACAATAAAATTCAGGTCCCTGGCGCTGTGAGGCAGTAGTGCTATCTATTGTGCCACCATGTACACCAATCGCTGAAAGTAAGCATGTAGGTGGCAAAGAAGGTAAATGGTGGGTCGGATTTCGTAGCAAGAGGATTTGAGTACAGGAGCAGGGATGTCTTGCTGCCTTGGTAGACCACATTTGTCTGCAGTTTTGGTCTCCTTATCTCATGACCAATATTCTTGCGAAAGAACAAGTGCAACAAAGGTTTACCAGGCTGATTCCTGGGATGGTGGGACTGACGTATGAGGAGAGATTGACTCAGTTAGGATTATATTTGCTGGGTTTTAGAAGAATGAGGGGAGATCTCATAAAAACCTATAAAATTCTAACAGGACTAGACTGGGAAGATGCAGGAAGGATGTTCTCAATGGTGGGGGAGTCCAGAGACAGGGGTCCCATCTAAGGATATGGGATAGACCATTTAGGACTGAGATGAAGAGACATTTATTAACCGGAGAGTGATGAGCCTGTGGAATTTGCTCCCACAGGAAACAAGCCAAAACATTGTATATTTTCAAGAAGCTAGATATAGCTCTTGGGGTGAAAGGGATCAAAGGATATGGGGGAGGAAAAGTGGGAACAGCTTACGGCTTTAGGTGATCAGCCATGATCATAATGAATGGCAGAGCAGGTTCGAAGGGCCAAGTACCCTACTCCTGCCCCTATTTTCTATGATTCCGTGTAATCTTAGCAGTAACTAAGTATGTGCAGTTACCTAGGAAATGTTCTCATCCATTGTAACTTTTACAATGGGTAATCAAAGTCATAATGCATGTCAATGAATTAAAACAATCAACCATCTATCTTTAACATGCAAATAAATAGGATGAAAGCATGTTCCAGGAGGTGGAAAGAATGCATTTTTCCTGACCAGTTTTAGCCAATCACCAACCTGGAACTACCTGACATTCATTCACTTTGATCAGCACAAGCATCAGAAAAATCAAATTCACCAAGATACCTTTTTTCCCCAAAATACACTTTATTCCGAGAATTAATAAAAGTACATTATGTGCATAAAGGTTGAGACATTCCATAAGGTGGAAATCAAATCAGTTTCTTTCAATATTGCATGTTATTCACTACATTTACAATTTTAAATATTCATTACATATGCACAATACAGCCTAAGGGGTTTTATCTAGTTCCCAACCCCTTGGTTGACTATAACTGAAAGGCAGCAGCAGAGGGTGGCAGCTAGTTTTTGGCAGAACAAGAGCCTCTTTCACCAAGTTGATGATCCTCCAGCTGCAGTAGATGCACTAAATCCTCGGAACAGCTCGTAGGCCTGATTCCTGGAGCTGCTCACGATGAACCTCAATGAATGTCATTGCATCTCTTTCCAGACCTTCTTTGCAAAGGCACGTTCCTGAAGGAGGTGGGCTCCAGTCTCCTCCCCCCCCCCCCCCCCCCCCCCCCCCACCTCAAGGACAACGTGAAGGAGAGGGTGAGACTCTGGGCTCACCACATGCCAAACTACATCAGTTCACTCATTTACTGCTGCCCCCACAAGGCAAACAGCCTGAAGCTCAGACCACAATCCCAGTGAGAATGGCTAAATTGGAAAATCATGGGAGATTGTTCACATTAAGCACATGGTGAATTGCTAACAAAATGTTTTTATTTAAAAAAAAACGTTTCACTCCAACTACTATCAGGCTACAAATCACTAACATATATTGTGCTCATTACATTCAGATAATGTTGGTCTTTATATCTAGAGGTCTAGAATATAAACTTCAGCTGTACAACTATAAAATACACAAGAGTGGCAAATAGGTTTTATATTTTATTAAATCCTGTTTGTGAATATGTACAGACTATTTTTGATTCAGTTTGTAAACATTCAGATATTTGGCGCATTGAATAACAATTTATGGTGTCACATCGATCAGTGAATTAAAAACTCTCCAATTGTCATCCTTGTGATGAGGATGAATTATACAGTGAATGTGAAACAGATGGTAGAATTATTGGGCTCCTGGGAATGTTGGTGTAGTGGCAATGTTACTGGACTGGTAATCCAGAGGCCCAAGTTAATTCTCTGGGGGGTGGGGCACAAGTTCAAATGGCAACTGGTGCAATTTAAAATGAATTAACTAAAAAAAGTCTGTATTTTAAAGCTACTCTCAGTAATGGTGTCCATGAAATCATTGGGATGTCATAAAAACCTAGTTCGCTAATGTCTTTTAAGAAAGAAAATCTGCAGTCCTTACCCAGTCTGGCCTATCTGTGACTCTAGACTCTAAGAGATGTGGTTGAATCTTAACTGTCCTCTGAAATGGTCTAGCAAGCCACTCAATTGTACCAAACTGCTCAAGAAAAGTTGTAAAGGAATAAAACTGGATGGACCACCTGGCATCAACCGAGGCATCAGAAATGACAATGGCACACCCTGCCCAACTTCCCTGCAAAATCATCCTTGCCAAAAATTGGGAGAGCTGCCTCACAGACTATTCAAGCAACAGTCTGCCATACTCACCAAACCACTTGACTTAGAAGACATCTTAGAATGGATTTTTGTACTTCTGTTGGTCAGCAAAACAATCTGAACTCTTAATATTTAATGTATTTAGTTGTAGAAACAATGGAGAGATCTGGGTGCCTAGAACCATGCTAACATACTAAAATGCATGCCAGAAGAAGCTGATTAATCGAAAGCAATATACCTTGATGGCAAGCCAAAGCATTAACCCTCTCAGCAGAGCTGACATTGAACATTCAAGCTTTTCAGTTTATAAGTATTATTTCACCTTTTTAAGTTCTAGATTTAGTGGGTTAATATGAAGTCAGATAATTGCATAATTAAGAATCAAATAAATTAAAATAAAAAAGCTACACCTGCCCTGATGTGGCATCAGGCCAAAATGGGCAAGGAAACCTCCTGTTGATAAATCAGTACTTCCCCATATTGAATACCACTAAGAAAAGTCAGTGAGGGTAGTCAGTGTGTGTGTGTGGGGGGGTTAGTGTGTGTGGAGGGGTTAGTGTGTGTGTTTGGGGGGGGGGTTAGTGTGTGTGTGGGGACGTCAGTGTGTGTGGGGGGGGTTGGTGTGTGTGGGGGGTGGTGATATGCATCACTGTAAGTACACAAGGGGTTAATGTAAATACACTTAGACTAGATAAACACTAGAGGGAGCACCAGAGACATCATGACACACAGACATTCAACCAATAGGCCAGTAAGATAGGACACGACCAACGGGCAGTCACGACACACACAAGAGGTGACACTACCACAGGGGGGCATTACACCAACCCATATATAAGGACACAACACACATGATCTTCTTCTTTCCAGTGGGGACACTCAGTGAGTACAAACAGGGTTGATTGAAACAAATCACACCCACCACGTGGATGGTAGCAGACTGGTTAGTTAGTCTGAGTAGCTATAGCAGGATTAACAGGAGAGTCGAATCCAAGTAGGAGAATTGTTAACAGTTTAATAAATGTGTTAAAGCTATCTCCAAGTCTGAACCTTCCTTTGTCAGAGTATACATCAAGGAAGCAGCTTATGCTACGTCAAGAGCATAATAAAACAGCAAAGACACAGAATGTACTCTAGGTGGAAGACTTCAATGCCCATTGCTAAAAAGTGCATTGTAGCATCACTACTGACCAAGTACACTGAGGACATATCTGCCAGACTGGGTATGTTGGGTGAACCCAGCATGGCAGTAACAGAGATATGACTGACGGACTTGCAATAGGCTTCAGCCAACAGCGTTGAGTGGATGATCCACCTCAGCTTCTCCAGAGATCCCCAACACAATCTGTAATGTCATGGCACTCACTCTGCCACTAACATCAAGCCAGGGTGTCAACATTGGCTCAACGATGAAGGAGGAAGGGCAATCCAGGAGAAGCACCTAAAAATGAGGTGCCAACCTTGTGAAGTTACAACACAGGCATGCCAAATAGCAGAAGCAGCATGTGGCAGAGCGAAGCAATCCCACAACCAATTGATCAGATCAAAACTCTGCAGTGTTGCCACATTCAGTTGTGAATGGTGGTGGATAATTAAATAACTAAACAGAGAAGGCAAATCTATAAATATATCCTTTCTCAATTTTGGGTGAGCCCAGAATGGCAGTGCCAGAGACAAGACTGGCTGACTTGCAACCAGCTTCAGCCTGAAGCGTTAAGTAAATGATCCATCTTAGCGTCTCCTGAGATCCCCAACATCACAGATGCCAGGTTTCAGCCAATTTTCTTTCACTCCATGTGATATCAAGAAAGGGTTGAAGGCATTGAATTCAGCAAAGACCATGGCCCCTGACAGCTATCCTGGCAATAGTACTGAAGACATGCTCCAGAAGTAGCCATGCCCGTAGCTAAGCTGTTCCAATACAGCTACAACATTGACATGTACACCACAATGTTGAAAATTGCCCAGGTATGTCCGGTCTACAATAATCAGGGCAAATTCAATCCAGCCAATTACCAGCCATCAGTCCACTTTCAATCATCAGCAAAGTGATGGGTAGGTGTTGTCAACAGTGCTATCAAGTCGCATTTACAATAATATCCTGTGCACCAATGCTCAGTTTGGGTTCCACCAGTGCTGCTTAGTTCCAAACAAAAGAGCTGAATTCAAGAGGAGATGCGAGTGTGAGGCAGCATTTGATCAGGTATGGTATCATGGAGCTCTACCAAAACTGAAGCCCATGGGAAACAGGGAGAGAGAAATTCCCCATTGGTTAGAGTCATATCTAGCACAAATGAAGGTGTTTATGGTTGTTGGAGACAAATCATCTCAGCCCAAGGATATTAGGGTAGTATCCTCGGCCCAACCTTCTTCAGTTGCTTCACCAATGACCTTCCCTATATTACAAGGACAAAGATGGAGAGGTTTGCTAATGATTGCACAATGTTCAGTACCATTTGTGACACCTCAAGTACTGAAACAGTCTTTTTCCTATGCGGCAAGACTTGGGCAACATTCAGGTTTCAGCTGATATGTGACAAGCAACATTTGTACCATACAAGTGCCAGGCAATGACCATCTGCTTCAAGAGAAAATCTACCCATTTCTCCTTCGCACTCAATGGTATTACCATTGCTAAGTTCCCACCATCAACATCCTGGGGTTACCACTGATCAGAAACTTAACTGAATCAATTATATAAATACTGTGGCTACAAATGCAGGTCAGAGGCCAGGATTGTGTGTCAAGTAACTAAGTTCCTTATTTCCCCAAAGCCTATCAACCATCTACAAGGCACAGATCAGGAGGGTAATGGAACATTCTCCACTCGCCTGGATAAGTGCAGCTTCAACAACACTCAATAAGCTCAACATCATCTAGGACAAAGCAACTTACTTGAATGGCACCTTATTCATCACCTAAAATCATAAGAAACAGCTGGAGGGGTCCATTTGGCAGGAGAGGGCCATTTGGCTGCTCTGCCATTCAAAACGTTCATGGTTAATCTGGTGGTGGCTTTAACTACACTTTCCTACCTGCCCACGTAACCCGTGACTCCCTTATAGATTAAACGTATGTCTAACTCAACCTTGAATATGTAAAATGACCCAGTACAAGGGAAGGTGGTTAGGTTCTCTCTTGTTGCCAGTGAATCGTGCACACATGTTTTGGGGTTGCCAGAAACTGGAGACAGACTGGGAAGCAGTGTTTGGGACGTCACCTAAAATTGTAGGAGTGCAGGTCAGACCGGACCCAATGGTGGTGGTCTTTGGGGTATCGAAAATGCCAAGGCTGCTGGAGAGGAAAGGGGCCGTGTCATGGCCTTCGCCTCTCTAATTGCCCGGTGAAGAATCTTGGTTAATTGGAGGCCGGGGGTGGCGGCCTGGCTGGGGAACTGTATGACTTTCTTCAGTTGGAAAAGATCAAATTTGAGTTGAGAGGGTAAGCGGAGGGCTTCGAGACACGATGGGGGTTGTTCTTGACAATATTTGAGGAACTGTTCATCGCGGGGAATGGGGAGGGGAAGGGTAATGGGTAAAAAGGGGAGAAATTGCACAAACTGTGGACTGTGAGATTGTGGAGAAATGTTACTGTTTTTTTTACACATGTTTGGAATAATACATTTTTTAAAAAAGATTCTCTCTTTTTGGAGATTACCATTGCCTGGCCCTTTTACTTGCCATTTTTCAGCCCAAGCCTGAATGTTGTCCAAGTCTTTCTTCAGTACAGGAGTCAAAAATATTACTGAACATTGTGCAATCATCAGGGCACATCCCCACTTCTGACCTTATGATGGAGGGAAGATCATTGATGAAGTAGCTAAGGTAGTTGGGTCTCGGACACTACCCTGAGGAACTCCTGCAATGCAATCTAAGTGCTGAACTTTCTCACAGCCAAGAAACACAATGGTGAATATGCAGCAATTCAGAGCACCTAGCTGGAGGAGGCTAAATTGTAATGAGTATCCAAATAGCCTAGTTTCCTACTTTAGGAAGAACTGTGGAATCCACCCTAACACTTTCATGGAAGTGAGGAGGGTCCTTGGATAGAATGGTTCCCCAAATCCTGGAGTGTCCCATCCTGAGTAGTACAGCTCTAATTATCTTGCTCCATGTTTGAAGGAGGATTTTAGTGGTGATTGCCAGTGGCTATGGAAAAAGAGCAAATTTTAATGATTATAAAGGCATGAATGTGATCCCTACTTACCTGAAGCAGACCAAGTTCCATTCATGGTGCTGTCTAAATCACTGCTGCAGTTTTCCAGCTGTTGTAGACTCTGTAAGATCCCATCCAGGTCTACTTGGTCTATACACTACAAACAAGTTCAAAAGCAGCTGGAGGTTAGCCTGTAGGCATACACTAAATATTCTGAGATTTTAAATTAAAAGAGAGGGTCTGTTTAAAAAAACCAAGAACACACATTGGGCAGACTTGGTCTTTGAGACTGATACTGGTGCCAGGACTGGAGCAGAGAGCATCACTTCAGACTTTACCAAATGCTATTGGCGGAGGTAAAAGGATCAGCTGACTGCCAGGCTCCAGTCAGGCAGTTGGTGTTGGATGGCAGTAACCTGGCATATAAACCTAAAAGTTTAGCTCACTACTGATGAATACTGGAGAAAGCTAGAATAATTCCTTCTGCCTCCTAAAATGCTTGGCCAGCATTTTTTAAAATCACAGTGATTCTTTCCATATCTAGTCAGTTACCTACCCAGAGGTGAAAGGGCAGTAAATACCTTCTACCAAATCAGTTGTGGTCAGTATTCTAACTCAACACCACCCTTCCCTCTTCAGAACTTTTTAAGTAAGCACTTGCGTCTGCAGCAGAGGAGGATAATGTTTATCAGCTCACCTCTAAAGAGAGTATAGGTGGTCTGTAGGTGTGCCGTCCTGTACATGTTGACTTCCTTCTGTTTAGCCCTTCCTTTGACATTTGTATAGTTTCCTGTTTTCTATTAGAATTGCTTAAATGGCTTTCAGTCAATGTTGCCTTGTTCAGGACAGTTTCTGGTCCATTTTCAGGGATATTCTGCATGAAGTCCATTTCAGTTGTTAATTCTGAAAGTCCATATATGGCTTTGGTTGGTATGTAGCAGCAATCTACATTTGTATCACCACTGCCTTGACATCTTAGAATTTTCGGTTTCTTATTGTTAATGACTTTGGATGTTATGGATGATTGTGGATCTCCTCCACCATTATTTCCTAGATCCACAAAGTGCTCATTTATATCCAGTGAATCCTCATTCTCGCCAGTGTTAAAAGCTGCTGATTGTCCCAGTGATTCAACAGTGTTACCAATTAAAGAACCAGCTTCAGCCGCCATAAATTTTCTGCGGGTGGTTGACTTTGCCAAGTACCTTGCATGTTCACTCCTAAAGTCCTGCTGACCATCAGATGGTCTTTCTTTATAATCTTGTGCCCAAGCCTCAAGTGGGTATCTTGCAGACTCCAGCATTTCCTGTGGGCATTTAGAAACCATTGACATTGTCACCAAGATGGATAATTCATGTTTAAGAGTTAAGACTTCAAGGAGAGAAGTGAGGAAAACATTTTAAAAATCCATAGGGTGGGAAGAATCACTCTGTATGAGCATGGGCCAGCGAAAGGTTACAATACAATAGTCACAATTTTTCACCCTATATTGGTGTTTAGCAGTTCTGTATCAATACAAAACCTTGCACTTTATGTCCTAAACAGTGAGAATCAGATGTCCCTTTATTCAGAAGATTTGGCAGTTATGCTCCCATCCTAGCATGTGTCTGACAGAGCAACACATGCCCATTTATATTTAAGCCTGAAAAGTTCATCTTACCTATTTTTTTGTGGAAGAGGGAGGCACATCTCTGAACTGCTGTCATAATGCCTGTATTGGCAATTCATGGACAGTGATGTATGATGTCAGACTCAGCTTTGCATTGATTTTAATGAATAAAATAGATTAAAGTTGTTGTTTCACTAATTCAATAAAATAATTTACTTCCACCTCGAGCACATGCACTTCAAATCAGTGCAGTGTCAGGTGAGCGGGAGCTCAATCACAGATATCTAAACAGAATTGGGTCAAAATGGAATCAGCTGAAATTAGGTAAGAGCTGAGGCACTGTCTGCAATGAAAAATTCTAAGTCAGATTCTTGTGTAAATGGAGCAGGGCTCAGGCAGCATGATATCTTGAAGGTGGTTAAGGGAATGAAATGTGTTGAATAGTTGCATTTTACCTCAAGAATTGGATCGTCAAGTGATATCTCCCTCAGATCCTCAGGCAGGTGGGAAATTAGCCCAAAGCCACCACGCTGGAAAATGGGAACTTCACCATCTTCTGAACCAGACTGTGCAACAAAAGAAAAACGTAGAACATAAGGGTTTGGATTGGAGTGCAGTAAAGGTGAAGAGTAAAAGGAGCTGGGTTGATGTTCGGTGACAGGTGAGGTAGCTCACCATCAGTGTGCGCTCAGGGAATTCACTCCCATATTCAGTAAGAACTACATTAAATTGTGAGATTCCAAAGCTGAGACTTACTGATGAAAAGTCTGAATCAAGGGAAGGAAGTTCATCCTTAACATGAGCGAATATCCTATCCCAGTACGATTTGAGACTATCGCAACCAAGCTCTGAGCTATCATATGTTCTCTGAAGTTCACAGTTGGCTTCATCAACTTGTGCTGGTTTCTGATTATTTGAAGTCATTTTTATTCACAGCCCTGCTTCTTCATATAGTAGGAATCTGAAAACGGAAACAATTAAACAGTTTGGATCATTTACATTTCTTAGTGATTAACCTACCCAGAATAACATGCTCAAGGGCTATCCAATCAGTTAGACTATGAAAGATTCATGCACCCATGAGCAAAAATAAATTAATTTCATACAACCTATTCCAGTTAGAGTTACTACAATCAAAAGTAAATTCGTAATCAGTGGAATGAGAAAATACAGCAGGAAAGAGGATTAACATGTCGGTAAAGTATCAGGATCAGCTCCTTAAACTCATTCAACCATTAAATTTGATCATAGTTGACCTGGACCTCAACTTGCTTTACCCGCCTCTGGGTATCTTACCCAACAAAACCGGATAGATCGCTATCTTAAAAATTCCAATTGACCCATAACCAACAGTCTTCTGGGAGATAGAGTTCTAGAGTTCCACTACCCTTTGTGCAAAAATGCAAAGCAGTCCTCGCCTCCCACTTTGGTCTGTGTTCCTCTGGGCCTGTATTGCCACACACCCTCATCCCATAACTCTCATTTCCTCCCCAGGCCGGTGTTTACCCCATACCTCCAAGACCCCCTGCCGCCCCGCGGGTTACTTACTTGCCCCACCTGCCTCAGAGTGGGTGCGGGAGGGGTGGCATGCTGTGCCTGCCCAACCAGAAGCCTGTATTTTTCCCCACCCTGGAAGGGGGCTTTGTTTCCCACGGCCATGTGTTTGTTGGCAACAGGGGCATATATTCACTCCCCCACCTCGGTGAGCCTGTGAATGCCCCTCACCAGGGAGCATGTTTCTCCCTCTCCTGCACTGTGTTTGCCCCCACTTCGGCTTACCATCCAGGTGCATGTACATCAATCTTCCAACCATAGGGAAGGCATTTTGCAGCCATCCCCCAACCAGTCTGCCTCCCCCTCTGGGAGCATGTGTTTGAGCCCACCCACACCCAAGGGAAGCCTGTTGCTTTCCCCCCAGTTTGCCTCCCCCCCAACATCGCATCCCCAGGAAGTGTTTGAAACCCCCCTCCCAGTGATCCTATGCCTGCACCCCCCTCCCCCCCATCCAGGGGTCCAATGCCTGCACACCTCTCCGCCCCCAGGGCTCCTGTGTCTGCACCCCCCATCTTTGTTTGCCGCCCTGTCCTTGTTCCCCCCCCCCGGTCTTTGTTTGCCCCCCTCTGCCGCCTCCCGTCTTTGTTTACTACCCCCCTGGACTTTTAATTACCCCCCCCCCGGGGTCTTTGTTTACCCCCCCGTGGCTTTGTTTACCCCTTCCCCCGAATCTTTGTTTACACCCCCGGTCTATAATTACCCCCCTCCCGGGTCTTTGTTTACCCTCCCCCTGGGTTCTTTGTTTACCCTCCCCCCCGGGGTTTTTGTTTACCCTCCCCCCGGGGTCTTTGTTTACCCTCCCCCCCGGGGTTTTTGTTTACCCTCCCCCCGGGGTCTTTGTTTACCCCCCCCCCGGGGTCTTTGTTTACCCTCCCCCTGGGGTCTTTCTTTACCCTCCCCCCCGGGGTCTTCGTTTACCCTCTCCCCCAGGGTCTTTGTTTGTCCCCCCAGGGTCTTTGTTTACCCTCCCCTCCCGGGGTCTTTATGTTTGCCCCCCGGTGTCTTTGATTGCCCCCCCCCCCCCCCCCCCCCCCCGAGGTCTTTGTTTACTCCCCCCGGCGTCTTGTTTACCTTCCCCCGAGGTCTTTGTTTACTCCCCCCGGCGTCTTGTTTACCTTCCCCGGGGTCTTTGTTTACCTCCCCCCCCCGGGTCTTTGTTTACCCTCCCCCCGGGGTCTTTGTTTACCTTCCCTCAGGGTCTTTGTTTACCCCCCCCACAGGGTCTTTGTTTACCTCCCCGGGATCCTTGTTTACCCCCTCCCCAGGGTCTTTGTTTACCCCTCCCGGGTCGTTGTTTACCCCCCCGGGGTCTTTGTTTAACTCCACCGGAGTCTTTGTTTACCCCCCAGTGTCTTTATTTACCCCTCTCCCCCGGGGTCTTTGTTTACCCACCTGGGGTCTTTGTGTAACCCCCGGGTCTTTATTTACCCCCCCCCCCCCGGGGTCTTAATTTACCTCACCCCGGAGTTTTTAATTTACCCCCCCCCCCCGGGGTCTTTGTTTACCCCCCCAGGGTCTTTGTGTAGCCCCCCTGGGTCTTTGTTTACCCCCCCCTCGGGGTCTTTGGTTACCCCCCCCCCGGGGTCTTTGTTTACCCCCCCAGGGTCTTTGTGTAGCCCCCCGGGGTCTTTGTTTACCCCCCCGGGTCTTTGTTTACCCCCCCTCGGGGTCTTTGTTTACCCCCCCCGGGTCTTTGGTTACCCCCCCTCGGGGTCTTTGTTTACCCCCCCGGGGTCTTTGTTTACCCCCCCAGGGTCTTTGTGTAGCCCCCCGGGGTCTTTGTTTACCCCCCCGGGTCTTTGGTTACCCCCCCCCCCCCCCGGGGTCTTTGGTTACCCCCCCCCCGGGGTCTTTGGTTACCCCCCCCCCGGGGTCTTTGTTTACCCCCCCAGGGTCTTTGTGTAGCCCCCCGGGGTCTTTGTTTACCCCCCCGGGTCTTTGTTTACCCCCCCTCGGGGTCTTTGGTTACCCCCCCCCCCCGGGGTCTTTGTTTACGTCCCCTGGGGTCTTTGTGTATCCCCCCCCCCCCCCGGGGTCTTTGGTTATCCCACCCCCGGGGTCTTTGTTTACCCCCCCCCCCCAGGTTTGCTCCCGATCCCTGTGGCCTGTGTTTGCACCTCCACCCGTGGCCTGTTTGCCCCCATTAGAGGTGTATATTCGCCCCTGGAAAGTCCGTGTTTGCCCCTCTCCCGGGGTCGGGGGGCTGGGTCCGACCACCCCACTGTTTTGTCCCCCAACTGTTTCTCACCTCTTAACGGTCTGCCGGTTTGAATACACCCGGTACAAAATGGTTACACCGTTGCTCTTGGTTACGTGACGCCAACCTGGCCCAGGGTTCGTATGAATTACAAGACAACAAGGAGCCAGTAAAGCACAAGATGGTTATTGTCAATGACAAAGTGCTTTCGGCCTCCGGACAGCGCCGGCCTCTCGGAGGATTCTCAGTCACTGCTGCAAGGACACTTGGCTGAGACGTTGCCCAAGTTAGATGGGATCGAAAGTAATCTTATTTTTTTTATAGCTTATTGTGGTTTCTGTGAGAATTGGTTAATCGGACTTTATATTTTACCCCCAAAAACCGAATCTCCAGTACTTTGCATTTGTTCATATTTTGTTCTTGCAGAGACCCGGCACACACGACGACCAAATGGGCAAATTCTTTATCGTATTATGAACAATCGAATTTATTGATTAAGCTTATTTTTAATGTAACGGAGTTGATGGCTGATTTTACAACTATTCCCAACTCTGAGCCTGGCCCTGCAGGAACACGAGCCCCAAAATAAGTTCAGTACCTCAGTCTTTGCAGCATTAAGACTCACAGCTTTGCACTGTTTGATCAGTCCCCAAGGACCAAGGCTACGAACTGGGAGCTGAGATTCTTAAAATCAGACCTTGTGAATAGATTCCCTCCCACAGTTAAGAAAGCATTTAAAGTTAGTACAGTAAATAGTGCTAGCAATCTTGCCGATGAATCACAGGTTATGGACTTGAGGCTGGTCCTTCACTGAGGAGGTTGTGGTACCAGCTATTGCGGTACCTAAGAGGCTGATGACCGTTGGTTAAACCCAGGAGTTTACCATTGGCTGTTGATACGTTGCTCCGCCCTGACAGGCGGAGCATAAGAAACGGTGCCGTCCCAGCAGCCTTCACTTTCTGTACCGAAGCTGCTGGGGAACAAGTTCTAGTAGATTAAAGCCTTCAGTTATGAAATCACTTTGTCTTGAGTGTAATTGATCGTGCATCAAAGGTGCCATGATTCATTGGGACTAATCAAAGGTTGGGCATATTTCAGAAGTTTTGACTCTGATCAAGTGATAAATGATCATGTCATTTTTTCCCATAGTATTCAAAGGTAACTGCAATTGCCATGCTCTGTAATGTAATGGGGTTTTGGATAGGAGCTGTCACATGAGAACGTCTGAGGCTACCTGTGAGCAGGCAAAGGAGGTACCCAGATGCAAACCACAAATGCAGAGCTCTACTGTTCCCCTGGGTTGCTTGGAGTAGTACTTGCCCTTCCCAATCAAACAGTGCTACTTCTGTGATAACACAGCATCTACCCAGCTCTCGAATGTTGGTCAGATATCTTACCTACTGGAAACATAATTAATTTAGCAGAACTGATGACAGCACTATTAGGCTCCCTGTCATAAACAAAGTGGGGAAAGGAGTAATCAATTGTGGCATCAGTCAAAAAGTAAACTAATAACTTGTTCACCTTTGCTTAGGCCATCAAAATCCTCAACCACAACCTCATTTCAGACATTCACACCAATTTGTGATGATAAGTAGATTGTCATCTGTATTATCATCTGTATGCAAATAATAGATGTATAACTATTGCAGTTCCAGCATCCGACCATCAGGTGGTGTGAGTATGCAGACATGTGACCTGGACACACCATGTGTTCCAGCAGAAGTTGTTAGGAGTTTGTGGCAGTTGCATATTAAAGTAGCTCTGTAGTATATTAGTGTTAGACCATTATTTCCAACTGTATTAATCTTAGACATTTTAATAATTAATTAATGTAGTGGTAGTAATAAATAACTTTGTTTATAAAACAAAGCCTAATGTTCTTTGTTCAATATCAAGATTTAACATCAGCCCAATCAAAGAACATTACAAAATTCTGTGCTGAGATAATACCAGAAGAAAGAAGTGAGAGCAGGTTCCCTCAACAGTCTTTCTGGGCAAGTGGGGGGGGATAGGCAATAAATGTGACCTTACTGGCATTAGCTACATCCTAGCAGCAAATAAGAGAGCCAGCATAATAGAAGACAAACCTGCATTATATAATGCCTTTCAGGACCACAGGATGTCCCTAGAGGTCTTACTTCAAGGTAATAATGGACTTTTGAATTGCGGTCACTGTAGCAATGTAGGAAACACCGCAACCAATGTGTGTATAAAAAAGGCCCAGAATCAGTAATGAGATGAATAACCAAATACTAAAACAGAAAATACTGGACAATCTCAGCAGGTCTGACAACATCTGTGGAGAGAAAAGGGAGCTAACGTTTCGGGTCTGGATGACTTTGTCAAAGCTACCAAATAGTTCATTTTATTGATGGTGTTTGACCAATAAATATTGTCCTGGACACCAGTTCTTAAAATGGTGCAGTGAGCGATTTTTACTCAAGCTAGCAGAGGCACTCATGGAACGTCATAGTGGGAGGCACAGTAGCATAGTGGTTAGCACTGTTGTTTCACAGCTCTAGAGTCCCAGGTTCAATTCCCAGCTTGGGTCAGTGTGTGGAGTCTGCATGTTCTCCCTGTGTCTGCATGAATTTCCACCGGGTGCTCTGGTTTCCTCCCACAAGTCCTGAAAGACATGCTGTTGGGTAATTTGGACATTCTGAATTCTCCCTGTGTACCCGAACAGGTGGCACAATGTGGCGACTAGGGGCTTTTCACAGTAACCTCATTGCAGTATTAATGTAAGCCTACTTGTGACAATAAAGATTATTATTTTAAAGATGGCACAACAGCAGGGGTGCTGCACTGGAGCGTCAGCTTAGATTTTGCATTCAGCTGCCTGAATGTGGGACTTGACCCCTTCCTCTGACTGAAATGTGAATGCTTTGAGGAGAATCAGTGGAAAAATGTGACATTGGCCCTGGCATATGAGCATGGGGTTGTATTGTTTTTCTTTCAGGGCGCTGTTAGCAGATGCAAAGAAGAATCACGTTTCAATCTGGTAAAGAAAAACGATACACATACTTAATTGTCTGTAAAAGGTTTTGGGGCGTCTTGAAATTAAAAACAGAAAATGCTATAAATCGGGTCCGGCCGCATCTGTGTCGAGAAACAACGTTTCTTTCCCCACCGTTGGTCTGACTGACTCAATATTTTCCGCAATTTCTGTTTTTATTTGAGATTGCCAGCATTTGCAGTATTTCGCTTCTGTATTGAGGCATCTTAAATTCCTAAGCCTTAAAACAAGGCTTTAAACCGCCCAGAAACTTCGAAACAGCAATCTCAAAGTTTCCTCGCACAGGGCGAAAACGATCAGCGTCAACGAGGGAGGTCCGCCAAGCAGAGCGCCACGGCCTTGGAGGACCTGCCACTGGGCAAGTGGAAACCCCTCTTGTATCACAAGCTTCTCGTTGTTTACAATGCCCACTGCACAGTATTATTGGCTGATCGGTGCCACGTGACGATGTAGCCGGAAGAGAAGCAACGCTGAGAAAGGCGGTGGCCATTTTCTGTTCAACGACAATCCTTTTATTTTAAAAGGTACCGTGCACCGTGGGGGAGGGGAGGAGGGATTAGTTGTTGAGGATTCAGGAGAAGATCGGAACAGAAATAAGATCACACCGCGGGCACAGTAAGTTGCAACCCATAGCAGCAGGGGTAACTGACACTTATGGTGCGGAGGATCTAATAGCAACATGCACAGGAGTGACAGTAACCCATAGCAACGGGGATGGCTGTGAAGAGCAATAGGGATGGTTGTAACACAGCAATAGGGATGGTTGTAACCCATAGCAACAGGGATGGCTGTACTTACCAACAGGAATGGCTGTGAATAGCAATAGGGATGGTTGTAAACCATAGCAACAGGGACGGTTGTAACTCATAGCAATAGGGATGATTGTAACCTATAGCAATAGGGATGGTTGTAACCTATAGCAAGAGGGATGGCTGTACATACGCAATAGAGATGGTTGCAATCTGCAGCAACAGGGATGGTTGTAACCCATAGCAACAGGTGGCCTTGTCACAGATGGGACAACTGTAAATTCAGGTATCACCTAAAATTATTTAATCACTTTAATTTTTAGTGGATTGGCGGTTCTTCATAGATCCGTGACATCCTCATCCTGTGACAGTGTCACTCATTCTTGGGCATCCTCACAGCAGCAGGTGTGACGACTGCACTAAGGTGCCACACAACCTGATGCCATCATGGTCCATACATGAGCAGATTTTGTGTCATGAGCGGTCAGTTTATATAGATGCCAGTGTGACTAATGCCTGAGCACAATAACAACCCCACAGATTCAGAACACACTTGCTCTGACCTGATTTATCGGGCTGGGCTGACTCGGATTTCTTACTCCAGTGTCGATGTGATATGATGGAGTGTTGTGATGATTTTATTTATCTGTACAGGAATTGAATACAACATGTCTGAACTGAGTGATGAGTCGAGTGAGACGGAACTTCTGAATCGTAGCCTGTCCATGTGGCATGGCTTTGAACAGCGGATTGGTTGTGAGGACTTGGACGTTCCATTAGACCTTCACACAGCATCATCAATTGGGCAGTATGATGTTGTGAAAGAATGCATTCAAAGGTAACAGCCGAAGGATTGTTGTCTGCTGCGTCTGATACCAGCAGTGTTACCGTTTAAGCAAGTGTAAACATAAAGATGTGAATTCTTCTAAATTGGCCTTAAGTTTACCAGTGGCGATTTTAACTTGCCCTTTTTAAGAATCTTAATATGCCATTAGATTGAATGTTTACATTTTTAAATGTTGTCCGTTGAACTGTCAAACTGCCCCAGGTGGATCCCAACTAGTTAATGTTATGTCAATCTACCAACAATTCCAGTGTAAGACACTATATCAGCAATCCCAGTGTAAATCCCATGTCAGCAATCCCAGTGGAAAACAAAAATTAATAATTACATTAATTAATGTCCCCACCTTTAGGAATCTAGGTATTTCCCCCTTACCCAATCCCAGGTGTGGTGTTGGGTGTTCTAACACACAGAAGAGCCAACACAGTTGCATATGGTACAACACTTGTTTATTTAAACTTGCTATTTACAACTTGGTCTTTGCACTCTGCACGTGGGGGGCTCCCTGCTTGTGGTGTTTCAACAGCTCTTTCATGCTTCCTTCTCCCCAGACCTACTGACCTCCAGGTGTCGTGCTCGTGCTTTTTATGTGGTTGGTGTTCTTGTCTGTGATTGGTTGTGGTGTTGTGTACTCTGATTTGCCTGTTAGTGTGTCCATCATGATGTGTGTGTTTGAATATCATGACATCCCCCCTTTTTACAAAGATATGTGCCTACGTGGTAATAAATATGATCGTGACGTGAGTGCATCTAAGAGTGTGTGTGTGTCGTGTGCAGCATGTGTCTATGACGGAACTATGTACATGGGGCGATGTCGAGTGCGTCACATGAATCCAGTTGTACCATAACATAACAGAAATGCGAACGAGAGAAGAATAAAAAAATTTTGAACAGTTGTCCAGTCAGACGACATCTGGAACGATAAACAACAACAGGTTATCATGTAAAATTGTCCAACTTATTAAACATATGAACTGTATTATAAGTCCATTCTAATGGGTTTGCGACGAATTCGGGTTGACCGCCTTAAAGGTGGATCAAGAACCACCGGCTGCTGTGCAGGCATGGCCATGGGTGGCGATGGAAAGGGCGTGATGTGCGGCAGCTCCACAAAGTCATCCTCGGAAGCCTGTTGAGGATCTGGCGTGTTGTGTGGCTGTGAACGTGGAAGTCGGCGAAGGGCGCGCCGATTGCGGCGACGCACGGAACCATCCGGCATGCGAACCAGGAACGAGCGGGGAGCCACTTGTCGGAGGACTTCGGCCGGTGCTGACCAGCCACCATACGGTTGATGGACGCGTACTTTGTCTCCGGAGGACAGGGGGGGCAGGTCCGTCGCTCGTGTGTCGTACCGACCTTTCTGGCGATCACGCTGCAGTTGCATGTCCCGAAGAACCGCCTCATGGTCTGTTGTCGGTGCCAGGACGGAAGGTACCGTCGTCCTGAGGGAGCGACCCATTAGTAGCTGCGCTGGCGAGAGGCCCGTGGATAACGGGGCCGATCGATAGGCCAGCAAGGCAAGGTTAAAGTCCGATCCGGCATCAGCCGCCTTGCACAGGAGCCGCTTTGCGATGTGGACACCCTTTTCAGCCTTCCCGTTCGATTGTGGATGCAGAGGGCTGGATGTCACATGAGTGAAACCATATGCTGCGGCAAAGGACGACCATTCACGGCTGGCAAAACAAGGTCCATTGTCTGACATGACAGTCCTTGGAATGCCATGGCGAGCAAACGTTTCCTTGCAGGCCCCAATGACTGCGGACGACGTCAGATCATGGAGAGGCATGACTTCCGGGTAGTTTGAGAAGTAGTCTATAATAACAATGTAATCTCTGCCGAGCGCGTGAAATAGGTCAACACCCACCTTCGCCCAGGGGGACGTCACCATCTCGTGTGGTAGAAGTGTTTCCGGAGGTTGCGCCGGCTGAAACCTCTGACAGGTTGTGCAGTTGAGCACCATGTTGGCTATGTCTTCATTAATACCCGGCCAATATACCGCCGCCCGGGCCCTTCGTCTGCATTTTTCGACACCCAAGTGGCCTTCGTGTAGTTGACGAAGAATCATCTGGCGCACACTGTGTGGAATGACGATCCTATGCGATTTCATAAGGACCCCGTCTATATTGGTGAGATCATCTCGCACATTGTAAAACTGGGGGCACTGCCCTTTTAGCCACCCTTCCGTCATGTGGCGCATCACTCGCTGCAGCAGAGGGTCAGTCGCCGTCTCTGCGCGTATGTGGGCCAGACAAGGATCATCAGCTGGCATATTTGCTGCTGTCAGAGTCACGTGTGCCTCAATTTGACGCACGAACCCCTCCGCATCTGGTGGTGTGCTCACTGCTCGGGAAAGAGTGTCCGCCACTATGAGTTCCTTCCCCGGAGTGTAGATCAGTTCAAAATCGTACCTCCTGAGTTTGAGTAAGATGCGCTGGAGGCGAGGAGTCATGTCGTTCAGGTCTTTGTTAATGATGTTGACCAGGGGGCGGTGGTCAGTTTCGACCGTGAATCGTGGCAGGCCATACACATAGTCGTGGAACTTGTCCAGTCCAGTTAACAAGCCCAGGCATTCTTTTTCGATTTGCGCGTAGCGCTGTTCGGTAGGGGTCATGGCTCGTGAGGCATACGCAACCGGGGCCCATGATGACGTGCTGTCTTTTTGCAGGAGTACCGCTCCAATACCAGATTGGCTGGCGTCTGTTGAGATCTTTGTAGGGCGAGTCGCGTCAAAGAAGGCCAGCACTGGTGCCGTGACCAGTTTGTGCTTGAGCTCCTCCCATTCCTGCTGATGCGACTGGTGCCAGTTGAATTCCGTCGATTTTTTTACGAGATGGCGCATGTTTGTTGTATGAGAAGCCAGGTTGGGAATGAACTTCCCAAGGAAGTTGACCATGCCCAGGAATCTTAAGACAGCCTTCTTGTCAGCCGGTCGTGGCATGGCTGTGATGGCGCTAACCTTGTCTGCATCGGGACGGACCCCGGACCTTGAGATGTGGTCCCCGAGGAATTTCAGCTCCGTCTGGCCGAAAGCACACTTCGCACGGTTGAGACGCAGGCCATTTTGCCGTATGCGGGTGAAGACACGTCGAAGACGATGCATGTGTTCCTGCGGAGTGGTGGACCAAATGATGATATCGTCCACATATACACGTACCCCTTCGATGCCTTCCATCATCTGCTCCATAATGCGGTGGAATACTTCAGATGCCGAAATGATGCCGAATGGCATCCGGTTGTAGCAGAATCTGCCAAAAGGGGTGTTGAATGTGCATAGTCTTCGGCTGGCCGGGTCCAGTTGGATCTGCCAGAATCCTTTGGACGCATCCAATTTAGTGAATATGTTGGCTCGCGCCATCTCGCTGGTGAGGTCTTCTCGTTTTGGGATGGGATAGTGTTCCCGCATGATGTTGTTGTTCAGATCTTTTGGATCTATACATATACGGAGCTCGCCAGAGGGCTTCTTTACACAGACCATGGAGCTGACCCATGGCGTGGGCTCCGTGACCTTGGATAGGACCCCTTGGTCCTGAAGAATCTGCAGTTGTGCCTTGAGGCGGTCTTTGAGAGGCGCAGGAACCCTGCGAGGTGCGTGAACGACAGGGATGGCGTCCGGTCTGAGTCGAATCTTGTACGTGTGTGGCAATGTCCCCATGCCTTCAAAAACCTCCTGGTTGTGAGCGAGGAGGGAATGGAGATTCGCGTGGAACTCAGCATCCGGGAAGTCGGATATCTCATCTGGAGAGAGAGACATGATGCGCTGTACCAGGTGAAGGACCTTACACGCTTGTGCGCCCAGTAACGAGTCCTTTGATGAGCCCACAACTTCGAAGGGGAGTGTGGCCGTGTACCTCTTGTGAGTCACCTGTAGCTGGCAAGATCCTACGGACGGGATAACGTTCCCGTTATAGTCAACCATCTTAAGCCGGGATGGTGTGATGAGTGGTTTGACCTTCATGGCCTGGACTGCAGAGTAAGCAATCAGGTTGGCGGATGCGCCGGTGTCCAGACGGAAGGCGACGCGCGATCGGTTGACCGTCAGGGTGGCACACCACTCATCGTCTGGATTGATGGCATTGACCTTGTTGACATCAATGACGGCAACTCTGAAGTCATCCTGGTCATCTGCATCACTTAACTGGAAGTCTTGATGCGTGGGCTGGACGGTCCTGACTCGTGTGCGAGGTTGTCGAGGATGCGCCGGATCCATGGGTTGAGCCGCACGACAGCGGGCTGCGTAGTGGCCTATCATGGCACATCTGTTGCACTGTTGGTATTTTGCAGGACATTGCCCTTTTAAGTGTAGACCTCCACACTTGCTGCACGTCATGACGTCACGGCGTTCGTTGCGCCACTGCGCATGCGCAGTGCGATCTTGCGGTGGGCGCGCCTGCGCAGTGCGTCCCTCGTTGTGGCCGTTATTCTTGGCGCGCACCTGCGCGGGAGACCGCGAAAAGCGCGGGAAGCGGCCGCTGTCGTCCGGGCCGTGGGGCGGGAAGAAATCGACGGCCTGGATGCGTTCAACGTCGTGGGCGGCCTGGCTTGCCGATTCGACGGCTGGGGACCCCCTCCGTGCCAACTCGGACGCCTGAAATCGGGCAAAACGGCAGGTCGCATTTTCATGGAGGACACAGGCTTCCACAGCAGACGCTAAGGTGAGGCTCTTTATTTTAAGAAGCTGCTGGCGTAGGCCACTGGAGGCAACGCCAAAAACAATCTGGTCCCTGATCATGGACTCTGTGGTGGTGCCGTAACCGCAGGACTGCGCTAGAATCCGGAGGTGCGTCAAAAAGGGTTGAAAAAGCTCCTCCTTACCTTGCAGGCGTTGCTGAAAGATGTATCTTTCGAAAGTTTCGTTTACTTCAGTTTGAAAGTGCTGGTCCATTTTGAGGATGACCGTGTCATATTTGGCCTGGTTTTCGCCTTCCTCGAACACCAGTGAATTAAAGACATCATTTGGGTGGGGGCCTGCGTAGAAGAGGAGCATTGCAATCTTCGAATCATCCGAGACATTCTGTTTTTCGGTGGCACGGATGTACAGGTCAAATCGCTGCCTGTAGAGCTTCCAGTTGGTGCCTAGGTTCCCCGTGACTTGCATCGGCTGCGGTTTGCCGGTGTGGTCCATGTCCAGAATGGCAGGTTGGTAGGCAGGTATCGATCCACTCCTGTACCATGTGGTGTTGGGTGTTCTAACACACAGAAGAGCCAACACAGTTGCATATGGTACAACACTTGTTTATTTAAACTTGCTATTTACAACTTGGTCTTTGCACTCTGCACGTGGGGGGCTCCCTGCTTGTGGTGTTTCAACAGCTCTTTCATGCTTCCTTCTCCCCAGACCTACTGACCTCCAGGTGTCGTGCTCGTGCTTTTTATGTGGTTGGTGTTCTTGTCTGTGATTGGTTGTGGTGTTGTGTACTCTGATTTGCCTGTTAGTGTGTCCATCATGATGTGTGTGTTTGAATATCATGACACCAGGAATCCCTATTTAGTGCCTTTCAGAAAGAGAAAACCATTGTTAAACGGGATAGACTGTACTTTATTATCTTTGAATTTGATACCAGCATTGAGGGTACACCTGGGCTGAGTAACTATGACACAGACTGGCCCAATATGTAGGCGTAAGTCACTGTGTGTCTGTGAAGCTGGGTTAGTGTGTGCGTTGTGAAGGTGTGAGAGTGGATTTGGTTCAGTGTGTGTGGGGGTCTGTGTCTTTGTTTGGGTCAAGCAGTCTGTGGGTCTGTCAGTGTACAGATGTGTGTCTGGGTCAGTGTTTGGGAGATCTGCTGTGAGCACGGAATGATTCATTGTTTGTCATGTTTAGAGGAAAGGTAAACCCGAATCAGAAGAACCGGGGAGGCTGGACCCCTCTGATGTACGCATCATATATCGGCCATGATACCATCGTCGACCTCTTGCTGGAGGCAGGAGTAGAAGTCAACACGACGACAGAGAGAGGGCAGAGTGCGCTGATGCTGGCAGCCAGCTGTGGCAATGAGAGTATCGCCTATTTCCTGCTTCAGGTCAGTTTGTGCAGCAATTGTGCCATGTGTCCTGGTGCATGTCAGAGTTATAAGTTAGGTTACAGAAGTTGATGGAGATAATGTAGTGCACTCAAGGCAACAGAACATCCTGAGAATGCAATGAATGGGATTGAATTAGTGCAGAGGCATAAAAAGGAACTAGGATTATATTATAACCCCCATGAGACCCACGGGGAAGACCCGATTAATCTCCCTGTGAGCCTCGTGGAGTATTAGCTCCCCACTGAGGGGTGGAAGCCCATCAGCAGAATAGTTAACTCAGGACCTTAAAAGGTATGAGCTGCGCTGCAAAGTAGTCTCAACTGGGACTGTTACTTGTAAATACTTTACTTTAGGTAATAAACAATTCATTTGACTCTCCTTTCCGGACTCCTCTGTGACTACTAAATTGGCTATGAGGATAAATCGGAACTACAGTTGGTGCTGCTAACCATTTGGAGCACAGCCACCTCTCTTCACAAAGGAATAAGGTTTCTACCATTTTGAAAATGTCACTCTTTGGCATACTCTCTGCATTCAATGCGGGTGTAGAGAACTGGACCAGTATGTGGAACATATACGTTTTTTAAAAGTCGAATGCCATCGTTGGGGATGATCACCAGACGGTGATTCTTCTGACCGCTTGTGGGGCCTCCACTTTCAGCATCATAAAGAGCCTGATGTACCCTGCAGCCCCCGGAATCCAAGATGTTTAAAGAGCTAGTGGCATTCATGGCAAATGATTATGACCCCAAACTGTCAGTTATCGTACAGAGGTACTGATTTAATATGTCCGAGTGGACCCCAGGGGAGTCAGTTACTGAGCTTTTGGACTAATTGCGCAAATTGTCAGAGTTTTGCTACTATGGGTCATCCCTACCCAAGATGCTATGGGACTGCCATGCATGCGAGTAAATAATATGGCGACCCAATGGAAATTTCTGGCTGAACCTAAAAAAGGCTGTTGAGATATCCTTCTCACGGGAGAGTGCGGTGAAGAGAGTCCGGGAACTCCAGGGGATGTCAAGGATGGAAGTAAACAGCTTAGGTGCTCCCCATTCCAGCGCATAATGCCCCTTAGGACTGGGACCTCCAGGACCCCGCCCTGGCCCAAACATCGCCGGGACCAGGCCCATTGGAATTGATAGAGCACGATACATGGCGGTGTGGCACTTGTGGCCGGTGAAATCATAGGGAGAGGAAACTTCGGGTCAGCCTGTAAACCCGAAGGAGACACCAGCCCAGAGCCTGGACCCTCCACTTAGAACAACCTGATGACGAGGAATGTGCGATTGAATGTATTGCCGTGCCACGAGTTGCTCCCGACAGGATTACCGTCCAGGTGAACAGCTACCCATTAAAGATGGAGTTGAACACAGACTTTTGAGAGAATCAGGACTGGAGTTCAACAGTTGAGTTTGTGGGACACCGAGGCGAGGCTAGCGACCTATACAGGCCAACTCCTAGCCATAGCGGGCATGACAAAGGCCCTGGTAACCGACGTGCAACGCCTCCCCTTACAGAATCGGAGCAGTATTGCCCCACCCATTGGTTGATGGAAGACAAAGGCCAACAGCATTTGTGTCAAGGACATTGGCCGCTGCGGAGCGCAATTATGCCCAGATAGAAAAGGAAGTGCTGGCCATTGTATTCGCGTTGAAGAAATTTTATCAGTACGTGTATGGGTGTCAATTTGCCATTGTGACGGACTACAAGCCATTGCTAGGGCTTTTTAAAGAGGACAATGCGAATGGCTGAGAAAGCTGTTTTAAAAAAAAAAAAATTTTTTTTTTTAATTTTAGTGTACCCAATTAATTTTTTTCCAATTAAGGGGCAATTTAGCGTGTTCAATCCACCTACCTTGCACATCTTTGGGTTGTGGGGGCGAAACCCACGCAAACACGGAGAGAATGTGCAAACTCCACACAGACAGTGACCCAGAGCCGGGATTGAACCTGGGACCTCGGCGTCGTGAGGCAGCAGGGCTAACCCACTGCGCCACCATGCTACCCCCGACAAAACTGTTTTGACACTTCACTTTATAGACACCTTGTCGGTCATAACCATTTGGATACGCAACTGGACGCATGGTAGCACAGTGATTAGCACCGTTGCTTCACAGCTTCAGAGCCCAGGTTCGATTCCCGGCTTGGGTCACTGTCCATGCGGGATCTACACATTCTCTCCGTGGGTTTCTTCCAGGTGCTCCGGTTTCCTCTCACAGTCCAATGATGTGCAGGTTAGGTGGATTGGCCATGCTAAATTGCCCTTGGTGCCCAAAAAAGGTTAGGTGGGGTTACTGGGTTTCGGGGATGGGGCGGAGGTGTGGGCTTAAGTAGGGTGCTCTTTCCAAGGGTTGGCGAGGACTCGGTGGGCCAAATGACCTCCTTCTGAAGTGTAAATTCTATGAAGACTCCACATTGGCGAAAGTATGCCATATCATCTTACACCGGGGTCAGCAAGGGAAACTGCCCAAAGAATGACTTGCCTTTGAAGCCAAAAGGCAGGAGCTCAGTGTGGAAGACTGGATCCTTCTGTGGGGGGCTAGCATCATGGTCCCATGCCAGGGCAGAGACGCCATCCTTCTAGATCTATACAGCGACACCCAGGGCTGTTGAAAACGAAGATGCTAGCCCACAGCTACGTGGCGTGTCCAGGCCTGGATGGCTTCATCGAACAACTCGTCCAACAGTGCACCACATGCCAGGAACAGCAGAAACTGGTTGCTGGTTTACCAGGGGCTGGTTGCTGGTAAACCAGGGGCTGGTTTAGCACAGTGGGCTAAACAGCTGGCTTGTAATGCAGAACAAGGCCAGTAGTGCGGGTTCAATTCCCGTACCGGCCTCCCCGAACAGGTGCCGGAATGTGGCGACTAGGGGCTTTTCACAGTAACTTCATTGAAGCCTACTTGTGACACTAAGCGATTATTGTTATTAACTCCCACCAGCCACCCCGATGCATCCATGGGAATGGCCAGGTTGGCCTTGGGTGCGCCTACACGCTGATTTTGCTGGCTCTTTCGAAGGATCAATGTTTCTACTCATGTTTGACGCCCATTCCAAATGGCTGGACATCCATCGTTGTCGTCAACCCTGTCGAAGGCTGCGGTTGAGAAGCTATCTTCAGCACCCAAGAGATTCTGAGGTGCTGGTCACAGACAATGGCATCTCCTTCACCAGCGTCAAGTTCAAGCGGTTTCTGAAAACCAGCCACTAGGTGCGGCACATCCGCATGGGCCCATATTACTCTTCCTCGAACGGGCTGGCCGAGCGAGCGGTGCAGGTCATCAAGAGGGGTCTGCAGAAACAGATCCACTGGATCCGTGGAGCTGTGACTGGCACGATTTTGTTCAGCTAACGGACCACGCCACGATGTGCATAGCACCAGCAGAACTGTTAATAGGCCGGAGGCTCAGGCCCCGCCTCAGCCTCACGTCCCTGCCTCAGCCTCACGTCCCCCTGGTGGCCCCGACACCGAGATTTGAGAGGCGATAGACTGCGACTCGGAATCCAAAACCTCCAACGGCAGCTGGCCAGGGATCAGTCACCAGTGGTGGCACACTGGAAGTGCAGCTGCAGGTGAAGAGATGCAGCTGCCCTCCTGTTCTACCTTCTTCGGAGGGACCTACGGACTTCAGTGGGGGGAGGGATGTTATATCCCGCACGAGACCCACGGGACAACTCGATGAGCTCCACCCCTCTGCTCGATAGCTAACTCAGGATCTTAAAGGTCGGCCCAGATAGGAGCCACGCTGCAGAGTAGTCCCAGCTGGGACTCGGCTTGTTACTTGTAAATACTTTACTTTTGGTAATAAACCATTTGTTTGACTCTCCTTTCTGGACTCCTCTGTCACTGCTAAAGATTATAAGACTCATTACTTTGAATGTTCAGCCAGTGTAGACAAACCAAAAGGTCTCGGAATATTAACTCTGTTTTGTCTCCTTATAGACGCTTCCAGACCTGCGTTTTTACAGCATTCTCTGTTCTTGTTTCAGATTTCAGCATCCGCAGTACCTTGCTCATTTTAGGGTGGATTTGGGATGTTTGGATAAGAAAGTCACAACAGTTGTGTATTTTTCCACTGCAGTTATGCAGGGAATTTACAGTGCAATGGACAGCCCTCATTTAATATAATGGTCACCAGGGGCAGCACGATGGCTCAATGTGTTAGCCCTGCTGCCTCACAGCGCCTAGGTCAGAGGTTCGATCCCAGCTCTGGGGCACTGTCCGTGTGGAGTTTACACATTCTCCCCGTGTTTGCGTGGGTTTCGCCCCCACAACCCAAAAGATGTGCAGGGTAAGTGGATTGGCCATACTAAATTGCCCCTTAATTCGAAAATAAAATTGGGTATTCTAAATTTTTAAAAAAGAAAAAAATATATATAATGGTCACCACAACACCAAAGTTGTACTTGTATTAGGAGAGGAGGTGGTGGTTTAGTGGTATTATCACTGGACTAGTAATCTAGAGACCCAGAGTCATGCTCTGGGAACCCAGGTTCAAATCTCACCATGCAGGTGGTAAAATTTGAATTCAATTAAATATCTGGAATTAAAAGTCTAACGGTGACCATGAAACCATTGCAGATTGTCGTAAAAACCCATCTAATGAAGGAAACCTTCAGTGAAGGAAACCCTTCAGTGAAGGAAATCTGCCATCCTTACATGTCTGGCCTGAATGTGACTCCAGGTCCACCGCAATGTGGTTGACTCTTAAATGCCCTCAGGGCAATAAATGCTGGACGAATAAAAAAAAAAAAGATACACAGACCGATCGAGTTTAAAGGAAGGAGCTACAAGGAAAGATTAGAGAAGATCCAAATCTACTATGAGGAGAGGAGGTGCTTAATGGGACATCGTTCAGGATACAAATATTAAATGGGGAATTTAGAACATCATTGCAGAATCTTGCTGCAAACTAAGCTACAAAAGTAGAACCAGATATAAAAATTGGGGCTTCAATGGGAGGGTTAGGACACTGAAGGGATAGGCTTCGCTGGGAATGTTAAGGCATTAGAGGTTTGATAGGCTAAATGGCCTTTTCTTCCATTCATGCAGCGAAGGGCTGAGCTGGAGCTGACGGATGACAGAGGCTGGACTGCACTGTTCCATTGCACGAGCACCGGACACCAGCAGATGGTGAAGTTCCTTCTGGACAATGGGGCTGATGCAAGCCTAAAGTAAGTCATCGAACAGATACGGCTGGCATGTCCTTCACTCTAAGAGTGTCCATGTCCCATACTGCATTCACTGCTCACACAAATAAAATATTAAAAATGCTGTAGCAGTATCTGCCACCTGAAACATGAAATGTGAATGTAACAAAATGTTGCCCCCTGCTGGCTCCCTAGAATCTTTATACTTTATTCTTTCTCTTTGAAGCAACTTATCTAATTCTCTTTTCAAAGAATTTCTAAACTCTAATTCAACACAGTTTTTGACAGCGAATTCCACATTCTACCTACCCTCGAGGTGAACACTTTTTATTCCCCTTTAATTCTTTTTAAAATTATCTTAAAATGGTGCCTTTCATTACCATCTCACCAAACAATGGAAACAGTCACTCACTATTTACTCAATCATAATCCTCCATGATCTTGACTATCTCTGTCACTACTTGACCTGCTCAACTTTAGAAAGACCAATAATTTCCCCAATGTCTCTAATCTCCAGTCCCCAACCCACTCCCCACACCCATCCACTCTTCTCTCTCTCTCTCTCTTTCTCTCTCTCTCTCTCTCTCTCTCTCTCTCTCTCTCTCTCTCTCTCTCTCTCTCTCTCTCTTCTTCCCCCCCCAACCACCCATTGCACTCCTATATAATACCAGTAGCCCAAAATGTTGCTAATCCATCTCTGTCAAGTGACTGAGCTAACACTGCCATCTTCTGTTTTAGAGAGCCTGTGTTTGGATTTACACCTCTGATGGAAGCTGCCGCCTCTGGTCATGAGATCATAGTCCAATACCTCCTGAACCATGTAAGTGTCTCTCACTTCCCATCTTATCCTATCTGTACTAAGAGTTCTCTCAACTATCTCATGATGGCAGATGCTTCCCCTGCTTCATAGGTTTACTGTCCTGACCCCATACAGGATTTGTGACTGGGGCAGGTCAACAGGGCCCACCATCATTGATGGTGAACAACTGAGTCCAATAGAGCAGGGAGGCAGCAGTCAGTCTTGGCTCAAGTTGAGTCAGCTGGGACTGGCCAAGGCTCGGGAATTTTTAAAATTCTTTCATGGAAAGGCCAACATTTATACCCATCCCTAATTTCCCTTGAGAAAGTGGTGGTGAGTTGCCTTCTTGAACTGCTGCAGTTCATCTGGTTACACCCACAGTGTTGCTGGGAAGGGAGTTCCAGGATTGTGATCTAGCAGCAGTGAAGGAACAATGATATAGTTCCAAGTCAGGATGGTGTGAGGTCTGGAGGGGGACTTGCAAGTGGTTCCCATGCATCTGTTGCCCTTGTTCTTTAGGTGATGGAGGTCACGGGTTTGTAAGGTGCTGTGGATGGAGGCTTGTCAAGTTGCTGCAGTGCACATACTGCTGCTGCTTGGCATAAATGGTTGGAGGAGTGAATGTTTAAGGTATTGACTATGCGACTGCTTTATCCTTCTCGAATAAGGATTGTTGTTGAAATCACACTCATCTAGGCAAGTGGAGAGTGTGCCAGCTCATGTCTGAATTGTGTCTTGTAGATGGTGGACACACTTTGAGGAAACAGGAGGTCAATTCTAACTGCAGAACTCCCTGCCCCTGACCTGCTCTTGTAGCTACAGTCACTTGTATGACTGATCTAGTTCAATTTCTGGTCAGTGGTAACTTATGTGGCACGAATGTTACTTGCCTTTTATCAGCCCAAACCTGAATGTTGTCCGGGTCTTGCTGCATATGGACGTGGACTGCAACAATACTGAGGGGTTGCAAATAGCGCTGAACATTATGCAGTCATCAGAGAACATCCCCACGCCTGACCTTTTGATGGAGGGAAGGTCATTGATGGAGCAATTGAAAATGACAGTCCTTGAAACTCCTGCTGTGACCTTCTGCAGCTGGTCTGGTAGGCCTCCAGCAACCTCAGCCAATTGCCTCTGTGATAGGTATGACTACAATTAGTGGAGAGTTTTCCTCCTGATAACCATTGACTTTAGTTTAATTAGGGCTCCTTTATGCCATACTGGGTTAGATTCTACCTTGATGTCAAGGACAGTCAATCTCACCTCACTCCTTAGGTTCAGCGTTTTTGTTCATGTTTGAACCAAGACTGTAATGAAGTCAGGAGCTGAGTGGCCTTGGCGAAACCCAAACTGAACATCAATGACCAGGTTATTGCTGAATGTGCCACGTGATAACACCGTCAATGACACTTTCCACACTTTGCAGAGGATCAAGAGTAGACTGATAGGGCAGTAATTGGCCAGGTAGGATTTTGCCCTGTTGAACAGGACATTCCTGGACAATTTTCCACATTGCCGAGTAGATGCCAGTGTTGTATCAGTACTGAAAAAGCTAGTTTAGGGGCATGGCTTGTTTATGGGACAGGTCTTCAGTACGACTACCATGATATTGTCAGGGACCATAGCCGTTGCAGTATCCAGTGCCTTCAGCCGTTCCTTGATATCACTTGGAGTGAATCAAATTAGCTGAAGACAGGCATCTGTGATGCTGGGGTCCTCAGCAAGAGGCCAAGATTGATCATCCACTTCTGGCTGAAGATGATTGCTGAATGCTTCAGTCTTGTCTTTTGCACTGATCTGCTGTGCTTGTCCATCATTGAGGATGAGGATATTTGTGGTGCCTCCTCCTTCGGTTATTTGTTAATTGTCCACCATCATTCACGATTGGATGTGGTAGGACTGCAGAGCTTTGATTTGATTCATTTGTTGTTGGGTTGCTTAGCTCTTATCACATGCAGTTTCCACTCTTTGGCATGCAAGTAGTCCTTTGTAGTAGTTTATCAGGTTGACATTGCATTTTTAGGTAAGCCTGCTGTTACTCCAGACATGCTCTCCTGTACTCTTCATTGAATCAGAGTTGATCCCTTGCCTCAATATACATGGTAGAGTGAGAGTTTACATGGATTGTGGTTAAATACAACTTTGCTGATGCTGGGATTTGAACCCCAGAGCATTAGCCTGGGTCTATTGGTTCAGTAGCATTGCTGCTATGCCGCCAATCCTGTAACTCCAATGATGAAGCTACCTCATTTTTTCGATTCTGAATGCAGGATGTCCAGGTTGATGTGAAAGATAAAATTGGGGAAACGGCTCGCTCCCTGGCACTGATGTATGGGTACATGAAGATAGCTAGTCTCATCGACCTGCACACAGCCCCGGTGTCCAAATCTGTCCGTAGGGACACAGGTAAGTTGTGGTGTCAACGTACAAGGCTGCTCCCTCTTCATGTACATTCGAGGTTTGTTTCCATATGTAAAAGCCATCACACTGCAATCATCAGCAAGACTGCGGTAGGTTCTGGATAACCTGCAATAGGCTCCTGCCTAAGACGTTCTCACACACATTCCCAGGAAATTCCAGTGTGGGAATGGAGGCAGAAAAACTGTAGGGAGGAGATCATAACATGATTGAATTTCATATTCAGTTTGAAGGAGAGAAGAGTGGGTCTCAGACTAGTGCAGGGGTTCCCAAACAGGGGTTCACGGACCCCAAGGTACCTGTGAAGGGTCCCCAGGGGATCGACGAAGCTGCGGCTGGCATGTAACTGGTGACTAGTCAGTCTATCTGCATACAGTGCATCGCAAGGCCTTGCTCTGATTGGTCCATTTGATTTATTCCATCTCGCTGATCCTGGGCAGAACATTCCGCAGCCAACAATGAGGCCGAGGTGAGGCAGGAGATGAATCAGTCAGACGCTGGGTGGCGGTGGCGAGGAAAGGCTACATATGGCCACAGACAGTGGCTGCAGGGCTTCGGGAATGGAAGTGATGGGGTTCAGGCCTCGGGGAAAAGGACTTGTGAGTTTCGAGTCTTGGGAAAGGAACTGGTAGGATAAAGGCCACAGGAAAGCATTGAGGAGATTCAGGCCTCGGAAAAGGAGCTGGTGGGGCTTGAGCCTTGGGAGAGGAGCTGTACGGTTTGGGCCTCAGGAAAGGAGTGCGGGACGGTTCTGGCCTCAGAAAAGTGGAGGGGGGATCTGGCCATAGGAAAGAAGTGAGGTGGGGGCTTTGGGATATGTGAGTATTTAGTATGCGCGTGGCTGCGAGGGGGAGTGCGTGTGGCTGCGAGGGGGAGTGCGCGGGGGTGTGCGCGTGGCTGCGAGGTGATACGAGACGGAGACGCATGCGCGCGAATGTGAGACGGAGACACGTGCGTGCGTATGTGAGAAAGAGAGGGATGCGTGTGTTCGTTATTAGAATCAGCTTTCCGTCATCATTCCACTCATTAAAAATAACCAAGGGGCAGCATGGTGGTGCAACTGGTTAACACGGTTGCCTCATGGCGCCGAGTTCCCAGGTTCGATTCCGGCTCTGGGTCACTGTCCGTGTGGCATTTGCACATTCTCCTCGTGTTTGTGTGGGTTTCGCCCCCACATCCCAAAAGATGTGCAGGCCATGCTATAAATTGCCCCTTAATTGGAAAAAATGAATTGGGTACTCTAAATTTATTTAGTTTTTAAATAAAAAAAAACAAGGATAAGACTCAGGTATTTTAAATCAGAGAATGTTTTAATTATTACCAGCATAGATATAGCTTGAGAAGATTTGATTACATTTGATTTCTGTGTTCCCATCTATTTTGTGGCAAAACAAAAGGGGCACCAGCATTATGAGAATGCTTGGGGTTCCCTGATGCTTTTGGTAGGTCTTTAGAGGTTCTGCAGCTCAAAGTTTGGGAAACCCTGGACTAGTGTTTAAAACCTAAATAAGGACAGTTATGAAGATATGAAGACCGTGCTGGCTGAAGTGAATTGGGAAATTAGGTTAGGGGATATGTTAGTGGCAATTCAGTTGTAGATATTTAAGAAGATAGTTCATAACACTTATCAAAGATACATTCCAGTGAGAAAGGCAGACTTTTGGGGAAGAGCGCACCATCCAAGGCTAAGGACGTAAAGATAGTATAAAATTGAATGAAATAGCATACAATTCTGTGAAGATTAACGGCAAGTCACAAGATTGGGCAGAATATAAAAACAGCAAAGAATTTAAACATAATGAGGAGGGTAAAATTAAAATATGAAAGAAAACTAACTGGAAATATAAAAACAGTTTGTAAGATATTTAAATAGGAAAAGAAGAACTAATAATAAGAGCTTCTACAGATATTTAAATAGGAAAAGAAGAATTTATGTGAGCATTGTTCCTCGAGAGAGTGAGTTTCGGGAATTAATAATGGAAAATAAGGACATGTGGACGATTTGAAGTGATAGGTATTTTTTGTCTTTCTTCACTGCAGAATACACAAATAACAATCCAGAAATAATCATAAATTAAGAGGTGAAAGGGAATGTGGATCTGAAATCACCAGGAAAAGGGTACTGAGAAAATGATTGGAACTAAAAGCTGACAAGTCCTCAGGTCCCGATGGATTTAATCCTTGGGTCTTAAAAGAAGTGGCTGCTGAAATAGTTTTAATTTTACAAAATTCTCTAAGTTCTGGAAAGGTCCTGTCAGTTTGGAAAATAGTGAATGTAGCTTCTTTATTTTTTAAAATAATATTTATTGTCATAAGTAGGCTTACGCTAACACTGCAATGGTTATTATGAAAAGCCCCGAGTAGCCACATTCCAGCGCCTGTTTGGGTACACAGAGGGAGAATTCAGAATGTCCAAATTACCTAACAGCACGTCTTTCGGGACTTGTAGGAGGAAACCGTAGCACCCGGAGGAAACCCATGCAGACTCCGCACAGACAGTGACCCAAGCAGGGAATCGAACCTGGGACCCTGGCGTTGAGAAGCTACAGTGCTAACCACTGTGCTACATTGCGACCATGATTAAAGAAAGGAGGGAGACAGAAAGTAGGAAACTACAGGTCTTTTAGCCTAACATCTGTCAGAGGGAAAATGCTGGAAACTATTATTAAGGAGGTTAAAGCAGGGTACTTAGAAAATCATAATGCAATCAGACAGAGTCAACATGGTTTTGTGAAAGGGAAATTGATGAATTTGTTAGCGTTTTTTGAGGAAGTAACAATGCATAAAGGGGAACCTGTAGATGTGGTGTACTTGGATTTCCAGAAGACATTTGACAAGGTGCTAAGGTTACGAAACCAAATAAGAGCTTCTGGTGTAGGGAGTAATATATTAGCACAAATGGAGATTTTACGGCTAACGGGAAATACAGAGTAGGCATAAATGGGTCATTTTCGGGTTGTCAAGATGAATTGATTAGAGTGCCACAGAGATGAGTGATGGGGCCGCAACTATTTATAATCTATGCCAATGTCTTGGATGAAGGGATCAAATGCATGGTTGCTAAGATAGGTAAGAAAGTAAATTGTGAAGAGCATATAAGTAGTCCGCAAAGGATTAAGTAAATGGCCGAAAACTTGGCAGATGTAGTATAATGTGGGACAATGTAAAACGTACATCGAAACATACATAAAAAATAGAATAAGGAGGTGGCCATTCAGCCCTTCGGGCCTGCTCCATCATTCATTCTGATCATGTCTGATTATCAAGTTCAGTACCCTGATCCTGCCCCCCCCCCCCCCCATCCCTTGGTCCCGTTAGCCCCAAAAGCTATATCTAATTCCTTCTTGAAATTACACAACGTTTTGGCTTCAACTGCTTTCTGTGGTAGTGATTCCACAGATTTAGCACTCTCTGGGTGAAGAAATTTCTCCTCACCTCAGTCCTAAAGGGTTCACCCCTTATCCTCAAACTATGACCCCTAGTTCTGGACTCCCTCACCATCGAGAACATTCTTTCTGAATCTACCCTGTCTAATCCTGTTAGAATTTTATACATTTCTATGAGATCCCCTTTCACTCTTCTAAACTACAATGAATATAATTCTAATTGACTTAGTCTCTCCTCATATGACAGCCCCGCCATCCCTGGATTTAGCCTGGTAAACATTCGCTGCACTTCCTCCATAGCAAGGACATCCTTCCTCAGATAAGGACACAAAAACTGCACACAATACTCCAGGTGTGGTCTCACCAATGCCCTATACAAGTGCAGTGAACCATCCCTATTCCTATACTCAAATCCTCTCGCTATGAAGGCCAACATAACATTTGCCTTCTTTACAACCTACTGTACCTGTGCACTTACTTTCAGCGACTGATGCACAAGGACACCAAGGTCTCACTGAGTGTCCACCTCTCTAAATGTACACCCATTCAAATAATAATCTGCCCTCCTATTTTTGCTACAAAGCGGAAAGCCTCACATTTATCTACATTATACTGCATCTGCCATGCATATCCCCACTCACTCAGCCTGTCCAAATCCTGCTGAAGCATCTCTACATCCTCTTCACAGCTCACCCTCCCACCAAACTTTGTTTCATCTGAAAATTTGGAGATAATACATTTAGTTCCGTCGTCCAAATCATTAATATATAACATGAACAGTTTGGGTCCTAGCACAGATCCCTGCGGTATCCCACTAGTCACTGCCTGCAAATCGGAAAATGACCCATTTATTCCAACTCTTTGTTTCCTGTCTGCTTACCAGCGTTCTATCCATCTCAAGACATTACCCACAATCCCATGCACTTTGTTCACTTCGGCAAGAAGAATAGAAAATCAGCATATTATCTAAATTGATAGGGATTGCAGAACTCTTGAGGTACAGAAAGATCTGGGTGTCCTGGTACGTGAATCACAAAAAGTTAATATGCAAGTACAGCAAATGATTAGGAAGGCAAACTGAACATTGTCATGTACTGCAACGGAAATGGAATATAAAAGTAGGGATGTTTTGAACTTTGACAAAGGGTCACCTGGACTCGAAACATTAGCTTTTTTCTCTCCCTACAAATGCTGCCAGACCTGCTGAGATTTTCCAGCATTTTCTCTTGGTTTCAGATTCCAGCATCCGCAATAATTTGCTTCATCCGATGTTTTGCGAAGGCATTGGTGAGACCACATCTAGCGTACTGTGTATAGTTTTGGTCTCTTTATTTAAGAAAGAACATAATTGCATAAAAAGCAGTTTAGAGAAGTTTCACTTGACAGATTCCTGTGATAAAAGGGGTTATCTTTTTTTAAATTAATTTAGAGTACCCAATTATTTATTTTTCCAATTAAGGAGCAATTTAGCATGGCCAACCCTGCACATCTTTGGGCTGTGGGGGTGAAACCCATGCAGACATGGGGAGACCGTGCAAACTCCACACAGACAGGGATCGAACCCAGGTCCTCAGCACCGTAGGCAGCAGTGCTAACCACTGCACCACCATGCCACCCAGCTAGATGATTCATGACTATCAAGGGAGTCAGAGGATAGAGGCCAGAAAATGGAGTTGAGGCTGCAATCATATTAGTCATGATCTTATCAAATGGCGAAGAAGGCTCGAGGGACTGAATGTCCTACTCCTGCTCCTAATTTGAGGTAAGGAATGCTCTTGGGTCAGGAATGCTCCAGGGAGCACATCACTCAGTAACAATAAAACTGGAGGTGGAGGGCTGGTGGGGCATAGAGAGAAATCAGCAACACTGGGGAGTGGTTGCTGGATTAGTGGCATCCAATTGACACTGACACTAGAATTGGTGCAACTATGGCTCAAAGTCGATCAAGTAACAAGCAGGTCTGTTTATTTACTTTCGGAACCTGAGGGTGAGTGGGTACAAGCTGATGGATAGCAGTTCAGTCACTCTCCCAGTGAGTTTGCTGGGCAGCACAGTAAGAGGTTGCTGAGCAGAGCATGAAAGAACTTGTGTGAAGCTGCTTAATCTCTCTACAGGAATGGACGAAGACTTCAGCTCCTCCGATGAGTCCTTCTCGTTCCAACCACACCACCCACACACTCGCCACCCACATTCCCGGAGAAACAAGGGCCCCAGTATTCATGATGGGCCACAGGCACTAGCCCACATCACAGGTCGTGGAACGAAGGGATGGCCACAGCAGTATGGTATAACTTGTTTCATCACCTGTGTGGGGGAGAAAGACTGGATTGTGCAATGGGTGGGTTGTGGGATTGGGAGTGTGCTTTGTTTAACATCTCAGCAAAAGAATCAACTTAGATTTTGTGCTGAAGTCTCTGGAGTGAGACTGGAACTCATAGACTCCTGACTCAGAGGTGAGAGAGAAAGTGCTACCCACTGACCTTTGGCTGACCTAATTTGACCGGGAGGCATAGAGACAGAGAGTAAGATTCCCTGTGAACTTTGCGCGTGTTGGGAGACTAATAGATTGCCTTTTAAAGCATGGTTCTCAGACTGGGGTGGATGAAGAGTTTCCAGTGGGTCTGTGAAATAATGTGAAAGTACCATGCTCTCTGCCTGGGCCCCTGCTCTCTCCTCAGGCTGCAATCACCTTTGTACACTTGCTCGCTCCCTGTTCCCCTCTTGCTTTCTCTGTGCTCTGTTCTCCCCATGTTGCTGCCTTCTCTAAGTTTGTGCCAAGATAAACAGACCCTGCAGTGAGAAGCAGGCACATTCATCTCGCTGATATTTGTATGTAAATACTTGCTTTCTTAAAAGCATTATTAAAGCACTCTTTATGGACAACATTGGGGGATGCATGATTACTAATCCATTTGAAAAGGGTGAACTAAAATAATTGAGAACCACCATTTGAGAGAAGAGCCCTGTGTTTGTTAATGTCAGCCTACTTGTGACACCAATAAAGATTAATATTAATCAACCCACAGTTGGGGTCTTCAACTTCCCCCATCGTATTCTCACCGTTTCTTCTCTCTGCATTCTCATATTCACTGTCTTTTCAGAGTCTCTCCCACCACAAGGATACGTCACATTTAAAAACAGCCAGGAAGTAGATGAAGAAGATATCCGGAACCGTGATGTCACCTCCCCGATTAATGAACACGACGTAGAGAGCAACAGCAGCAGGGGTAGGTGCAACTGCTGCTGTCTCACCAAAACCAAGGGGCTGGCTGTTTCCTTGCAGCTGGTCATGTGTGCATGTGTGAACATGTGTGTGGGCAGAAGCATGAATGTATGTGCAAATGAGCATAAACGTGTGCAAGTGTGAGCATGAGTCATAAGTAAGTGAGCGTGTGAGTGAATATGTGCACGTTTGGAGCAAATATGATCGTGACTGTGTACATGCGTGTAAATGAGCATAAGCATGTGTGTGTGTGTGAGAAACAACTCTTCACTCGTACAGAGCTGTGTGCACCTCTCCTCCCAAAGGCTTAACGGTGTGCTTCAAGAGAACATGACTGTCAGCAACTTATTGTTTGGGCTACAAATCTTTCATTTTTAAAAATAAATTTAGAGTATCCAATTATTTTTTTTTTCCACTTCCGGGACAATTTAGCGTGGCCAATCCACCTAACCTGCACGTCTTTGAGTTGTGGGGGTGAAACCCACGCAGATACAGGGAGACTGTGCAAACTCCACACGGACAGTGACCCAGGGCCGGGATTCGAACCCGGGTCCTCAGTGCCGTAGGCAGCAGTGCTAACCACTCTGCCACGTGCCACCCTAGCTACAAATCTTTTATTGGGACTTCGCACTTGAACCATTAATCAGTTTTCCACCTCTCTTTTGCTCATGCTACTGCCTGTGTATTTCTAGTGAGTTTGTTTTGCTCTGTCTACATACTAAGTGACTCTGTATTTGGGCTAGATTTTCCTGTGGTTGGGTTGTATATGTTGGATGTCTCCCGCTGATGACGGTTTTTCTAATATTAAAATAGAGTGCTATAAATACTCAACAGGTCAGGCAGTATCTGTGGAGGGAGAACCAGAGTTAATATTTCACGTCTGTGGCCTTTACTGAACAGTCATTCATTGATCTGAAATATTAACTCTTGTTTCTCTCTCCATTGATGCATTTCTGTTAATACTTCAGATTTGCAGTATCTGCAGTATTTTGCTTTTGACAGTGTTCTTGGCAATGATTGACAGTTTTCCTCCACTATAGAGGAAAATCCATTCTGCATCACCAACACAGTGACCACTCGCAGGAGCAGCGGCAGTAGCAGCGAAGGGCTGGTGAAGGCATTCAGTGTTAGCCGTGAGGGATCTCTGGAAAGTAACGAGGTGAGAAAGATGCACAAAGGTGCTGGCCATTTATGGATTGAAAATACCCTTAAATCTGCATAAGTGAACCTGCTTAAATCCTGCCCACTGACAGCTCTTTGGAAACCCAATCAGGCTTTCTAGTTTTTCTATGAATGGACTGAGAGGTGTGCAGTTGGAAAAGTGATATGGCCAAAAGTATAGTTGTGATCTCTTATGCAAAATTATCTTCCGGAGTTACTAGGGCAAGTTGTTTGTCATGTAGGGCAATGGGACCTAGTTTCCGAGTGAAGGGCAGTGGGACCTGGTTTCCGAGTGAAGGGCAGTGGGACCTGGTTTCCGAGTGAAGGGCAGTGGGACCTGGTTTCCGAGTGAAGGGCAGTGGGACCTGGTTTCCGAGTGAAGGGCAGTGGGACCTGGTTTCCGAGTGAAGGGCAGTGGGACCTGGTTTCCGAGTGAAGGGCAGTGGGACCTGGTTTCCGAGTGAAGGGCAGTGGGACCTGGTTTCCGAGTGAAGGGCAGTGGGACTTGGTTTCCGAGTGAAGGGCAGTGGGACCTGGTTTCCGAGTGAAGGGCAGTGGGACCTGGTTTCCGAGTGAAGGGCAGTGGGACCTGGTTTCCGAGTGAAGGGCAGTGGGACCTGGTTTCCGAGTGAAGGGCAGTGGGACCTGGTTTCCGAGTGAAGGGCAGTGGGACCTGGTTTCCGAGTGAAGGGCAGAGCGACCTGGTTTCCGAGTGAAGGGCAGAGCGACCTGGTTTCCGAGTGAAGGGCAGAGCGACCTGGTTTCCGAGTGAAGGGCAGTGGGACCTGGTTTCCGAGTGAAGGGCAGTGGGATTTGGTTTCCGAGTGAAGGGCAGTGGGATTTGGTTTCCGAGTGAAGGGCAGTGGGACCTGGTTTCCGAGTGAAGGGCAGTGGGACCTGGTTTCCGAGTGAAGGGCAGTGGGACCTGGTTTCCGAGTGAAGGGCAGTGGGACCTGGTTTCCGAGTGAAGGGCAGTGGCACTTGGTTTCCGAGTGAAGGGCAGTGGGACCTGGTTTCCGAGTGAAGGGCAGTGGGACCTGGTTTCCGAGTGAAGAGCAGTGGGACCTGGTTTCCGAGTGAAGAGCAGTGGGACCTGGTTTCCGAGTGAAGGGCAGTGGGACCTGGTTTCCAAGTGAAGAGCAGTGGGACCTGGTTTCCGAGTGAAGAGCAGTGGGACCTGGTTTCCGAGTGAAGAGCAGTGGGACCTGGTTTCCGAGTGACGGGCATTGGGACCTGGTTTCCGTGTGAAGGGCATTGGGACCTGTTTTCCGTGTGAAGGGCAGTGGGACCTGGTTTCCGAGTGAAGGGCAGCAGGACCTGGTCTCAAGGCAAACATAGAACAGTATAGCACAGTACAGGCCCTTCGGCCCATGATGTTGTGCTGACCACTTATCCTAATCTAAGATCAAACCTGCACTCCTTCAATTTACTGCTGTCCATATGCCTGTCCAAGAGTCACTTATATGTCCCTAATGACTCTGACTCCACCACCTCCGCTGGCAGTGCGTTCCACGCACCCACTACTCTCTGTGTAAAGAACTGACCTCTGACATTCCCCTATATCTTCCTCCAATCACCTTGAAATTATGTCCCCTAGTGCTAGCCATTTCCGCCCTGGGGAAACGTCTCTGGCTATCCACTCTATCCAAGCCTCTCATCACCTTATAAAAGCAAATTAATGTGGATGCTGGAATCTGAAACGAAAGAGAAAATGCTGGAAAATCTCAACAGGTCTGGCAGCATCTGTAGGGAGAGAAAAGAGCTAATGTTTCGAGTCCGAGGACTCTTTGTCAAAGCTGGCAAAGACCAGCTTTATGCCTTCTTAACAGCCCTACCAACCTGGGTGGCAACTTTGAGGGCTGTATGTACGTGGACCCCAAGATCCCTCTGTTCATCCACACTTCCAAGAATCCTGCCTTTAACCCTGTATTCAGCATTCAAATTTGACCTTCCAAAATGAATCACTTCACATTTATCTAGGTTGAATAGTTTTTTAAAAAATTCATTCACTGGATATGGGCATCACTGTCTAGGCCAGAGCTTTTTGACCATCCCTAATTGCCCTTGAACTATGTGGCTTGCTGGGGCATCTCAGAGTCAACTACATTTCTGTGGATCTGGAGTCACATGTAAGCCAGACCAGGTAAGGATGGTAGATTTTGTTCCCTAAAGGAAATTAGTGAAACATGTTTTTTTCGACAATAAACAATAGTTTCATCGTCTTCGTTAGACCTTTAATTGAATTCAAATTTTACCATCTGCTGTGGTGTATTAGGATCCTGGACGGGAACCCGACTATTTGCAATTCATAAAACTGAGCAAATGTTCCAGCACCCCAGGAGTGATAACACTGACCAATAGGTATAATTTATGTTAAAACAAACTTTAATTTAAACACAGGATTAACCACATTAGCAACAAAGAAATAGCTTTACAGTTAACATTTACAACAATTCTAAAGTAAAAGAGAAAACCGTAACTTCCTAAACCTGTCATGAATAAAGTTAACAACCAAGTTTCTACTTGCTTTTCTCTGTGCAGAATCTTTGGAGAGAGAACCTTTCAAGACCAAACTGAAACACCTCTGTTCAGATGAGAGTTCCAGGACAACCTGGCTCCTCCCATTAACTGCATCATCTGTACCCAAAGCATAAGGCATTCTTTGATCTCTTCTCACAAGATGTCCCTTGACTTGTTTAGCCAGGACCAAGCACAATAACCCTCAAAGTATCTATACCCCAGGGTCCTTCAAATGTAAACAATGCTCCATTAGACAGCATGGTGGCACGGTGGATAGCACTGCTACCTCACGTTGCCGAGGTCCCAGGTTCAATCCCGGCTCTGGGTCACTATCCGTGTGGAGTTTGCATATTCTCCCTGTGTTTGCGTGGGTTTCACTCCCACAACCCAAAGAGGTGCAGGGTAGGTGGATTGGCCATACTAAATTGCCCCTTAATTGGAAAAAATGAAGTGTGGTCGAACCAGGATTAAGAATTAAGAAAGAACAATATTCAATTAGCTAGCTATCTGTAAGGGCAGCGCGGTGGTGCAGTGGTTAGCACTGCTGCCTATGGTGCTGAAGACATGGGTTCGATCCCAGCTCCAAGTCACTGTGTGGAATTTTTGTTTTATAAATTTAGAGTACCCAATTGTTTTTTTTTCCCAATTAAGGGGCAATTTAGTATGACCAATCCACCTAACCTGCACATCTTTGGGTGTGAGGGTGAAACCCACGCAGACATGGGGAGAATGTGCAAACTCCATATGGACAGTGACCCAGAGCCGGTATTCAAACCCAGGTCCTCAGCTCCGCAGTCCCAGTGCTATCCACTGCGCCACATGCCGCCATGTGTGGAGTTTACACATTCCGTGTCTGCATGGGTTTCACCCACAACCCAAAGATGTGCAGGTTAGGTGGATTGGCCACACTAAATTGCCTCATAATTAGAAAAATAAATAATAATTGAGTACCCTAAATTTATTTTTAAAAAGCTAGCTATCTGTAAACAAGTAAATGGTTCTCAAGATCTATTAACAGAACATTTAACTGCAAATCAATGATTACCATCACAGGTGGTATTTGAACCGTCGTCCCCAGAGCATTAGTCTGGGTCACTAAATTACTAGTCCAGTGACAATACCACTACATCATCACCTTCTAATTTGTGCCTTACACATGGTGGACGGGCTTTGGGGAGTCGGGAGAAGTTACTCACTGCAGTATTCCTGGCCTGTGACTGGCACTGTAGCCACATTATTTATATGGCTGGTCCAATTGAGTTTCTGGTCAACAGTAACCCCAAGAAGTTGATGGTGGGGGATTCAGTGACGGGTGTGGGATATGATTTCTGAGTATTGTGTTAATGGCTGCACTGCCTGTATTCTCTAAATCACATCCACTTGTTCTTTGAAGGATTCAGATCAATCCAGTAAATGCAGTAGCAGAAAGCAGTTGAGGATTCGCAGAGGCCATGGCAGGAGCATGGAGGGTGCGCTTTCAGGAGACAATGACATTCGCACGATTGCCAGTCCACAACTACAGATTCCAAATAAGGAGCTGGTGAAATACCAAGGACCAAAGGTACAGTTTAGTCCTAAGCACAGTAATTAGGTTGTGTAGGCGGGGTTATCTTTCAATAGCTCCCTCTTTGCGGTCAGAAATATCCTATAATCTCAACCTGATACTCTGCATATTCTATAATTATCTCATAGCAACGTAAACTCACATCAGTTTAGAATGATTCACATAATCACCCCAGTTAGCACCTCAAAATTTGTTTATTGTCAAGTGTGAAAAAGATCACAGGTAACATTTCTATCATGGAATACTGTGTCATAGACATTGGGATACTGTGACTCTCTGCCACAGACACTGGGATACTGTGACTCTCACACCGACACTGGGATACTGTGACTCTCACACAGACACTGGGGTACTGTGACTTTCTGTCACAGACACTGGGGTACTGTGACTTTCTGTCACAGACACTGGGATACTGTGACTCTCACACAGACACTGGGATACTGTGACTCTCACACAGACACTGGGATACTGTGACTCTCACACAGACACTGGGATACTGTGACTCTCACACAGACACTGGGATACTGTGACTCTCACACAGACACTGGGATACTGTGACTCTCACACAGACACTGGGATACTGTGACTCTCACACAGACACTGGGATACTGTGACTCTCACACAGACACTGGGATACTGTGACTCTCACACAGACACTGGGATACTGTGACTCTCACACAGACACTGGGATACTGTGACTCTCACACAGACACTGGGATACTGTGACTCTCACACAGACACTGGGATACTGTGACTCTCTGCCACAGACACTGGGATACTGTGACTCTCTGCCACAGACACTGGGATACTGTGACTCTCACACCGACACTGGGATACTGTGACTCTCACACAGACACTGGGATACTGTGGCTCTCACACAGACACTGGGATACTGTGACTCTCACACAGACACTGGGATACTGTGACTCTCACACAGACACTGGGATACTGTGACTCTCACACAGACACTGGGATACTGTGACTCTCACACAGACACTGGGATACTGTGACTCTCACACAGACACTGGGATACTGTGACTCTCACACAGACACTGGGATACTGTGACTCTCACACAGACACTGGGATACTGTGACTCTCACACAGACACTGGGATACTGTGACTCTCACACAGACACTGGGATACTGTGACTCTCTGTTACACACTGGGATACTGTGACTCTCACGCCGACACTGGGATACTGTGACTCTCTGTCACAGACACTGGAATACTGTGACTCTCTGTTACACACTGGGATACTGTGACTCTCACGCTGACACTTGGATACTGTGACTCTCACACCGACACTGGGATACTGTGACTCGCTGTCACAGACACTGGGATACTGTGACTCCCTGTCACAGACACTGGGCTGCTATGACTTAGACACAAACACTGGGATGCTGTGACTTACACACAGACACTGGGATACTGTGACTCTTACACAGACACTGGGATACTGTGACTCCCTGCCACAGACACTGGGATACTGTGACTCCCTGCCACAGACACTGGGATCCTGTTAGTCTCTCCCACAGACACTGGGATCCTGTTAGTCTCTCCCTCAGACACTGGGATCCTGTTAGTCTCTCCCTCAGACGCTGGGATCTTGTTAGTCTCTCCCACAGACACTGGATTCCTGTTAGTCTCTCCCACGGACACTGGGATCCTGTTAGTCTCTCCCACGGACACTGGGTTCCTGTTAGTCTCTCCCATGGACACTGGGATCCTGTTAGCCTCTCCCATGGACACTGGGATCCTGTTAGCCTCTCCCACAGACACTGGGATCCTGTTAGTCTCTCCCACAGACACGGGGATCCTGTTAGTCTCTCCCACAGACACTGGGATCCTGTTAGTGTCTCCCTCAGACTGGGATCCTGTTAGTCTCTCCCATAGACACTGGGATCCTGTTAGTCTCTCCCATAGACACTGGGATCTTGTTAGTCTCTCCCACAGACACTGGGATCCTGTTAGTCTCTCCCACAAACACTAGGATCCTGTTAGTCTCTTCCACAGACACTGGTATCCTGTTAGTCTCCCTCACAGATACTGGGATCCTGTTAGTCTCCCTCACAGATACTGGGATCCTGTTAGTCTCCCTCACAGATACTGGGCTTCTATTACTGTCTTGCATAGTTACTGTTAAGGCAGAGATGTTTAAAGCACCAATATAGTCGGCCATACTTCTGGAGGATCAGTACTGAGCTATTTCCTCCATCCTTTCTGTGGAATGGGCTCATGTAGTTGGCTGATCTGCTCCTGCACTTCTGTCCTTTATGTTGCATCGTTTCCATCCCTCCGTGGTATTGTGGAGTTTTGTTAACATTCTCTCTGGTTACAGGACTTGCCGCAGTTTCTGGAGCAGATCGGCTGCTTGAAGTATCTGCACATCCTTGAGGAGCAGGATGTGGATTTGCGAATATTCCTCACTCTGACAGAAACTGATCTGAAAGAAGTAGGCATTACGTGAGTAGGTGCTACATGAACAGGTAGAACAAAGGTGTAGGGCACATGGTACTGCTGTGTTGTTACTGGGCGAGTGAGGAATTCAGAGAATGTTTTCGAGATAGTTTCTTAGAACAGCACATTCTGGAGCCAATCAGCGAGCCGGCTGTAGTGGACCTGGTATTGTGCAACAAAATAGAATGAATTGTTAACTTCATAGTGAATGCACCCTTAGGGAGAGAAGAGTCCATCAAAGACTAGTATTTTAAACTTAAAATAGAGCAATTATGAGGGCATGAAAGTGCGGCGAATGAAAGTGAACTGAGGTTAAGCTATATGTCAGTAAAGAGGCTGTGGCTGATATTTAAAGGGCTATTTCACAATACACAGAATAGATACATCCCAATGAGAAAGAATAATTCCAATGGGAAGACTCATCACCCATGGTTAACAAATAAAGTATCAAACTAAAAGTAAAAGAACAAGATGGGTGCTAGGACAGAAGATTGGACAGAGTATAAAGAACAGCAAAAATGACAAAAAGATTAATAAGGAAGAAAAAATTAGAGTACGAAAGAAAGATAGAAAAATAAAGACGGTTAGTAAAAGCTTATATAGATATTAAATTTTTTTTTTAAAGTTAACAAAGTGCAGCATTAGCCCTATAGAAAATCCATCTGGGGAAATTGATAATGGAAAATAGGGAGATAGCGGATTAGTTGAACGGGTATTTTATGTCATCATTATTAACATCCCAGAAATTTTGAGCAGCACGGTGACACAGTGATTAGCATCGCTGCCTCACAGTGCCAGGGACTCGGGTTCGATTCCTACCCTAGGTGACAGTCTCTATGGAATTTGCATATTCTCCCCGTGTCTGTGTGGATTTCCTCCGGGCGCTCCAGTTTCCTCCCAATGTCCAAAGGTGTGACGCTGAGGTAGATTGGCCAGGCTAACATTGCCCCTCAATGTCCAAAAGGTTAGGTGGGGTCACTGGGTTATGGGGATAGGGCGTGGGCATAGGTAGGGTGCTCTTTCGGAGGGTCAGTGCAGACTTGATGGGCCAAATGGCTTCCTTCTGCACTGTAGGCATTCTATAATTTCATGATAAATAGCTGTAAATCAGGAAATGGAAGGGAGGGAGGAATACAGAAAAATCACAATCACCAGGGAAGTGGTCTCAAAATAATGGCTAGTGAGATAGTTGATGGATTGGTTTTAATTTTCCAAAATTCCCTAAATTCATGGACGGTTCCATTAGATTGGAAAATAGCAAATGTAACTTCTTTATTCAAAAAGGGAAGGATACAGAACATAGGAAACTACAGGCCATTTAGATTAACATCTGTCATAGGGAAAATCTTAAAAGCTATAATTAGATGTTACAGCCGGTCACTTAGAAAAACTCAAGGCAATCAGGCAGAGTCAACATGGTTTTGTGAAAGGGAAACACACTTAACCAATTTATTGGAGTTCTTTGAAGGTGTCACATGTGGTGTGGATAAAGAAGAACCTGCGAATGTACTGTACTTAGATTTCCAGAAGACATTTGATAAGGTGCCACATCAAAGGTTACTGCAGAAAATAAAAGCTCATGGTGTAGGGCATAAATTATTGGCATTGATAGAAAATTGGCTAGCTCACAGGAAACAGAATGTTTGCATAAATGGGTTTCTTTCTAGTTGGCAGGATGTAATGAGGCCTTGGGGATGGGGCCTCAACTTTGTACAATCTACATAAATGACTTGGATGAAGGGACTAAAGGTATTGTTGCAAAGTTTGCTGATGACGCAAAGATAGGTAGGAAAGTATATTGTGAAGAGGACATAAGGAGGCTACAAAAGGATATAGATTGGCTAAATAAGTGGGAAACGATCTAGCAAATGGAGTACAATGTGGGCAAATGTGAAATGGTCAATTTTAGCAGGAATAATTTTTAAAAACTTATTATCTAAACGGGGAGAGATTCAGTGGGATCTGGGCGCATGGGTCTTTGTGCATGAGTCACAAAAGCTAGTATGCAGTGATAGAATTATTCCTGTTTATTTCCTTTGTTCTAATTTCTTTTCTTTTTAAAAAATTTTCATCCTGGACCTATAATTGGGATGTGCCTTTAAGCAGAAGTCTCAAAGTTAAACAGCTTGCTTGCCAAGACACTGTATTCCCAGGTTTTGTATTTTGGAGAGGAGAAACCAGACTCCTTGGCACTGAGTGGATCTTAGGAGCCAGGTTTGGAGAGGGTCGCTTCGATTGGTTAACTTGCAACCATAGGTTGCCAGGGACAGTTATCTGCCTGACAATGGTCAGTGATTGGTTCCTGCATATGCTTTCTGAGAGAACTGAGCAGAAGTGTTTAGACAGAAGTGAAAGGAATGCTCTCTCGCTCTCACTTTCTCTCTCCCTCCCCTGCTTGCTGAAGTGGAAGAACTGCAAGCAGTGAGTGCCTGACACATTCTTTGCTGTAAACCAGAAATTATCTCAAGTCATAGAATCATAGAATTTACAGTGCAGAAGGAGGCCATTCGGCCCATCGAGTCTGCACCGGCTCTTGGAAAGAGCACCCTACCAAAACCCACACCACCCATAACCCAGTAACCCCACTCAATCAACACTAAGGGCAATCTTTGGACACTAAGGGCAATTTAGCATGGCCAATCCACCTAACCTGCACATCTTTGGACTGTGGGAGGAAACCGGAGCACCCGGAGGAAACCCATTAGTCTAGAAGGAAGAAGTACCAAAACGAAAGCTTGAACTTCAGAAAGACATTGACTGGAAGTCATCCCAGTGCATCAAAGATCCTTATCCTTTTATTTATTTTTTATATTTTATTTCCCTTTCCACCACCCTTTCCCCTCTGTGCTGTTTGTCTGCTTGTGTGTGTGTGTGTGCATAGAGAGTAAGTGTAAGAGTAAGGGACAAGTTAAGAAGATGGGGTTGGGAAAGGGGTAGTAGATAGTCAGTTACATTTTCTGTCCGTTTAATTATAATCCTGTACATAATAAAAGGTTACTTGTGTTTTGAAGTTGCAAACCTGGTGACTGTAGTTTATTGGGCTCAACCAGGGACCTTGGGTATTTTAAATTAAATCTAATTTCACCTGTGTTGTGATTCCGGATCAAGTGGGACTGGAATTGACTGTGCACTAGCCCAGGGTGTTGTGACAGCAGGTACAGCAAGTAATTAGGAACGCTAATAGAATATAATTGTTTATTGTGAAAGAATTGAATATAAAAGTAGGGAAGTTATGCTTCAACTGTACAGGGCATTAATGAGACCACATCTGGAGTACTGTGTACAGTATTGGTCTCCATATTTAAGGTGAAGATGCAAATGCATTAGAAACAGTTCAGAGAAAGTTAACAAGACTAAAGGTTGGACTGGTTAGGCTTTTATCCACTGGAGTTTAGAGCAGAAAGAGGCAACTTTATTGAAACCTTTAGGATCCTGAGGGGTATGGACAAGGTGGAAGTGAAGAGGATGTTTCCTTTTGTGGGAGAATCTAGAACTAGGGGTCACTTTTAAAAATAAGGGGTCGCTCATTTAAGATAGAGATGAGGAGGAGATTTTTGTTTCAGGATTGTGTGCCTTTGGAACTCTCTTCTTCAAAAGGAAGCAGAGTCTTTGAAAATGATTAATGAAGAGCTAGATGGATTCTTGATTATCAAGGGGGTGAATGGTAATTGGGGGTAAACAGGAATAAGGGGTTGAGGTTACAATCAGATCAGCCGTGATCTTATTGAATGGCGGAGCAGGCTCGAAGGGCCGATTGGCCTACTCCCCCTCCTAATTTGTGTGTTCATATATATGTTTATATGTCTAGGGAGGATTAGTGAAAGGTATTAGTTGGAGGGTGGTGGGAGGCAGTGGGAGGTGGCATGAGATCAGTGATAAAGTTCTGGGAGTGTGATTTATTGCTGGTGTCCCTCTCTGCAGGTTGTTTGGACCTAAAAGAAAGATGACGGCTGCGATTGCCCGCTGGCATAGTAACGCCCTGCCTCTCAATAATACCCTAGAGCAGGTCTACGCTGACCGGCTGGAGACAGAAATGCAGGAAATGGCAATTCAGCTTCATAAGGTGCAATTTATTTCATTTGACTGAAAATAATTAAACTATATCTGTGATGAAACTCATGATTTGAGGTATTGATTTTCATGGGCAAATACAGCACAGGTGAGATACCGAGTAAAACTCCCTCTGCACTGTCCCATCACAGATTTCCAGGGCAGGTACAGCATGAGTTCAACAGGTTAAATACAAAGTAAAACTCCAGTCACACTGTTTCCATCAAATACTCCCAGGTACAGGATGGATTAGATATAGGGTAAAGCTCCCTCTACACCGTCCCATCAAACATTGTCCCATCAAACATCCCCAGGGCAGCAGGGCAGGTACAGCACAGGTTAGATACAAAGGAAGACTCCCTTTACACTGTCCCATCAAACACTCCCATGTAGAAGATGGATTAGATATAGAGTAAATCTCCTTTTGCATTCCAAGGCAGGTACAGGACGGCACAGACGCAGAATAAAACTACCTCTACACTATCCCATCAAATGCTCCCAGGCCAGTTACAGGATAGATTCAATACAGCTGCCTCTACACAGTCCCATCAAACACTCTCATGGTGGCTTCATCAGGGGTTAGATACAGAGTAAAGATCCCTCTACACTGCTCAGTTTTCAGGAGGTGTGTGAATGTGAACATTCTGAGCAGCCAGAAGCAGGCCTAACTCTAGTCTCTGGGTCAGTTCATTTTTAAAAAAATATATATTTATTAAAGTTTTTAACACAATTTTTCTCCCTTACAAACAATACCCCCCCCCCCCCGTAACAAGAAAAAAAACGAGAAATTGCACGGAGCAAGATATATACATGGCAAAATAGTATATTTACATAGCTTTGTACACTGGCTCTCTCCCGTACGTGCCAGTTTCCCCGACTCTTCATGTTATCTCTTGCTCATCCACCCCCCCCCCCTCTCCAGGCAGTCTCTCTCCTCCCCCCCCCCCACCCCCCAGGTTGCTGCTGCTGCTGACCGACCTTCCTCTAACGCTCCGCGAGATAGTCTAGGAACGGTTACCACCGCCTGTAGAACCCCTGCGCAGACCCTCTCAAGGCGAACTTATTCCTCTCCAACTTTATGAACCCAGCCATATCGTTTATCCAGGCCTCCACGCTGGGGGGCTTCGTCTCCTTCCACATTAGCAAGATCCTTCGCCGGGCTACTAGGGACGCAAAGGCCAGAATGCCGGCCTCTTTCGCCTCCTGCACTCCCGGTTCGTCCACTACTCTGAATATTGCTAGCCCCCAGCTTGGCTTGACCCGGACTTTCACCACCTGAGATATTGCTCCCGCCACTCCTCTCCAGAACCCCTCCAGTGCCGGGCATGACCAAAACATATGGACATGGTTTGCCGGGCTCCCTGAGCACCTTTCACATCTGTCCTCTACCCCAAAGAACCTGCTCAACCTCGCCCCTGTCAGGTGAGCTCTGTGAACCACCTTAAATTGTATCAGGCTGAGCCTGGCACACGAGGAGGAGGAATTAACCCTACCTAGGGCATCCGCCCACAGACCTTCCTCGATCTCCTCCCCCAGCTCCTCCTCCCATTTACCCTTCAACTCTTCTACCAACACCTCCCCCTCTTTCATCTCCTGGTATATCGCCGACACCTTGCCCTCTCCAACCCATACGCCCGAGATCACCCTGTCTTGAATTTCTTGTGCCGGGAGCAACGGGAATTCCCTCACCTGTCGCCTTCAAAAGCCCTCACCTGCATATATCTAAAGGCATTTCCCGGGGGTAACTCAAACTTCTCCTCCAGTGCCCCTAGGCTCGCAAACGTTCCGTCAATGAACAGGTCCCCCATTCTTCTGATCCCCGCCCGATGCCAGCTCTGGAACCCCCCGTCCATCTTCCCCGGGATAAACCGATGGTTACCCCTGATCGGGGACCACACCGATGCTCCCATTGCGCCCCTGTGCCGTCTCCACTGGCCCCAGATCCTTAGCGTTGCCGCCACCACCGGGCTCGTGGTATACTTTGTCGGCGAGAGCGGCAGCGGTGCCGTCACCAACGCCCCCAGACTCGTTCCTTTGCAGGACGCCATCTCTCCCTCCATAACCCACTTGCGGATCATCGACACATTTGCTGCCCAGTAATAGCTCCCCAGGTTTGGCAGCGCCAACCCTCCTCGGTCCCTACTGCGTTCCAGGAACCCTCTCCTTACCCTCGGGGTCTTATTCGCCCACACAAACCCCATAATACTCCTGCCTACTCTCTTAAAAAAGGCCTTGGTGATCACGATGGGAAGGCACTGAAACACAAACAAAAACCTCGGAAGGACCACCATTTTGACCGATTGCACTCTACCCGCCAGCGAGAGCATGTCCCATCTTTTAAAATCATCCTCCATTTGCTCCACCAACCTCGTCAGATTCAGTTTATCTAGGGCCCCCCAGCTCCTGGCTATCTGGATCCCCAGATACCGAAAGCTCCCCTCCGCCCTCCTCAGCGGTAGGTCCCCTATCCCTCTTTCTTGGTCCCCCGCCTGTAATACAAAGAGCTCACTCTCCCCTACATTGAGCTTATAGCCCCAAAACTCCCCAAACTCCCTTAGAGTCTGCATGACCTCCACCATCCCCTCCATTGGATCCGCCACGTACAGCAACAGGTCATCCGCATATAGCGACACCCGATGCTCTTCTCCCCCTCGGACCACCCCCTCCATTTGTTAGACTCCCTCAATGACATGGCCAATGGTTCGATCGCCAATGTGAACAACAGGGGGGACAGGGGGCACCCCTGCCTCGTCCCTTGGTGCAGCCGAAAGTACTCCGACCTCCGCCGGTTCGTCACTACACTCGCCACCGGGGCTCTGTAAAGGAGCTTAACCCAACTGATAAACCCTCCCCCGAACCCAAACCTACGCAGCACCTCCCAGAGATATTCCCACTCTACTCGGTCAAAGGCCTTCTCCGCGTCCATAGCTGCCACTATCTCCGCTTCTCCCTCCACCGATGGCATCATTATCACGTTTAAGAGCCGCCGCACATTGGTGTTTAGCTGCCTACCCTTTACAAATCCTGTCTGGTCCTCATGAATCACCCCTGGGACACAGTCCTCGATCCTCGTGGCCAGCACTTTTGCCAGCAACTTTGCATCCACATTAAGGAGCGAGATTGGCCTGTACGATCCACATCGCAGTGGGTCCTTGTCCCGCTTTAGGATCAACAAAATTGTCGCTTCCGACATTGTCGGAGGTAGGGTCCCCTCCTCTCTTGCCTCGTTAAAGGTCCTCACTAATAGCGGGGCCAACAGGTCTACGTACTTCCTGTAGAACTCCACCGGGAACCCGTCCGGCCCCGGGGCCTTCCCCGCCTGCATGCTCCCCAAACCCTTGCTCAGCTCCTCCAACCCAATTGGTGCCCCCAGACCAGCCACTTATTGCCCCTCCACCCTCGGGAATCTCAGCTGGTCTAGGAATCGTCTCATACCCTCTTCCCCCGCTGGGGGCTGGGATCTGTACAGCTCTTCATAGAAGGCCTTAAATATCTTGTTTATTTTCGTCGCACTCCGAACCGTGGCTCCCCTTCCATCTTTGACTCCCCCTATTTCCCTCGCTGCCATCCTTTTACAGAGCTGGTGTGCCAGCATCCGACTAGCCTTTTCCCCATACTCATAGGTCGCCCCCTGCGCTTTCCTCCACTGTGTCTCCGCCTTCACTGTGGTCAACAGGTCAAACTCCGTCTGGAGCCGTCGTCTTTCCCCAAGTAATCTTTCCTCCGGGGCCTCTGCGTATCTCCTGTCCACTCTCAAAATCTCCCCCACTAACCTCTCCCTTTCCATACCCTCTGTCTTCTCCCTATGAGCCCTAATGAAGATTAGCTCTCCCCTGACCACTGCCTTCAACGCCTCCCATACCACCCCTACTTGCACCTCCCCGTTGTCGTTGGCCTCCAGGTACCTTTCAATACACCCCCTCACCTTCCCACACACCCCCTCGTCCGCCAGCAGTCCCACATCCAGCCGCCACAGCGGGCGTTGGTCCCTCTCCTCTCCCAGCTCCAGTTCCACCCAGTGCGGGGCATGGTCCGAAACGGCTATGGCCGAATACTCCGTCCCCTCCACCCGCGGGATGAGAGCCCTGCCCAGAACAGGTAGGCTTTGTGTACATGGGAAAAGAAAGAAAATTCCCTGGCCTGCGGCCTTGCAAACCGCCATGGGTCCACTCCCCCCATCTGATCCATAAACCCCCTAAGTACCTTGGCCGCCGCCGGCCTCTTTCCAGCCCTTGATTTGGAGTGGTCCAGTGCTGGGTCCAACACTGTATTGAAGTCCCCTCCCATTATCAGGCCTCCTTTCTCCAGGTCCAGAATGTGCCCCAACATGCGCTTCATGAATCCTGCATCATCCCAGTTCGGGGCGTACACGTTTACCAACACCACCCACGTCCCTTGCAGCCTACCGCTCACCATTACATATCGCCCTCCATTGTCCACCTCAATAGTCTTGGCCTCAAATGACACCCGCTTTCCCACTAATATTGCCACCCCTCTATTCTTTGCGTCCAGTCCCGAGTGGAATACCTGTCCTACCCATCCCTTTCTTAACCTCACCTGGTCCGCCACCTTCAGGTGAATCTCTTGGAGCATGACCACGTCCGCCTTCAGTCCCTTTAAGTGCGCGAACACTCGAGCCCTCTTCACCGGCCCATTCAGCCCCCTCACGTTCCACGTTATCAGCCGGATTGGACAGCCATCTCCTTTTCTGGGCCAGTCCCGTGTCCACGCCTCCCTCACCCTCCAGTCCCCCAGACAGGGGACCCCTGTCCCGACCACCACTTCTATATCCCATTCCCTTTCGGCCAGTGCAGCAGCAACCCTTTTTCTCTCTCTCCCTCTCTCTTTCCCCCCCCCCCCCCCCCCCCCCCCCCCCCCCCCCCCCCGCGCTAGACCCCCGTCTAGCTTTTTTGCTCCCCCCATGTCACTCCCGTAAGTCAGCTGACACCTGCTGACCCCGGCTACCCCCGCTATCCCTTTGACCTCCCCGTGTGGGAGTTCCCCCTCCCACCTTTCTTCCCGCACGCGGGAAAAACCAAACCCCGCGCTTTCCAAAGCCCGTTCCGCCCCCTCTGGCGCAGCTCCTGTCGCGGCCTTGTCTCTCTCCCCCAGCCCATGTAACATTTCCTGCGCGTGATTGTGATTGACCCTCTATATACAACAACCATCACACATCAAACCTCAAATATCCCCCCCACCCTCACAAACCCTCAGTTAGAGTCCAACTTTTCAGTTTGTATAAATGTCCACGCCTCTTCAGGCGTTTCAAAGTAGTAGTGTTGGCCCTTGTATGTGACCCACAGTCGCGCCGGCTGTAGCATTCCGAATTTCACTTCTTTCCGGTGCAACAACGCTTTGGCCTGGTTGAAACCCGCTCTCCGCTTTGCAACCTCCGTGCTCCAGTCCGGGTATATTCGGATCTCTGCATTGTCCCACTTGCTGCTCCGCTCCTTCTTGGCCCATTTCAGGACCCACTCTCTGTCTGTGAACCGGTGGAACCTCACCACCATCGCTCTTGGCGGCTCATTTGCCCGGTGCCTCCTCGCCAGCACCCGGTGTGCCCCGTCCAACTTCAGCCGCCTCGAAGGGGCCTCCTTGCCCATCATCGCCCCGAGCATCGTGCTCGCGTATGCCCCGGCATCGGCCCCCTCCGCTCCTTCAGGGAGACCCAGGATCCGCAGATTCTTTCTCCTCGACCTGTTCTCCAGGTCTTCGAGTCTTCCCGCCCACCTCCTGTGCAGCACCTCGCTCTGCTCCACTCTCGCCACCAGGCCCGAGATCTCGTCCTCGTTCTGACCAACTCTTTTTTGTACCTCCTGGATCCGAACCTCGTGGGCCTTCTGGGTGATCCCTAGTCCTTCGATCGCCGAAAGCATAGGCGCCAGCATTTCCTTACGCATCTCCTCGCAATGCTCCTCGAAGCAGTGCCTAATAAACTCTTGCATCTCCAGTTTGTCTCTGGCCGCCGCCATTCTATCTTTCTTCCCCGGTCCTTCCCGCTGCTCCAGCTCCTGCAGCTCACCTTTGTCTCTGGCCGCCGCCATTTTTTCTTTTTTCCCCGGTTTTTCCCGTTGCTTCAATACCACTTTTGTGGCCGTTGCGCTTCGAGTCCGTTTCATGCAAGTTGGAGGGGGACCTCCATCTTACCTTCCACGGGTTAGTTTTTTTTAAAAAATCCCGTTGGGGCTCTTCTAGTGAGCCCGAAAGTCCGTGGTAGCGGGAGCTGCCGAATCGTGCGGCTCAGCTCCGCATTGCCGCACCTGGAAGTCTGGGTCAGTTCATTGAAGATTTGTGGTTCTTTTATCAGAAGTGTGAAGAAGTGGAGTTGATGAAGGGACGAGTATCACAGGAGCAGGAGCTGCGCGCCGTGGTGGAAGGGTTTTTAATGGAGGATAAAATGGCCCGGAAACAACAACAGAAACAGATTGAAGATACACAGAGGGTCTGTCGAGACACAGCAGTTATCCTTGAGCAAATCAAGTGAGTCAGTGCTATCTGTCACCATGGATATGGAATTCCTAATGGGCTGCATGTGTAATGGTGCCTGGAGTGAGGAAGCTCGAAGTAATGTTACCAAGGGCTGATTATGTGATGGATTGTGGGTGGGGTTCTCCATCGACTGATGCCGAAATCGGGAAACGGATTGGGCAGAGAATCAGTTCCGATGCCGAAATAGCTGCGGGTGTCGATTTCACGCCAAATTGCAATTTCCCGTCGCCTCAACAGCGACATCAATGTGTTCCAGAATGCACGTCCAGTAAACACCCTTGACATATCATTCGGGGCCCAACCTGGTATTCTCCGGGGCCTCTGCGATTCTCCGCCTCCGATGGGCCGAGTTCCCGGCGGCAAGGTTCACTTGTGCTTTTAAAAATCGTGAAACTGGCATCGTGGCCGATGAGGGAGAGAGAGGAGGTAGGACACTGAGAGGCGCGACTGTGGGCTGCTGGGCTGGACACTGGCTGGGGTGGGGTGAGGACCCTGTCAGTGCTGGGGGGGGGGGGGGGGATGGGGGAACAGGCCGTGGGGCCTGGGTGACTCCCCATGGGACTGTTGCAGTGTCCTAGCACGGGCCGCCATTGCCGCGGCCTGCAAGGCAGCCTTTTTACTGCGCACCCACTGACCACCCACCTTGGCCTTGGTTCTGCAGAGTGCCACTAGCCATAAGGATGCTATCCATCCTGCACCTCCGCACCCCCCCACCCCCTCCCCTCCACCTCACCCTCTGCCATACCACCCCCCCTTTACCCAACCGGGCTGCTGCGTCCTCCACAACATCGTGCAGCAGAGGGGCGATGTGCCAGAGGAGGAGGCGGAACTGCAGGCCTGGTCCAACGAGGAGGATTGGGGGGGAGGGCGAGGATGGATAGGTCACGGGACCCAGGCAGGCACGAGAGGCCGCATGATATGCAGGACCAACGCGCATAGGACTCTCTGATCACCTCCAGGTTCGCCAACTGGATGGGGAAACTGGCCAGGAGCACGGATACCACATCCCGCCCCAGTGACCCCCACACCTGCAACCTCTCTGTGATATTTACATAAATATTTATCTGTAAATATCACAAATATCTGCACAACTATTTACAGCTACATGTTCTAGCCCCTACAACTAAACTGAGCCCTGAACCCATGCAAACTTGTGTCTAACTTTCTGGCCTCACGGGTCCTAAAACTGCCTCTAGGTGGGTCCCCAGATGGTACATCAAGAGTTGAGGCGGCCTGCTGTGATTCCCACCCTGCGACCTGTTTCCCCATTGGTGGGCATCTTCTGGGGTGACAGGTCCTGGATGGGCCCAGCTGCTGTTCGGGTGTCCCAGATGGCGTGCTGCCGTCTAGTTCTGTCCGCTGCCCACCAGATGCGCCAAGGACAAGCGGGGGTAGTCTGAGGCGCAGTGGTGTTCTGGCATCTACCCTGCAGGAGTCACAAGCACAGTTCCCATCAGCTCCTCCTCACTCGGGGTGCCCGATGGCTCCGGGCTCCTCCATGGGACGGGGTTGTGAGCAGAACTATCCTCTGATGCTCCCCCGCCACCTGACGCCACGGGTCCTGGAGGCCCACTCCTGGTCTTGACCAGGGTCTGCATGCTCACGGCCATGAAGCAGAGGATGTAGAACATCGCCGTATGGGACTGCGCCACATCACCCATTAGCTGTACCACCACCTTCCGGGTCTGTGTCGCATCAACTGGTGACTGTGCCACCTCCCTCTGGGACTGTGTCTGCGCCACTTCGGCCAATGTCTGGGCAATGCTGCCGACGTTCCCAGCCAAGGCCTGCTGTGACTGGGCCACGCTCCAGTGTGCCCCTGCAATTTCCAGGTGGCTCTGGCACATGTCTGCCTGTAAGGCAGCAACTCTGTCCTGGGCCTCGGCCAGTGCCTTCAAAGAATGCTCCAGGCCTTGGACATGCTGATCCACAGCCACAACCCTCGCCCCTAATGCCTCCACTGCCAACGCCACCCGTGTGATGTTGGCCTAGGTGGCATGCATGTTTCGCACCACCTCCTCCTACACGCGGTTGGACTCCTCCAACTGCACCCCACACATTGACTCGTGTCAGCCCCCTGAGAGTCAATCGCGAAACCAGTGAATCCTGCACCATTTCTCATTGGAATTGATTGTTGGGCGGCACGGTGGCCCAGTGGTTATAGAAGCATAAAATTTACAGTGCAGAAGGAGGCCACTGCTGCCTACGGCGCTGAGGACCCGGGTTCGATCCAGGCCCCGGGTCACTGTCCATGTGGAGTTTGCGCATTCTCCCTCTGTCTGTGTGGGTCTCACCCCCACAACCCAAAGGTGTGCAGGTTAGATGGATTGGCCACACCAAATTGCCCCTTAACTGGGAAAAAATATAATTGGCTACTCTAAATTATAAGAAAAAAAAGGAATTGATTGTGTTCCACATGGTGCCGGTGCTAGCCCCTCAACAGTCACTGAATCGGTCCAGGTGTCGCTTCAGTTTTGCTGTCGTGGAACTCCACGAATCCTGCCCCGGCGTCAACACTTAGTATCAGGAACGGAGAATTCCGCTGTGTATGTTTTACAGTGACTGTGTAACAGATGTCATGGGCTACATGTGTAACAGATGTCATGGACTACATGTGTAACAGTCTGGTTATGACTTGGGTGCAGATGGGGAAGACAATATCTTCAGACAACAACATGGTAGGGAGCCAAAGTTGTTGCTGTGTAATGTGTTTGATCAGTGTCTCAGTGTCGGCTGATGTAGGCTCAGTCCCTAACCCCTGAACGACCCAAGCATCTTCTCAGTTTGGGGGAACAGTTTCTCATCACTTTATCCTCTTTGCCAGGGCTTGTCAATCTGAGCTATCGGCCCGATTCAAAGATGGCAATGGACAGAGGAGGAAAGCAGAGCTCTGGAAGCAACCACGAAAAACACAGGAAGGTTGGTAATGGCTTAGTAAGGGGCTGTGCATGTAACACCAATTACCACATGAGCAGTGTGTGGTAACTAACAGTGTTGCTGTACTATCCCAATGCACCAGACAAACTGAAGGTGCTGACTCCTTGGGAAACAATATCAAGGGTATTGTCACCTTCATATGTAAATGCACACGGTGAATGATATAGAATATGCCATCATATCTCAGCTCCATCTTGACCTCACTTGACGGTATTGGGAAGGAATGCTACCTGATTATGTCTCCCAGATCCATTTGCCTCCCTGGCCCCCATAACAGAAGGAACAGTGGGGTCGATTTTAACAACCCGGTCTCCACCTACATTTCTTGAGGAGTCCTGAATGGATGATATTTATAGTTGGTTATTGATTCGGACCTTGATCATGTCCTTCAGTCATTCAGTTCCATGTTTGGAAGGGGAGAAGGTAAGAAATTGAGCTAAAAAATAACAGCCCTTTGATAGCACTTTCCTATCTGAGTCAGGAGGTTATGAATTTGGCAGCACTGTGGCACAGTGGTTAGCACTGCAGCCTCAGAGCTCCAGGGACCCGGATTCAATTCCAGCCTCTTGTGACTGCCTGTGTGGAGTTTGCACTTTCTCCCCATGTCTGTGTGGATTTCCTCTGGGTGCTCTGGTCTCCTCCCACAGTCCAAAGATGTGCAGGTTAGGTGATTGGCCATGCTAAATTGCTCCTTAGTGTCCAAAAGGTTAGGTCGGGTTACTGGGTTTACGGGGATAAGGTGGTGGCATGGGCTTAAGAGGATGCGCCTTCCAAGGGCCGGTGCAGACTCGATGGGCCAAATGACCTCCTTCTGCACTGTAAATTCTATAATTCAAGCTCCACGATTAACTATTTTAGAAATAGACTTCCGGTGGCTGCAATGGAGTGAGCGGTCGCACATTAAAAAAAATAAAAATAAAATTTAGAGTACCCAATTATTTTTTTCCAATTAAGGGGCAATTTAGCGTGGCCAATCCACCTATATTGCACATCTTTGGCTTGTTGGGGTGAAACCCACGCAGACACGGGGAGAATGTGCAAACTCCACACGGACAGTGACCCAGGGCCGGGATTTGAACCCGGGTCCTCAGCGCCGTAGGCAGCAATGCTAACCACTGCGCCACCGTGCTGCCCACAGCTGTCGCACATTTGATGGCTCCTGCTCAAAGTGGATTTTTTGGGTCTTTTCCCCGCTCCGAAGGATTAAGTATTTGACGGCAGGAGGTGCAGGAGTGCCTGTGGAAGGTTTTATTCCTCTGGTGCGCCTGATGGATGGATCCACAAGCTAGGAGTGGGGCAAGAAGAAAAGAGCTGCTGGAACAGGGAGAGTCTTTGTGGTGTGGCACAGGATAAGATGGCAGTGGGCAAGGGAGCTGCCCTGCCCACCCAGTGGTCAATCGAGCAGCTAATAGAGTTCCTAAGATGGCCACGGTGTTGGAACTGATTAATTTGGGGATCGAGAGAGTGGAACAGAGGCTGGAGTCCCAGGGCTGGGCGGTCAGAAAATGGAGGAGGCAGTGGGGGAGCATGAGGCGCAGTTGGCCTCATTGGTGGCCAAGGTGGGGATGATATGGGAGACCCAAAAGAGGCTGCATGTGAAAGTGGAGGATCTGGAGAAACGCTCTAGAAGACAAAATCTGAGGATCGTGGGGATGCTCAAAGACAATTTAAGGTGCGGAGGCCGCCATGTACTTGGCCAAAATGTTGGAGAAGCTGATTGGGGAGGGGGCTTTTGACTGGTCCCTGGAGGTCGACCTAGCGCACAGGGCGCTGATGAGGAGACCACAGGCGGACGAGCTGCCACGGGCAATGGAGATGCAGTTGCATCGCTTTCTGGATAAGGAGAAGATTCTCCGATGGGTGAGGCAGACTAGGAAGTGAACCTGGGAAGGGAATAAGCTGCGGGGTGTACCAGGACCTGGGGGCAAAACTGCCCAAAGAGGAGAGCTGGGTTTAACCGGATCAAGGCTGCCCTCTTTAAAAAGGGGGTGAAGTTCGGAGTACTCTACCCGGCCCATCTCTGGGTGACTTTCCGGATGGGTGAGTACTATTTTGGCACGCCAGAAGACGCGATGGAGTTCATGAGGGACAATGAACTGGGAGGAGAGTGAGGGCATTGAACTTTGGTGGAGCTTGTGCGTGTGTTTTTTGAAAAGTTTTTTTTTAAAAAAAGGTTTTTGATGAAATGAATGAAATGAAAATCGCTTACTGTCACAAGTAGGCTTCAAATGAAGTTACTGTGAAAAGCCCCTAGTCGCCACATTCCAGCGCCTGTTTGGGGAGGCCGGTACGGGAAGGCTGATGGCAGGGTTTCTGGAGGGCAGGCTTTTCATGGGGGAACATCGAGGGTGCAGGCCATCATTTGGGGGTACATGGAGTTAAACGACACAGGGGAGGCTGCTGCCGCCAAGCTGTGGGAGGCTCTTAACGCGGTGGTTAGGGGGGGTTTTATTCAGTTTTGGCGCATAGGGAGAAAGCAGAGCGTGTGGAGATGGCAAGGCTTGTAGATTAGATCCTGAGGGTGAATAGGGCATATTCGGCAGCTCCTGTTGAAGGAGAGGCAGAGGCTCCAGATGGTATTTGGGTTAGTGTCCACGGGGAAGGCGGTGGGGCAGGGGAGCAGTGTATAACTATGGGGAGAAGGCGAGCAGGATGCTGGCCTACCAGCTGAGGAAGCAAGAGGCGGCGAGGAAGATTGACAGAGTAAAGGATGATAAGGGCAGGGTAGTGTTGGACCCAGAGAGTGTGAATGGCATGTTTGAGGCATTTTATAGGAGATTATACGAGTCGGAGCCCCCGGCCCGGGGGGAGCGAATGCGGCTGTTTCTGGACGGGCTGGAGTTTCCTAAGGTAGAGGAGGAGCTGGTTCAGGGATTGGGGGCCCAATTGGATTGAGGGAGGTGATGGACAGTATGGGGGCGATAAAGGCAGGGAAGTCCTTGGTTCCGGGCAGGTTCCCAGTGGAGTTTTAAAGAAGGTTTGGGAGCGGGTCGTATGGCCCGATATCATTACTGAACGTAGACGGGAAAATTGTTGGCAGAGGTGCTGATCTCGCGAATCAAGGTCTGCGTCCCGGGGGTGATAGGTGAGGACCACACGGGTTTTGTGAAGGGAGTGTAGTTGTCGGTGAATATGAGGAGGCTGTTCAATGTAATTCTGATGTCTTCGGAATGGCAAACGGTGGTGGTAGTGGTGGCGATTGACGCAGAGAAGGCGTATGATCGGGTGGAGTGGAAGTACTTGTAGGAGGTGTTGGGGCGGTTCAGGTTCGGACAGGGGTTTGTGGACTGGGTCCGTTTGCTATACAAGGCGCTGGTTGTAAGTGTGCAGATAAACCGATTGAGTTCAGGATATTTTGGGCTGCATCGGGGGATGCTCTCCACATTGCCCTTTGCTTTGGTAATAGAGCCACTGGCAATGGCTCTTAGGGCGTTGAGGGACTGGAGATTGTGCGTGGGGGCGCCAAGCATAGGGTCTCACTGTATGCGGACGACCTGCTGCTATATATTTCAAACCCATTGGGGACATGGGGATATTGGAGGAATTTGGTCAGTTCTCTGGGTACAAGTGGAATATGGAAAAGAGCAGGGTGTTCACGATTGAGACTAGAGGGCAGGAGAGATGTTTTGGGTAGCTGCCATTCAAGGTGCTGGGGGCAGGTTTTAGATACTTGGGGGTCCAGGTGACATGGAGCTGGGCGCAGCTGCACAAGCTGAACCTGACAGTTGGTGGAACAGATGAAAATGGACTTTAGGAGGTGATTGTGGCTGGCAGGGTGGGTGCAGATAGTAAAATGACGGTGCTGCCAAGGTTTTTGTTAGTGTTTCACAACATCCCATCTTCGTCCCGAAAGCATTCTTCAAAAAGGTCACTGCGCTGATTTCTGGGTTTGTGTGGGCGGGGAAGACCCCAGGGGTTAGGAGGGCTTTCCTGGAGAGGGGGCAAAGAGGGGGGGTGCTGGCGTTGCCGAACATGGGCGACGAACATCGCCACGATTAGGAAATGCGTCGTGGGGGAGGAGCCGGCGTGGGACCAGATGAAGGCGACATTGTGTAGGGGGACAGATTTAAGGACTTTGTTGTCAGCACCTCTGCCATTCTCACCAGCCAGGCACTCCGTGAGCCCAGTAGTGGTGTTGGCCTAGGGGTGTGGGGACAGTGGAGGCAGCATTTGGACTGGAGGGTGCCTCGGTGTGGGCACCGATCTGTGACAACCATAGGTTTGCGCTAGGGAGGGGTTGGAAGCAAGGTTTTGTGGGTGGCGGCGAGCGGGGATAGAGCAGTTTGGTGACCTGTTTATAGGGGGTGGGTTTGCGGGGTTGGAGGACCTGGAGGAAAAGTACGAACTGCACGGGGGAATGGTTGCAGGTACATGCAGGTTCGGGATTTTGTAAAGAGCGAGGTGCTGTTCTTTCCTGTGCTGCCACCCTTGGGGTTGCTGGATAAGGTGGTGTTGAGGGATGAGATAGGGGAGAGGAAGGCATTCGAGGTCTACAAGGAGTCAATGGACTGGGAGGGGGCCCTGGTGGGGGACATTAAGCGGAAGGAGGAGCTGGGAGGGGAGCTGTAGGCCAGGACGTGGGATGAGGCCCTGCGGAGGGTGATTCTGTCCTCGTCGTGTGTCAGGTTAAGTCTCATGAGGCAGCTGTGCTAACCACTAGGCCACCGTGCTGCCCTATGAGTAAGTTTTTTGAGGGGAGGGTAGAGGATCGGTGTGGGTGGTGCGCACGGGAGGCCCGCGAATCACGTCCACATATTTTGGACATGTCTGAAGCTGAAGGGGGTGCTGGGGGTGAAGGTGGCTCCGAGCCCAGTGGTGGCAATGTTCGGGGTGTCAGAAAACCTGGGGGTTTGAGGTGAGAGACGCCGATGTTTTGGCCATTGCCTCCTGATAGCCTGGAGTTGCATTTTGCTCAGGTGGAGGGTCTCGGCTCCGCTGAAAGCGATAGTGTGGGTGAGCAACCTGGAGGAATTCCTGAGGCTGGAGAAGGTTTAGTTGGTCTTGAGGGGGTCAGTCGATGGCTTCACTCGGAGGTGGAAGCTGCTTATTGATTTTATTTAAGGAGGTTTGAGGGGGCAGCAAAGGGGGGGGAAGGCGTGGAATGATGGGGTGGGTGCGGGTTGTAAGGGGGTTAAAATGGGAAAAGCAGGATGGGAGAAGAGGGCGGTATTGGGGAGCGGAGGGGAGTGGGTGTTGGTTGTTTATAACGTTTGGTTGTTCTTTTGCTTTTGTTTATATGAAAATGCCTTGAATAAAATATTTTTTAAAAATTAATTATTTTAGAAATAGAGGCAGTTTATTGAAAGAACTACTGAGGGATGCCGCGCTGTTCGTACTTAGGGGGTTCTTCGGAGAGGCAGTACTGAGGCAGTGCTGCACTGTTGGAGGGATAGTGCTGAGGAAGGATTGCCCTGTGACAGAGATAGTACTGAGGGAGTGCTGCACTGTTGGAGGGATAGTGCTGAGGAAGGATTGCCCTGTCACAGTGATAGTACTGAGGGAGTGCTGCACTGTTGGAGGGATAGTGCTGAGGAAGGATTGCCCTGTCACAGTGATAGTACTGAGGGAGTGCTGCACTGTTGGAGGGATAGTGCTGAGGAAGGACTGCCCTGTCACAGAGATAGTACTGAGGGAGTGCTGCACTGTTGGAGGGATAGTGCTGAGGCAAGACTGCCCTCTCACAGGGATAGTACTGAGGGAGTGCTGCACTGTTGGAGGGATAGTGCTGAGGAAGGACTGCCCTGTCACAGAGATAGTACTGAGGGAGTGCTGCACTGTTGGAGGGATAGTGCTGAGGAAGGACTGCCCTCTCCCAGAGATAGTACTGAGGGAGTGCTGCACTGTTGGAGGGATAGTGCTGAGGAAGGACTGCCCTCTCCCAGAGATAGTACTGAGGGAGTGCTGCACTGTTGGAGGGATAGTGCTGAGGAAGGACTGCCCGTTCACAGAGATAGTACTGAGGGAGTGCTGCACTGTTGGAGGGATAGTGCTGAGGAAGGACTGCCCTCTCCCAGAGATAGTACTGAGGGAGTGCTGCACTGTTGGAGGGATAGTGCTGAGGCAAGACTGCCCTCTCACAGGGATAGTACTGAGGGAGTGTGGCACTGTTGGAGGGATAGTGCTGAGGAAGGACTGCCCTCTCACAGGGATAGTACTGAGAGAGTTCTGCTGTCAGAGGGGCAGTACGGAGCGGGTTCTGCACTGTTAGGAGGGACAATATGAGCGAGAGCAGCAATTCTGAAGGGACAGTACTAAGAGGGTGCTGCACTGTTGGAGGGATAGTATGGGGAAAGTTCTGCACTGACAGAGAGGTTGTACTGAGGAAGAATTACTTTGCCAAAGGGACAGTACTGAGCAGGTTCTGTAGTGTTGGAGGGTCTGTACTGAGACTGACCTGCACTGTTGGTGAGTCAGAGAATCATAGAATCCCTTCAGTGCAGCAGGAGGCCATTTGGCCCACCAAGTCTGCACCGATCCTCTGAAAAAAAACTCCACCCAAGCTTACTCCCCCACCCTTTCCCAATAACCCCTTAACCTAACCTGCAAATCTTTATTTTTTTGGACACCCATGGGGAAATTTAGCATGGCCAATCCACATAACCCGCACATCTTTGGACTGTGGGAGGAAAGTGGAGCACCCGGAGGAAACCCACGCAGACACTGGGAGAACGCACAAACTTCCCACAGACTGGAATTGAATCAGGATCCCTGACGCCGTAAGGCAACAGTGCTAATCACTGTGCCACCTCTCTGGACAGAGGGAGTGCTGCACTTTTAGAGGTGTTGTATTGAGGGAGTTCTACGTGGTTGTAGGGTTGTGCTGAGGGACCTGTTCATTTTTGGAGAGGAGGTACCAAGGGAGTTCTGCACTGTCGGTGGATCTGTACAGAAGGACCACTGCATGCTCAGGAGGGGCTGTACTGAGGGCCCACTGCACTTTCAGTGGGTCTGTATAGAGGGAGTACAGCACTGTAAGTGGGCCTGTATTGAGGGACCTTGGCATCGTCGGAGGGGCAGTACTGATGAATTTCTGCACTGTTGGAGAGTATGTACTGTGGGATTGCTGCACTGTCAGAGGGTCTGTACTGAGGGAGTGCTACACTGCCAGAGGGGCAGTGCTGAGGGAGCGCTGCACTGTCAGAGGGGGAGTGATGAGGGAGCGCTGCACTGTCAGAGAGGCAGTACAGAGAGTGCGCTGCACTATTGGAGGGACAGTATTGATGGAGTGCTGCACTGTTTTGGGCCAGCACTGAGGGAGTGCTGCACTGTCAGCAGGGCAGTACTGAAGGAGCGCTGCACTATCGAAGGGGCAGTTCTGAGGGAATGCCACACTGTCGGGGGGACAGTACTTAGGGTGTGCTACACTGTCGGGGGGGAAGGACTGAGAGAGTGCTGCACTGTTGGAGGGGCAATACTGAGGGAGCACTGCACCGTTGGAGCGGCAGTACTGAGGGAGCGCTACCCTGTCGGAGAGGAAGTATGAAGGAGCGCCGCACTGTCGGAGGGGCAGTACTGAAGGAGCACCGCACTGTCAGAGACAGGCAGTACTAAGGGAGTGCTGCACTGTCGGAGGGGCAGTACTGAGGGAGCACCGCATTTTCAGAGTGACAGTACTATGGGTGCACTGCACGGTTGAAGGGGCAGTACTGAGGCACGCTGCACTGTCGGAGGGGCAGTACTGAGGGAGCGGTGCACTGTCGGTGGGGCAGCCCTGAGGGAGTGCTGAACTGGTGGAGGGGCAGCACTGGTGGAGGGGCAGCACTGCACTGTCGTGGCAGCACTGAGGGAGTGCCGCATTGTTGGAGGGATAGCACTGAGGGAGTGCCGCATTGTCGGAGGGGCAGCACTGAGGGAGCGCCGCATTGTCGGAGGGGCAGCACTGAGGGAGCGCCGGACTGTCGGAGGGAAAGCACTGAGCGAGTGCCACACTGTCGGAGGGAAAGCACTGAGCGAATTGCCGCACTGTCAGAGAGGCAGAAATGAGGGAGTGCTGAACTGTTGGAGAGGCAGAACTGTCGGAGGGGCAGCACTGAGGAAATGCAGCACTGTCAAAGGGGCAGCACTGAGGGCGCACCACCTGTCGGAGAGGCAGCACTGAGGGAGTGCCGCATTGTTGGAGGGATAGCACTGAGGGAGTGCCGCACTGTCGGAGGGGCAACACTGAGGGAGCGCCGGACCGTCGGAGGGAAAGCACTGAGGGAGCGTCACATTGTCGGAGGGCAGCACTGAGTGAGATCCGGACTGTCCGGGAAAGCACTGAGGGAATGCCGCACTGTCGGAGGGCAACACTGAGGGAGCGCCGGACCGTCAGAGGGAAAGCACTGAGGGAGCGCCGCACTGTCGGACGGGCAGCACTGAGGGGGCGCCGCACTGTTGGACGGGCAGCACTGAGGGTGCGCCGCACTGTTGGACGGTCATGTTGCTCGTTTTAGCCTTAGTTTAATTGCTCTTATTCTGTCACCTTTGCTCTTGAGTCGCCAGGTATCTTTCTAATACCGCCACGTGGTTCAAGTCCGAGTAATGATTAATAATCCAACACACTGCTTAGTAAGAGTTAAATCAACCCTCATTTATTATATACAGCAATCAATACTTATACATTAATTCTACTTCTAAGCTACTTCCGACAACTAACAGGCCAATACTTAACTTTGGAAATAGCCCACCAGGTCAGGGAAACGAATGGCCTTTCGAATGGGTTCTGAGCCTGCAGGATTCAAAGTTGGTACAGGTCGATAGTCAGGAGTGTCTATCTGGTAGCGATCGTTGGAGTAAAACTTACGTTCTCTTGCAGAAGGGTCTTGAAGGGTGCGGAGAGGAGAAGAAGGGAAGAAGAATCGATTTGAACTTGGCCCCTATTCTTATAGTCCCCAGGGGCTTCCCGCCTCTCGGGGCGGACCTTGTACCTGGTTCCAAGCGATTGGACTTGGTCCCAATCACTTGGTTCGATATTCTCCAATGCTGGAGCGATTCCTTGATCGAGTGATGGTCGTTTACCTCTCTTTGTGTCAGCTCCTGCTGGCGCCGAAAGGTCTGGGTCGGCTTTGTGTGTCTATTTTGTATCAATTGTTCCCGGGGATTGCTGATCAATATGCAGATGGCTGGGGTGTTGTTATGTTGATGGCTGCAGGTATCGATTCGGTCTGGCTTCCCCAGAGGCGAATACACTGTTTTACCTGCAGCTGTCTGTTTGAGTCCTGTTGGCTGATTTTCCCATCAGCCTCTTCCGTTCGCCATTTTAAATCGGGGTTTGGCCATTCTAATCGGGAGTCACCATTTTACATGGCTACAGTCAGCACTGAGGGAGTGCCGCACTGCCAGAGGGGCAGCACTGAGGGAGCGCCGCACTGTCAGAGGGGCAGCATTGAGGGATCGCCGCACTGTCGGAGGAGCAGCACTGAGGGAGGGCCACACTGTCAGAGGGGCAGCACTGAGGTAGTGCCACACTGTCGGAGGGGCAGCACTGAGGGAATGTCTCTCTGTCGGAGGGGCAGCACTGAGGGGACATCGCACTGTCGGAGGGGCATCACTGAGGGAGCGCTGCATTGTCAGAGGGGCAACATCGTGGGAGCGCCATGCTGTTGGAGTGTCAGTGCGGAGCGAGCGCTACACTGTCAGAGGAACAGTACTTGAGGAGTGCTGCAGTCTCCACTGAGTAATCAAGATATAATTTGCCTGTTTGGTGTTCAGGTGGGTGTTACACAGTTGGTTATTGCTGTACTCTGTGATAGGGACCCAGGCTGTTGATGTCGCTAATCTTTTCTCTCTTTCCAGAAGGTCTTGCTAACTGGAAATCTCTTCTAGAATCCCTAAACATATCGGAACTGAGTGCAACTCTTAAAGAATGTACAGGAGAAATGGGTGAGCAAAGTCATGTGAAAATCAGCAGCTGCGTGGATTGCAGTTTACTTTGTACAGAGACTGCTAGCATTATGTGGAAGAGCATGGCGTCTCCTTCATTGTTAGAGAGCAGTAATTTCCCACCGATAGACATGTTGCACACACCGAGTTCCTGTGTCATCAGGCTCTGTAGTCTTTACTGCCTGTTTGAGTTGCCTATCTCTCCACCTCCACAGACTTGTGCTCAGCTGCATATTGTAACAGTCTAGGTGTGAAATATGTCAAACACCCCAGAGACTTTTAGTCACTCACTGACTTTGCGCTGTACTATCGGCTGGATCCTATCTGAGAGTGTCACACCCACCTCCCGCCCCTTGATTGGGAGTGACCCGCCTCACCGCTGGCCACAAATTGGGAATGAGCCAACCTGACTGATAGTGACCAACCCCAGCTCTGACTGCGAGTGACCCTGATTGGATTTTGACTGAAGCTGTATTTACTGTGAGTTTCTGCTTCCAGGTAAAGCTGTACAAACTGTTGAACAGAATTTGGAAAACCTGCTGAATTCGGACACTAGGAGACCGAGTGGAGACAAGCCGCTGATATCTGACACTGGTGGGTGAAGCGCACACTAAGGTACTTAACGCAGCACGAGCATTTTACATACACTCCAGCAGCTGATCTGATAATTGGCCCTGCCCTCTCACTAACAAACCTGTTGGACTTTAACCTGGTGTTGTAAGACTTCTTACTGTGATTCTGCTCTGACTGCTGTTCAGGTCCAGCTCTCTCTCTCTGCAGTCCCCCTCCGCCCCACTGTACTCGGGATTGTTGGGCTGTGCTGAATGAAGGGAGGTGACTGACATATGAACCCATCCTGTATGGGGATAAACTTTGATGTTCAAGCTAGATCCTGTCCTTTTTTTAATGTCTTTGCTGCTTTCGTTGTTTATACTTTTCTATTTTTCTTTCCTCCTTAGATCCGACACTGTCAGATGCCTGAGGGATTCATGGAATCCGGTATTAGCTGACTGGACGGAGGGTGAAAGTGCCACCCTGAAGAAAAGGAACCCTTTTCAGTTAGTTTCAAGGCCACAGGCTTCAGCAAGACTCAGGCCAACCTCGGGGATGATGACTGGGATAGACAAACAGCTCAGCCCCGTCCAGGCCTGGTGACGTGCAGGACTTGAAGCAGATCCTGTGATGCAGTGGTGAGATGAGGTGATGCTTGGACTTGGTGCTGACTGGCATCCTTCCTGATGCATGGTGCCCTTCTGGTTGATGGGCTTCTGGAGCCGATGCTTGTTTGCCCATTGTGTCACTCTTCAGTGGCTCATTTCATCATTAATTTCCTTCAATGTTTGTCCAACTAAACAAGTGGATTCTGATCCTCTTAAAACTGATTAGCCCAGCTCTCAGGCAGCCAGTAGAGACTCGGGACCTTTCCCCATTGCCCTAGTATGACTGGAGATGTTTTGATCACAATGTGGATGTGAGGGATTGTGTGCTGAAAACTCGAACAGTGATCTGCAAAGTGAAACCATCCATCACTGATCTGCAGGGTAACGGGAAAACTATCATTTAACACTTGCAGAAACCAATGCCTGAATGTGAACTGTGACCTTATGAAGATCAGGACCTGAGCTAATGAACTATGGCCTTAGAGAGGTGTACTGAAAAATTGGAAAAATATGACATTTGAAATATGAAAGTAACACAGCGAATGCCTGAGACTTTTTGTGAAAGGAAAAGTCCCACAAAGGGTTAACAGCAGCAGCTTGTTTCAAATGCAGACAGCTTCACAGGCGTGAAGGAAAACAGCTAGGAACAATTCATTCTGATTTACAAGTTTTAAAAAGTCATTCGATCAACTTAAATTCTTAAGTTATATGAAAGGGAACAGTATTTCACAATTCTTTAAGCAATAAATTATTACTTTAAAAAAAATATATATATATTTATTCAAATTTTTCAACAAATTTTCAACAAATGCCCCCCCCCCCCAACAAAAAGAAAGAAACAAAAGCACAACAATCAGAAATTATACATTGGATTTCCCCCATATACAATAAATCCCCATGTAACATTTAAAAACACAAATAGGGGGGGAAAAAACACCTTCACCCAAACGCCACCCCAAAAGAACCCCCCCCTCCCCCTTGGGCTGCTGCTGACCTCCTAACGCTCCACGAGATAGTCTAGGAACGGTTGCCACCGCCTGAGGAACCCCTGCACAGACCCTCGCAAGGCAAACTTTATCCTCTCCAGCTTGATGAACCCTGCTATGTCATTGATCCAAGCTTCCACACTAGGGGGCTTCGCATCTTTCCATAGTAGCAAAATCCTCCACCGGGCTACCAGGGACGCAAAGGCCAGAATACCGGCCATGAATTATTTTATTGAACAATTAAGAAGAGCAGCCAGAATCTAAGGTTTAAAATAAGGGACAACTGTTAAGCGTGAAAACTCACTGACACCAGTGATAAGATGAGACAACTGATTTTCAAATAAAGAAACCCATAAGGTGACACAGTTATACTATAACAAACACCATTTTGATGTTAAAACGTTTTAGAAGATAGTCAAGCCAGATAAGGTTAGAGTCAAAGGGGGTGACCTGAACATGACATTAGCTTGACCCAAGGGTTGAGACTGAAAAAATCATTAATAAAGACATAAATCTGAAAGGTTACTGACGAAGACATAGACAAATTTATTACATGTCAAGCAAAGTGAAAAAGTTCAAAGTAAGTAATGGCGTGCTGGTGGAATGAAGCCGCGCTGTTGTAACAAGCCACACTTCTAACCGATAGAAGCTAGCTTTCAAACTATCAGGCCAGCAGTCAGCAAAGGGAGGCTAGCAGTCAGTGAAGGGGAGCCATTTGTGAATGTCAGGCTGCACAAATTGCTATTAAAACTCTGAAAATTGAGCAGAGAGACAGAATCTTCCTCGGTGATGGGACAAGCAGCATCTGAAGACCGAGCAACCCAGAGAAGCGAACAGAAGACAAAGAAAAACGATTGACAAGATAGACTTGAAAGTCTTACAACTGTTCCGAACAAGAAAAGATCTTTTTACTTTTCTGTAAAAGTAGTTTTTATCGTTTTAATTTGAAAATAAAGTTAAGTTTAAATTGATAACCTGAAAGAGTGGTTATTATTATTATTAGAAAGTTTGCTTTACTTAGCAAGTCGGACCCATGGGTAAGCTACTGAGTGGTAAGTAAATGAAATCTTCTAGGAAGATATGGATTATACCAGGGGATAACTTGAAATAATAGTTTGACCTGATTGGCATCCACCTAAGTCTGCCTAGGAGTCAGGGAAAGCAAGGGAATCCCTGGATCACCATTTAGAATTACAGCGCTCTGTCAGGTATAGGGGGAATTCTAAGAATAGTGGTGACGCTTTTACTTCATGGCGCCCAACGTGGAGGCCTAGAATATTAGAAGTTTCTAGGTAAAGCGAGGCTAGAATATTAGAAGTCTCTAGTTGAGTAGAGCGAGGTTAGAATATTAGAAGTTTCTAGTTAAGCGAGTGGTGGTTAGAATATTAGACGTTTCTGACCTACACAGGGAATAGAATATTAGAAGTTTCTAGTTCCCAAATAACCATTAGAATATTAGAAGTTTCTTTTTATTAAGGTTTTCAGAAAATATCAATAACAAAATGAAAAAGGAACCCAACAGGGTTAAGTACAAAACACGGTCTAGAAAAGCAACTCTCCCTACCCTCCTCCCCCCTGTACATAAATAGTAAATTAACATTAACACCCTGACTTAACACAACTGGTATATACACCCCCCTGGACCCTCCAGTGTAAATAACAGAAACAGAAATAAAGTAAAGTAACCCCCCCCCCGAGTTGCTGCTGCCATTGACCAATGTCTATCGTTATGCCAGGAAGTCTAAGAACGGTTGCCATCCTCCTAAAGAACCCTTGTACCGACCCTCTCAAGGCGAATTTCACCCTCTCCAATTTAATGAACCCCGCCATATCGTTGATCCAGGATTCCACGCTTGGGGGCCTCGCATCCTTCCACTGAAGAAGAATCCTTTGCCGGGCTACCAGGAACGCAAAGGCCATAATACCGGCCTCTCTCGCCTCCTGCACTCCCGGCTCCTCTGCCACCCCAAATATTGTGAGCCCCCAGCCTGGTTTGACCCTGGATCCTACCACCCTCGATACCGTCCTCGCTACGCCCTTCCAAAATTCCTCCAGCGCTGGGCATGCCCAGAACATATGGGTGTGATTTGCTGGGCTCCCTGAGCACCTAACACACCTGTCCTCGCCCCCAAAAAACCGGCTCATCCTTGTCCCGGTCATGTGTGCCCTGTGCAGCACCTTAAACTGTATGAGGCTGAGCCTCGCGCACGATGAGGAAGAGTTCACCCTCCCTAGGGCATCTGCCCACGTCCCTTCCTCAATCTCCTCTCCTAACTCCTCCTCCCACTTACCTTTCACCTCCACCACCGGGGCCGCCGCCTCCTCCTGCATCACCTGGTAAGTTTACGAGATCTTCCCCACTCTCTCTTCCCCCCCGAGAGCACCCTGTCCTGTACTGTGTGTGGCAGTAGCCTCGGGAATTCCACCACCTGCCGTCTGGCAAACGCCCTTACCTGTAAGTACCTGAAGGTGTACCCCGGGGGGAGCCCGTACTTCTCCTCCAGCTCACCCAGGCTCGTGAACTCCCCGTCCACAAACGGACCCCCCGACTTTTGTATCCCTGCCCTGTGCCACCCCGAAAACCCTCCACCTGTTATCCCTGGGGCAAACCGGTGGTTCCCCCGGATTGGGGTCCACACCGAGGCCCCCACTTCCCCCCCTATGCTGCCTCCACTGCCCCCAGATTTTGAGGGCAGACGCCACCACCGGGCTCGTGGTATATCTCATTGGAGGGAGCAGCAGTGGCGTGGTTGCCAGCGCCCCCAGACTTGTACCCACACAAGACGCCATCTCCAGCCTCTTCCATGCAGCCCCTTCCCCCTCCATCACCCACTTGCGCACCATTGTCGCATTGGCGGCCCAGTAGTACCCACAGAGGTTGGGCAGCACCAGTCCCCCCCTATCTCCACTCCGTTCCAGGAACACCCTTCTCACCCTCGGAGTCCCTCGCGCCCACACAAACCCCATTATACTCCTGTTAACCCGCCTGAAAAAAGCCTTCGGGATAAACACGGGGAGGCACTGGAACAGGAACAAAAACCTTGGGAGCACCGTCATTTTGATTCACTGCACCCTACCTGCCAAGGACAGCGGCAACGCGTCCCACCTCTTGAACTCCTCCTTCATTTGCTCCACCAGCCTTGTAAAATTAAGCCTATGCAAGGCCCCCCAGCTCCTGGCCACCTGGACCCCCAAATACCTGAAGCTCCTCTCCACCAAGCTCCGCACCAACTCCCTCCAATTCCTTGACTCCCTCAGTGCCATAGCCAGGGGTTCAATCGCCAGTGTGGAGAACAAGGGGGTACAGGGGACACCCCTGCCTCGTCCCTCGGTGCAACCGAAAGTACTCGGACCTCCTCCTGTTTGTGGCCACACTCGCCATCGGGACCTCATACAACAGCCTAACCCACCTGACAAACCCCTCCCCAAACCCGAACTTCTTCAGCATCTCCCACAGGTACCCCCACTCTACCCTATCGAAGGCTTTCTCAGCATCCATCGCATCCATCTCCGCCTCCCCCTCCCTCGCCGGCATCATGATAAAGTTCAAAAGCATCCGCACATTCGCGTTCAACTGCCTCCCCTTCACAAACCCCGTCTGGTCTTCATGGATGATCTGCGGCACACAAACCTCGTGGCTAAGACCTTTGCCAGCACCTTGGCATCTACATTTAGCAACAAAATCGGTCTGTAAGACCCACACTGCAGGGGATCCTTGTCCCGCTTCATGCTCAAGGAGATCAGTGCCCGGGACATCATCGGGGGAAAAGCCCCCCCCCCCCTCCCTTGCCTCATTGAAGGTCCTGACTAGCAACGGGCCCAACAGGTCCATATATTTTTTATAGAATTCGACAGGGAAACCGTCCGGCCCCGGTGCTTTCCCCGCCTGTCTGCTTCCTATCCCTTTGGTCAGCTCCTCCAGCCCAATCGGGGCCCCCAATCCCGCCACCAGTCCCTCTTTCACCTTTGGAAACCTCAATTGGTCCAGGAAGTGGCCCATCCCTCCCTCCTCCCGTGGGGGCTCGTATCGGTACAATTCCTCGTAAAAGTTCCCGAAGACCCCATTGATGCCAACCCCACTCCACACCACACTCCCTCCCCTGACCTTAACTCCCCCGATCTCCCTAGTTGCGTCCCGCTTCCGAAGCTGATGCGCCAGCATCCGGCTTGCCTTTTCCCCATACTCGTAAATCGCCCCCTGGGCCTTCCTCCACTGCACCTCCGCCTTCCTGGTGGTCACCAGGTCGAATTCGGCCTGGAGGCTGCGCCTCTTCCTCAACAATCCTTCCTCAGGCTCTTCCGCATACCTCCTGTCTACCCTCACCATCTCCTCCACCAGCCTCTCCCTCTCCCACCGCTCCTTGTGGGCCCTAATGGAGATCAGCTCTCCCCTCACCACCGCCTTCAGTGCCTCCCATACCATCCCCACTCGGATCTCCCCGTTGTCATTGGTCTCCAAGTGCCTCTCTATACTTCCTCGGACCCGCTCGCTCACCTCATCCGCCAACAGCCCCACCTCCAAGCGCCACAACGGGCGCTGGTCCCTCTCCTCCCCCATCTCTAAGTCCACCTAATGCTGGGCGTGGTCCGAAATGGCTATTGCCGAATACTCCGTATCCTCTACTCTCGCTATCAGTGCCCTACTCAAAATGAAAAAGTTGATTTGGGAATAAGCCTTATGGACATGTGAGAAGAATGAAAATTCCCTAGGCCCGGCCTTGCAAATCTCCAAGGGTCCACCCCTCCCATCTGGTCCATAAGCCCCTTCAGCAGTCTAGCCGCTGCCGGCTTCCTACCCGTCCTAGACCTGGAGCGATCCAGTGCCGGATCCAGCACTGTGTTAAAGTCTCCCCCCATTATCAGGCCCCCCACTTCCAAGTCTGGGATCCGACCCAACATACGCCGCATAAAACCCGCATCGTCCCAATTCGGGGCATACACATTGACCAGTGCCACCCTCTCTCCCTGCAACTTACCACTTACCATTATGTACCTACCGCCATTATCTGCCACAATGCTCGACGCCTCGAATGACACCTTTCCCACCAAGATCGCCACCCCTCGATTTTTGGCATCCAGCCCCGAGTGAAACACCTGACCTACCCACCCTTTCCTCAATCTTACCTGGTTTGCCACCTTCAGGTGTGTCTCCTGGAGCATAACCACATCCGCCTTCAGCCCCTTCAGGTGCGCGAACACGCGGGCCCGCTTAACCGGCCCATTCAGTCCCCTTACATTCCAGGTTATCAGCCGGATCAGGGGGCTACCCGCCCCACTCCCCCGCCAACTAGCCATAACCCCTCCTCGGCCAGCCACGCGCCCGCACCCCACACCCGGCCCCTTCCCCACGGCGGCATACCCCCGTCTCATCCCCCCCACTCGCTCCAGCTCCCCCTTGACCATACCAGCAGCAACTCGATTCCCCCCTACCCGGCCCTGCCACCTCTGACGCAGCTCCTTTTACAGGCCCAGTCCCCTCACCCCCGACTTGGGCCTCCCCCTCCCTGCGGGACCCCATCTCACTGCCAGCCACCACCCCTGTTCCATTTACCTACCCCCCTCCAAGAGCCCCCCCGACCAACCCAAGCACCTTCTTCAGGTCCGCCACCACCTTTTTAGTCGCCCCGCTCCTAGTAGAAGCCATATACTATCGGGGAGCTGTTATACTCTCCTTCCCACACCGGGAAACATCGAAAAAGTGCCGTTGGGGGCTTTGAAAAGAGCCCAAAAGTCCGTTTTTGCAGGCGCCGCTGAATGTGCGACATAGCTCCGCATAGCCGCAACCGGAAGTTCCCAATATTAGAAGTTTCTAATTGGCTAAAATATTAGAAGTTTTTAGTCTATGTGTGAGTCATACTTTACCGGCCGAGTTTAGTTTGGAAAGTCATATGTGATTGACTTAGAAGGATATTCTGTGGATCGGGGGGGGACATAAAACTCAGTTGGGTGCGAGTGTTAGTGGACTAGAAGATACTAACCCTGAGTAAAAGTCTGCAGGACAGCTTAGTAACAAATACCGAATGTCCTGCATCCATCACTGGTAGAAGTAGGCTAAAGATAAATCATCCTTGATGTCAAGCAGATTGTGAGGGTAAAACCTGGAGAAATAGGGATGCCTAGAAACCTTTGGGGACCAATCAATCGACCCTTAACGAAAACAGGAAGAAATTGCCTTAGGTACCTTTGCGATAACTACCCACGACGGGTACTTATCCCTTAATTTCAATTGCAAATGAAAGGGACTGCCAGTAACAGAAAAACTAAAACAGTTAAAAACCCGAAAAATGGCAATTACGGTAGTCCTCTTGCTCTGAAACAGGGTCAAGAGAGATGAAGCAACAAAACGAGAGTGGAAGAGATTAAAAGAGGCAAAAAAACTGGATAAGAGAGGCTTATCAGAACGGAGGGATCTCAATTTTTGTTAGAGTACCTAAAACCCTATAGAATAGAGATCCAAGATTTCGGTGGATAAATGAGAGTGTGTGTGTTTAATAAGGATTTGTGAATTTTCCTTTGGTGTTTCTAGTTTTTAAGATGTATTTTTAAAAAAGAACGAGTTTCACATCAATTAGAAGTTATAAACGGCAGGTAGAAATGTGACCAGTATTATGAGGTAGTAAATCAGTATGTTCAGAACTAAATTGGTCTTAGCATAAACACAAAAAGTTTTACTCGCGAGCAGTCAGAGCTCTGTGCAGGAAATTACTTTGAAACCTAACGCGTTGAAGTTGACACGGCACAGCTCCACCAGGGTCCTAGTGCCCGAGGCTCACAAGAAGATCACTCGCAGGAAAAATGATGTTTAGAATGTTAAAATACATTGTAGAAGGAGCTTTAGGGAATAAAGATATTAGACCAGAAGTTAGATTAGGAGAATTAATTTCAATATCAGGAAATGAGAATCTGATGGCAGGGAAAGATTTAATAAAATTAAATGCAGGAAAAATTAGGATTTTAAAACCAATTGTTAACACAGAGGAAGTGTGGGTGAAACTACCGACTAAAACCACAGGAAAAGTAATCAGTGAGGCCGTGACAGGTAAAGACACGATCATAAAAGATTTGGGTAAACATACAGTTGAATTAGAGAAGTATGGTGTCAGGAGCAAAATAAATTATATCAAACTAAAAAATCTGACTCAGTCGAATAATAACAGAGGAATTATGATACTCCATAGGCAACCTATGGGCAGGAGCGCAGGAACATAATCAGTATGGAATTAAACATATGGAACAATAGATCAAAGGCTGTTACTAATGGCCCTCAGTTTAAAATGATTCATTGTGAGCATCAGGAGACAACATGTCAAGGCTGTGGGGCGTTTTGTAGCCCAATTGTTTGGGCAGGGAGTAGTCATATGAAGCCCAAGATACTGTCAGATACTGGGTATTCGGGAGATTTAATAATGCATTTGCAACGACAGCGATGGGAAGATGCTGCAGCCTCCAGGGAGATTTGGGGCATTCAGTTTTGCCACCATTGTTTTGTGAAATATCAGGCAACTTTAATGATTGAAGTTTGTGACCACAAGGTAGATTTTGACTCCGGAAAGTGTCAGTGTAAGTTGGATGGTAGATTAATGACAACATCTAATTACTGTAAGGATAATTTGGCCAACAACAACGTGACTCTGAGAGGCTGTGCAGGATTGTGGAGGAGTGACAAACTTGTAGTCCCAATTAGCGAGGGGGTGTACATTCTACATGATGTTGGAATGACACAAGGATACAAAGTTTGCATTACAATATTTCGAGAGTATCACTGCAATGATACCGTGCCATGAGATAGATCATACCTCCAAATCAATCGGACAAGGGAAGAAGGAGTGTTGCACAAAGTTAATGATTGACCCGGAATATGGATTTGGGAAATATATGCATCAGAGTAGACCCATAGGTCCGGAGGCAGGATTGAAGACAACAGATGGTAAACAGGCGTAGAAGGGAAGGAATGTTTTGTTATGAGTGTCAGGGGATTACTACATTTGCTAGTTCTGTGTGGTGAAGCAGAGTGGGACATCGCTGACTTGAAACCTGTTAGCAGCATTGATAGGAAACATGATAGAGTTCAAATGTCGTGTTCCGAACTTACCTTTCATAAAAACCCTGTCATAATCAGAATTAAAGAAATTGAAGTGAAGGCAATAGCAATGCCCGAAATCCTGTGTTAACAATTGGTTTTAATATCCTAATTTTTCCTGCATTTAATTTTATTAAATCTTTCCCTGCCATCAGATTCTCATTTCCTGATACTGAAATTAATTCTCCTAATCCAACTTCTGGTCTAATATCTTTATTCCCCAAAGCTCCTTCTACAATGTATTTATCATTCTAAACATCATTTTTCCTGCGAGTGACCTTCTCGTGAGCATCGGGCACTAGGACCCCGGTGGAGCTGTGCCGTGTCAATTTCAATGTGTTAGTTTCAAAGTAATTTCCTGCACAGAACTCTGACTGCTCACGAGTAAAACTTCTTTTTGTGTTTATGCTGAGACCAATTTAGTTCAGAGAAAGTTCAACCAGACTGGACCACTGTAAGAGCGAAAGCGGAGGAGTTTGAGGTTCTTCGAATCTCACTCAGGGGTGCAATGATACAAGGAGGAGGCTTAACCGGTCTTAATTGTATGATGTATGTACATGAGAAAAAATCCACGCCAGCAAAGAAAGAAAAAAGAAAGAGATGGTGGCAAAGGAAATCCGGAAGTCCTGGAGAGGGCACTTCTGGAATATCCAGACAAGAATGGAAAACACAAATTTAAAAATAGGGCCCTCGCCAACCTTGACCTGTTCGTTTGATTTTTCAGATGGAGAGAATGATACAGACCCATTTATTTGGAAGGAGAAAAAGGACTACAATCAAGAGGGAAATAAGAATCAGAGAATCAGGGTTGAAGAAGGAATGGAAGTAATTAGGACAAAGTGTAAAATAGATTGGCTAAAATGGGGGGGCAATGATATTAATGAAATGAAAATCACTTATTGTCACAAGTAGGCTTCAAATGAAGTGACTGTGAAAAGCCCCTAGTCGCCACATTCCGGCGCCTGTTCGGGGAGGCTGGTACGGGAATTGAACCGTGCTGCTGGCCTGTTTTGGTCTGCTTTCAAAGCCAGCGATTTAGCCCTGTGCTAAACAGGGGATTATAGTAATTAGTTTGGGAGTATTAGTATGGCTAATTGCATTAGGGAAGTCAGGTGAAGTGATGGGATAGCCACTTGGTATGAGGATAGGACAGTTGGATCAGGAATAGTTTGCCAAATGGACGATAATGAGATGTTGATGGAAGGCTGGAAGGATTTCAAGGAAGAAGAATGGTGTAAGGGTGGAAATTGGAATAAGACAAGCCCAGATAAAACAAACAGCACTTGCGTGTCTGGAATGGAACACCTTCCATATTATCCCAGCAGGAGTAATTTGGGAAACAATTTGATAGATGTGTGTTTAAAAATTAAAGAAACGGTTAAAATAGCCATTAAAATTATAGCATGTCCATTTAAATGGTTTTGGACTATATTAACCTGGATTATAAACAACTGGTACTTGCTAGTATCAGTTGCATCAGTTGCTCCACCGGCGTTCATTGCTGCATTGCTATGGAAATTGGGAATTTTAAAATTATGTAGAATTTTATGCTGCAAATGCTGCGGTAAAATTGCTCAACGAAAACAGAGAAGAATGATACAATTGGCTACATATTTGAGGAAAGTAAATGACAAAAGCCAGGAAGAAAAAGTCTTGATTTAGAAATAAACCAAAATATCAAATCATTGCTGAGGAGTGAAATCTCCGGTCACCCAGCTCTGGCTGGACATGTGTCCTGAAAGCCAGCTGATGGTCTCCATGGGATGTGTATTACATAATGGATTTATTGAGGGTCTCGACAGGTAACAAGTCACTGACGAGGAACCCCTGCAGTTAAGGAAACAGTAGCATTGAAGGCAATTTTTTTTTACTTAATGAAGCAAATATACTCAAGCTTAATGTTGCGTGCGGCAGGGAATTTACCACAAATGTATTAAACGTAGTTGCCTTGAGGCATTATGATAGTTATTAAGAAATGTTATGTATCTTATGCAGCATTGTTATGTATGTATGTAAGAAAAAAAAAGAAAATGGTTGAAGCAAGACCTGACATAGCTTGATATATGTGATGCCAACTGATAACGGGCGAATACTAGACACTGATGTGAATAGAGAGGGTTACAGCTCTGAAGTTACGAACAAGCTGCAGATAGGTAGGCAATTGGACGATTGGCACCAGGAGAGCAGTGGATTCTGTTGAAACCATTAATTATTATAAGACACCAGTGAGAGTTAGGTATGCCATAGATAGGTATATAATGATGTGCAACAGCTCAAAGTTTTTAGAAAGATTTGGAGCAAGAGGCAAGGACATCACTTCATCTCTCACAGCTGAAAATAGCAGGAGATCGCGGCATGTTTTGCGCTGGGGTTGCACAGGATATGCAGCTGTTTGAACAAATCCTGTTCAATCAGCAACCGCAGGGGCTGAGGTTTTTTTCCTGCAATATGGGACTATGTAAACAGAGGGGTTCCACAAGGGTTGACTTGATATATAATAAAAGTAGTTTAGTGGGTAATTTACCTAAGTACCGGGGCATATGATATCACGATGAAGGTTGATGTGGCTGCTAATATATGCGATTTATGTATTTGAATTAATGGTCATAAATGTTAACTCAAATAGCACCCTGGTCAGACCAGGATTTGAACTGTCAATGTTATATTTTATCTTTTACTAATAGAATTGTAATGGTTGTTTTAAATAATTATAAATGTTTTATTGAAAATTTTTTCCCAAACAACAATTTTTCCCCTCTTACAAAACAAACGCAACAATAACAATACAGAAATTTTAAACAATACACAAGTAACAAAACCCCTTTATCTTTGACCTAAACTAAACCCCCCCTCCCCCCCCCCCCCCCCCCCCCCCCCCCTGGGTTGCTGCTGCTGGTCATCTGTCTTCCCTCTAACGTTCCCCTAGGTAGTCGAGAAATGGCTGCCACCGCCTGGTGAACCCTTGAGCCGATCCTCTCAGGGCAAACTTTATCTGCTCCAGTTTAATGAACCCCGCCATATCATTTACCCAGGCCTCCAGTCCGGGGGGTTTCGCCTCCTTCCACATGAGTAGGATCCTGCGCCGGGCTACTAGGGACGCAAAGGCCACAACGTCGGCCTCTTTCGCCTCCTGCACTCCCGGCTCTTCCGCAACTCCAAATAGAGCTAACCCCCAGCCTGGTTTGACCCGGGCCTTCACCACCCGCGAAATCACTCCCGTCACTCCCTTCCAATACCCTTCCAGTGCCGGGCATGCCCAAAACATATGTGCGTGGTTTGCCGGGCTCCCGCCACACCTCCCACATTTGTCCTCCACTCCAAAGAACCTGCTCAATCTTGCTCCCGTTATGTGTGCTCTATGTAGCACCTTAAATTGAATCAGGCTAAGCCTGGCGCATGAGGAAGAGGAATTTACCCTGCTTAGGGCATCAGCCCACATACCCTCCTCTATCTCCTCCCCTAGTTCTTCTTCCCACTTTCCTTTTAGTTCGCCCACCGACTCCTCCCCCTCTTCCCTCATCTCTCGGTAAATCTCTGACACCTTGCCCTCTCCGACCCACACCCCTGAAAGCACCCTGTCCTGTATCCCCTGTGTCGGGAGCAATGGAAATTCCCTCACCTGTTGTCTAGTAAATGCCCTCACCTGCATATATCTCAAGAAATTTCCCCGGGGCAACTTATACTTTTCCTCCAATGCTCCCAAGCTCGCAAAAGTCCCATCTATAAATAAATCTCCCACCCTCCTAATTCCCAACTGGAACCAGCTCTGAAATCCTCCATCCATTCTTCCTGGGGCGAACCTATGGTTGTTCCTGATTGGGGACCCCACCAGGGCTCCCCGCACCCCTCTCTGTCGCCTCCACTGTCCCCAGATATTCAATGTTGCCGCCACCACCGGGTTCGTGGTAAACTTTTTAGGTGAGATCGGTAGCGGCGCCGTCACCAGCGCCTCTAAACTCGTCCCTTTACAGGACTTTCTCTCCAGTCTTTCCCACGCCGCTCCCTCACCCTCCATCATCCATTTACGTATCATTGCCACATTGGCGGCCCAATAGTAATCGCCCAAGTTCGGTAGTGCCAATCCTCCTCTGTCCCTACTACGCTGAAGGAACCCCCTCCTTACTCTCGGAACTTTCCCTGCCCACACGAAGCTCGTGATGCTCCTGTCTATTTTATTAAAAAAGGTCTTAGTGATTAGTATAGGGAGACATTGAAATACAAATAAGAACCTCGGGAGGACCATCATCTTAATTGCTTGCACCCTGCCCGCCAGCGATAGAGGCTGCATGTCCCACCTCTTGAAGTCCTCCTCCATTTGTTCTACCAACCGTGTCAGATTAAGTCTGTGCAAGGTTCCCCAGCTCCTAGCGATCTGAATCCCCAGGTATCGGAAGTTTCTTTCCACTTTCCTTAGAGGCAAGCCTTCTATCTCTCTACTCTGGTCCCCTGGATGTATCACAAATAGTTCACTCTTTCCCATGTTTAGCCTATACCCCGAGAAATCCCCGAACCCCCTCAAAATTCGCATAACCTCTATCATTCCCCCCGCTGGGTCCGACACGTATAACAATAGGTCATCCGCATATAACGAGACTCGGTGTTCTTCTCCCCCTCTAATCACCCCTCTCCATTTCCTGGAGTCTCTCAACGCCATGGCCAGAGGTTCAATTGCCAACGCGAACAACAGTGGAGACAGCGGGCATCCCTGTCTTGTTCCCCTATATAGTCGGAAATACTCCGATCTATGTCGACCTGTAACTACGCTTGCCGTTGGAGCCCCATAAAGAAGTCTAACCCAGCTAATAAACCCGTTCCCAAACCCAAACCTCCTTAACACTTCCCATAAATACTCCCACTCCACCCTATCAAATGCCTTCTCTGCGTCCATTGCCGCCACTATCTCTGCCTCCCCCTCCACTGGGGGCATCATTATCACCCCTAATAGTCGTCGCACGTTAACATTCAGTTGTCTCCCTTTTACGAACCCTGTCTGATCTTCGTGCACCACCCCCGGGACACAGTCCTCTATCCTCGATGCCAGTACCTTTGCCAACAATTTGGCGTCCACGTTCAACAATGAAATGGGTCTATAGGACCCGCACTGCAACGGATCTTTATCCCTCTTCAAAATTAACGATATCGTCGCCTCCGACATCGTCGGGGGTAGAGTCCCCCCTTTCCTGGCCTCATTGAACGTCCTCACCATCAACGGGGCCAACAAGTCCACATATTTTCTGTAATACTCCACCGGGAACCCGTCTGGTCCTGGGGCCTTCCCTGCTTGCATGCTTCCCAGTCCCTTAATAACCTCGTCCACCCCAATCGGTGCCCCCAGGCCTACCACCCCCCGCTCCTCCACTCTCGGGAACCTCAATTGGTCCAGGAACTGCCGCATCCCCTCCTCTCCCTCTGGGGGTTGAGACCTATACAGTTCCTCATAGAAGGTCTTGAACACCTCATTTATCTTTCCTGCCCTTCGCACCGTGTCTCCCCTTTCGTCTCTAATTCCTCCTATTTCCCTCGCTGCTGCCCTCTTTCGCAATTGATGAGCCAACAGGCGACTCGCCTTTTCCCCATATTCATACCTCCTCCCCTGTGCCTTCCTCCACAGTACCTCCGCCTTTCTGGTGGTCAGAAGGTCAAATTCCGTCTGGAGTCGTCTCCTCTCCCTGTACAATTCCTCCTCCGGGGTCTCTGCAAATTCCCTATCCACCCTTAAAATCTCCCCCAGTAATCTTTCCCTTTCCTTGGCCTCTGTTTTCCTTTTGTGGGCCCCAATGGAGATCAGCTCTCCTCTGACCACCGCTTTTAGTGCTTCCCATACCACTCCCACAGGGACCTCGCCGTCGTCATTGACCTCCAGGTATCTCTCAATACACCCCCGCACTCTTGCACACACTCCCTCATCCGCCATCAGTCCCACATCTAATCGCCAGAGTGTTCTCTGCTCCCTTTCCTCTCCTAATTCCAGGTCCACCCAATGTGGGGCATGATCCGAAACCGCTATGGCTGAGTACTCAGCTTCTTCCACCCTAGAGATCAACGACCTTCCCAAAACAAAAAAATCTATCCGGGAGTACACTTTATGGACATGGGAGAAGAAGGAATACTCCCTAGCCCTAGGTCTAAGAAATCGCCATGGATCCACTCCCCCCATTTGGTCCATAAACCCCTTAAGTACCTTGGCCGCTGCCGGCCTTCTTCCGGTCCTTGAGCTGGATCTATCTAGCCCCGGGTCCAGCACCGTATTAAAGTCCCCTCCTAAAATCAAGTTTCCTACCTCCAGGTCCGGTATACGCCCCAGCATCCGTCTCATAAATCCCGCATCGTCCCAGTTTGGGGCATACACGTTAACCAACACGACCTCCATTCCCTCCAGCCTGCCACTCACCATTACATATCTACCTCCGCTATCTGCTACGATGTTCTTTGCTTCAAATGCGACCTGTTTCCCCACCAAAATGGCCACCCCTCTATTCTTTGCGTCCAGTCCTGAGTGGAACACCTGTCCCACCCATCCTTTCCTTAGCCTAACTTGGTCCGCCACCTTTAGGTGCGTCTCTTGGAGCATAACCACGTCTGCCCTTAGTCCTTTCAAATGCGCGAGCACTCGGGCCCTTTTTATCGGTCCGTTCAGGCCTCTCACGTTCCACGTGATCAGCCTCACTAGGGGGCTACCTGCCCCCCTCCCGTGTCGACTAGCCATTACCTTCTCTAGGCCAGTCCCATATCCCGCCTCCGCGCTCCCGCTCGCTCCCCCAGCGTCGCACACCATCCCCGCCCACCCACTCTTTAGCCATTTCCTTTTGGATTTCCGCAGCAGCAACCCAGTTGTCCCCCCCCCCCCTCTCCCTCCCTCCTCCCCTCCCCGCTAGATCTCTTTCTAGCTTGATTGCTCCCCCCATATTACTTCCGTAAGTCAGCTGACTTCAACTGACCCCGGCTACTCCTGCTCACTCCTCGACCTCCCCATGTGGGGAACTCCCATCCGCCTTGCGCCTGTCTTCCCGCCTTATTCTTTCTGGTGCGGGAACATCCCTTTACCTGACCCGCCTCTTATGGCGCAGCTCCCTTTCCCCTCCCCCTCCCCTTCCCCATTCTCCAACTATGTCCCGTCTTTCCCCCCTCACCGGCGCCCACATTTCCCCAATGTCTCCCCCTTCCCTGTTTACTTCTCAATTAACTTCCACCGTAACATTAACAATAACATTTCCTGCAGCATCAGACCCTCAGTTCCGATCCAATTTCTCTTCTTTGATGAAGGTCCATGCTTCCTCCGCCGTCTCGAAATAATGGTGTCTCTCCTGATACGTGACCCATAGTCTTGCCGGCTGCAGCATCCCGAACTTCACCTTCCTTTTATGCAACACCTCTTTGGCTCGGTTGAAGCTCGCCCTCCTTCTCGCCACCTCCGCACTCCAATCCTGGTATACCCGTACCACTGCATTCTCCCATCTGCTACTCCGCACCTTTTTAGCCCATCTCAGGACCTCTTCTCTATCCTTAAGGCGGTAAAATCGCACGATTATCGCCCTGGGTGGTTCTCCCGCTTTTGGTCTTCTCGCCGGAATCCGATTTGCCCACTCCACCTCCAAGGGGCCCGTAGGGGCCTCAGCACCCATCAGTGAGCTCAGCATCGTACTTGCGTACGCTCCACAGTCCACTCCTTCCACACCCTCAGGGAGACCCAGTATCCGAAGGTTCTTCCTTCGCGCTCCATTTTCTAGGGCTTCGATCCTTTCAGTACACTTTTTATGAAGTGCCTCGTGCGTCTGTGTCTTAACCGCCAGGCCCAGGATCTCGTCCTCAATATCTGTCACCTTCTGCTCCACCACACGGAGCTCTGTCTCCTGGGTCTTTAATGTCTCCCTGAGCCCCTCAATTGCCTGTAGCAACGGGGTCAGCACCTCCCTCTTCAGCAGCTCCACGCACCATCTCACAATTTCATGCTCAGGCCCCCATGTCGCCTGCGCTTTCTCCGCCGCCATCTTGTACTTCTCTCTTTCTGACCCTTTGGTCGACGATTCCTCGCGCTGCAGCCGCCGCCGCCGGTTTTTTCCTCCTTCGTTTGGGGGGGACTCCCTTCTCACACGCCCCACACCGGGTTGCGTCGTCGAAAAATTCCCCGTTGAGGCTCTTAAAAGAGCCCGAAGGTCCGTCGGAGCTGGAGCCGCCGAAGCGTGCGGCTAGCTAGGCATCACCGCAACCGGAAGTCCCTTCAGTGGCCTTGATGAGGTCTTTTCACAGTTGTTCCCTCTGCTGCTAGAATTCACCTTTGATACAGGCCCTCAGGTCAGCTTGCAGCTTTAAGCTTGCCCTTCCCCCGCCTGCATGCTGGAAGAGGCCCTGTTTATCCTGTAGTTGCAGCCAAATCTTTCACTGTTTCTGCGTGTGTCTGGCAACCAAGAGACATACCCTTCCTGGGGGACACTGTCGGGGGAATATTGCCGCCTTCTTCCCACACCGGGAAATGTCAAACAAATGCCGTGGGGGCCCTGTAAAAGAGCCCAAAAGTCCGTTCCAAGCAGGAGCTGCCGAATATGCGACCTAGCTCTGCATAGCCGCACCCGGAAGTCCTGTTTTAAATAATTATGTAACGCGGTGGCACACAAACAGTTGTGTGATTAGTTGCTAGACAACATGCTAAGATAAGACTTACTTTTTGTAACTTTGTATTTGACAATAGGGCGGCTTCGATGTTTATCTGGAAAATGATAGGATCATGGTTCGATGTGAGGAAAGTGGATTCGATTGGGTTACTGTGGTGGTATGTATTAGGGGTCATGTGGGACTGTGAAGCCGTGATGCTATTGGCTGACAGATCCCAGGTCCTGGTTGGCTGCCGACTCCTGGCTCCGCCCTGAAGGCGGAGTATAAGAACCCGAGCTTCTCCCCGCAGCTTCATTCTGTTGCTGAGCTGCTGGGGACAAGCATCACTTAATAAAGCCTGGATCGGCTTCATCACTTCTCGTCTCTTGTAAGTCATTGTGCGCTACAATTTATTAAGCGAGCTTAAAAGACTATGGAGCTCCGGATCGCCCCGGAATGCCTGCGGATCAGCCCCCACGCAGCGAACTCGGCAGCAGTATTTAAACACTGGCAAGCATGCTTTGAAGGCTACCTCCGAACGGCCCCCGGCCGGATCACAGAAGACCAGAAAATGCAGGTCCTGCATTCGAGGGTAAGCCCGGAAATTTACCCTCTCATAGAAGACGCAGAGGATTTCCCAACGGTGCTCGCATTGCTGAAGAGCATCTACGTTCAGCCCGTTAACCAGGTCTATGCGCGCCACCAACTCGCAACGAGACGGCAAATTCCCGGAGAATCGCTAGAGGAATTCTACGCCGCGCTGCTAATTTTGGGACGGGGCTGCAGCTACCCGCCGGTGAACGCGATCGAACACACGGACATGCTAATTCGTGATGCATTTGTGGCAGGTATGAACTCTCCCCAAATCCGCCAAAGACTTTTAGAAAGAGAGTCGCTAGGACTCTCAGAGGCACGGGCCCTTGCAGCTTCCCTAGATGTGGCCTCGCAAAACGCCCGCGCCTACGGCCCCGACCGCGCGGCAGCCCCTTGGGCTCCGTGGACTCCCGTCGCAACAAACTTCCCCCCCCCCCTCGCAAGCTTGCGCAGTTAAAGCGCCAGACCATCCCGGGGGGGCCCGCTGCTATTTCTGCGGACAAGCGAAACACCCCTGGCAGCGCTGCCCGGCCCGCGCAGCTATTTGTAAAAGCTGCGACAAGAAGGGCCATTACGCGGCAGTGTGCCGGTCCCGGGGGGTCGCCGCAATCCCCGGAGAAGAACGAGCCCAGCACATCCCAAACGCTTCCCAACCCCCCCCCAGCGCCCCATGTGCGACCCGCGGGCGCCGCCATTTCGGGTCCCGGGCACCACGAGGGGAGGATGGGCGCCGCCGTCTTGTGACCCCCCAGCCACGTGCGATTCATGGGGGTGGCCATTTTGTCCACCCCCGACCACGTGCGATCCATGGGGGCGGCCATTTTGTCCACCCCCGGCTGCGTGCGATTCATGGACACCACCATCTTGGTTGACAACAAAGGACCCCAGCATCGACGGCTCCACGGGGTCCGAAGAAGACGCCGTGACACTACTACCACGACTGGCTTCGGTGACACTGGATCAATCGCGGCCCCGGACGCTCCAGACGATGACAACAGCGGTGCTGGTCAACAGATACGAGACGCCATGCCTTGATCGACTCCGGGAGCACCGAAAGTTTTATTCACCCAGACACGGTAAGACGCTGTTTTCTGACCATCCATCCAAGCACGCAAAAGATTTCCCTAGCTGCAGGATCCCACTCCATAGAGATCAAAGGGTTCTGCATCGCGAACCTAACGGTGCAAGGGAGGGAGTTTAAGAACTACAGGCTCTACGTCCTTCCCCAACTCTGCACGCCCACATTACTGGGATTAGATTTCCAGTGTAACCTGCAGAGCCTAACATTCCAATTCGGCGGCCCAATACCCCCACTCACTATCTGCGGCCTCGCAACTCTCAAGGTTGAACCGCCGTCCTTGTTTGCAAACCTCACCCCAGATTGCAAACCCGTCGCCACTAGGAGCAGATGGTACAGCGCCCAGGACCGGATATTTATTCGGTCTGAAGTCCAGCAGTTGCTGAAGGAAGGCATAATCCAGGCCAGCAATAGTCCCTGGAGAGCCCAGGGGGTAGTAGTAAAGATCGGGGAGAAGCAAAGGATGGTCGTAGACTATAGTCAGACCATCAACAGGTACACGCAGCTAGATGCGTACCCTCTCCCCCGCATATCCGACATGGTCAATCGGATTGCCCAGTATAAGGTCTTCTCCACCGTGGACATCAAGTCTGCCTACCACCAGCTCCCCATCCGCCCAGGTGACCGCAAGTACACCGCCTTCGAGGCAGACGGGCATCTATACCACTTCCTAAGGATCCCATTTGGTGTCACAAACGGGGTCTCGGTCTTCCAACGGGAGATGGACCGAATGGTTGACCAGCACGGGTTGCAGGCCACGTTCCCGTATCTCGACAACGTAACCATCTGCGGCCACGATCAGCAGGACCATGACGCCAACCTCCAAAAGTTCCTCCAGACCGCTAACGCCCTGAACCTCACATATAACGACGAAAAGTGCGTTTTTAGCACAAACCGGTTGGCCATCCTGGGATACGTAGTGCGCAATGGGATAATAGGCCCCGACCCCGAACGCATGCGCCCCCTTATGGAATTCCCCCTCCCCCACTGCTCCAAAACCTTGAAACGTTGCCTGGGTTTCTTTTCATATTACGCCCAGTGGGTTCCCCAGTATGCAGACAAGGCCCGCCCGCTACTACAGTCCACTACCTTCCCCCTGTCGACAGAGGCTCGCCAGGCCTTCAGCCGCATCAAAGCGGATATCGCAAAGGCCACGATGCGCGCCATCGACGAGTCCCTCCCCTTCCAGGTCGAGAGCGACGCATCCGACGTAGCTCTGGCGGCCACCCTTAACCAAGCGGGCAGACTCATGGCCTTTTTCTCCCGGACCCTCCACGCCTCAGAAATCCGCCACTCCTCAGTGGGAAAAGGAAGCCCAAGCCATAGTGGAAGCTGTGCGACATTGGAGGCATTACCTGGCCAGCAGGAGATTCACTCTCCTCACCGACCAACGGTCGGTAGCCTTCATGTTCGATAATGCACAGCGGGGCAAAATTAAAAATGACAAGATCTTAAGGTGGAGGATCGAGCTCTCCACCTTCAACTACGAGATCTTGTATCGTCCCGGAAAGCTGAACGAGTCGTCCGATGCCCTATCCCGCGGCACATGTGCCAACGCACAAATTGACCACCTCCAAGCCCTCCACGAGGACCTCTGCCACCCGGGGGTCACTCGATTCTACCATTTCGTAAAGTCCCGCAACCTCCCCTACTCTATGGAGGAGGTCCTTACAGTCACCAGGAACTGCCACATCTGCGCGGAGTGCAAACCGCACTTTTTCAGGCCGGACAGAGCGCACCTGATCAAGGCTTCCCGCCCCTTTGAACGCCTCAGTTTGGATTTCAAAGGGCCCCTCCCCTCCACCGACCGCAACGCATACTTCCTGAACGTGGTGGACGAGTACTCTCGTTTCCCGTTCGCCATCCCCTGCCCCGACATGACAGCGGCCACAGTCATTAAAGTCCTTGGCACCATATTCACACTGTTCGGTTGCCCCGCGTATATCCATAGCGACAGGGGGTCCTCCTTCATGAGTGACGAGCTGCGCCAGTTCCTGCTCAGCAAGGGCATAGCCTCGAGCAGGACGACCAGCTACAACCCCCGGGGGAACGGGCACGTAGAGAGGGAGAACGGCACAGTCTGGAAGACCGTCCTACTGGCCCTACGGTCCAGGGATCTCCCAGTTTCCCGGTGGCAGGAGGTCCTCCCGGACGCTCTCCACTCCATCCGGTCGCTGCTGTGTACCACGACTAACCAAACGCCTCATGAGCGCCTCCTTGTCTTCCCCAGGAAGTCCTCCGGAACGTCGCTGCCGACCTGGCTGGCGGCCCCAGGACCCATCTTGCTCCAGAAACATGTGCGGGCGCACAAATCGGACCCGTTGGTCGAGAGAGTTCACCTTCTCCACGCGAACCCACAGTACGCCTACGTGGCGTACCCCGACGGCCGACAGGACACGGTCTCCCTGCGGGACCTGGCGCCCGCCAGCAACACACACACCCCCCCCGACACCGATCATCCCCTCCCTGCCACCGGCGCACCCCGCGACCGCCCCCTTCCCTGGGGGATCGGTCCTCCCGTGCCCGCCCAGGAGTAAAACAGGAACAAACACCGAAACGCTCCCGGAGACGACAACGCCTGAACAAGCACCTGCACCACCACCGGGGCTGAGGCGATCGACGAGGAAGACCAGACCACCCGCTCGACTCGTGGAATCCGCGTGACACCAAGAATGTTGTTGTAACAAAAAAAATGTTTTTGCTAATATTGTAAATAGTTTTCACAAACTTGTACATAGCCCAGTGTAGGGCTAAAACTGTAGTAACACTGTCCGAAATTTTCCTTCCAGGGCCAGCCTTGTAAACCCCTACCACCTTGCGAACCACCACCCGCCGGGTTCCTTTTTAACAAGGGGTGAATGTGGTGGTATGTATTAGGGGTCATGTGGGACTGTGAAGCCGTGATGCTATTGGCTGACAGATCCCGGGTCCTGGTTGGCTGCCAACTCCTGGCTCCGCCATGAAGGCGGAGTATAAGAACCCGAGCTTCTCCCCGCAGCTTCATTCTGTTGCTGAGCTGCTGGGGACAAGCATCGCTTAGTAAAGCCTGGATCAACTTCATCACTTCTCGTCTCTCGTAAGTCATTGTGCGCTACAGTTACGTCCCCACCTGCTGGATGTATTAAATGTTTCAGGGCGAGTAATAAGAACGGATTATCAACTACCCTGGGATCGCTGTGTGGTAACTGTTATCAAGGCAGGTATACACTTCATGCCCTTCGGGACAAGATAATGGAAGACGGGGATCTTAATGAGACATGGCAATCAGTTTCAATAGGATGTAGCTCGAATAGTCACGGGCGTACTTGGTTTGGAGATATATTGCAAACTCATGAGAGATATCCAGGGATAGAAGTGGGATCAAAGACACCTTTTAGATTGGTGAGGACTGGGTGTAAGTGGTTAGTACATGATATAATCATTTATGATACCTATGAGGAACGTAAGCTGATTTGGATGCAAAAGGAATGGGATTTTTGCCTGCCAGGAGTAAGTAGACGACCTTTTTGGTTACTGTTGGATTAAGAGGCTTACTGATCCTAAGGGACATGAGGAGGCTTATCCGGTATTGCTGTCCCAAGGAGGTAAAATGCTTTGGAGATAGTGGAACATGCGGCAAATAGCTATTGTGTTACCTTTCTGGACGGTGGCCACTATGATTCAAAGTAATTACAATTAAGGTATAACCGGTCTATTGACACTGGTGTGAGCGATGGATATTTACACAAAATTTAAAACAAGGAAGTTGGATATTGACAAAATGATTAGGGAGATAAGTATTGGATGGGATATGTCATGTTTCAAATGCCAATACGGGGTGCACTGAAAAATTGGAAAAATATGACATTTGAAACATGAAAGTAACACAGCTAATGCCTGAGACTTTTTATGAAAGGGAAAAGTCCCACAAAGGGTTAACAGCAGCAGCTTGTTTGAAATGCAGACAGCTTCACAGGCGTGAAGGAAAACAGCTAGGAACAATTCATTCTGATTTACAAGTTTAAAAAGTAATTCGATCAACTTAAATTCTTAAGTTATATGAAAGGGAGCAGTATTTCACAATTCTTTTAAGCAATAAATTATTTTATTGAACAATTAAGAAGAGCAGCCAGAATCAAAAGTTTAAAATAAGGGACAACTGTTAAGCGTGAAAACTTACTGACACCAGTAATAAGATGAGACAACTGATTTTCAAATAAAGAAACCCATAAGGTGACACGGTTATACTATAACAAACACCATTTTGATGTTGAAGCCTTTTAGAAGATAGCCAAGCCAGATAAGGTTAGAGTCAAAGGGGGTAACTTGAACATGACATTAGCTTGACCCAAAGATGACCTGGGTTGAGACCGAAAAAATCATTAATAAAGACATAAATCTGAAAGGTTACTGACGAAGACACAGACAAATTTATTACATGTCAAGCAAAGTGAAAAAGTTCAAAGTAAGTAATGGCGTGCTGGTGGAATGAAGCCGCGCTGTTGCAAGGAGCCACGCATCTAACCGATAGAAGCTAGCTTTCAACTATCAGGCCAGCAGTCAGCAAAGGGAGGCTAGCAGTCAGTGAAGGGGAGCCATTTGTGAATGTCAGGCTGCACAAATTGCTATTAAAACTCTGAAAATTGAGCAGAGAGACAGAATCTTCCTCGGTGATGGGACAAGCAGCATCTGAAGACCGAGCAACCCAGAGAAGTTTTTGATTTGATTTATTATTGTCCCATGTATCAGTATACAGTGAAAAGTATTGTTTCTTGCATGCTGCACAAACAATGCATACCGTACATAGGGAAGGAAGGAGAGACTGCAGAATATAATGTTGCAGTTATAGCAAGGTGTAGAGAAAATGTCGTGGAAATCATAATAAAGACAAATTCCTCGAGGTTCAGTTTAAGGAAATTTATTTACACAAATATACTTGTGGAGAGAGAGTGTTCCAGCTGCAAAGACTGCACTCTGAGTTATGCAGTCAAAAACCATTATATTTATAGTGTGAAATAAACAACTTTGAAGAGATAAAGCTTGGGAACATATGCAAGAGGAAATATGAATGTTTTGCCCTTGGTTTAAAAGCAATTCGAGTACGCATTTTGTTGTCCTTCGAAAGAACAACTTATCATAATAATGCAGAGTATAAAATACTAAGCAGTATTTAGTTGCCATTACTTGACCTACTTATTTTCGCTCAAAAGCAGTGTTAAAATATAGGCAATATTCCCAGCATGCTTCCAAATTGGTAACTCATTAACTTCCCTTCCACAATTCCCTCCTTGTTGATCTTTTGATCAACACCTTTTGGTAAATTATCGTGTCCTCCGTAGAGAAGGGTGGTTTATAATGTAAGGGGAACGGACGTATAACAGTTCCCTGTGTGTTATGAGCCTGGTAGCAAGGCGGCTAGGGCTGTTCTCCCGTGTTAGTATAATTAAAAGATCTTGCGCAACATTAAAACAGTAACCATACGACAATCAAGATTACAATGGCGATTATAATCCAGAACACAATCCTCTGTTCTGACGATCCTACCATCCAAAGCCAAAGTTCCATCCCTCATTTTCGTGTAATCTTGTTACCTCTCTACAAATGTGATCCACCAGATTATCAATTTTCTCTGAGTTACCAGGAATGTTTGTGCAACAGTCACTTCCAATCAGGGCACAAGTACCTCCCTTTTCAGCTGATAAGAAATCAGGAGCCATTCTATTCAGCAGGGCAACCGCTCTTATAGCGATCATCTCAGTTTCTATCTGGTTAACAGCTTCTGCAGTGTCATTAGCTACCTGCTCAACGATGTCTCGTAGTTCGCGTAGTTCATATGCATCAGTGGCTATTCCTAATGGTGGTATCATTATTCCCAGCATTTGTGCCCATGTCAGAACACTTTGTGTCGTCCTGTGATGGGGATGGTCCTGCAATTGCTGAATGTGATGCACATACATGCACTTGCTATAGTTCGAGTACTTTAGATGGGTCTGTTTTTTGTCCAATGTGTGCAGGAGGGTTTCCTGACACAGTATGTAGATAGGCCAACGAGAGGCGAGTCCATATTGGATTTGGTACTGGGTAATGAACCAGGACAGGTGTTAGATTTGGAGGTAGGTGAGCACTTTGGTGATAGTGACCACAATTCGATTACGTTTACTTTAGTGATGGAAGGGGATAGGTATATACCGCAGGGCAAGAGTTATATCTGGGGAAAGGCAATTATGATGCGATGAGACAAGACTTAGGATGCATTGGATGGAGAGGAAAACTGCAGGGGATGGGCACAATGGAAATGTGGAGCTTGTTCAAGGAACAGCTATTGCGTATCCTTGATAAGTATGTACCTGTCAGGCAGTCGAGCAAGGGAACCGTGGTTTACTATAGCAGTCGAAACACTTGTCAAGAGGAAGAAAGAGGCTTATGTAAAGATGAGACATGAAGGTTCAGTTAGGGCGCTCGAGAGTTACAAATTAGCTAGGAAGGACATAAAGAGAGAGCTAAGAAGAGCCAGGAGGGGACATGAGAAGTCTTTGGCAGGTAGGATCAAGGATAACCCTAAAGCTTTCTATAGATATGTCAGGAATAAAAGAATGACTAGGGTAAGAGTAGGGCCAGTCAAGGACAGTAGTGGGAAGTTGTGCATGGAGTCCGAGGAGATAGGAGAGGTGCTAAATGAATATTTTTCGTCAGTATTCACACAGGAAAAAGACAATGTTGTCGAGGAGAATACTGAGATTCAGGCTACTAGACTAGAAGGGCTTGAGGTTCATAAGGAGGAGGTGTTAGCAATTCTAGAACGTGTGAAAATAGATAAGTCCCCTGGGCCGGATGGGATTTATCCTAGGATTCTCTGGGAAGCTAGGGAGGAGATTGCTGAGCCTTTGGCTTTGATCTTTAAGTCATCTTTGTCTACAGGAATAGTGCCAGAAGACTGGAGGATAGCAAATGTTGTCTCCTTGTTAAAGAAGGGGAGTAGAGACAACCCCAGTAACTATAGACCAGTGAGCCTTACTTCTGTTGTGGGCAAAATCCTGGAAATGTTTATAAGAGATAGGATGTATAATCATCTGGAAAGGAATAATTTGATTATAGATAGTCAACACGGTTTTGTGAAGGGTAGGTCGTGCCTCACAAACCTTATTGAGTTCTTTGAGAAGGTGACCAAACAGGTGGATGAGGGTAAAGCAGTTGATGTGGTGTATATGGATTTCAGTAAAATGTTTGATAAGGTTCCCCACTGTAGGCTACTGCAGAAAATATGGAGGCATGGGATGCAGGGTGATTTAGCAGTTTGGATCAGAAATTGGCTAGCTGTAAGAGGACAAAGGGTGGTGGTTGATGGGAAATGTTCAGACTAGAGTCCAGTTACTAGTGGTGTACCACAAGGATCTGTTTTGGGGCCACTGCTGTTTGTCATTTTTATAAATGACCTGGAGGAGGGCGTAGAAGGATGGGTGAGTAAATGTGTAGATGACACTAAAGTCAGTGGAGTTGTGGGCAGTGCGGAAGAATGTTACAAGTTACAGAGGAACATAGATAAGCTGCAGCGCTGGGCTGAGAGGCGGCAAATGGAGTTTAATGCAGAAAAGTGTGAGGTGATTCATTTTGGAAGGAATAATAGGAAGACAGAGCACTGGGCTAATGGTAAGATTCTTGGCAGTGTGGATGAGAAGAGAGATCTCGGTGTCCATGTACATAGATCCCTGAAAGTTGCCACCCAGGTTGAGAGGGTTGTTAAGAAGACGTACGGTGTGTTAGCTTTTATTGGTAGAGGGATTGAGTTTCGGAGCCATGAGGTCATGTTGCAGCTGTACAAAACTCTGGTGCGGCCGCATTTGGAGTATTGCGTGCAATTCTGGCCACTGCATTATAGGAACGATGTGGAAGCATTGGAAAGGGTGCAGAGGAGATTTACCAGAACGTTGCCTGGCATGGAGGGAAGATCTTATGAGGAAAGGATGAGGGACTTGAGGCTGTTTTCGTTAGAAAGAAGAAGGTTAAGAGGTGACTTAATTGAGGCATACAAGATGACCAGAGGATTGGATAGGGTGGACAGTAAGAGCCTTTTCCCTCGGATGGTGATGTCTAGCACAAGGGGACATAGCTTTAAATTGAGGGGAGATAGATATAGGACAGATGTCAGAGGTAGATTCTTTACTTAGAGAGTAGTAAGGGCGTGGCATGCCCTGACTGCAACAGTAGTGGACTCGCCAACACTAAGGGCATTCAAATGGTCATTGGATAGACATATGGACGATAAGGGAATAGTGTCGATGGGCTTTAGAGTGGTTTCACAGGTCGGCGTAACATCGAGGGCCGAAAGGCCTGTACTGCGCTGTAATGTTCTATGTTCTAACGGACTATGTATCCAAAATAGCAGGAGCCTTCCCAATTTTCTGGTGTGGCCACAGATAAAATACGTGCCGTTATATGCAGTCAGGTTTCCTTGACTATCAGTCATCATTAGTCTAATCGATCTCCTTCCCAGGAGCCTCCGCTAGTTTGATTTTCAACTCCTGACTAATCAAAGATGAATAGTCCTTTAGCTGTAAGGTGGAGCCAATTCAAGGTCTGATCACACTGACTTGTGCCGACTGGGTAGGTCCCATATGTTTTATGTTTCCTGAAGCATATGCTATTTGGGATTCCAGTGTAATTGGGAAGGATCAAACAGGGCGTTTGACGTGTTACATTAAAACTAGGCCCCCACCATTCCTCAAACCTATTCATATCGTATCCAGCTAATCTCCAATCTAACATATTCTGTGTATCTTCACCACGTCCTGTACTATTTTGTCTTAGAGCCCATTCTGCTATCTACTGGCGAATGGGATGGGTCGCACAGGGAAGCCCTCCCCCAAGCATCTGGGAATTTGTGTACAAACCCAACAACTGAATTTATTTACCCTCTCTGTGTATGAGTGAGACATGTATATTAAGGTGTTAGTATGCAGTTTACCCTCTACATGGTGTTGGATTAATATGATAAGAACAGTAGCGCCGTCATTCTCTTCAGGTCAGCGTTTCGCTAGTACTCTCAAAGTTCCGTATGATGTAGTTTACACCGAGTTGCGTGGATCCCATCTGGCTTTTCTTTTACTTTAACGGCTGTTCGGGTTGTTAGCAGCGCTTGGTGGGGTCCATTCCACCGAGGAGAAAAAGAATCTTTGTTTAGTGCTTTCACATATACTTGCTCTCCAGGTTTAAAGGGTGTGTATTTCCGTCTTTTGGATGCATCTGAGCCTGTCGCACCTTTTCATGTTTTTTTTCTTTTTCTTCAGCGGTTTCACACATGGCCTGGGCATATTTTAGTGATGCCTCATCTGCCCATATTAAGGCTACTGCCACTGGAGTCATTGGGGGTTTAGTTCCAGTTGTCATGGGACGTTCCATTAATATCTCATACGGGGTTAAACCCATATTACGGTTTCTCTGATTTTGCAGGGCATACATTACTATGGGTATGGCATCTGGCCATAGCAGCCCATTTTGTTGACACACTATTGTAACTGCAGTTTTAATTATTCCATCCGCCCTTTCTACCATTCCTGAGGATTGTGGATGATATGGTTAGGGCTTTGGTCAATTTGCTAGTGAAATGAGTTCCCCTGTCGCTGTTAATACCCATTGGTATCCCAAACCTAGGTATCATTTCCTTTAACCATTCTCTGCTACCAGAATATTTACCACTGTTCTAGCATCATCTCTTTTGGTTGGAAAAGCCTCTACCCACCGTGAAAACATGCCCACTATCACCGATTATTCCTGTGACAAATCATATATGCACTTCAACTTCATCTTCACTCTTTGATTTCTCCTCTTGTCTTAACCTGTGACTTTGCGACCTTGTTACTACACAATCCGGACAAATCCCAGGATATTCGTCCTTCAACACTTCAGTTGTCTGATTTTCCACTGGCTTATCAACCACAGTAGGCATCACTCCCACTTCGATCCAGCTATATCATTACCCAAGATAAACTGCATTCCTGGACAAGATAGTTTCTCTATTACTCCTACTACCACTTTACCACTCTTCACTGGCCTTTCCAACCTTACCTTATATAATGGAACACTACTCCTCTCACCCTGAATTCCACATATTGCCACCTTTTCTGGCAACATTCTTCCAAGACTACATAACTCCTGTAGCCACCTAAAATGGCTGATTCCCGATTAATTTGGCCAAACCCCGATCTAAAATGGCGAACTGAAAAGGCTGATGGGAAAAGCAGCCAACAGGACACAAACGGACAGCTGCAGACAGAACAGGATATTCAACTCTGGGGAAGTCGGCCCAGAACCGATACCTGCAACCATTAGCAGCACATCAACCCAGCCATCTGCAGTTTAATCGGCGATCCCCGGGAACAATTGCAACAAATTAGCAATTGAAAGCTGATCCAGACCTCTCGGTGCCAGCAGTGGCCGAGACAAAGAAAGGTGAACGACCACCCCCGATCAAGGAATCGCCCCATTATTGGAGCATATCGAACCAAGTGATTGGGACCAAGTCCAATCACTTGGAACCAGGGACAAGGTCCGCCCCGAGAGACGGGAAGCCCCTGGGAACTATAAGAGTAAGGGGCCAAGTTCAGATCGACCCTTCTCTTCCTGCTCGCAACCTTCGCAAGAACTATCGACAAGAAACCGTAAGTTTGACTCCAGCGATCACTACCCGATAGAGACTCCTAGCCATCGACCTGTATCAGCCTTTGGATCCCGCAGGCTCAGACCAATTCGAAAGACCATTCGTTTCCCTGGCCTGGTGGGCCATTCCCAAAGTTAAGTATTGGCCTGTAGTGGTAGGTAGTAGTCTAGAAAGTAGGATTATTTTTGACAAGGGGTGAATGTGGTAGTATGTATTGGGGGTCATGTGGGACTGGAAGCCCTAATGTCATTGGTTGACAGATCCCAGGTCCTGGTTGGCCGTTGACCTCATACTCCGCCCTGAAGGCGAAGCATAAGAAGCCGGTGCCTTCCCCCGCATGCCAGTTTACTATCGGGCTGCTGGGGAACAGACACGCTTAATAAAGCCTCATCGACTTCACTCTGTTTGTCTCACGGAGTCTTTGTGCGCCACAAGTATTTATTGCTGTATATAATAAATGATCGTTGATTTAACTCTTACTAAGCGGTGTGCTGCCTTATTAATCATAACTTGAACTTGAACCACGTGGTGGTATCAGAAAGATATCTGGCGACTCGTGAGCAAAGGTGACATAATTAGAGCTAATAAAACTAAGGCTAATAAGAGCAACATTTTGGCGACTCCGCCGAGAACCGATTTAGAAGTGGAAAACCACTCCGGGAGAACCCAAGAAATTTGAATAGAATCCAATTGGAAACAAAAAAACCCACAAGTGTTCAAGCGGTTCTGATTAATAATTCGGAAGTGCATGTATGCATGCGAAACTAACAGGGCTATAAGGTAAAACTGATAGATTTTTGTTGCGTCAAAACTGTCGGAAGTGTATTTTCGGAAATTAGCGCAAGCCGTACCCGCATCTACGACACCACCTTAGCCCTCTATTCCAAATTTATCCGAAGCAAGCAGATAGGAGAGATGGCCATGCAGGCAATGCAACGCCTCATGAACCCGAGGAATTTGCGGTCACAGCGACCAGCAGCAGTAGAGTGGGACAGTGTCCCACTTGGGAAGAGGAAATTTGGAAATACCTCAAGGGCAAAGGATGGCCCATGTGGGATGATTTCTGTAATAATGACGACGCAGGTCCCGGAAATATAGGGCATACTTGGTGGGAGAAAATGAGTGAAATCCACAAAAAGAATTTAACAAAAGCTCGCAAGCCGATGGCAATTGTGTCCTGTCTGGCACAATTGTAAGGCACAGAGGAGGTCGTCGAGACGCTCTGCAAAGAAGTAGAGGGCATACATCGCATGAGTAAAGTCGATGTATGCGAGGTGGAGAAAGAGAATCTGGAATTAAGGCGGAAATTAGCAGCAAAGGACGAAGAGGTGGCTGACGCCAAACCTTTGGGGAAAGTTTAGACCAGGAAGACGGCCCTGATTGGGAAGAATTACAGGAAACCGCACAGAGATATGTTCAGGGAACATGTGCGCAGGGAAAGCCCCAAAGGAGAAAAGCACCCCCATCCCCCACACAGCAGGTAGTTCAGGCTCCCATGAACCCTGTAACAACCCACCGCACAGCCAAATCAGACGAGGCGGAATTCCTATATTCCACCCCCCTCACAGTAACCCAATTATGGGACGCGTGTGCAAAAATCACACCGTTCCTCCCCGCTTCAGACCCACACCATTTCTTTGCCACCGTCAAACATCAGGCGACCATGTACGGCCTGGATGAGAGAGAGCATGTAAAGCTCATGGTTCTAAGCTTAGACCCGTCAGTAGCAGCAGCCCTTCCCGACCCACAGAATGTAGGAGGAGGCACCCTTGCAGAAATGCATACAGCATTCCTGGATGCGATCGGGTATAACCGGGGTGACCCCGTAGATGGCCTAAATAAGTGTAGGCAGAAGAAGTCTGAACACCCCACATTTGCAGGACGCTTGTTGATTCACTTTGAAGCCGTTTTTGGAGACGTAGACCGTGCCCATTTGTCCCCAGACAATATGGCCAAATGGACCCGCACCCTTATCTCCCATGCCACAGAGGCAGGACAGAATGCCTGCAATAGTTATGATCCCTCGGAGGAGGCTCATAACGAGAAGTGGGTGGTTAAAAGATTGTCCCGCGTTTGGGAACAGTCTGCTCACAATAAACCTGCCGCTAAAACCCCCGAGGAAAAGCAAGCCGCCGCAGACGTGCAGGCAGTAAGAACCACTCTTCACAACCCCGCCTGGGTAAATGAGGGAAAGGGCAGCCCCCCAGCAAAACCGCAAGAATGTTACAACTGCGGACAGTTGGGACATTTTGCCAAAGAGTGCAATGCCCCTAAAAAGCCACAGAGAGCCCAACAGACAGGCACTCTCAGTAAGAAAAAGGCAGAGCCCATACATAGCGTTAGCGCCCTGTTGGATCAGACAGACTTGACCGGAATGGACTGACGGTGTACAGGCGCCCCCAGTTGGGTCTGCGATACCCTTTGGGATAGGTCAGGACGACCCGTAGTCGCAGCGAAAATTCGGGGACAGCCTATCGAGTTTCTTTGGGACACAGGAGGGTCCCACACCACCATAAATTCCTCCACCCTTTGTCAGGACACGTGGCCCACTACAGCCACGATCACCCTCAGCGGCTTTACAGGCCACTCACAGCAGGGACACATTACAGCCCCTGTATCCATCCAAATCGGAACCATTAGCACAAAACACCCCGTAGTTTTAGTAGACCTGCCCCAAACAGCAGAACACATTCTGGAAATCAACTTTATGAATTCCCACCACCTATCCTTCGATCCAGTCAACCAGTGTGTCTGGAAGATGGCGAAATCCGCGAGAGCCCCCGCAACACTCATCATAGGGGACTACATGAACAAAATTAGCGCAGTAGGCGAGTTTTGGTTCAACCCCACCACGCTCAGCACGGACAGACAGGTTAGAGCAGTCCTGCAAAAGAACAGGGCAGCATTCGCGACCCACAAGCACGACTGTGGACGGATGACTGGCTCCGTACAAGTAACAGGACCTGACCCTAGACCCCAGAAACAGTACGGATTTCCCCTAGAAGCAGAGGGAGAAATCCTAAAGGTTATAGGGAGCTTATTAGAACAGGGCGCACTAAGATCGGTAGCCTCAACTAATAATGCCCCGATTTGGTCAGTGAGAAAGCCCGACGGATCATGGCGCCTGACCATTGATTATCGGGAACTCAATAAAGTCATCCCCGCAGCAGCCCCCACCGTAGCAACAAGTCCCGAGGCCATGCTCAAACAGGGACTCAATTCCCGCTATTTCACGGTTTTGGATATCAGTAATGGATTCTGGTCCATTCCATTGGCAAAGGCGTGCCAGTACAAATTTGCCTTCACTTTCCGAGCGCAGCAGTACACGTGGACATGCCCGCCACAAGGCTTCCACAACTCTCCCTCCATTTTCCACCGACAGCTGGCAAATGGACGAGCTAAGTTTTCTCGCCCCGAATGTCTGGTACAGTATGTAGATGATCTACTACTGCAGACAGACACTAAGGAAAAGTGGTCTGTCCGAACTCCTGGAATTACTACATTCCATTGGATGTAAAGTCAACCCCAAAAAGGCCCAGATATTGGAAGAGAAAGTGGTATATTTGGGTACTATTATCACACACGGCAAACGCGAGATCGAGCACAAAAGAATTGACTCGATCACTAAATTGCCCCTTCCCCAAAACGTTTCAGTCCTCCGGTCGTTTTTAGGACTGGTTGTCTACTGCTGAAACCACATCGATGGTTTCGCCAGCAAGGCAGCGCCCCTCTCAGACCTCTTAAAGAAAGGAGCCCCCTGGGAGTGGCTTCCGCAGCATACGGATGCTGTGGAATCATTAAAACAGGCACTCATAGCCGCCCCCGCACTACAAGTTCCAGACCCGCTTTCCCCTTACGCAATAGAGGTAGCGACCACAGACCGCACCCTTTCAGCCGTGCTCCTGCAGGAACGGCATGATCAGTTAAGACCCGTAGCCTATGCCTCCCGAATTTTAGATGCTGTGGAGCAGGGATTTTCAGCCTGTGAGAGGCACCTGCTCGCAGTTCTCTGGGCAGTCCAGTACTTTTCCTACATTACCGGACTGAACCCCATCACCATTCTGACCGAACACACCCCCACCCAACTTTTACTAGACGGACGACTTAAGGACGGTACCGTCAGCCAAATCCGTGCTGCTAGGTGGACCCTTCTCTTACAAGGATGGGAAGTCACAGTAAAACGGACAAAGACTCACACATACTTAGCGGACAATTTACAGTACCCCGGAACCCCCCATGAGTGTGAAATACCATTTTCCAGGTCATGGTCTATTGTCCTGTGGGCTACAATACTTCAAGTCCATATCCAAGTATTTATTTAAATGCGAGGAGCCTCTTACCCTTGTGGCAGTCACCACTGTTGTATTGTATATATCGCATACGAGGGGTATTACGGTAAGGCCCCTGTACTACAGGTATGCGGGTAGATCCCTGCCTGCTGGCTCCGCCCAGTAGGCGGAGAATAAATGTGTGGGCTCTCCGAGCTGCAGCCATTTTGGCAGCAGCTGTAGGAGGCCACACATCTCTGTAATAAAGCCTCGATTACTCTCTACCCTCATCTCGACGTAATTGATAGTGCATCAATTTATTACGCAGAGATTTTACAACACTGGATCTCCGCATCAAGGCTGATCGCCTGCAGCTGCACCCTCAAGCAGACAACGCCAAGTCGGCCTTCGCTCATTGGCTAGCTTGCTTCAAAGCATACATCGGATCTGCGACAGAACCACCCTCAGAGGCACAGAAGCTCCAGATCCTTTACACGCAGCTGAGCTCCGATATCTTTCCCTCATCCGGGACGCGCCTACCTACGCAGAGGCCATGGCGCTACTGAAGGAGAACTACACTCAGCAGGCCAACAAAATCTACGCCACGCACCTCCTGTCCACGTGGCATCAACTCCCCGGTGAGTCTGTGGAAGATTTCTGGCGTACCCGGCACGCCTTGGTGAGAGACTGCGATTTCCAAGCCGTTTCGGCCATTGAACATTCTGACCTGCTAGTTAGAGATGCATTCGTTACGGGCATAGGGTTGGCGTACGTTCACCAGTGCCTCTTAGAAGGGGCTACCCTCGACCTCGTGGCGACCAAGAAACTAGCGATCTCGCTCACAGCCGCCTCACACAAGATACAGGCGTATGCCCCCGACCGCACGGCGTACCCCTCCTGGGCATCGTGGACCCTGCCAAGCAAACACCCCATCGTGGACCCCATCAGCGACCGCCCCCAGTCAAATCAGGCCTGTGCCGTGCGGCAGCCAACCAACCCCGCAGGTCGCAAGTGCTACTTCTGCAGACAGTCAAAACGCCCCCGGCAGCACTGCCGGTGCGGAGCACGCTCTGCAAGGCCTGAGGGAAGGGACTTCCGGTTGTGGCTATGCCTAGGTAGGTCGCACGTTCGGCAGCTCCCACCAGGAATGGACGTTTGGGCTCTTCAGAGGGACCCCAACAGCAATTATTCGCCGACTTCCAGTGTGGGAAGGTGACAGCAAGGTCCCCCGACAGTATGTGGATTGGACCAGGAGTGGAGCGGTTAAAAAAGTGATCCTGGTGCAGCAGAAAGTGCGAGGGAGAAAAAGCAAGATGACGGCGGGTGGAGACCAAGCAGCGTGGGCGCAGTGCTCGCAGGAGTAGCAGGAGTTTCTTAAACGCTGCTTTGAGGAGCTGAGGACAGAAATGCTGGCGCCAATGAAGGCGGCGATCGAGAAGCTTGTGGAGACCCAGAAGGCCCAAGGGGCGGCGATCCGGGAGGCGCAGCAAAAAGCCTCAGAGAACGAGGACAAGATCTTGGGCCTGGCGGTGAAGGTGGAGGCGCAGCACAAGAGGTGGGCGGAAAAATTTGAGGACCTGGAGAATAGGTCGAGGAGGAAGAATCTTCGGATTCTGGGTCTCCCGGAAGGATTGGAGGGGCCCGATGCCTGGGCATATATGAGCACGATGCTCAATTCGCTGATGGGCGCGGGAGCTTTCCCGAGGCCCCTGGAGCTGGACAGGTCTCATCGGGTCCTGGCAAGGAGACCCAAAGCCAACGAGCCGCCAAGGGCTGTAGTGGTGAGGTTCCACCACTTTGTGGACAGAGTGTGTCCTGAGATGGGCCAAAAAAGAGCGGCGCAGGAGGTGGGAGAACACGGTGATTCGAATTTACCAGGACTGGAGTGCAGAGGTGGCTAAGAAGAGGGCTGGTTTTAACCGGGCTCAGGCAGTGCTCCATCGGAAGAGGATGAAGTTCGGGATGTTGCAGCCAGCGCGATTGTGTGTCACGTTCCAAGATCGGCACCACTATTTTGAAACGCCTGATAAGGCATGGAACTTTACCAAGACTGAAAAGTTGGACTCAAGCTGAGGGTTTGTCGTGGGGGGATCTTTACTGTGTTTACTGCGTTTGGGGAATGTTCTTTTTGTTTTGGTGCTGGGTGGGGATGGATGAATGGATTTGATGTGGGGGTTGTGGGAGAGTGTGGGTGTGTGACAGAGGGGTTGCAATACTGGTGGGGAAGCGGGTGTCGTTCGAGGCACTGAATATTGTAGTGGATAATGGAGGTCGATATGTGATGGTGAGTGGTAGGTTGCAGGGGGTGCGGGTGGTACTGGTGAACGTATATGCCCCGAATTGGGATGATGCCGGATTTATGAAACGCATGCTGGGTCGGATTCCGGATCTGGAGGTAGGAAGCTTGATAATGGGGGGGGACGTCAACACGGTGCTGGCCCCAGCACTGGACCGTTCTAGGTCCAGGACGGGTAAGAGGCCGGCTGCGGCCAAGGTGCTCAGGGGGTTTATGGACCAGATGGGGGGAGTGGATCCATGGAGGTTTGCCAGGCCGCTGGCCAGGGAATTTTCCTTCTTTTCCCACGTCCATAGAGCCTACTCCCAGATAGAGTTTTTCATTTTGAGTAGGGTGCTAATCCGAAAGTGGAGGGAACGGAATATCCGGCCATAGCCATCTCGGACCACGCCCCGCATTGGGTGGAGCTGGAGTTGGGGGAGGAGAAGGATCAGCGCCCGCTGTGGCGCCTTGATGTGGGACTGTTGGCGGACGAGGGGGTGTGCGGGCGGGTGCATGGGTGTATTGAAAGATACTTAGAGGCCAACGACAATGGGGAGGTGCAGGTGGGGGTAGTCTGGGAGGCGTTGAAGGCGGTGGTCATGGGAGAGCTAATCTCCATTCGGACCCACAGGGAGAAGAGAGAGGGGTGGGAGAGGGAGAGGCTGGTGGGGGAGATTTTAAAGGTGGACAGGAGGTATGCAGAGGCCCCCGAGGAGGGGCTACTTAGGGAGCGACGGAACCTCCAGACGGAATTCGACCTGTTGACCATGGGGAAAGCAGAGGCACAGTGGAGGTTGTGCGGTCAGGGCTGGTCGATTGTGAAGGAGGCGTGACGCGGCTGGTCGTCAGCGGTTGCAGGCGATGAGCGGCCCGATGAGGTGCCCGACGGGCAGGGGTCCTGAGGCAGGGAAGATGGCGGCACCCACGGGCCGCACATGTCCTGAGACAGGCCAGATGGCGGCGCCCTCGGACCACACGAGTCCTGCGGCGGGCAAGATGGCTCCGCACATTGGTTGCGAGGCAAGCAAGATGGCAGCGCCCATGGGCCGCACGTGTTGTGAGGGGAGCAAGATGGCGCCGCCCACGAGCCGCATGTGGTCTGAGGCGAGGAAGATGGCGGCACCCACGGGCCGCCCGCGGGAGGTGCAGGGACAATAGCGGCGATTGAGCGGGCCTGGCATACTGCAGCGGAATGTCGTTTCTTGCCACAGGCCTTGCAGAGCGCGCTCCGTGCCGGGCAGCACTGCCGGGGGTGTTTTGTCTGTCTGCAGAAGTAGCACTTGGGTCCCCCGGGGTTGGTTGGCTGCCGTGCGGCGCAGGCGTGGGGTTGGCTGGGGGCGGTCGCTGATGTGGTCCACGATGGGGTGGCCGCTGGCGGGGTCCACGATGCCCAGGAGGGGTGGGCCGTGCGGTCGGGGGCATACGCCTCTACGTTGTGTGAGGCGGCTGTGAGCGAGAGCGCCAGTTTCTTGGTTGCCGCGAGGTCAAGCGTAGCCCCTTCTACGAGGCGCTGGCGGATGTAGGCCAACCCTATGCCCGTAATGAACGCGTCTCTCATTAGCAGGTTAGAATGTTCAGCGGCCGAAACGGCCTGGCAATCACAGTCTCTCACCAGGGCGAGCAGCGTATGCCAGAAATCTTCCACAGAGTCACCGGGAAGTTGGTGCCGCATGGACAGGAGGTGCCTGGCGTAGATCTTGTTGGTCTGCTGAGCGTAGTTCTCCTTCAGTAGCGCCATGGTCTCTGCGTAGGTAGGCGCGTCCTGGATGAGGGGAAAGACATCGGAGCTCAGCCGTGTGTACAGAATCTGGAGCTTCTTTGCTTCTGGGATTGGGTCTGTCGCAGATCCGATGTATGCTTCAAAGCAAGCTAGCCAATGTGCGAAGTCCTTTTTGGCGTTGTCTGCTTGAGGATGCAGCTGCAGGCGATCCGGCTTGATGGGGAGATCCATCTTTGTAAAATCTCTGTGTAATAAATTGATGCACTATCAATTACGACGAGACGAGAGTAGAGAGTAATCGAGGCTTTATTACATAGAGATGTGTGGCCTCCTACAGCTGCTGCCGAAATGGCTGCAGTTCGGAGAGCACACACATTTATACTCTGCCTACTGGGCGGAGCCAGCAGGCAGGGACCAACCCCAGTACCTGTAGTACAGGGGCCTTACCGTAATACCTCGTATGCAGTGCAGTATATACAATATAATACAACAGTGGTGACTACAACAGTACATAGTCCTTGAGTTTGGTGTTTGGGATGCTTAGCTGCCCCGAGTGTGTTATTACACCTGTTGACTGTGCTTTGGATGCATGTGATGGATGGTATGAGACGTGCCAGGGATATGCACGCCAGCTGCAAGGCTTGTTGCTTTGTTGCAGGAGGGGTTTCCATTTCTGTCAGTGCAGGGGCCAAAGATTGTGGACCCTATGTCAATGTCTATGACAGTTGGCAGTGCTGGCTCTAGTACCTGTAACAGATGACGCATGTTCCTGACATACAGGATACCATTTGAGGCGACCACATAACTGTTTGGTTGGGGGTATGGGCTGTGGACCACTGCCAGTTTGTTATGGCCACATGTGGTTTGCATTCTGACTGCCTGGCCCAGCTCCAGAGGGCAGAGTCTGTGGGTATTATTGTCATAATATCTTTTCCCTATTTGTCGCCATTTCATGAGGGCTCCCCTCACATTCATTCCCACTTTGGGTTGCAACAGGGCTTCGGCGACAGGGATCATGGATGCATTTGGAGAACATTTTCGGTGCTGGCGAGGGCAGATGCTCACTTGGCAGATTATGCAGATTAAGTAGTCCAGCATAGAAGTCTGTGTTGTCATGGAGGAATTTTTCTTTTTAAAATGTTTCCAATTAAGGGGCAATTTGGGGTGGCCAATCCATCTACCCTGCACATCTTTTTGGGTTCTGTGGGTGAGACCCACGCAGACACGGGGAGAATGTACGGAGGCATTTTTTGAGAGGATGCTTTGCTGAATGTACTGCGCGCTCTGCCAAGCCACTCGATTATGGGTATGGAGGGCTGACTGTAATATGGCCAAAGTCCCATTGTGTGCAAAGTCCTTGAACTCCCTGGAGACAAACTGCCAGGGGCTATCCTTTGTGCAATGCCATGTGCAACAAAATGTCACTCCAGCTTTCCAATTACAGTGGTGCTGTTCATGTCAGGTAAGTAATCAACTTCATACCACCCTGAGAACTTAACAAAGCTGGTCGAGGAGGCCAGGGAGGATCAAGAGATGGGATACACTGCACTTAACGTTGGCGGGGAGGGTTCAAGTGGTGAAAATGAATATTCTGCCGAGGTTCTTTTTTATTTTCAGGCTCTCCCAATCTTTATACCAACGGCCTTTTCGCGATCATTTTGGACTTTGTATGGGCGGCGAGGGTGGGGTGGACCCTGCTACGGAGGCAGAGGCAGCAGGAGGGGTTGGCGTTGCCGAACTTGCTTCATTATTATTGGGCGCCGAATGTGGACAAGGTGCGGCGGTGGTGGGATAGAGTGGCTTAGGATGGAAGAGGAATCTTGTAAAGGGTCTAGTTTGAGGGCTATGGTGACGGCAGCGTTACCCATGGCTCTGAGTAGGTATTCAGGGAGCCCGGTGATGCAGTCCACGGTGAAGATATGGAATCAGTTGAGGAAGCATTTTAGAGTGGAAAGGATGTCAGTGTTCACGCCGCTGTGCGAGAATCATGGGTTTGAGCTGGGGGGGGGATGGATAGTGTATACAGGAGGTGGAGGGAAGTGGGGCTTGTCAAGGTGAGGGATCTGTATTTAGAGGAAGGGTTCGCCGGTCTGGAGGAGCTAGGGGAGAGGGTAGAGCTGCCAAGAGGGAGTTAGTTCAGGTATCTGCAGGTTAGGGACTTTGCATGATAGGTCTGGAAGGGGTTACCTAGGTTGCTGGGATACATCCTGCTGAAGCGACTGCTGCTTCCGGATGTGGAAGGGGATGGAAGAATTGGGGATATATATAAGTGGCTGGGGGAGCAGGGAGGCGAGCGGGTGATGAAGATCAAGGAAAAATGGGAAGTGGAGTTGGGAATGTAGATCAATTGGGGAGTATGGAGTGAGGCACTGCGAAGGGTAAACGGGATCTCCTCTTGTGCCAGGATGAGCCTGATACAGTTTAAGGTGGTGCACAGGGTGCATATGACTCGGGCGAGAATGAATGGGTTCTTTCAGGGGGTAGCAGATGAGTGTGAGAGGTGTGGGCGGGGGCCAGCGAATTACACACACATGTTTTCAGGTTGTGAGTGGGCGGGAGTGTGCCAGGATAGTGGAGGAGGTCTCAGCCAGGATAGTGGAGGAGGAGGTGGACCCGGACCCTTTGGTGGTGATATTTGGGGTTTCAGAGAAGTCGGAGCTCATGGAGAGGAGGAAGGCTGATGTTGTGGCCTTTGCCCCTCTGATTGCACAGCGGCAAATTTTACTGGAATGGCGGTCGGCATCGCCACCAGGGGTAGTGGCTTGGTTGGGTGACCTGTACGACTTCCTATGGTTGTAGAAGAGAAAGTATGAGGTAAGGGGCTCTGCAGGGGGGGTTTGAGAAAAGGTGGGGGATGTTTGTGACCGTGTTTGAGGAGCTGTTCGTCGCGGGGGAGGGGGGGTGTGTGAAAAGGGAAAAAATCTGTACAGACTGTATAGTTGATTGCTGGGAAGTATGTTTCCCGGGGTGTTTATTTGCTGTAACCTGTTTTGATCCATTTTTTTAAAAATGGAGATGCAATGGTTCTTTGGATCGACAAGACTTGAGCGTGTTGCATGGTGCACACCTGGAAACTTTCCTTTCTATGTCACAGTACATTGAGGGCCAGTACATTGAAATCCTTTGCCTTATATTTTGTTGCTTCCACCCCCATGTGTCAATGATGGAGTTTCTGGATGTAGTACCTCTGCAATGAGCTGTGTGGTGATGTGCATCAATGTAAATGCATGTAGGCTAGCTAGACACTAGAGGGAGCACCAGTGACATCACACACACACACTCAACCAAAAGATCAAGTAGATAGGACGCGACCAATAGACATTCACGATACACAAGGAGGTGACACGACCACAGGGGGGCATTACACCAACCCATTGTTGCTAACTTTTGGTTGGTTCAGTTGGCTCTGTTTTATAACTTTTGCTCTCGAGTCGCCAGGTATCTTTATGATACCGCCACGAGGTTCAAGTTCAAGTAATGATCAATAACTCAATACACCGATTAATAAGATTCAAATCAAAGCACATTTATTATACACAGTAATCGCTACTCATGCACAAATTCTACGTCTAAGCTACTTCTACAACTAACAGGCCTGTACTTAGCTTCGGACTGGCCCACCAGGTCAGGGGAACAAATGGCCTTTCGTTCGGGTTCGGAGTCTGCGGGATTCGAAGTTGGTACGGATTGGTAGCTAGGAGCGTGTATCTCGTAGCGAGCGTTGACTTAAGACTTACTGGATATCGGCGGCAGCTGCACCGGTCACTGTCAAGGGTTGGTTCGCGTTGCTGAGTGACCCGGTCAAGAAGAACAATTTGAACTTGGGGGCTTAACTTTATAGTCCCCAGGGGCTTCCCTCCTTTCGGGGCTGTTATTGAAAATATGGAAAGATGTGTCATTTGAAACATGGAAGTCTGGCAATATCTGGTCTGAGAGAAACATGAGAGAATATAGGGCAAGATCCCACAAAAGGTTAACAGCAGCTCCCAGAGCAGGATTGTAAAATGCAGATATCCTTGGTCAAGCAGGCTTAGCAAACAAGACAAACAGGATTTTGAATGAAGCCAAAAACAATCGCTCACACCTTCATTGAAAGTAACTATCTTAGTAAGGATCTGGAAAAGAATGGATGAGGTTCAGTTGAATTTGGTGAGAATTCTAGGTGTGAAGATTTGCTAATACCAGGTAAATTAAAGAAAACTGGAGACTATCAGTCTACGAGAAACATAATTCAAAGCCAAAATCAAAGTCAAAATTATGAGCTGAGGACACAATTGGAAAAGAAAACTATAGAAATGACAGGAATTAAAAGTAACACCTCTTGAAACCAAAGCATTTTGAACATCATAAAGGAAACAATGTAATCAGATCTATGAGATGAAGTCATGTCAAAATGAATACTTAGTTGGATTAAAAGGTTTAGATCAAAGATACTTTTTACAATCAAAGAAAATAAGAGTTACTTTACAATAACGTCATAAAAACGTAACTGTTAGAAAGAGAATATAAACCCGAAGAAAGGGGACAGCAGGCAGAACCAGAACCAGAAGCAGAACTCAGAGAGAGAGAGAGAGAGAGGGGGGAGAAGCAGAGTCAGATTACAGTCAGCTCGGCCATGGGAAATGGACAGGGCAAAGCAGCCGAGCTAAAATAGCTAATACATCTAAGGAAGACTAGAATTTAAAGAGTAGGCAGATTCAGCTCAGAGATAGCCAGCAGAGCCTGCTCTCATAGCTGGGTACATGGGAAAGATGGGACACAGCAACCGAGCTAACCAGCGAATACATCTAAAGAAGACCAGATTTTAAAAAGAAGATTGACTGTCAAGTTGGGCCTGAAGGTCCCTTCAACCAACCAGAAGGATCCAGAAGCAAGATCTTTTTACCTTTCTGTAAAGACAGTGATTGCATCTTTTAAAAAGAGAAAAAAATATATAATACTAAAATAACTTAAAAGTTTTAACCTGAAACAGTGGTTATTAGTCTACTTTACTTACTTAGCAATGCGGGACCCAGGATCGATGCTACTAAGTGGTAAGTAGATGAAATCTTCGGTGAAGGTATGGGTTATACCGGGGGATAACTTGAAAATATAGTTTGACCTCAATAGCACCCACTGAAGCTTGCATCGGAGTCGGGGAGTGAGAATCCCTGATCACCATTTAGAATGTCGGCCCTTTTTGGTATAGGGGGACTTCTAAGAATAGTGGTGAGTTTTCAAAAACAGGGTGGACCCTGTACCTGGTTCCAAGTGATTGGACTTCGTTCCAATCGCTTGGTTTGATTTCTCCAATACTGGAGCGGTTCCCTGATCGATGGGCGGTCTTTAGGTGTCCGTTAACCTCTTTTGTGTTGGCTCCTGCTGGCGCCGGGGAGTCTGGCTTTGCTTTCTTTCTCCCAAATGTTTCGATTGTTCCCGGGGATCGCTTATTAGTATGTAGGTGGCTGCTACATTATTATGCAGATGGCTGCTTGTATCGATGCTGTCTGGGCTTTTGCAGAGTTTAATACACAGTAACTTGCACCTGCTAGTTTCTGCCTGTGTTGGCTGAATTTCCCTTCAGCCTTTGCTGTTCTCCATTTTAAATTGGGACTTGGCCAACCCAGGTGGCTACACCATATATAAAGGACACCACACACATGATCTTTCCAGTGGAGACAGTCAGTGAGTAGAGACAGAGAGTTGATTCAATATTACACCCACCACCTGGATTGCAGCAGCTGGTTAGTCAGTCTGGGTAGCTATAGTAGGATTAGCAGTAGTGTCGAACCCGAGTAATAGAAGTGTAAATAGTTTAATAAACGTGTTGAAGTTATCTCCATGTCTGAACCTTCCTTTGTCAAGTGCACCACAAGGAAGCCGCTTATGTTACACCTACAACATAACAAATCATGGTACCAGGACTGAACTGTTTCAATCCATATAGCCATACCTCAGTGCACAGTGACAACCAGCAACGATACCCAGACAAGATGTTTGAGATCCGGGTTCCGCAGCAGCTCCAGTGCCACGGCGATCTCTGTGAAAACTGGCGGGCATTCCGGCAAAAGTTTGAAATCTTCCTGGTGGCAGCCGAACTGGAAGAATTGGCTGATCCTGAAAAAACAGAGCTTCTCCTCACCATCGCCGGTGCCAGAGCAGAAGAAATCTTTAAAAAATTCAAGTTCTCCAAGGGGCACAACAGGAGCGACTTCCAGGCAGTCCTGGACAAATTCGGTAAATACTGTGAGGAAAACACACTCCAACCAGCAAGAAAAGGTAAGAGAAGCGCCCAGTACTCAAGACAAGGCTGAAATCCTGGAGCAGAGAACAATTTTGGTCGGCGGCCATCTTTCTGAAGGGACTGCACTTGCGCAGTTGCACGAGAAGCGCACAGAACGGGAAGGTCCGTTTGCGCATGCGCGAGAAGCCACGCATGCGCAATTGTGAAAAGGGACCAAGTAAAGGAACCGCAATCTGCGCATGCGCAATCGCTTCCTACTCGCTACGTCACATGCGTCATGACGTCAGTACCATGCCCATTTAAAGGGGAAACGTCTCAAATCAAAGAAAAAATCTTTTAAAGCCGTAAAACAACCTTCCTTCACCTGCAATGACAGCACAATGCCTCAAATTGAACAAGGGAATGAAATTAACCTCCGAAGAACCCTGCAACAAGCAGTTACCTACGGCCAAACCGATGATTCTGACCTTGAATACTTTGATACCGACCTTTACATTTTCTCTGGGCCTCGTGAGCCCAATGCCAGCTCCGACGCAAACAGTGATGACATGGTCCTAGAAGACTACAACTCGGATGAACCTTTCACCTTGGGAGGTTACCCCAGAACCAAATCCGAACCGCAACTAGACGTGTTGCACATTGGCGACCCCCGCACTGAATCCGATGCAGACGCGGATTCGTTCTTCGGATTTGAGGATCTTCAGCCCAGCAGATATGACATCCCGACTCGTGAGTGCAGGATTATGCTGCAGCCTGACACCAAGAGACAGAGAGCGGTACATGCCCACAGAGAGCGGCCTGCTGCCACACAGAGCATGGTCCATGCACCGCTCAGGGTTCCCGGCTCAATGAAAGAAGACATGCAAGACTCCACACCGCAGTCCTTGCACGAACAAGAAGTGACTCCAGTGTCACAAGCCTCCACAGTGAGCTCGTGGACAGACTCCACGATAGAAGAAATGCAAGACTCCAGAGCGAAGTCCTTGCACACACAAGACGTGACTCCAGTGTCACAAGCCTCTGCAGCGAGCTCGTGGACAGCCTCCACGATAGAAGCAACGCAAGACTCCAGAGCGCAGTCCTTGCAGGAACAAGACCATGAGGGCCTAGCAACCTGCTCTGACCAACTAGCGGCAGATGATGCAAGTCTGCCATGCTCAAGTAAACAGCAAGAAGACTATGACAGTCTACCATGCTCCAGTGCACAGCAGGACGACCATGATGGTCTATCATGCTACAGTGAAGAATAAAGCGACGATGACAGTCCAAGCCCAAATGAAGGACAACAGCAAGACAATGACAGTCCACCCACATTGTTTGCACCACCAGATGAAGACTCTGACAATTTACCCAACCCAAGTGAACAACAAGAAGCTACTGAGGATCTACCCACGATATGTGAGATAAGTGACGACAGCATCCCACTTCCCATGCAAGATGTGTGTACAGAGGCACTCGACGATCACTGTGAGACCACTGGTGATTCCGGTGACACTACGATACTTCCACTCTCATTCGCTCGAACCTCTCCATAAGTCAATGCATTCCTACATTTTCCGACTCCAGGCGTGCAGCTTCAAGAAATCTCAGCTGACTGCAATGAACCTGCTAAGACTCCGGACGGGGAGCATCAACAAAACAACACTGACTCAGTTAAAACAGACCAGACTCCAGATGGGGAGCAACCAAACGCCGACTCTGATTCACGTAAGCCGGATTTTACTCCAGACAGGGAGTGCCGCAACCTCAGTGATGGCACGCTCAGGGTGACAGCAGATGCCACAATGACAGGAGATGGATCACTTAACAATTACACTGAGTCAGTAATAATAAGCAGCGGCTACTCTCCAAGAGGAATACACCAATTTTCACCACAGCTATGTCCACACATTCTTTCCACACCAGCAGTGCAGCCAATGACAGCTCATGCTGGACAAACCCAGTATTCAGGCATGCAGCAGCCAGCAGTCTATGCAGCATATTCTCAAACAGGCCAGCACTACAGATTGCCCACTAATGGAATCAAGACCGAAGGAGGACTACCGCAAGCGCAATCTGCACTACAGACTGGATGCCTTAGTTACAGCCCAGGATTTGCTGCACCCCAGCCTGGCCAGATGGCATATTCCTATCAGATGCAAGGTTCTAGTTTCACACCATCACCAGGTATTTATGTGAGTAGCAATTCTGTTTCCAATTCGACAAGCTTCAACAGTTCTCAGCAGGATCACCCTTCCAGCACAGCACATGGCCAGAACCAGTATGTACAGTCTTATCCAACTTCAACATATGGCACTTCCACAACCTCGAATGATATTGTTGATGGTACCTCTTCAACATCAACACCTTATCAGCCACAAGATGCCATCCGACAGCACTATCACAAACATCGAAAAAAGAAAGGGACTCCAAATCAGACAGCAAAGTGATTTGACCACTTCTTGGTTCCTGTGGCACAGGGACGTTGATGGCGTTCATAACCAAGAGACATTTGACCATGATGATTGATGGTTTTTGGACTCACTCGAATGATTTGGACTTATTGTTTAATCACTGTTCCCATGACTTGTATATACCTTAACCTATCTACCTGTTTTTTGTTGAATTTTCTCAAAGTGTACAGAAAATATGTAACATATAAAAAAGGGGGGATGTGGTGATGTGCATCAATGTAAATGCATGTAGGCTAGCTTGACACTAGAGGGAGCACCAGTTACATCACACACACACACTCAACCAATAGATCAAGTAGATAGAACGCGACCAATGGACATTCACGATACACAAGGAGGTGACACGGCCACAGGGGGGCATTACACCAACCCATATATAAAGGACACCACACACATGATCTGCCTCTTTCCAGTGGAGACAGTCAGTGAGTACAGACACAGGGTTAATTCAATATTACACCCACCACGTGGATTGCAGCAACTGGTTAGTCAGTCTGGGTAGCTATAGTAGGATTAGCAGTAGTGTTGAACCCGAGTAATAGAATTGTAAATAGTTTAATAAACGTGTTGAAGTTATCTCCACGTCTGAACCTTCCTTTGTCAAGTGCACCACAAGGAAGTCGCTTATGTTACACCTACAACATAACAAATCAAGCTGGGGAATCTCTGGCCATGCAGTATCAGCCCATCTTGCACGATTAACTCCTCTCACATGGCATAAAAACTGCAGAACTCGTGCGGAAGCTCTTTTGATGTCACAGGCCAGGCTTTCGTTTTTAAAAAAATATTTTATTCAAGGCATTTCATATAAACGAACAAAAGCAGTAGAACAACCAAACAACATTATGAACAACCCACCCCTGCTCCCTTAATACCACCCTTTCCTCATCTCCTGCCTTCCCCATTTTAACCCCCTTACCCCCATCCCCCCTCCCCCCCAATCCCCTATTGACCCCTCAAACCTCCTTAAAGAAATCAATAAACGGTTGCCACCCCCGGGTGAACCCATCGACTGGCTCCCCCCTCAACACGAACTTGGCCTTCTCCAGCCTCAGTAATTCCGCCTTGTCGCTCACCCACACCCCGCTTTCAGCGACTCTGCGTCCCACCACCCGAATAAAATCCGCCCCCAGGCTATTAGGGAGGCAAAGGCCAAAACGTTGGCCTCTTTCACCCCTTGGACTCCCAGGTCTTCCGACCCCCGGAATATCGCCACCTCTGGACTCGTGACCACCTCCACAGCTTGAGGCACACCACTAGCCTCTGATGACCAACCAGAAAATCGCCCATTTGTTCCCCACTCTTTGCTTTCTATTAGTTAGCCAATCCTCTATCAATGCTAATACATTACCCGTAATGCGGCGCATCCTTATCTTATGATACAGCCTTTTGTGTGGCACCTTCATAGAATTTTTTACAGTGCAGAAGGAGGCCATTCGGCCCATCGAGTCTACACCGGCTCTTGGAAAGAGCACCCTACCTAAGCCCACACCCCCACAACCCAGTAACCCCACAACCCCACCCAACACTAAGGGCAATTTTTGGACACTATGGGCAATTTATCATGGCCAATCCACCTAACCCGCACATCTTTGGACTGTGGGAGGAAACCGGAGCACCCGGAGGAAACCCACGCACACACGGGGAGGACGTGCAGACTCCGCACAGACAGTGACCCAGGCCGGAATCGAACCTGGGACCCTGGAGCTGTGAAGCAATTGTGCTATCCACAATGCTACCGTGCTGCCCCTTGTCGAATGCCTTTCAGGAAATCCAGATACACCACATCCACCGGTTCACCATTGTCCACCACACTCGTAATGTCCTCAAAGAATCCCAATAAATTAGTTAAACTATAATGCTGCATTCAACAAACTCGAGAATATGCTGTCACCTCCTCCGGTGTTGCAATACTTCAACATCCGAGCACCTATACTTTTATCAGCAAATAGTTCTCAGCATGGACTAGGAGCAGTATGCGTCTTGGAACAGGTTTTAAAGAATTCTGCTAAATCGACAGGCAGTCCGTGGCCTTGGGTGGCGCTGCTGATCTCCAGCTAAACAGGAGACTCTGCCGTCTATGTGTATGTCCCCTACCGTCAGTATTCCTTCATTCTGTCTCCACCTTTTAAAGGAGACGTTTATTGTCACCGGTGTAAATTTATGGGGCTGGATTCTCCGCCGTCGGGATGCTCTGTTTTGCCAAGGCCCGGATGTTTCCTGACGGAGTGAGTCTGCCCCACAATGGGAAACCCCATCGACCTGCCGGCGTACCGGAGCATCCCACCGGCGGGGTGAAACAGAAATGTGGTGCGGCGGGACGGAGAATCCATGACTCCTGCAGATGGGGGCCATGGTGGACATTGTTACCAGTCTGAAGTGCTGCCTCAGTTGGTTCCACGTTGTCATCGTGGCTACCACTACTGAGTTTTGTGAGCAATTAGCTGGGGGCAATGGGAGTGGGCCATGGCCAGGGCCCGGAGGGACATTCCCGTACAGGAGCTCACCTTTTTTCTTCCCCATTCCTCTCCCGGCTCCTTGACCCATCCCCTTTCTGCGGTGGCTGCACAGAGGTAGAGCTGGAGGTTCGGAAGGGCAGGTCCTCCCATGTTCCTAGAGTTCTTACCCCCACCATACAAACACCATGATTAGCTTGTCTACTTTGGTGAAGAAGTCCTTCGGGATGAAGATCGGGAGGGATCTGAGTAGGAAGAGGAACTGGGCACATTCATTTTTAATTGTTTGCACTCTCCCCACCATGGAGAGCAGGAGTGAGTCCCACCTCTGTAGGTCCCCCTTTACCTCTTCCAGCAGACTTGACAGGTTTCATTTGTGAGCCCATATCCAGTTGTGGGCTATTTGGACCCCCAGGTATTGAAATTTGGTTTGGGCCAGCTTAAAAGGCAAGTTTCCCAGCTCTGATTCCCCCCCCCCCCCCCCCCCACTGCGGATTCTGGGGAATATTTAGTTCTTGCTCAGGTTGAGCTTGTAACCTGAGAAGGCTCTGAATTCTGTCGGAGTTCCATTATCCGTCCCACGCTGGCTCGGGGGTTCAGGGTGCAGAAGAGCAGGTCATCTGTATCGAGTGAGACTCTGCGCTCTCTGTCCCCCCTCTGGATGCCTCTCCACCACTTTGCTGCTCTGAGAGAGATGGCCAGTGCCTCAATTATCAGGGCAAATAGCAGCGGGGATATTAGACACCCCTGCCTCATGCCTCTGTGCAGCCGGAAGTATTCAGAGCTGGTGGTGTTCACCTACATGCTCGCCATGGTGAAACCTGGCCCCAAACTCCATGTGGTACCTCCATTTGACTCTGTCAAAGTCCTTCTCTGGTGTCTCCTCACCACGTGGCGTCATAATCACGTTCAACAGGCGTTTGATGTTCACCGCCAGCTGTCTGTCCTTGACGAAGCCCATCCGATCTTCCACGACTACCTCTAACTCGGAACACTCCAGTTGCCTTGCCAGGGATTTTGCCAGAACTTTGGCGTCAGTGTTCAGGAGTGAGATGGGACTGTATGACCCGCACTCCATCAGATCTTTATCTTTTCTAGAGATCACTGATATTGAGGCATGTACCAGTCTGGATGGCAGGGTTGCTCTCGATAGCGAGTCAGGTGCGGGGACAGTGCTGTTGCGAATATTTTATAGAAGTCCACCTGGAATCCGTCCAGTGCTTTCCCCAACTGCATGGAGTTGATACTCTTCATGATTTCCCTCAGTTCTGGTGATGCTTCCAGACTCTGTATATTTTCCTCCTCCACAACCACCATGTCCAGCCCATCGAGAAACTGGGGCTCGGAGGTGTACAGCTCCCGGTAAAACGTCGCCAAGGCCTCATTGATCTTATCTGATAGTGTGACTAGTTTACCATTCCAGCCCTTCACCTGCGCTATTTCCCTCGTGGCTGCCTGCTTTCTCAGCCTTGCCTCCATGTTCATAAAAGGCCCTCCGTGTCTGGCGGAGCTGGTACACTGCTTTCCCAGTGGAGAGCAAATCAAATTCCATTTGTAACTTTTCCCTCTCCACCAGTAGGTCTGGGCTGTGGAGTGTTGCCTTCTAATATGGAGTCGATCAATGTTACCTAGCCACCTTCTTCTTCCTATCCCTAAGTGTCCTGTATGCTACTATTTCCCCCCTTATCACCGCCTTCAGTGCCTCCCAGAATGTAGAGGGTGAGACCTCCCCATTCTGGTTGCAGGTTACATACCTGTCGATGCTTGTGATATTCTTTCGCAGAATGCCTAGTCAGTGAGGAGGACTGTGTCCAGCCTCCATGGGCACTGGGCCGGGTCCATCTCCAATCTCATGTGCATGTAGTGTGGTGTGTGGTCAGAGATTATTATTGCGGAGTATTCCGCCCCTACCTCCCCTGGAAGCACCAATTTCCCCACTACCAAGAAGTCGATGCAGGAGTATACTTTGTGGACGTGGGAGAAGGAGAACTCCTTCTCCCTCAGGTGGCTCAACCTCCATGGGTCCACCAAACCCCCCATTTGTTCCATAAAGGCGGTCAGTTCTCTCGCCATAGCCGACTGTTTCTCCGATTTGCGTCTAGATTTGTCCGTCTGTGGGTCCTGTAAGCAGTTGACCTAATAAACCCCACCCCCATGATGTATTGTTGAGTTGTTGGGCATCTAAGTCGGGGATTTCTGCCATGGTCTCTTTGATAAAGTCTGTGTCGTTCCAGTTCAGGGCATATACATTCCCAAGCACCACCAATGCCCCTTCCAGGCACCGCTGACCATCCACCCAGGTCTGTCACTGTCTTTGTCGCTGTAACGGTCGTCCTCTTACTCAACAGTATGGCTACCCCCCTCGTCCTCATCCTGTAGCATGCTTGGTATGTCTGTCCTATCCAGCTCTTTCTTACCCTCAGTCGGTCCTTCTCAGTCAGGTGAGTCTCTTTTTAACGAAGATTATGTCGGCCCTCAGGCTTCTCAAATGGGTGAAGACTCTGGATCTTTTCACTGGGCCGTTAAGTCCCCTGACGTTCCAGGTGACTATTCTGATGGGGACTTTCTGTTCCCCCCGCCCCTCCTGCAGGATAAAACATACTTACCATGTGGACGTGCGCTTGCACACGGGGCTTCCCTTAGTTTGGGGGCCATCCAAGAGGCCACTGTTGCATTCTTTGTTTCAGCCAGCCCCATGTGTGATCTGCTGTAACCAGCATTCTACCCTCCCCCATCCCTCCTAACCTCCAGTTCCCCCCCCCCCATCCCACCTAGGTCCCCTACCCTTCCTGACCCTCTTCCCTGTGCTGCTGTGGGCTTCCCCCCGCATGGCTTTCTCCGCCCCCCCTGTCCTTCTCCCTCCCTCCCCCCTGATTTGATGGTTTGTCTCCCCCTTCTGCAAGGTGCTCCCTTCCTTTCGAGAGCTGCACCGCACCAGCTCTTTCTTACCCGGTATGGGCCGGTTTAGCTCAGTGGGCTAAACAGTTGGTTTGTAATGCAGAACAAGGCCAGCAGTGCGGATTCAATTCCCGTACCGGCTTACACGAACAGGTGCTGGAATGTGGCGACTAGGGGCTTTTCACAGTAACTTCATACTTGTGACAAAAGATTATTATTATTATTACCCTCAGTCATGTGTGTGGAACGTGGCTATTTATATGAGTACGGCCTCAACTGGGACCTTGGATTCATTTTTTTTTTAATTCAAAAAAATATACTTTATTCATAAAATTTATCATAAGCATTACAGAACATTTCGAATTGTCTTGACTGTACATTTCCAGCAGAGCTACACATTGCCTTGACTTTCTTCCATTCAATTTTGATATTGTTATACACATATCACTCGTTACATTGCAATTCCTTCTTAATTACATTGTCATGTTTGTTTTATACATTGGAGTGTTGGTGGCCCAGACCGAGGGGGGTTTACACTGTTACCCGCCCCTCGGTGTACATTTGCTGGAAAGACCTTACACAGTGGTCTTTCCCCATTGCGCCTTGGCGGCAGCTTCCCCAAGCTTGAGTGCGTCCCTCAGCACGTAGTCCTGGACCTTGGAATGTGCCAGTCTGCAACACTCGGTCGAGGACAATTCTTTGCACTGGAAGATCAGCAAGTTTCGGGCAGACCAAAGAACGTCTTTCACCGAGTTGATGACCTTCCAGCAGCAGTTGATATTTGTCTCGGTGTGTACAGTCCGTAGAGCACAGAGTCCTGTGTCACAGATCTGTTCGGGATAAACCTTGACAAATACCACTGCATCTCTCTCCAGACCTTCTTTGCAAAGGCACATTCCACAAGGAGGTGTGTGACCGTCGAATTTCCCCCACAGCCACTCCGAGGGCAGCGTGCATTGGCGCAGAGCCTTCGGGTGTGCATGAAGAATCTGACAGGGAGGGCCCTTCTTACCACCAGCCAAGGTAGGTCTTGGTGCTTGTTTGAAAGTTCTGGTGATGAGGCGTTCTGCCAGATGACTCTGGCAGTCTGCTCAGGGAACCATCCAACGTCCTCCACGGTCTCCTTTTCCCTGAGGGCCTCGAGGACATTACGTGCTGACCACTGCTTCATTGCCTTGTGGTCAAAGGTGTTTTTCTTCAAAAACTTTTCCACGAAGGATAGGTGATACGGTACGGTCCAACTACTTGGATCGTTCCGCGGCAATGAGGCCAGGCCCATCCTTCGTAACACCGGGGACAGGTAGAACCTCAGTATGTAGTGACACTTGGTGTTTGCATACTGGGGGTCCACGCACAGCTTGATGCAACTGGACACAAAGGTGGCCAACAGGATGAGGGAGGCGTTGGGTACGTTCCGCCCTCCCTTCTCCAGAGGTTTGTACATGGTGTCCCTTCGGACACGGTCCATCTTGGATCTCCAGATGAATTTGAAGATGGCTCGGGTGACTGCTGCGGCGTAGGGTCGGGTTATGGGCCAGACCTTCGCCGCGTGCAGTAGCACCGAGAGTACCTCACACCTGATGACCAGGGTTTTGCCCGCAATGGAGAGGGAGCGTTGCTCCCACCAGCCCAGTTTCTGCCTTGCCTTTGCTATGCGCTCCTCCCAGGTTTTGGTGCATGCCCCAGCAGCTCCGAACCATATCCCCAGCACCTTCAGGTAATCTGGCCTGACAGTGAAGGGGACAAAGGACCGGTCGGCCCAGTTCCCAAAGAACATGGCCTCGCTCTTGCCATGGTTTACCTTGGCTCCCGAGGCCAGTTCAAACTGGTCGCAGGTGGTCAAGAGCCTGCGTACAGACGCAGGATCCGAGCAGAAGACGGCAACGTCGTCCATGTACAGGGAGGCATTGACTTGCGTGCCTCCACTGCCTGGGATCGTCACTCCTCTTATACCCGGATCCTTCCTGATGGACTCGGCAAAAGGTTCTATGCAGCACACAAAAAGGGCAGAGGAGAGAGGGCAGCCCTGTCTGACTCCGGATTTGATCTGGAACTTTTCTGATTCCCACCCATTGATTGAGACTGCGCTATAGATGTTTGTGTAGAGCAGTTTGATCCAATTGCGAATTCCCTCCCCAAACCCCATTTTGGAGAGCACATCCATCATGTAGGTGTGCGATATTCTGTCAAAAGCCTTCTCCTGGTCAAGGCTGATGAGGCAAGTGTCCACCCCCCTGTCCTGCACGTAGGCGATCGTATCCCTGAGTAGCGCGAGGCTATCAGAGATCTTCCTGCCGGGTACAGCACAGGTCTGGTCAGGGTGGATCACCGACTCCAGAGCAGACCTGACCCGATTGGCGATGACCTTGGCTAGAATTTTGTAATCCATATTCAACAGTGAAATGGGTCGCCAATTTCGAATTTCTTCCCTTTCCCCCTTCTGCTTGTAGATGAGGGTGATGATGCCTTTCCTCATGGACTCTGACATGCTGCCTTCCAGAAGCATACTCTCGTACACTTCCAGCAGGTCTGGGCCCATCCAGTCCCACAGAGCCGAATACAACTCAACCGGTAAGCCGTCGCTTCCGGGGGTTTTACTCGTCTCGAAGGACTTGACGGCCTTTGTCAGCTCATCCAGAGTTAGTGGTTTGTCCAGGTTTTCCAGCTCGCTGTCGCCTATGACCTCCGTGATAGTCGACAGGAAGGTCTGGGAAACAGTGCTATCTGTTGGCTTCAGGTCATACAGTCCGGCATAAAAGGATTGGCTGATCCTCAGGATGTCAGACTGCGATGACTTTACAGAGCCATCTTCTTCCTTCAGGCTGCTGATCACAGAGGTCTCTCTGTGCAGCTTTTGGAAGAAGAAGCGTGAGCACTTTTCGTCCTGCTCCACGGAGCGGACTCTGGAATGGAAGATAACCTTGGAGGCCTCTGAGGTGTAGAGCGAGGTTTGCTGGCTCTTCACCTCTTGGAGATCCTCCTTGACATCCACCCCCATCGACTGCAGCTGGAGCAAATTCTGCATACTTTTCTGGAGCCTGGACATGACCCCTCGTCTCTCTCTCTCACCTCTTGAACGCCCTTGAGGATGAAAAACCTCTTGATATTCCCCTTGATTGTTTCCCACCAGAAATGTGGGGCCTCAAAGAGGGGTTTCACGGTTCTCCAACCCTTGTAATTCCTCCTGAGTTCCTCGAGGTTCTCAGGGGTCAGCAGTTTTACATTTAGCTTCCATGTCCCCCTGCCTACCCCCTGGTCTTCCTGCAGGTGGCAGTCGGCCAGTAGGAGGCAGTGGTCAGAGGAGAACACCGGCCTTACGTCGGTGGACCTGACCGTGAAAGCTCGGGACACAAAGAAGAAGTCTATCCTGGAGCGGACGGACCCGTCTGGCCGTGACCATGTGTATCTACGCTGCGCTCGGTCTGCAGGGTTGCTGCAGACGTCGAGCAGCTTGGTGTCTTTTACCGTTTCCATCAGGAGTCTGGACGTAGCGTCTAGTTTGCTGTCGGCTCTGCCGGATCGTCCAGCCGCATCGATGATGCAGTTGAAGTCACCACCCAGGATGACCGGCTTGGAGGTGGCCAACAGCAGTGGGAGTTGCTGAAGGACTGCCAGCCGCTCACTTTTTACGGCCAGGGCGTACACGTCAATAAGTCTGAGAGGGGTGTTTTTGTATTTGACGTCTGCTACGAGGAGGCGCCCGCCCACCACCTCCTTAACGTCGGAGATGGTGAAGTTGCCTCCCCGCAGCAGAATACCCAGGCCGGAGGAGCGGCAGTCGTTTCCTCCTGACCAGATGGATGGCCCGTGGGACCACCAGCTCGACCAGCGCCTGTAGTTGCTGAGGTGCGGAATTCCGCACTCCTGCAGGAACAGTAGGTCAGCTTTCACATTTGCTAAATAGTTGAGTGTGGCTACACACCGCAAAGTATCTTTGATGCTTCGCACATTTATGGATGCAATTTTTAAACCCATTATAAAAAGGTAGATTTACCAGTCTCAAGAGTCCAGAGTCTATACAGTTGGCTGTTTCAGCTGTTGGATGTTCCCCAGCATGCCGGTGGTGCTCGCAAACTTAAGCACAGTTGTAGGGCTGAGAAAAGTGTTCTGGTCCGCACTGGCCCCGTGATTTTGATGCAGATGCATTGGGGGGGTGGTGTAGCCCTGGCGTTCGTCGTGGCAGTCAGTAGGTGTTGGGGTTGCAGGCCGGTCTTCGCCTGGGTTGTTGCTGCTTGTTAATTTCGGGGGTTGGTCTGTGACCTTGGGCGTCATTCTCCGACCCCCCGCCGGGTCGGAGAATGGCCGTTGGCCGCCGTGAATCCCGCCCCCGCCCCCGCCGAAGTCTCCGAAGGGAGAAAAGTCGGCGGGGCGTTAATGGCGCCGCTGCCGCGGAGAATGTCACGGGTCTGCGCAAGGCAGCCGATTTTCGGCCTGCCGATATTCTCCCTTCCGGATGGGCCGAAGTCCCATCGACGTGATGACCGTTCACGTCGACGTGAATCAAACCTCCTTTTCATCGGGGTGACCCGGTGCTCCAGGCTCACGCTGACCAGCGAGGAGGTGAGTGACGGCCTGGGGGGTTGGCTCTGGGCAGGAAATGGCGTGGCCGCAGACTGAGTGCCGGGAGGGGGTCCGTGCCGGGGTGGAGGTTGGGGGTTGTGGAGGGGGTCCGTGCCGGGGTGGAGGTTGGGGGGGGGGGTCCGTGCTGGGGTGGAGGTTGGGGGTTGGGGAGGGGGTCCGTGCCGGTGTGGAGGTTGGGGGGGGGGGTCCGTGCCGGGGTGGAGGTTGGGGAGGGGGTCCGTGCCGGGGTGGAGGTTGGGGGGGTCCGTGCTGGGGTGGAGGTTGGGGGTTGGGGAGGGGACCGTGCCGGGGTGGAGGTTGGGGGGGTCCGTGCTGGGGTGGAGGTTGGGGGTTGGGGAGGGGGTCCGTGCCGGGATGGAGGTTGGGGAGGGGGTCCGTGCCGGGGTGGAGGTTGGGGAGGGGGTCCGTGTCGGGGTGGAGGTTGGGGGGGGGGGGTCCGTGCTGGGGTGGAGGTTGGGGGTTGGGGAGGGGGTCCGTGCCGGGGTGGAGGTTGGGGGGGGTCCGTGCTGGGGTGGAGGTTGGGGGTTGGGGAGGGGGCCGTGCCGGGGTGGAGGTTGGGGGGGGTCCGTGCTGGGGTGGAGGTTGGGTGTTGGGGAGGGGGTCCGTGCCGGGGTGGAGGTTGGGGGGGTCCGTGCTGGGGTGGAGGTTGGGGGTTGGGGAGGGGGTCCGTGCCGGGGTGGAGGTTGGGGAGGGGGTCCGTGCCGGGGTGGAGGTTGGGGAGGGGGTCCGTGTCGGGGTGGAGGTTGGGGGGGGGGTCCGTGCTGGGGTGGAGGTTGGGGGTTGGGGAGGGGGTCCGTGCCGGGGTGGAGGTTGGGGGGGGTCCGTGCTGGGGTGGAGGTTGGGGGTTGGGGAGGGGGCCGTGCCGGGGTGGAGGTTGGGGGGGGTCCGTGCTTGGGTGGAGGTTGGGTGTTGGGGAGGGGGTCCGTGCCGGGGTGGAGGTTGGGGGGGGGGTCCGTGCTGGGGTGGAGGTTGGGGGGGTCCGTGCTGGGGTGGAGGTTGGGGGTTGGGGAGGGAGCCATGCCGGGGTGGAGGTTGGGGGGGTCCGTGCTGGGGTGGAGGTTGGGGGTTGGGGAGGGGGTCCGTGCCGGGTTGGAGTTGGGGAGGGGGTCCGTGCCGGGGTGGAGGTTGGGGAGGGGGTCCGTGCCGGGGTGGAGGTTGGGGGGGTCCGTGCTGGGGTGGAGGTTGGGGGTTGGGGAGGGGGCCGTGCCGGGGTGGAGGTTGGGGGGGGGTCCGTGCTGGGTTGGAGGTTGGGTGTTGGGGAGGGGGTCCGTGCCAGGGTGGAGGTTGGGGGGGTCCGTGCTGGGGTGGAGGTTGGGGGGGTCCGTGCTGGGGTGGAGGTTGGGGGTTGGGGAGGGGGCCGTGCCGGGGTGGAGGTTGGGGGTGTCCGTGCTGGGGTGGAGGTTGGGGGTTGGGGAGGGGGTCCGTGCCGGGGTGGAGGTTGGGGAGGGGGTCCGTGCCGGGGTGGAGGTTGGGGAGGGGGTCCGTGCCGGGGTGGAGGTTGGGGGGTCCGTGCTGGGGTGGAGGTTGGGGGTTGGGGAGGGGGCCGTGCCGGGGTGGAGGTTGGGGGGGGTCCGTGCTGGGGTGGAGGTTGGGTGTTGGGGAGGGGGTCCGTGCCGGGGTGGAGGTTGGGGGGGGGTCCGTGCTGGGGTGGAGGTTGGGGGGGTCCGTGCTGGGGTGGAGGTTGGGGAGGGGGCCGTGCCGGGGTGGAGGTTGGGGGGGTCCGTGCTGGGGTGGAGGTTGGGGGTTGGGGAGGGGGCCGTGCCGGGGTGGAGGTTGGGGGTTGGGGAGGGGGTCCGTGCCGGGGTGGAGGTTGGGGGTTGGGGAGGGGGTCCGTGCCGGGGTGGAGGTTGGGGAGGGGGTCCGTGCCGGGGTGGAGGTTGGGGGGGTCCGTGCTGGGGTGGAGGTTGGGGGTTGGGGAGGGGGCCGTGCCGGGGTGGAGGTTGGGGGGGGTCCGTGCTGGGGTGGAGGTTGGGTGTTGGGGAGGGGGTCCGTGCCGGGGTGGAGGTTGGGGGGGGTCCGTGCTGGGGTGGAGGTTGGGGGGGGTCCGTGCTGGGGTGGAGGTTGGGGGTTGGGGAGGGGGCCGTGCCGGGGTGGAGGTTGGGGGGGTCCGTGCTGGGGTGGAGGTTGGGGGTTGGGGAGGGGGTCCGTGCCGGGGTGGAGGTTGGGGGTTGGGGAGGGGGTCCGTGCCGGGGTGGAGGTTGGGGAGGGGGTCCGTGCCGGGGTGGAGGTTGGGGAGGGGGTCCGTGCCGGGGTGGAGGTTGGGGGGGTCCGTGCTGGGGTGGAGGTTGGGGGTTGGGGAGGGGGCCATGCCGGGGTGGAGGTTGGGGGGGGGTCCGTGCTGGGGTGGAGGTTGGGTGTTGGGGAGGGGGTCCGTGCCGGGGTGGAGGTTGGGGGGGGTCCGTGCTGGGGTGGAGGTTGGGGGGGTCCGTGCTGGGGTGGAGGTTGGGGGTTGGGGAGGGGGCCGTGCCGGGGTGGAGGTTGGGGGGGTCCGTGCTGGGGTGGAGGTTGGGGGTTGGGGAGGGGGTCCGTGCCGGGGTGGAGGTTGGGGAGGGGGTCCGTGCCGGGGTGGAGGTTGGGGGGGTCCGTGCTGGGGTGGAGGTTGTGGGTTGGGGAGGGGGCCGTGCCGGGGTGGAGGTTGGGGGGGGTCCGTGCTGGGGTGGAGGTTGGGTGTTGGGGAGGGGGTCCGTGCCGGGGTGGAGGTGTGGGGGGGTCCGTGCTGGGGTGGAGGTTGGGGGGGTCCGTGCTGGGGTTGAGGTTGAGGAGGGGGCCGTGCCGGGGTGGAGGTTGGGGGTGTCCGCGCTGGGGTGGAGGTTGGGGGTTGGGGAGGTCGTCCGTGCCGGGGTGGAGGTTGGGGAGGGCGTCCGTGCCGGGGTGGAGGTTGGGGAGGGGGTCCGTGCCGGGGTGGAGGTTGGGGGGGTCCGTGCTGGGGTGGAGGTTGGGGGTTGGTGAGGGGGCCGTGCCGGGGTGGAGGTTGGGGGGGGTCCGTGCTGGGGTGGAGGTTGGGTGTTGGGGAGGGGGTCCGTGCCGGGGTGGAGGTTGGGGGGGGGTCCGTGCTGGGGTGGAGGTTGGGGGGGTCCGTGCTGGGGTGGAGGTTGGGGGTTGGGGAGGGGGCCGTGCCGGGGTGGAGGTTGGGGGGGTCCGTGCTGGGGTGGAGGTTGGGGGTTGGGGAGGGGGTCCGTGCCGGGGTGGAGGTTGGGGAGGGGGTCCGTGCTGGGGTGGAGGTTGGGGAGGGGGTCCATGTCGGGGTGGAGGTTGGGGGGGGGGGTCCGTGCTGGGGTGGAGTTTGGGGAGGGGGCCGTGCCGGGGTGGGTGATGGGAGGGCAAATGAGTTGGTCCACCTGGCCAGGTGCCAGCCTCCAACAGTTGGACCCATGCGTTCCATGCCACCTGGCTGGGGGGAGGAGGGGATATGGGCAATGATGACATGTCGTCGTTCCCCTCCCCCCCACCAGGCCGTCATGTTTTCAGACCATCCAGCGATGTTGGCCGCCGTGGTGGCAGCCGCTCATGTCTATGTTGCCCTGGATGAGGAGGAGGAGGAGGAGGAGGAGGAGGAGCGTGCCAGAGAGGCGGCGCAGGCTGCCGCAGAGGGGCAGGCGGCAGCCGCCCAGGCTGGAGGGACACCTGACCGACAGGACGAGGAGGGGGAGGAGGACGTCGCGGCCCCACGGCAACGGAGGCACCCGAGGGCGCCCCGTGTGTACCGGCCCCGGCAGTCATACCAGGACCTCACGGACCAGGAATGCAGGAGGAGACTCCGGATGAGCCGGGAAACCGTGGCACACATCTGCCACCTGCTGGCACACCTGTCACCGCGTGGCACTGGCGGGGGACACCCTCTCCCCGTGTCCGTCAAGGTTACGGTGGCCCTGAACTTTTATGCAACGGGGTCATTCCAGGCACCGAGTGGGGACCTGTCCGGCATATCGCAGACATCGGTGCATCGGTGCATCCGGGCAGTGACAGATGCCATTTATGCCATGGCGCACCGCTACATCCGCTTCCCCGTGGACCGGGCCAGCCAAGATGCCCGGGCCGTGGGCTTCTCTGCCATTGCCGGGTTCCCCATGGTCCAGGGCGCGATCGATGGGATGCACGTCGCCGTGCGGCCACCTGCAGATAACAGGGCCGTGTTCACTAATAGGAAGGGGACCTATTCGATGAACGTACAGGTGGTCTGCGACCACCGCATGATGATCCTGCACGCCTGCGCCCGTCACCCAGGCAGTGTACACGACTCATTCGTGTTGTCGCGGTCATCCATCCCCGGCATGTACGAGGGACGCCATCCCCGGCTGAGGGGCTGGTTGCTGGGCGACAGGGGCTACCCATTGCGATCGTGGCTGATGACGCCTATACGGAGGCCACGCAATGAGGCGGAGAACCGCTACAATGATGCCCATGTAGCGACAAGGGGAGTGATCGAAAGGTGCTTTGGCGTGCTGAAGATGCGTTTCAGGTGCCTGGACCTCTCTGGGGGCGCCCTCCAGTATCGGTCAGATAGGGTCGGCCGCATCATTGTGGTGTGCTGCGTCCTGCACAACATAGCCCAGCAGAGGGGCGATGTGCCGCAGGCAGAGGAGGGCGGAGTGGAGGAGCAGCAGGAAGAGGCCCAGTCCTCCCCAGATGAGGGGGATGGGGGCAATGGTCAGGCAGACGGGGTAGACACAGGCGGGTGGCTGTCCACCGTTACCGGCTGGCCCAGCGGGCACGGGACAGACTGATAGACGCCCGCTTCACTGACTAGATGGGCGTGGGAATCGGGTAGTATGGCCACAGACCGCACACCATGACAACAGCCGACCACCCACACCCCCCACCCATCCACCCACCCAGCACCCTCACCCCCCTCCCCAACCCCACACACCCCACCCGCATGCACACCACCCCCCCACCCCCAATTGCCGATCCACCGGCGGCACAACGGGCCGGGCTCACCCAGTTGCAGGTGGACGCGTGTCTATCGCAGGCCATGGAGAATGATGACAACCCGCCTCCGATGAGCTCCTGGCTCTACATCGTTGGACTATGTCTGACCCATGGCCACAGTACCACCATCCACCCGGACCATCCCTGCATGCGGCTGTGACACTGCAGCGCACGGTCCCGTCCTCTGCCCGGGGGATGTTGATGGCGGCCCAGGGGGAAGGGGGCAGACTCACCTGGGGCTGAGGTAAGACCACCCCTCACACACACACTTGCGCTCAACGTACATGACACCCCCGCACACTTTGGACAGAGCACAAAAACAGCTTTGGTAGGTGTAACATTGACTTTAATAACCAAAGGAGTTCATGCACGTGCCCTAGCGCCTAAAACTCATCTGTGCCCTGCACCCGTGCCAACTTACTCAGTGTCTAATTGTTTGGCCTTACGGGCCCTTTGACTACGTCTACGTGGTTCCCCAGACGGTACAGCAGAACTGGAGGTGGACTCCTGTGATTCCTGCCCTCTGACACTGGATCCCTTTGGCGGCCGTTTCCTGGGGCGTCCTGGCCTAGATGGGCCAGGCTGCGGCCCGGGCGACTGGGATGGCGAGCTGCCAGCCTGTCCTGCCCGTTGCCCACCCGATGCACCTGGGACGGAAGGGGGGGAGTCCGAGGTGTCGCGGTGTACCGGGACCTCCCCTACAGAGGGAGCCGGGACGGACCACACCACCTCCTCCTCCCTCGGGGTGCCCGATGGCCCCCAGGCCTCTACATGGGTGGGGGATGCGAACGGACTGGCCATCCGACGCGCCCCCGACATCTGGCGCTGCCAGTCCTGGAGGCCCGTGCTGGTATCGACAGGGGTCTGCAGGTTTGCAGCCATGGAGCCCAGGGGGTTGTCGAACCCTGTCTGCGACAGTGCGACGCCAGCTCGCACATGGCCACTGGCGCCGATGCCCTCAGCGATGGCCTGCTGAGACTGGGCCATGGCCTGCAGAGACGGGGCCATGGCCTGCAGAGACTGGGCTATGGCCTGCTGAGACTGGGCCATGGCCTGCTGAGACTGGGCCATGGCCTGCTGAGACTGGGCTATGGCGTTGAGCGCCTCTGCCATCTGGCGCTGGCACTGGCTCATGGCCTCCTGTGAGAGGGCAGCCATTTCCTGGGCCACAGACGCCGCCTGCACGGAAGGCCCCAGGCCTCGCAAACCGTTCCCCATGTCTGACACCGTCGCACCCATTGCCTCCACCGCGGACGCCACCCGTGCGGTGTCAGCCTGGGTGGCACGCATGACCGGGACCACTCCCAGCTCCTGGACGCGGGTGGACTCCTCCACCTGCGACCGCAGCCGCCGCAAGCCACCCGTCACCCTATTCGCTCGTCTCCGTGTCGGTGGTTGCATCGGATCTATGTGTGGGTGTGGTAACTGCAGGAACCCGGGATCCATCTGGGCGGCAGATGTTCGCTTGGCCTGGGCTGCCCTCCGACCACCCGGTCCCTCTGCTGCTCCTACCTCCACCTGCTGTACCGGGACGGCTGTGTTGTGCGCACCAGTGAGTGTACCAGACGCCTCATCACTAAAGTGCCCAACCGTGGTGAGTGTTTCTGCGATGGTGGAGGGTGTTGGTGACAGCAGTGGCGTTGTGTCGTGCTCTTCGTCCCACTCTGAGTCCATGGCACTTTGGGGTGGGGGTTCGTCTCCACCCATCCACTCTGAGTCACTGTCCGGTATTTCGTCTTCCCGGGTAGGGGTGTCCTGGGTAGTGCTGTCCCGGGTAGTGGTGTCCCGGGTAGGGGTGTCCTGGGTAGTGGTGTCCCGGGTAGGGGTGTCCTGGATAGTGGTGTCCTGGGTAGTGGTGTCCTGGCTCGGATGTGACGGGGGCCTGTGGCTGCCCCCCTCATCGCTGGGTGGTCGCTCCCGCACGTGACGGGGGTGTCGTCTCCCTGTTGCTCCAGGTCTCTCCGTCTCCCGTGGTGTGCGAGAGGCATCCTGCGGGCGTCGCATGCTGGAGGGTCCGGGTCTCTCCGTCTCCCGTGGTCTCCGAGGGGCATCCTGCGGGCGTCGCATGCTGGAGGGTCCGGGTCTCTCCGTCTCCCGTGGTCTCCGAGGGGCATCCTGCGGGCGTCGCATGCTGGAGGGTCCGGGTCTCTCCGTCTCCCGTGGTCTCCGAGGGGCATCCTGCGGGCGTCGCATGCTGGAGGGTTCGGGTCTCTCCGTCTCCCGTGGTCTCCGAGGGGCATCCTGCGGGCGTCGCATGCTGGAGGGTCCGGGTCTCTCCGTCTCCCGTGGTCTCCGAGGGGCATCCTGCGGGCGTCGCATGCTGGAGGGTTCGGGTCTCTCCGTCTCCCGTGGTCTCCGAGGGGCATCCTGCGGGCGTCGCATGCTGGAGGGTGCGGGTCTCTCCGTCTCCCGTGGCCTCCGAGGGGCATCCTGCGGGCGGTCTGCATCTGCGGGGATGGGTGCCTGGACGTTTGGTCCTGCGATACACAATGAAGCATGCATGGTTAGACATCAGGCAGTGATCAGGTGATACGGGAGAGGGGGATATAGGGGAGGGGGGATATGGGGACGGGCTGTTGGTGGCTCACTTGCTCGTGGGGCCCCGACCTCTGCATCAGCAACCTCCCGGTCCTCAGGTCCGCCAGCCAGTTCCAGGGCCCTTTCCTCGTGTACGGTCAGTGGCCTCTCATCAGCGGGCCCTCCTCCAGTCCTCACATGCTCCCTGGTGTTGTGTGCGCGCTTCTCCTGTGGGGGGGGGGGGGGGGGTGGTGGTGGCAGGGGTAAAAGGCAACAGTGTTAGGCAGGTATATGAATGCACGCCATCGGTTGCGCGTGCATTGCAGAGGTTAAGGTTAGGGCTGGATTCACTTGGGGATATGGGGGATATGGGGGAGGGGGGATATGGGGGAGGGGGGGATATGGGGGATATGGGGGAGGGGGGATATGGGGGAGGGGGGAATATGGGGGATATGGTGGAGGGGGGATATGGGGGAGGGGGGATATGGGGGATATGGGGGAGGGGGGATATGGGGAGGGGGGATATGGGGGAGGGGGGATATGTGGGAGGGGGGATATGGGGGAGGGGGGGATATGGGGGAGGGGGGATATGGGGGATATGGGGAGGGGGGATATGGGGAGGGGGGATATGGGGGAGGGGGGAATATGGGGGATATGGGGGAGGGGGGATATGGGGATATGGGGAGGGGGGATATGGGGGAGGGGGGAATATGGGGGATATGAGGGAGGGGGGATATGGGGGAGGGGGGATATGGGGGATATGGGGGAGGGGGGATATGGGGGAGGGGGGATATGGGGGAGGGGGGGATATGGGGGAGGGGGGATATGGGGGATATGGGGGAGGGGGGATATGGGGGAGGGGGGATATGGGGGATATGGGGGAGGGGGGATATGGGGGAGGGGGGGATATGGGGGATATGGGGGAGGCTCACCCTGCCTGCTCTGACGAGGTCGTTCACCTTCTTGTGGCACTGGGTGCCTGTCCGTGGTGTTAGGGCCACAGCGGTGACGGCCTCTGCCACCTCCCTCCACAGACGCCGGCTGTGGCGTGGGGCAACTCTGCGGCCGTGCCCGGGATACAGGGCGTCCCTCCTCTGCTCCACCGCATCCAGGAGCGCCTCCACATCGCGTGACTCGAACCTCGGGGCTGAGCGACGGCCAGCCATCAAGTCGGGTGTTGCGGTCGGCTGTTCCGGTCGGGTGGGGGGGAGCTGCGCGGCCTTATGAGCCGTCACGCCGTGTAGCGCGTATGACGCTGCACGGCGTGAACCACTGCGCAAGCGCGGATCCCGTTACGTCGCTGCTAGCCCATTTCGGGCCGCAGACTATCGGCCCATTTTTATGACGTGACGCAAGTGGGATTTGCGCCGTTTTTTGCGCCGATCGGCGGAGTTTCCGCTGATAACGGAGAATTTCGCCCCTTGTTTTCAATGTCCGGCGTTTGGTGGCCGTTGGTCATATTGCTGTTCCCGTGAGCCAGAGGTTGATTGTCTCGGCGTGTTTTATTTTCTTCCCGGTCTGTGGTCTGGGGGGGCTGTGCCTCCCGTTCCACATTGGTGCTTTGCCTCTTTATTTGAGGCCGATTCTTGTCTTGTTTTCCCTCATCGGAGGAGGTGTCGGCGCTAAGTGCGCTGGCTGAAAGGTGTCGCTTTTTGCCACTCCCCCTCGGGGGGTTCTTCAGTTTGTTTTTTTGTTTTCTCTTTCGTTTGTCCCTGTTCACTGTTTCCCAGGGCTCTTTATTCTTTGTCCCATCCTCTTCCTCTTCCATTGAGTGTTCCTCGTCAGATGAGGCTGGGGCTGGGTTGTCAGGAGGTGCTGGGGCTTCCTCTTTTTGTTGGGGGCCCTTCTGTTGCTTTTCCGCATTCTGTGCCGTGGTGTCTTTTTCGGTGGAGGGTGTATGCACCTCCTCTCTGGTCGCCTTTTTAACTCCGCTGCTGATGATCTGTGCATATGTCGCCCCGCGTTTCGGGCAGGCCCTGTAAAGATGGCCGGCCTCCCCACACAGGTTGCAGCACTTGTCTTCTTTGCAGTCCTTAGTCATGTGTCCCTCCTGCCTGCAGTTTTTGCAGACGGTCACACTGCAGTTTGCGGCAACATGCCCTGTTTTGCCACAGGTGTGGCATACTCGTGGCTGTCCCACGTAGTAGAGGTAGCCACGGTTTCCTCCAATGGCGAAACTGGAGGGGGGATGCAGGATGATTCCGTTGCTGTCTGGTCTCAGAGTCACCTTGATCTGGTGCTCACTTGTCCAGATGCCGAAGGTGTCTTTCACTTGCACGCTGTCACTTTTCAGCTCAGTGTACCTGGCGAGGAACGTGAGCACATCAGACACGGGGACGTGGGGGTTGTACGTGTGCAGTGTTACAACCCGGTTTTGCTGCGACGGTAGCGTAAACAGAGGCTCCGCAGTCAGGATCGACAGGAGACTCTGGTTACCTTTTTCTGAAGACGTTCAAGAATTTGATGCACGCTGCAACGCTCTTGAAGGTGACATCAAAATACCCATTGTTGGGGAATTTTTGCAAGCAGAAGATATCTGTTGCCTTAAACCCACAACACTCGAGCAGCACCCGCTTCACGAAGAATTTCCGGTCCACAGGTGACTCCCCTTCCGCTTTCTTCACTGTGACTCGGACAGTGTTTCGCACTCCCCAGCCTGGTGGTCGGGATGCAGCTGCGTCCATAGCTCGTACGTTGGGTCTGAACTGTATCGGCGTTAGGCCTAAACCAGAGGTTTAGGCCAGCATGTAGATCCACCAATAGCAGCCGGGCTCCAAACGTTTCCTCTTTGACGACTTCAATCCCTCCGAGTTCTCCAATCCACGATCGACATCGAAATCGAAATCCTCAGCTTCCCTCGATCAAATGAGACTACACTTGATCTTAGCCAAAAGGCCGAGAAGGGACCTTGGATTCATGTCCCATTACATTCACCCCCCACCACCTGGCCTGGGCTTGCAAAATCCTATCAACTGTCTTGGCTTGTGACAATTCACACCTCTTTAACCTGTGACTATCTCTCTCTCCAGTTGCTCCGTCTGGACATGTAAAGACTTTATTACCGACAAAGCCTCGCATTCAAAGTATCGTCTTGCATCTTAGACTTTGTCTATATATATGTTTCTGGAACCCACCTCTTCATTCCTCTGAGGAAGGAGCTGTGCTCCGAAAGCTAGTGATTCGAAACAAACCTGTTGGACTTTAACCTGGTTTTGTAAGACTTCTTACTATAGTCTACAGAAATTTCCGCCAGTTAAACACTAGGAAGACTGAAGGCATTGTCTTTGACCCTCACTACAAACTCTGTTCCTCAATCATAACTTTATAAATTTCCCAAGGCTACACAAACTTGGTGTCCTCAAGATAAGCTTCTGACCACATAGTCACACCATCACTCAGGTTGCCTATTTTAACCCATTCTCAGCTCCTCTCCTGCCCAATCCCTTTGTTGCTGCTAGAATTAATTACTCCATGCATTGCTAAACAAAAACCTCCCTGGGCTCCCTGTTATCGCCAGTGTGGCAATGCACTTCCGTTTACAATTTCAGGTGCTTGGGGTGACATTTGCTGGACTGGAGCGGGGAGCTGATGGCTGCAGCTGCCGAGAACGTCTCATTTTAAAGGTTGCTCCGGGGCTCCCCCCTCTGGCTGAACGAGACCATTGCCCTGCCTTTCACAGACTAAGCCCCGGAATGCATTGCGAGGGTTGCATAAATTATATGTGTGTGTAAGATTAATGAATACGGTAAAGAGTCTTTCAGGAACATATTCCTGTCCGCTTTTTAGTATTAATGATAAAGAAGGTGGGGGGAAAGCTGATGAACGACTGTGTATAATTTTGTCACCTTTACTGTACAGTGTATTGCAGTTGGTGGGGTCAGAGCTTCGCCAGCACTCCAGTAAAAGGGTTTCTGCTGTGAGTAGCACATGGACGAGGCTCTTGGGCTTCATCCGTGCGGAATCGATAGCAAGAGATTTCGGAAGCACAATTTTTGCAACTTGGGGCTGCTGGTGATCGTTTGTCTCGGCGCTCCCATTTATTTAATATAAGTACAGAAGCGACGTGGCGTGTATAATAAACTCAGCTGTGACATCTATGGGCTGAAAGTTGTGGAACATAGAACATTACAGCACAGTACAGGCCCTCGATGTTGCGCCGACCTGTGAAACCACTCTAAAGCCCATCTACACTATTTCCTTATCATCCATATGTATATCCAATGACCATTTGAATGTCATGATGTGGAGATGCTGGCGTTGGACTGGGGGTGAGCACAGTACGAAGTCTTACAACACCAGGTTAAAGTCCAACAGGTTTGTTTCGATGTCACTAGCTTTCGGAGCACTGCTCCTTCCTCAGGTGAATCATTTGAATGTCCTTAGTGTTGGCCAGTCCACTACTGTTGCAGGCAGGGCATTCCACACCCTTATTACTCTCTGAGTAAAGAACCTACCTCTGACATCTGTCCTATCTCGCCTCAATTTAAAACTATGTCCCCTCGTGCTAGACATCACCATCCGCGGAAAAAGGCTCTCACTGTCCACCCTATCCAATCCTCTGATCATCTTGTATGCCTCAATTAAGTCACCTCTTAACCTTCTTCTCTCTAACAAATACAGCCTCAAGTCCCTCAGCCTTCCCATAATGTGGTGCTTATGAGTGCTGGAAGTTGGCGTGTAAAGTTTGTTACATTATGTTCGTGATTATTTATGCTACAGATTGAACATGTTTTTTTTGTTACAAAATAAATTTAGAGCACCCAATTATTTATTTCCAATGAAGGGGCAATTTGGCGTGACCAATCCACCTATGCTGCACATCTTTGTGGGGGGTGAGATCCACGCAGATCGGGGAGAATGTGGACAGTGACCCGGGATAAAATCAGGTCCTCAGCTCTGTAGGCAGCAGGGTTAAACACCGTGCCACCCTTTGTTAAATATTTTTATTGACTTTTACATTTGTACACTAACTTCATTGCAGTGTTACTGTAAGCCTACTTTAAAAAAAATATTTTTTTATTCTCCTTTTTCACATTTTCTCCCAAATTTACACCCAACAATAATCAGTAACGAATGTAATGTCAATCCCCATATCGATAACAATGATCCCACCCTCCCACCAAACCCCAGCCAGACATTAGCCCGCATGTTAACATCACCAAATGACAAAGAGGAATCAGGAATCACCCATAGTCACCATTAACACATACAGCCCCCCTCCCCCCAACCCTCCCACCCCCCGAATGTTCGATGTGATCCAATTCTCGAAAGTGCATTATGCATAGCGCCCATCAATTGTAGAACCCCTCCGTTCTTCCCCTCAGTTCAAATTTGACCTTTTCAAGCATTAAGAATTCCAGCAGGTCCCCCCGGCACACCAGGGCACAGGGTGGAGAGGTTGGTCTCCACCCCTAACAGGATCCGCCTTCGGGCGATCAACGAGGCAAAGCTACAATATCTGCCTCCGCGCCCGTTTCCAACCCGGCTGGTCTGACACCCCGAATATGGCCTCCCGAAGGCCTGGGTCCAGTTTCACGTGCAGCACTTTACAGATTACCCTAAAAATCTCCTTCCAGTAATCCTTCAGCTTTGGACAGGACAAAAACATATGAATGTGGTTTACGCCCCCCCCCCCCCCAACACACACACACACAACGTTCACATACATTTTCTACCCCCCCAAAGAGCTGGCTCATCCTCACCCTAGTAAGGTGCGCTCTATACACCACTTTCAGCTGTATCAGCCCCAACCTCGCACACGAGGTGGAGGCATTCACCCTCCGGAGCACCTCACACCAGAACCCCTCCTCCATACCCTCTCCCAACTCTTCCTTCCACTTTGCCTTGATCCCTTCCAGCGGCGCCTTCTCCTCCTCCAAAATAGCTCCGTAAACCGCCGATACTACCCCCTTCTCCTGTCCCCCTGTCGTCAGCACCTCCTCCAGCAATGTGGAAGCCGGCACTACTGGGAAGCTCTGTATCTCCTTTCTGGCAAAGTCTCGAACCTGCATGGATCTAAATATTTCCCCCTGCTCCAGCCCATTCTTCACTCCCAGCTTCTTCAATCCCACAAAATGACCTCCAAGAAACAAATCTTTTAATGTCCTAATTCCTTTCTCCTCCCATCTCCGAAAATTTCCATCCCACTTCCCTGGCTCAAATCTATGGTTCCCCCGAATCGGCATTTCCCTTGACCCTGCCTCCAAATTCTCAACAAAGCTATTTCTACCGGGCTCCTTGAGTATCTCCCCGGGGCCATCAGAATGTAAGCCTACTTGTGACAATAAAGATCATTATTATTATACAGAAGGTGATTGAAACGGTTATTATTTACAATTTACATGTTTTTCTGAGCCCCCCCCCCCAGGCCCTCAATTCCCTCCTCCCCTTTTCTGTTATTCAGGCTCCGTCTTAGGTCCTTTCTTCCGCCACACATGTTATAGTCTATCTTTCGTTTTGTTGTTGTCTCTCTGCCTTTGTTGCCCAGAACACGTGGTCGCCATTGGCCAGGCTTCCCTGGCACCGTTCACACTTGTCATCCACCTCCGGGAAGAACCTGCTCATTCTGGTTCTGTGTAGGGGTGCTCTGTGCACCACTTCAAGCTGCATGAGGCTTAGCCTTGAGGTGGAGCTAGCCCTACTTAGTGCTTCGCTTCAGAGTCCCCACCCTGCTTCTGTCCCTAGTCCATCCTCCCATTTCTACCTTTCTCCATCTAGTGGTGCTCTCTCCCTCTCTAAGAGTCGTCCATATATGTCCCCACAGTTCCCTCTCTCCATACTGTCCGCGTCCAGCAGTTCCTCCAACATTGTGCCCCTCGAGGCCCGAGCCTACCTCATCGTCTCCTTGCGGAGAAAGTTTTTGGTTTGTAAATGTCGGAGTTCCTTTCCGTTCGGTAGCTCCAGTCTCCCCGACATCTTTTCCAAGGTTGCAAGTCTGTCTCCCATGTAGAATTCCTTAATCGCTGTAGATGCCACTCGAATAAAGGATTGTGTCCCGGAGATAATTGGGGAGGATCAGACGTGATTTGTAAAGGGCAGGCACCTGACATCCAACATTAGACGGCTTGTTAATGTAATTATGATGCCAGCAGAGGGGAGCGAGGCTGAGGTGGTAGTTGCCATGGACGCGGAGAAGGCTTTCGACCGAGTGGAGTGGAAGTATCTATGGGATATTTTAGGCAGGTTTGGGTTTGGGCAGGGATTTGTGGAATGGGTCCGGCTACTGTACCAGGCCCCGGTGGCAAATGTAAGAACTAACCGAGTTCGGTCAGAATACTTTTGTCTTTGTCGGGGGACAAGACAGGGATGCCCGCTTTCCCCACTACTGTTTGCCCTGGCCAAAGAACCTTTAGCAATGGCTCTGAGAACAGCGAATACCTGGAGGGCTATAGTGAGAGAGGGGGTGGAGCACAGGACAGAAGCAGGGTGGGGACTCTGAAGCGAAGCACTATGCGGACGACTTGCTGCTTTATATCACGGACCTGGTGGGGAGATGACCAAAAATCATAGATGAATTAGGAGAATTTGGGCGATTTTCAGGCTATAAGTTAAACATGGGAAAAAGCGAGATGTTCGTGATTCAGACACGGGGGCAGGAAAGGAGGCTGAAGGAGCTACCTTTTAAAGTGGTTGGGAAGAGTTTTAGGTATCTGGGAGTTCAAGTGGCCAAGGATTGGGGGCAGCTTCACAAGTAAAATTTGGGCAAAGCAGTGGCTCAAATGAGAAGGGATTTTTGTAGATGGGACATGCTCCCACTGGCGCTGGCGGGGAAGGTTCAGACGGTGAAGATGACGGTCCTTCCGAGATTGCTTTTCTTTTTTCAGTGTCTCCCGAATTTTGTCCCAAAGGCTTTTTTCAGAAGTATTAATGCAGCGATATCGAGGTTTCTATGGGGGGATTGGGCATGTCCGAAACTGAGGGAATTCTGGCAGGGATTTGCGGATGTTATGTCGGAAGTCCTGGAAGGTAGGGTAACTCCGAGTCCAGAATTGGCAATATTTGGGGTGTCGGAAGATCCTGGGGCAAAGGGGGGGAGGGAGGCCGATATTCTGGCCTCCTCCTCCCTGGTGGCCCGGAGACGGATCTTGCTGAGATGGAGGGATTCCGAGCCCCCGAAGCCAGGAGTGTGGGCCAGCGATATGGTCGGGTTTCTCAGTCTGGGGAAAATCAAGTTCGCTCTGAGAGGATCAATACAGGGATTCGCCCAGAGTTGGCAGCCGTTCATCGATTTCTTTAACAAAAACTGAACGTCAGCAGTAAGGGGGGAAAGGGAAAAGGGGGGGGTAAAACCCCGAGAGTAAAGAGGACACTCCTGGAACGGGCCCGCGGGAAAGGGGGATTGGCTCTCCCGAGCATTATTAAGTATTACTGGGCTGCCAACATATTGATGGTCAGGAAATGGGTAGTGGGGGAGGGTTCGGTCTGAGAGTGGATGGAGGCAGCATCCTGCAAAGGTACGAGTCTGGAGGCTTTACTGACGGCGCCCCTGCCGTTCTCGCCGGCTCGGTACTCCACAAGTTCTGTGGTGGTGGCAGCCCGGAGGGTGTGGGAGCAATGGAGGCAGCATATGAGACTTGAGGGGGTATCAGTGTGGTCACCGATCTGTGACAATCACCGGTTTGTCCCGGCGGGGGGGGGCGGGGGGGGGGCTGGATGGGGGCTTTAAGGTATGGCAGCGGGCAGGGATTGAGAGGTTTGGGGATCTATTCATCCAGGAGGGCTTCCCGACCTTGGACACATTAGAGGAGGAGTTTGACTTGCCGGGAGGGAACGGGATTCGGTATCTTCAAGTGCGGGACTTTGTACAGAGACAGGTCCCAAGCTTTCCTCGCCTCCCCCTGAGGGGACTACAGGATAAAGTGCTGTCAAAAACAGGGGTTGTAGGTGGGAAGGTTTTGGACATATACCGGGAATTGTTAGAGTGGGAATGGGCCCCTATCAGAGAGGTGAAGAGGAAGTGGGAAGAGGAGTTGGGAGTGGAGCTGGAAACTGAACTGTGGGAAAAAGCCTTGAAAAGGGTAAATGTGACTTCCGGGTGCGGCGATGACCAGCTGAGTCGCACGTTTCGGCAGCTCCCGGTGAAACGGACTTTTGGGCTCTTGATAGGAGCCCCAACGGCAATTTTGACGGCTAAAAACACTGTGCGGTAAACCAGAAGGGAATCCCCCCTGGATACGGATGAAAAAAGGAGGAGAAAGTGGCCGGATTGCAGTGGATCCTTTAGAACAGCGGCAAGGAAGGCAAGCAAAAACCAAGATGGCGTCGGAAGGTGGCAGTTTAACATGGGGCCCTGAACAACAAGAGTTCTTGAAATGCTGTGTGGAAGAGCTCAAAAAGGAAATGAAGAAAGAGCCGTTGGCCCCGATACTACAGGCGATCGAAGGGCTAAAGGAGGAACAAAAGACCCAGGAGCGGGTGCTTCGGGTCGTGAAGGCAAAGGCAGCCGAGAATGAGGACGACATACAGGGCCTGGTGGAGAAGACGGAGATGCATGAGGCACATCAGAAACGATGTGTGGAAAGGTTGGAGGCACTGGAGAACAATGCAAGGAGGAACAACCTGAGGATTCTTGGTCTTCCTGAAGGTGCGGAGGGAGCGGACGTCGGGGCATATGTGAGCACGATGCTGCACTCGTTAATGGGAGCGGAGGCCCCGGCGGGTCCATTGGAGGTGGAGGGAGCATACCGAGTGATGGCGCGAGGACCGAGAGCAGGAGAAATTCCCAGAGCCATAGTGGTGAGATTCCTCCGTTTTAAGGATAGAGAAATGGTCCTTAGATGGGCAAAGAAAACTCGGAGCAGTAAATGGGAGAACGCGGTGATCCGCGTTTATCAAGACTGGAGTGCGGAGGTGGCGAGAAGGAGGGCGAGCTTTAATCGGGCCAAGGCGGTGCTTCATAAAAAGAAGATAAAATTTGGAATGCTGCAACCGGCAAGACTGTGGGTCACATATCGAGGAAGGCACCGCTACTTTGAGACGGCGGATGAAGCGTGGACTTTTATTGTGGAAGAAAAACTGGAATGAGCGGGTTATTAAAAAGAACGTTTGAACAAAGTGGTGGGGCGAATGTGGGGGGCGAAGAGGGGGGTTAAAAAGGGGGGAAAGAGTTTTATGTACTAATCCTGCGATGTGGTAACTTTTCTCTCTTCCACAGGTGGTGATGGGGGGAGGAGGGGAGGTGGAGGAGATGGGGCGTTGGCCATTGGGGGCGGGGCCAAGGGAGAAGCGCGGGCTTGGTTCCCGCGCTATGATAATCATGGCGGGAATAGAGAAGCAGGAAGGAGGGGGCGTCGCACAGTGCGAGCCGAGGTCACGGGGGGAAGCCGAGGTCGGCCAGAGTTTGCTGACTTCTGGGAGCAACATGGGGGGAGTAATTACGCTAGCGGGGGGTGGGGGGGTGGGAGGGGGGAATTACTGGGTTGCTGCTGCTGGGGAGAGGGGGGAGCTGGTATGGGAGGGGATGGGCGGGGGGGGCACCGCCTGGGGGAGATACAGCTGCGTGGGAACCGGGTGAGGAGCTGGAAAAAGGGGATGGCTAATCGACAAGGGGGGGGGAGGTAGGAAGCCCCCCAACCCGGCTGATCACGTGGAACGTGAGAGGGCTGAACGGGCCGATAAAGAGGGCACGGGTACTCGCACACCTTAAGAAACTTAAGGCAGATGTGGTTATGTTACAGGAAACGCACCTGAAACTGATAGACCAGGTTAGGCTACGCAAAGGATGGGTGGGGCAGGTGTTCCATTCGGGGCTAGATGCGAAAAACAGGGGGGTGGCTATATTAGTGGGGAAGCGGGTAATGTTCGAGGCAAAGACTATAGTGGCGGATAACGGGGGCAGATACGTGATGGTGAGTGGCAAACTACAGGGGGAGACGGTGGTTTTGGTAAACGTATATGCCCCGAACTGGGATGATGCAAATTTTATGAGGCGGATGCTAGGACGCATTCCGGACCTAGAGATGGGAAAGCTGATAATGGGGGGAGATTTTAATACGGTGTTGGAACCAGGGCTGGATAGGTCGAAGTCCAGGACTGGAAGGAGGCTGGCAGCAGCCAAGGTACTTAAAGATTTTATGGAGCAGATGGGAGGTGTAGACCCGTGGAGATTTAGCAGACCTAGGAGTAAGGAGTTCTCGTTTTTCTCCTATGTCCATAAAGTCTACTCGCGAATAGACTTTTTTGTGCTGGGAAGGGCGTTGATCCCGAAGGTGAGGGGAACGGAGTATACGGCTATAGCCATTTCGGATCACGCTCCACACTGGGTGGACTTGGAGATAGGGGAGGAAACAGGAGGGCGCCCACCCTGGAGAATGGACATGGACTAATGGCAGATGAGGGGGTGTGTCTAAGGGTGAGGGGGTGCATTGAAAAGTACTTGGAACTCAATGATAATGGGGAGGTCCAGGTGGGAGTGGTCTGGGAGGCGCTGAAGGCGGTGGTTAGAGGGGAGCTGATATCAATAAGGGCACATAAAGGGAAGCAGGAGAGTAAGGAACGGGAGCGGTTGCTGCAAGAACTTTTGAGGGTGGACAGACAATATGCGGAAGCACCGGAGGAGGGACTGTACAGGGAAAGGCAAAGGCTACATGTAGAATTTGACTTGCTGACTACGGGCACTGCAGAGGCACAATGGAGGAAGGCACAGGGTGTACAGTACGAATATGGGGAGAAGGCGAGCAGGTTGCTGGCACACCAATTGAGGAAAAGGGGAGCAGCGAGGGAAATAGGGGGAGTGAGGGATGAGGAAGGAGAGATGGAGTGGGGAGCGGAGAGAGTGAATGGAGTGTTCAAGACATTTTATAAAAAATTATATGAAGCTCAACCCCCGGATGGGAGGGAGAGAATGATGGGCTTTTTGGATCGGCTGGAATTTCCCAAGGTGGAATACCAGGAATGGGTGGGACTGGGAGCACAGATCGAGGTAGAAGAAGTGGTGAAAGGAATTAGGAGCATGCAGGCGGGAAAGGCCCCGGGACCGGATGGATTCCCAGTCGAATTCTATAGAAAATATGTGGACTTGCTCGCCCCGGTATTGACGAGGACCTTTAATGAGGCAAAGGAAAGGGGACAACTGCCCCCGACTATGTCTGAAGCAACGATATCGCTTCTCTTAAAGAAGGAAAAGGACCCGCTACAATGTGGGTCCTATAGACCTATTTCCCTCCTAAATGTAGATGCCAAGATCCTGGCCAAGGTAATGGCAATGAGAATAGAGGAATGTGTCCCGGGGGTGGTCCACGAGGACCAAACTGGGTTTGTGAAGGGGAGACAGCTGAACACGAATATACGGAGGCTGTTAGGGGTAATGATGATGCCCCCACCAGAGGGGGAAACGGAGATAGTAGTGCGATGGATGCCGAGAAAGCATTTGATAGAGTGGAGTGGGATTATTTGTGGGAGGTGTTGAGGAGATTTGGTTTTGGAGAGGAGTATGTTAGATGGGTGCAGCTGTTGTATAGGGCCCCGATGGCGAGCGTGGTCACGAATGGACGGGGATCTGCATATTTTCGGCTCCATAGAGGGACAAGGCAGGGATGCCCTCTGTCCCCATTATTGTTTGCACTGGCGATTGAGCCCCTGGCGATAGCGTTGAGGGGTTCCAAGAAGTGGAGGGGAGTACTTAGAGGAGGAGAAGAACACCGGGTATCTTTGTATGCGGACGATTTGTTACTATATGTGGCAGACCCGGCGGAGGGGATGCCAGAAATAATGCGGATACTTGGGGAGTTTGGGGATTTTTCAGGGTATAAATTGAACATGGGGAAAAGTGAGTTGTTTGTGGTGCATCCAGGGGAGCAGAGTAGAGAAATAGAGGACCTACTGTTGAGGAATGTAACAAGGGACTTTCGTTACCTGGGGATCCAGATAGCCAAGAATTGGGGCACATTGCATAGGTTAAATTTAACGCGGTTGGTGGAACAAATGGAGGAGGATTTCAAGAGATGGGATATGGTATCCCTGTCACTGGCAGGGAGGGTGCAGGCGGTTAAGATGGTGGTCCTCCCGAGATTCCTCTTTGTGTTTCAGTGCCTCCCAGTGGTGATCACAAAGTCTTTTTTTAAAAGGATCGAAAAGAGCATCATGGGTTTTGTGTGGGCCAGGAAGACCCCGAGAGTGAGGAAGGGATTCTTACAGCGTAGCAGGGATAGGGGGGGGCTGGCACTACCGAGCCTAAGTGAGTATTATTGGGCCGCTAATATTTCAATGGTGAGTAAGTGGATGGGAGAGGAGGAGGGAGCGGCGTGGAAGAGATTAGAGAGGGCGTCCTGTAGGGGGACTAGCCTACAGGCTATGGTGACAGCCCCATTGCCGTTCTCACTGAGGAACTACACCACAAGCCCGGTGGTGGTGGCTACACTGAAGATTTGGGGACAGTGGAGACGGCATAGGGGAAAGACTGGAGCCTTGGGGGAGTCCCCGATAAGAAACAACCATAGGTTTGCTCCGGGGGGAATGGATGGGGAATATGGAATGTGGCAAAGAGCAGGAATAACGCAACTGAAAAATCTGTTTGTGGATGGGAAGTTCGCGAGTCTGGGAGCGCTGACCGAGAAATATGGATTGCCCCAAGGGAATGCATTCAGGTATATGCAACTGAGGGCTTTTGCGAGGCAACAGGTGAGGGAATTCCCGCAGTTCCCGACACAAGAGGTGCAGGACAGAGTGATCTCAAAGACATGGGTGGGGGATGGTAAGGTGTCAGATATATATAGGGAAATGAGGGACGCAGGGGAGACTATGGTAGATGAACTAAAAGGGAAATGGGAAGAAGAGCTGGGGGGGGGGAGATCGAGGAGGGGCTGTGGGCAGATGCCCTAAGCAGGGTAAACTCGTCGTCCTCGTGTGCCAGGCTAAGCCTGATTCAGTTTAAGGTATTACACAGGGCGCATATGACTGGAGCACGGCTCAGTAAATTTTTTGGGGTGGAGGATAGGTGTGCGAGGTGCTCGAGAAGCCCAGCGAATCATACCCATATGTTTTGGTCATGCCCGGCACTACAGGGGTTTTGGATGGGGGTGACAAAGGTGCTTTCAAAAGTAGTGGGGATCCGGGTCGAACCAAGCTGGGGGTTGGCTATATTTGGGGTTGCACAAGAGCTGGGAGTACAGGAGGCGAGAGAGGCCGATGTTTTGGCCTTTGCGTCCCTAGTAGCCCGGCGCAGGATATTGCTAATGTGGAAAGAAGCCAAGCCCCCGGGGGTGGAGACCTGGATAAATGACATGGCAGGGTTTATAAAGCTAGAGCGGATTAAGTTCGTTCTAAGGGGGTCGGCTCAAGGGTTCACCAGGCAGTGGCAACTGTTCGTCGAATACCTCGCAGAAAGATAGATGGAATGGAAAAAAGAAGGCAGCAGCAGCAGCCCAGGATCGGGGGTGGGGCGGAGGGGTGGGGGGGAGGGTGGGGGGGGGGGGGGGGGAGGAACCAGAAGGACTCTCAGGGTTGTTAATATATACTGTATAATATGTATAGGTCGTTGCTACAGATAATTATATATTGGACTGTTAAATTATATTTTTGGAGAGTGTTACTTGTGATAAGGCAGTTGCCAATTAGGGCTAGTTTTCATTTTTGTTATTTATTATTTATTCATTTTCAGTTTATAAAATAGGTCATTGTTATTTGTGTTGTTATAATATTGTGTAAAGGATGCACAATGTACTGTGTTGGTTGACCAAAAACTTTCAATAAAATATATTAAAAAAAAAGAAAAGGGTAAATTCACCCTCGTCCTGTGCTGGACTTAGTTTGATTCAGTTCAATGTAGTCCACAGGGCCCACATAACGGTAGCCCGGCTGAGTAGGTTCTTCGAGGAGGTGGAGGACAGATGTGGGCGGTGTGGGGGTAGCCCGGCCAACTATGTTCATATGTTTTGGGCATGTCCGAAACTGAGGGAATTCTGGCAGGGATTTGCGGATGTTATGTCGGAAGTCCTGGAAGGTAGGGTAACTCAGAGTCCAGAATTGGCAATATTTGGGGTGTTGGAGGATCCGGGGTCAAAGGAGGGGTGGGAGGCCGATATCCTGGCCTTCTCCTCCCTGGTGGCCCGGAGACGGATCTTGCTGAGATGGAGGGACTCGGAGCCCCCGAAGCCAGGAGTGTGGGCCAGCGATATGGTCGGGTTTCTCAGTCTGGGGAAAATCAAGTTCGCTCTGAGAGGATCAATACAGGGATTCGCCCAGAGTTGGCAGCCGTTCATCGATTTCTTTAACAAAAACTGAACGTCAGCAGTAAGGGGGAGAAAGGGAAAAGTGGGGGGGGGGTGGAAATGGTAATGTTAAATAAGGACAGGGAATTTAGTAATTGGGGATAGGGCGGGAGAAGTGGGGGACGTGGTTTATTGTTTTTTGTTATTTTAGGGGGTATTTTGTGCGTCGACCCACGCGATTGTTTTAGAAATGTCAATATGTTAAATTGTGAAAACTACAAATGCTTCAATAAAATATTTTTTAAAAAAAAGAATCCCTTAATCGCTTGCGTCCCCTCGTCCTGTCTCCACCTCTGAAAGGTGCCGTCTAGCATGGCTGGTGGGAATTTGTGGTTACCGCAGATGGGGGCCATGGTGGAAACCTTGGTTAAGCCGAAGTGTTGTCTCATCTGGTTCCAGGTTTTTAACATTGTTACCACCACTGAGCTGGACGTGTACATTGCCAGCAGGGGTGGGAGTGCTGTCGTGGCGAGAGCTCAGAGGGTCGTTCCTGTGCAGGAGGACTCCTCCTTCTTCACCTATTCCTTACTCAGGTCCCTTACCCATCCCCTCACCCTCTCGGCTGTGGCTGCCCAGTGGTGATATTGCAAGATCAGAAAGGCCAGGCCGCCCATGCTTCTTCTCCTCTGAGGATTCTTCCCCCCCCCCCCCCATACAAACGCCATAATCATTTTATCTATTCTTTGGAAAAAGGCCTTGGGGATGAAGATCGGTATGGATCTAAACAGGAAGTACATTTATCTTGATCATCCATCTCTGGAGGTCCTTTTTAACTCCCTCCGCCAGACTGGCCAGATTCGATTAGTGGATCAGTGTTCAGTCATGGGCCATCTGGATCCCCAGGTAGCGGAACTTGCTTTGGGCTAGTTTAAATGGTAGATCCTCCAGCTCTGTCCCTCCCCCATTCGGGTTCACTCGGAATACCTCACTTTTGCCCAGGTTGAGTTTGTCGCCCGAGAAGGCCCCAAACACTTTCAGGAGCTTTATGATTTCTTTCAAGCCGTTCTGCGGGTCCGAGATGTAGAGAAGCATATACATCTGCATAGATTGAGACTCTGTGCTCTCTGCCTCCTCTTTGGATACCCTTCCACCTCTCAGAGGGTGATGGCCAGGGCAAACAGGAGCGGGGGCAGTGGGCATCCCTGCCTTGTGCCTCTGTGCAACTGGAAGTATTCAGAGCTGGTGGAGTTGGTCTGAACGCTCACCTTGGGAGTGTTGTACAGGAGTTTCATCGATGAGGTGAATCCGTCCCAAGCCCAAACCGCAAGTCTGCGAACATCTCCCGTAGGTGCAGGGCAAGAGCTGGTGCCAAATCTTTGTAGAAGTCCGCTGGGAACCATCGGGTCCCGGCGCCTTCCCCGCCTGCATGGACCTGACGGTCTCCATGACCTCACCCCGTCCTATAGGTGCTTCCAGCTCCCTCCGTCTGTTGTCCCCCATGACTGGCATGTCCAGTCCATCGAGGAACCGTTTCAAACCCGCGTACCCGTCGTGAGGCTCGGAGGTGTACAGTCCTCGGTAGAAGGCCTCAAATGATTGGTTGACCTTTTTTTGGCTCAGCTACCAATCTGCCTCTGTTGTCTTTAACCTGGGCTATTTTCCTCATGGCTGCCTGCTTTCTCAGCTGGTGGGCCAACAGGTGGCTAGCCTTCTCTCCGTGTTCATAAAAGGTCCCTCATGTCTGGCAGAGTTGGTGCACTGCTTTCCTGGTGGTTAGCAGGTTAAAGTCTATTTGTAGCATTTCCACTGTGCCTGAAGCTCTGTCAGGGCCTCGGCGTACCTTCTGTCGACCTCCAGGATGGAGTCGATCAGTTGCTGCCTAGCCACCCCGCCCTCTCTTCCCTATCTCTACGAGCCTTGTAGGCTATAATCTCTCCCCTAATCACCATTCTCAGTGCCTCCCAGAACGTGGAAGGTAAGACTTCCCCATTCTGTTTGCTAGTGATATACTCTTCTGTGGCCTGTGATGCTTTCTGGCAGAAGGCCTTGTCGGCCAAGAGGTCCGTGTCCAACCTCCATGCAGGATGTTGGGCACGGCCCGTCTCCAACCTCACATCCATGTAATGTGGAGCATGGTCGGAGATGGCTCGCGCAGTATTTCTGGAAGCATCTATTTCCCCAGTGCAAAGAAGTCGATACAGGTGTATACCTTGTGTACTGGTGAGAAGAACGAGAATTCCCTCTCACCTGGGTGCTGAAACCACCATGGGCCCACTGCCCCCATCTGCTCCATGAACATTCCCAGTTCCCTAGCCATGTCTGTCTTTCCCCCGCTCTGGGGATTGAACGGTCCATCAATAGGTCATCCCAGTTGGGAGTGTACATGTTTGCCAGGACTACCGGTGCCCCGTTTAGGACACCTATGATCATGATGTTCTGCCCCCTGGGTCCATAACCATCCTTTTTGCCACAAACACCTTCCTCTTGCTGATCAAGATAGCTACCCCTCTAGCCCTCATCCCATAACATGAGTAGTACGTCTGTCTCACCTTTGCTTACCCGCAGTCGGTCCTTTTCCCTCAGGTTCGTCTCCTGAAGGAAGACTACGTCGGCTTTTAAACTTCTCAAGTGGGCAAAGGCTCTGGATCTTTTCACTGGGCCGTTAAGTCCCCAGACGTTCCAGGTAATAATCCTGGTGGGGGGTTTTGGTCCCCCAGGTCCTGCGGGATCACCCATGCTTACCTGGTGGACGCACCCCTGCAGTCCAGGGTTTCCCTTTGGTAGGGAGCCGTCCAAAATGGCCATGGTTGCCATTCTCACCATGAGGCCGGGCCCCTGAGCTCCGGGCTTTCCCTTTGCCCACGGATCACCCATGTGTACGCCATGGTTTCGCCCCTGCACTCCGGGGTTTTCCTTTGTTTAGGTACCCTCCAAAGTGGCTGCTTATGGAGCCATCTTGTTCCCTCAACCTGCACCTTACATGCAGACGCCAATCTAAAACCCATCCCTTTCTTATCCTTGTATTTCCCTTGTGTTCCCCATCCCCCTCTGTCGCCCCTTACACTACCCCCCCCCCCTTACATTCCCCATCCCTGCCCCTGTGGTTCTCCCCACCCCCTGCCAGATGCTCCCTCCCGGGAGGTGCGCCGTGGGACCACTTGCTTTTGTGCTTCCTAGCGTCAGCTTTGCCCGCTAGTGTGGTGGCCCCCCTCCCAGGGCTGATCTTACCCCTTTCCTATGCCCGATCAATATCTGTTCCCTCTGTCTCCTCTTCACCCTCTCCTGCGTTCTGCTGCCCTCACCCTTATCTGCTGTCTGATATTTATGCTCAAAGCGAGGCAGTACTGTCACGCGCAAACATTATATTAATCCATCACAGTTCTTTTCTCTTTTCCTCCTCTGCTTCATCCTCAATGCTGCCTTGTCTGCAAAATGTCCAGGCCGTCGGTCAGAACGAACTCATCCGCCTCTGCCGGGTGTAGAAATAATGTTCCTTGTTTTGGAACGTGACCCAGAACAAAGAACAAAGAAAAGTACAGCACAGGAACAGGCCCTTCGGCCCTCCAAGCCTGCGCCGACCATGCTGCCCGTCTAAACTAAAATCTGCCACACTTCCGGGGTCCGTATCCCTCTATTCACATCCTATTTATGTATTTGTCAAGATGCCCTTAAACATCACTATCGTCCCTGTTTCCACCACCTCCTCCGGCAGCGAGTTCCAGGCACCCACTACCCTCTGTGTAAAAAACTTGCCTCGTACATCTCCTCTAAACCTTGCCCCTCGCACCTTAAACCTATTCCCCCTAGTAATTGACCCCTCTACCCTGGGAAAAAGTCTCTGACTATCCACTCTGTCTATGCCCCTCATAATTTTGTAGACCTCTATCAGGTCCCCCCTCTACCTCTGTCGTTCCAGTGAGAACAAACCAAGTTTATTCAACCTCTCCTCATAGCTAATGCCCTCCATACCAGGCAACATTCTGGTAAATCTCTTCTGCACCCTCTCTAAATCCTCCACATCCTTCTGGTAGTGTGACGACCAGAATTGAACACTATACTCCAAGTGTGGCCTAACTAAGGTTCTATACAGCTGCAACATGACTTGCCAATTTTTATACTCAATGCCCCGCCCAATAAAGGCAAGCATGCCGTATGCCTTCTTGACTACCTTCTCCACCTGTGTTGCCCCTTTCAGTGACTTGTGGACCTGTACACCAAGATCTCTCTGTCAATACTCTTGACACTGTATATTCCCTACCTGTATTAGACCTTCCAAAATGCATTACCTCACATTTGTCCGGATTAAACTCCATCTGCCATCTCGCTGCCCAAGTCTCCAAACGATCTAAATCCTGCTGTATCCTCTGACCGTCCTCATCGCTATCCGCAATTCCACCAACCTTTGTGTCGTCCGCAAACTTACCAATCAGACCAGTTACATTTTCCTCCAAATTATTTATATATACTACGAACAGGGACTTCCAGTGACGGCGGGCGGGAGGCAGCCGCACACTGGAGGGCTCCCGCTCGGGAATACGAATTTCGGAATTTTAATGCTCGGTCCCGGGGGCAACGGAGGCTGAAAAGGCGTAAGGAGGCACAGGGAGGAGAAATGTCCAACTTTGGGAGAAAAACGGCCGTGAAAAAGGGGGTTAACGGAAGTCCACCGGTGAGTGAAAAAGTCAGCGCAGGAACTGTAAGGAAAGCGGAAGCTGGAGCACCAGGGGAGGCCGCATCACTCACAGCAGAAGAAATTACCAAGGTGATGGTTGTGGAACTTGAAAAACAGTTCACAAAACACATGGAAGCGATGAAGGAGGAGATGGGGGCTGCATTGAAAGTGCTGGTGGAGGGGGCGATTGCCCCGGTGAGGGCGGCGGTATCAAGCGCAGTGGCCGAGGTGCGAGAGCAAGGTGAGACACTGAAGGAAGTGGAAGAAGCATTATCGCAGCACAGTGATCAACTCACCTCGATGGGGAAGGAGTTGCGGAGGGTGATAGAGACCAACAAGGGTCTGCGAGCCAAAATGGAAGACCTGGAAAACAGATCCAGGTGACAGAATCTGAGGATTGTGGGTCTGCCCGAAGGGGTGGAAGGCAGGAGGCTGACGGAGTATTTTGCTACGATGTTGGCGAAGCTATTGGGGAAGGGGGAAGATCCCTCCCGATATGAACTGGATCGGGCTCATCGGTCGTGGAGGCCTATATCAAAGGCGAGTGAGCCGCCAAGAGTAGTAACCCTGTGTTTCCGTAGGTATAGCGTGAAGGAGAAAGTCCTGTGCTTGGCAAAGCAGAAGAGGGAGGTGCAGTGGGCTGGAGCTGATATACGTATATACCAGGACTTTACGGTGGAGCTGGCGAGGAGGCGGGCTGCCTTCAGCTGGGTGAAGAAGGCACTGTACATCAGCAAGGTGCAGTGCGGCATTGTATATCCAGTTAAGTTGAGGGTGACCTATGAATCCAAGGACTTTTATTTTGGGATGGGGAAAGCAGTGTCTACAATTCATGGGTTTGTTTTATTTGATGCTTATATTGTCAGGTGGGCCGTTGTTTGGGGTGGTGGGAGAATGGGATCGTTGTTGTTGATAAGGGGATTGACATTGTATTTGTTACCGTTTACTGCTTGTTGGTGGGGTGTAAATTCTGAAGAAAATGTGAAAATAAAAATATATTTTAAAAATATATATATATACTACGAACAGCAAAGGTCCCAGCACTGATCCCTGCGGAACGCACTAGTCACAGCCCTCCAATCTGAAAAGCACCCTTCCATTGCTACTCTCTGCCTTCTATGACCGAGCCAGTTCTGTACCCAGAGCCTAGCTGGGAACAGCATTCCAAATTTCTGCTTTTGTACAGGGCCAATTTCGCCTGGTTGAATTTGGCTCTGCGCTTTGCGAGGTCTGCCCCAATGTCCTGGTGCCGGAAAGGCAACCATGCAGCTGTGCATGCCGCTAATAGCCAGCTGTAAACCTAAGGCCACAGGTTGTATAGGTGTCCCCCCCACCCCAAACCACCCCGAGGTGCCCTCTGGCCCAGCGACCCATCAGCTATATGGGCGCACTCCAGCGTAACCAGTGCCACTGGGATGAGTGTGTGTGGGGATTGCAATGTGTATAGCGGCTGTAGCTTGTCAGCCTCCCAAGTGTCAATCATGGACACGGCGAATCCTGCACCCTGTTTCATTGGAATTGATTGTTCCACGTGGCAACGGTGCTAGCCCCTCCACAGTTCACTGAATCAGTCCAGGTTCAGCGCCAGTTTTGCTGTCATGAAAGTCCACGAATCCTGCCCGACATCAACATTTAGTCTCAGGAACAGGCATTTAACATTTATGGAAGCATTCATTAGAAACAGGGAGGATATAAAAATTTAAATGTAAAAAGAGCTTGCATTTAACCTTTCATATTATTGGGATGTCCCAAAGAGCTTCACAGCCAATTGGGTAATTTTTGAAATGTATTGAAATGTAATGTAGGATAAGCAAAAGCAAATTTGTGGTGGCATTAAATTATATTATGTCAGCACGTGGCACAGTGGTTAGCATTGCTGCCTTACGGCGCTGAGGACCCGGGTTTGAATCCCGGCCCTGGGTCACATTCTCCTAGTGTCTGCATCGATTTAACCCCCACAATCCAAAGATGTGCAGGTTAGGTGGATTGGCCACGCTAAATTGCCCCTTAATTAGAAAGAAAATAATTGGTACTCTAAATTTATAAAAAAGAGAAAAAAAGTTTTACATCAGAGAGCATATATCTGAGGGCGGCACGGTAGTTAGCACTGCTGCTTCACAGCGTCAGGGGCCCAGGTTTAATTCCGATCTTGGGTGACTGTGTGGAGTTTGCACCTTCTCCCCGTGTCCGCGTGGGTTTCCTCCAGTTTCCTCCCACAGTTCAACGATGTGGAGATTAGGTAGATTGGCTATGATGAATTGCCCCTCAGTGTCCAAAGGTTGGTTGGGGTTATGGGCAGAAGATTGGGCCTCGGTAGTGTGCTCTTTCAGAAGGATGGTGCAGACTCGATGGGCCAAATTGTCTCCTTCTGCACGGTAGGGATTTTCTATATTTAATACAATACTCAGATCTCACCTGCACTCTCTCAGTACTGCACTGAAATGTGAGCTCTCTGGAGTGGGATTCTCTGTTGTGCCGGCAGTGCACCCACTCCTGGGGATTTCCTGACGGTGTGGGACTGCCCACAATGGGAAACCCCATTGGCCGGCTGGCAGCACGGAGAATCCCTCTGCCGGCGGGGACGGGCCACACCAAAAAACTGGTGCGGCGGGACGGAGAATCCCACCCTATATATTCAAGGTGTAAAAATCTTTGAACAAGATTTGTTGACAAGATGTTGTAACAAGAACAGGGAGCGCTGGAATAACAGATGCAGCAGACCAGCTGAGGTTTTCCAGCATTCTCTGTTCTTGTTTCAGATTCCAGCATCTGTAGTATTTTGCTTATTTGAATACTGTAATCCTAATTGGAAATAATCGCAAATACTGTTCATTGGAAACTGTTCAGGTTCTAGTTCACAATACACAAAAAAAATCACAAAGATTTATGAGTTGTTAAAGTGCAGATTTTAATTAAAAAAATAAACTTCATATTCGAGAATACAAAGTGAGCAGCAGGAGACAGTATTAATCATTGTTTTACATTCATTGGATTTGAATTGCATGGTGGAAACCAAGTCGGTGCCAATCCGGGTAACAGTCTTTAGCAGCATATCTCAAAGTCAGAATGAACATTCAGCATCATCACAGTGATAGCTTGAAACCTGTGCTGATTGGTTGCTTTGCAACACTACTGCACGGCATCGACTGCAACAAATCTGGACTCTTCTTTCACTTTGGTTATTCAGTGTTGGGTTATTCGGTATTTGGGACACTGAAACAGAGGTTTTAGATAAATAGAGGTGCTTGATATCAGTTTGACTCAGATCGGAACCAATGGGCCTGATTTTTCATTGTTGGGAGGCGGTATTGAGGATCTAGCTTGTGATGCCAGGACATGACGAGTGAGCTGCCATCAATTTTGGATTATTTGAAATGCCGTGAGGTTGACACATGGCATCAAAACCTCGGGAATGGACTCCAATGTATTTAAAAAGCAGACTCATCATGATCACAAGTACAAATAGGAATCAGGCTCTCATCATCCATCAGTTGCTGTAAGGCTTTCCTTTGCGCAACCAACACTAGTGTCCATAATAAAGTGACATTTTGAGATACAACAGTATAGGTTCTTTACTATCACCTGAGCCAGACCTCAGCTTCAATAAATCGAATCTCAGTAATGCCCCATATACTATTCCCATTGATAGGCTCCAAATATGTTAAATATTTCTGGTTAACATATACAGTATAAATTCAGACGATAATGTTTTGATAAAAACACTAAAGTATTGATGCATTTACACTATGTGACTGGGTGGGATCACTGGCAGATCAGGAACACGGGTTTGTTAGTGGAGATCAGGATTTTTAAAGTTTTGTTAAATCAAATGAAAATGACAAGCGCTTGTGGTGGGACAGTGCTCATTTTCTGGTAACTGGAATGAATCTATCTGCACATTACCCGGTACAAAGTCTTCATGGAGTTAGCATTGCACTTCAAATTTCTCAAGTATCTCCCAGAGAAGATTAGATATTGCTGACAGACTGATATCCTAAGATTACACATAGGAGCCCTCAAAACAATGATTATGGTCTGAGACCAACAGGTCTCCTCAGCCACAGAAAGATGCTTCTTGCATTGAATGTTGATGTTTTGATCCATGGTCCCATTTCACCCACTGTTTTAAGGTCTCAACTACAATTGGTTTGGAAAACAGTTTCCATACCTGTAGAATGCCACCTTCCCCCACCCATGCCGTCCCCACCCCCTTCCTGAATCTTTACTGAAACTACTTTCCTGTAAAATACAGGAATATCTGTAGATATAAAAATAGACTACTCAATTTCTAGCTTTGAGTGGTCTGGTGAACAGCAAAGGTTTAATTACCAGCAAATAATTTAGTCAGGACCAGATCGAGTTTAGTTACCAGGAACAAATTAAAGTGAGTCTCAGATTCAGTTTCATGTGGAGCAGATAGGGAGAAATCATTCCCATTGGTGGAAGGATCAAGAACCAGCGGACACCAATTCAAGGTGATCGGTCAAAGAAACTATGGGGACTTTTATTTTTACATGGAGAGCAAGAGCATTTAGGATCTGGAATATGTTGCCCGAGTATGGTGGTGAAAATTCAACCGTGGCTTTCAAAAGGGAATTGGATAATTTTCTGAAGAGAAAAAATGAACAGCTATGGGGAAAAGGTGGGAGAGTGGAACTAAGTGGCTGGCACTTACAGAAAGCAGGCACAGACATGACAACCGACCAAATGGCACAGGAAAAGCCTTTCTTTGATTCTATGTGCCATTTGAGCAGCTGGGGAATGGAGCCATTATGTTACATCTATTTCTCCTGACAAGTCAGGATGGCGTGTGGCTTGGAGGGGAACTTGCAGGTGGTACTGTTCCCATGTTTCTGTTGCCCTTGTAATCCTTGGTGGTGGAGTTCTCAGGTTTGGATGGTACTGTCAAAGGAGCCTTGGTGAGTTGCCAGAGTGCATCCTGTAGATGGTACACACTGCTACCACAATGTGTTGGTTGCAGAGGGAGTGAATTTTTAAAGTGGTGGATAGGATGCCAGTCAAGTAGGCTCCTTTGTCCCGATTAGTGTTGAACTTCCAGGGTGTTGGAGTTGCACTCATCCAGACAAGTGGAGAGTATTCCACCACACTCCTGATTTGTTTCCAAATGTGGTGGACAGGCTTTGGAGAGTCAGGAAGTGAGTAATAGAATCATAGAATCCCTACAGTGCAGAAGGAAGCCATTCAGTCCATTGGGTCTGCGCCGACCCCCCTAAAGAGCACCCTTCACAGGCCCCCGCCCTATTGTAACTCTACCTAACCCTTTGGACACTAAGTGGACTAGCATGGCCAATCCACCTAACCTGCACATCGTTGGAAACCAGCGCACACAGAGGAAACCCACGCAGACATGGGGAGAACATGCAAACTGCATACAGTCACCGAAGGTCAGAATCGAACCCGAGCGCCCCTGGCGCTGTGAAGCAGTAGTGCTAACCATGGTGCCACTGTTACTCACCGCAGAATTCCCCGCTTTTGATCTGCTCCTGCAGTCACAGTATTTATATGGCTGGTCCAGTTCAATTTCTGAACAATAGTAACTCCCAGGATGTTGATAGTGGGGGAATTCAATATGCTAATGCCATTGAATGTCAAGGGGATATGGTTGGATTCTCTCTTGCTGCAGATGGTCATTGCCTGGCAATGACTGCTGGAACTTGGATTGTGTCTTGTAAAAAGTTTGCTTGAACAATAAAGCATTTTCATTATACTCTCGTACCCGACTCCTCTGTGACCACTAAAGTAAGGTAGCTCTGTTAATTAAGGATGTCATTAGTATAGTAGTGAGAGATAACCTTGGCTCAAAAGAGAAAAACATAGAATCAGTTTGGGTAGAGATCAGACATAGGAAAGGTAAGGAGTCACTTGTGGAAGTAATTCTTAGGTTCCCTAACAGTTTTTCACTTTCGGACAGAGTATAAAGGAAGAAATAAATGGGACAATTTCGCAGAGCAGTACAGTATACGGCCAACCAGGGAGCAGGCTACCCTAGACTGGATAATGAACAATGAATCAGGGTTAATTAATAATCTCATGGTACAAGTGCCTTTAGCTGACAGCAATCATCACAATGAAATTTCAAGTTCAAGTTCAGTTTGAAGGGGTGAAGTGTGGGTGTAAGACTAGTATTTTAAACTCGTACAAAAGATAATTATAAGGCTATGAAAGCGTAGCTAGCTAAGTGAATGGGGAATGGTAGGACAGGAGAGATACTGTGGCAGACCTTTAAAGAGATATTTAATAATGCTCATCAAAGATTTCTCCCAGTAAGACTCTTTGTGAAGGGTGCATCATCCATGGCTGAATAAACAAGTTAAAGATTATATTAAATTGAAACAAACCTGCAAAGATTACTGGTCGGTCAGAATATTTGTCAGATTTTAAGAACCAGTAAAGAAAGACTAAAAAAAGAGGGAGAAAGTTGAGTATGAGAGAAAGCTAGCTAGCAACATAAAAGTAGATAGTAAGAGTTTATGCAAGCATTAAAATAGGAAAAGAGTAACTAAAGCTAGTGTTGGTCCTGTAGAGATCGAGTCTGGTGAATTGAAGATGGAGAAGAAATGGAGGTGTTGAAGAGGTATTTTGTGCCTGACTTCACAGAAGACATAGAAAACTCCCCAAAATTAAAAGGTGAACAGGAAGGATGAACTTAAAATCAGCATCACTTGAAAAGCTGCTGGGAAAACTATTAGATCTAAAGGCTAACAAGACCCCAGGCCAGACCACCTGCATCCTAGTGTCTTAAAAGTGGTTGCAGAGATAGTACATGCATTTGCTATTATCTTCCAAAATTCTTTAGATTCTGGAAGGGCCCGAGTGGATTGGAAAATAACTTGGGTAATAACTTTATTCAAGAAAGAGGCAGATAGAAGGCAGGAACCACAGGCCAGTTACCCTAACATCTGCCACAGGTGAATTGTATTATTGAGGTTATGATCATATTATCATAATGTCAGACAGAGCCTTTGTGAATGGGAAAACGTGTTTTACTAATTTACTGCATTTTTTGAGAAGTAACAAGCAAGGTAGATAAAGGGGAACTTGCAGGTGTGATGTATTTGGATTTCCAAATGACATTTGAAAAGGTGCCACATAAAAAGTTACTACATGAGATAGGAGAACATTGTGTAGCGGATAACATAATAGCAAGGATGAAGGAGGGTGGCACGGTGGTGCGGTGGTTAGCACTGCTGCATCACGGCGCTGAGGTCCCAGGTTCGATCCCTGCCCCAGGTCACTGTCCGTGTGGAGTTTGCACATTCTCCCCATGTCTGCGTGGGTCTCACCCCCACAACCCAAAGATGTGCAGGGTAGGTGGATTGGCCATGCTAAATTGCTCCTTATTTGGGAAAAAAAGAATTGGATACTCTAAATTTATTTTTAAAAAGTATGAAGGTTTGGTTAGCTAGAAATGGAGAGTAGGGACAAAGGGGTATTTTTCCAAGTGAGCAAGCTGTAATTAGTGGAGTGTCGTAGGGATTAATGCTGGGGCTCAACTATTTACAATCTCCATCAATTATTTGGATGAAAAGACTGTTATGGTAGCTAAATTTGCCAATGACACCGAGAGAGGTAAGAAAGTAAGTTGTCAAGAGAAGGTAGAGAGTCTGCAAAGAAGTATAGACAGGTTAAATGAATGGGTCACAATTTGGCAGATCGAGTATAATGTGTGAAAGTGTGAACTTGTCGGACTTTGGCAGGAAGAATGGAAAAGCAGCATACTAGTTAAATGGTGAGGAGGTGCAGAACTCGGTGGTACAGAGGAATCTGGGTGTCCTGGTACATGAATCACAAAAAGTTAGTATGCAGGTACAGCAAATGATTATGAAGACAAATAGAATTTTGGAGTTTATTGCGAGGGTAATGGAATTAAAAATTGGGACCTTTTACTGCAGCTGCACAGGGCATTGGTGAGACCACATCTGGAACACTGTACAGTTTTGGTCTCTTTATTTGAAAATATATATAACTGCTTTTGAGAAGGTTTGCTTGACTCATTGGGGCTTATCATATGAAGAAAGGTTGGACAGGTTGGGTCTATACCCATCACAGTTTAGAAGAATGAAATCATCAGGGGTCTTGACAGGGTGGATGTAGAGAGTATGGATCCTCTTGTGGGAGAAAGAATTAGGGGTCATTATTTAAAAATAGGGGCCACCCATTTAAAACAGAGATGAAGCACATTTTTTTTCTCTCGTGAGTCTTTGGAACTTTCTTCCTGAGAAGGGGATGGGAGCAGAGTCTCTGAATATTTTTAAGGCAGAGGTGGATAGGTTATTGGTGAGCAAGGATGGGTTATCAGGTAAGGTAAGATGCATGATTTGAGATACTATCAGATCAGCCATCGTCTTATTAAATGGCAGCGCAGACTCGAGGGCTGAATGGCCTACTCTGCTTCTTGATCATATGAAACATAAGTGGATTTGATGGGGTGGATACTGGGAGGATATTTCCACTTGCGGGAGAGTCTAGAACTAGGGGACACAGGGCATGATCCACTGGCTGCATCCCACTGGAACTGGGATGGGACGCAGCCGGTAGATCCTGAGAGAGGCCTCTCCCAGGATTCCCTACGGTGGTTACGCCTCATGAGATCTCACGAGACGTTGTGATCTGGATCTCGCCCAGTCTCGCACAGTTAAGTGAGTTTCACAATTAAGTGACTCATTGGGGCTTATCAGATGAAGAAAGGTTGGACAGGTTGGGTTTCACAATTAAGTGAGTGGTTAGCACTGCTGCCTCATGCCGCCGAGGACCCAGGTTCAATCCTGGCCCTGGGTCACTGTCCGAGTGGCGTTTGCACATCCTCCCAGTGTCCACGTGGGCCTCACCCCCACAACCCAAAAAGATGTGCAGGCTAAGTGGATTGGCCACGCTAAATTATCCCTTAATTGGAAAAAATAGTTGGGTACTCTAAATTCAAAAAAAAGAATTGTACTTTTATTTCGGTGCATCGGTCATTACTAACGATCCATAACTTGAGCAGGATCATTATTTCTAACAAACAACAACTCTAGGTTTACAAGAATAGTTCTGGGAATGAGCAACTTCAGTTAGGAGGATAGTTTGGAGACGTAGGGACTGTTGTCCTTGGAGAGAAGGCAATGATTTGATAGAGGTGTTCAAAATCATGAGGGGCCTGGACAGAATAGATAGGGAAAAGCTGTTCCCGCTTGTAAAAGGATGAAGAATGAGTGGACAGATTTAAAGTGAGTGGCAAAAGAAGCAAATGTGATGTGGGATAAAATTTCTTCACACAGCGAGTGCTTGGGGTCTGAAAGGCACTGTCTGGAAGCGTGGTGGAGGCTGGTTCAATTGAGGCATGAAAGAGGGCATTGAATGATTAGTTGAATAGAAACAATGTGCAGGGGAAAAGGCAGGGGAATGGCATCAAGTCATCATGCTCATTTGGAGAGATGGTGCAGGTACGATGGGCCGAATAGTCTCCTTCTGCACAATATCAATTCTGTGATCATGCCTGGTAACAAGCTATAATCTGGTACGAGGTCAGCCTTCTGAATTGTAGCTGAGGCGGGACTAGAATTCAGACCTGAATGCAGAGGACTCCAGTGTTACAACAGGAACTGCACCTTGATCCTCAGGTGCAAAACAGGGTGCAGAAGGACCCAACTGCATGACACATTGGGCAAGGTGGTATATCGATCAATTCATCAGCCTGTTTGCTCAGCTCACTTTATGATGTTTTATATTGGAACAAGACGATTGAACAAATGGGGTTGTCTCCAGTGTAATATAATCCAGTTCACGCTTAACAAAGGTTGTGTACAGCACCAAGGGCTAAATCCCATTTCTTATCCTGACTAATTACTGCAACATGCCCAGTCACAATCTCAGAGTATGAGGCCTTAATTCAAACATCCTGAACCAGCCCAACCCCAGCGCACTCTGAACCATCCCAACTCCAGCACACTCTGAACTAGCCCAACCCCAGCACACTCTGAACCAGCCCAACTCCAGCACACTCTGAACCATCCCAACTCCAGCACACTCTGAACTAGCCCAACCCCAGCACACTCTGAACCAGCCCAACCCCAGCACACTCTGAACCAGCCCAACTCCAGCACACTCTGAACCAGCCCAACTCCAGCACACTCTGAACCAGCCCAACTCCAGCACACTCTGAACCAGCCCAACTCCAGCACACTCTGAACCAGCCCAACTCCAGCACACTCTGAACCAGCCCAACTCCAGCACACTGTGAACCAACCCAACTCCAGCACACTCTGAACCAGCCCAACTCCAGCACACTCTGAACCATCCCAACTCCAGCACACTCTGAACCAGCCCAACCCCAGCACACTCTGAACCAGCCCAACTCCAGCACACTCTGAACCAACCCAACCCCAGCACACTCTGAACCAGCCCAACTCCAGCACACTCTGAACCAACCCAACTCCAGCACACTCTGGACCAGCCCAACTCCAGAACACTGTGAACCAACCCAACTCCAGCACACTCTGAACCAGCCCAACACCAGCACACTGTGAACCAACCCAACTCCAGCACACTCTGAACCAGCCCAACTCCAGAACACTGTGAACCAACCCAACTCCAGCACACTCTGAACCAGCCCAACTCCAGCACACTCTGAACCAGCCCAACTCCAGCACACTCTGAACCAACCCAACTCCAGCACACTCTGAACCATCCCAACTCCAGCACACTCTGAACTAGCCCAACCCCAGCACACTCTGAACCATCCCAACTCCAGCACACTGTGAACCAGCCCAACTCCAGCACACTGTGAACCAACCCAACTCCAGCACACTCTGGACCAGCCCAACTCCAGCACACTCTGAACCAACCCAACCCCAGCACACTCTGAACCAGCCCAACTCCAGAACACGGTGAACCAACCCAACTCCAGCACACTCTGAACCAGCCCAACTCCAGAACACTGTGAACCAAACCAACTCCAGCACACTCTGGACCAGCCCAACTCCAGCACACTCTGAACCAGCCCAACTCCAGCACACTCTGAACCAGCCCAACTCCAGCACACTCTGAACCATCCCAACTCCAGCACACTCTGAACCAGCCCAACTCCAGAACACTGTGAACCAACCCAACTCCAGCACACTCTGAACCAGCCCAACTCCAGCACACTCTGAACCAGCCCAACTCCAGCACACTCTGAACCATCCCAACTCCAGCACACTCTGAACCAGCCCAACACCAGCACACTCTGAACCAGCCCAACTCCAGCACACTCTGAACCAGCCCAACTCCAGCACACTCTGGACCAGCCCAACTCCAGCACACTCTGAACCAGCCCAACCCCAGCACACTCTGAACCAGCCCAACTCCAGCACACTCTGAACCAGCCCAACTCCAGCACACTCTGAACCAACCCAACCCCAGCACACTCTGAACCAGCCCAACTCCAGCACACTGTGAACCAACCCAACTCCAGCACACTCTGAACCAGCCCAACTCCAGCACACTCTGAACCATCCCAACTCCAGCACACTCTGAACCAGCCCAACCCCAGCACACTCTGAACCAGCCCAACTCCAGCACACTCTGAACCAACCCAACCCCAGCACACTCTGAACCAGCCCAACTCCAGCACACTCTGAACCAACCCAACTCCAGCACACTCTGGACCAGCCCAACTCCAGAACACTGTGAACCAACCCAACTCCAGCACACTCTGAACCAGCCCAACACCAGCACACTGTGAACCAACCCAACTCCAGCACACTCTGAACCAGCCCAACTCCAGAACACTGTGAACCAACCCAACTCCAGCACACTCTGAACCAGCCCAACTCCAGCACACTCTGAACCAGCCCAACTCCAGCACACTCTGAACCAACCCAACTCCAGCACACTCTGAACCATCCCAACTCCAGCACACTCTGAACTAGCCCAACCCCAGCACACTCTGAACCATCCCAACTCCAGCACACTCTGAACCAGCCCAACTCCAGCACACTGTGAACCAACCCAACTCCAGCACACTCTGGACCAGCCCAACTCCAGCACACTCTGAACCAACCCAACCCCAGCACACTCTGAACCAGCCCAACTCCAGAACACGGTGAACCAACCCAACTCCAGCACACTCTGAACCAGCCCAACTCCAGAACACTGTGAACCAAACCAACTCCAGCACACTCTGGACCAGCCCAACTCCAGCACACTCTGAACCAGCCCAACTCCAGCACACTCTGAACCAGCCCAACTCCAGCACACTCTGAACCATCCCAACTCCAGCACACTCTGAACCAGCCCAACTCCAGAACACTGTGAACCAACCCAACTCCAGCACACTCTGAACCAGCCCAACTCCAGCACACTCTGAACCAGCCCAACTCCAGCACACTCTGAACCATCCCAACTCCAGCACACTCTGAACCAGCCCAACACCAGCACACTCTGAACCAGCCCAACTCCAGCACACTCTGAACCAGCCCAACTCCAGCACACTCTGGACCAGCCCAACTCCAGCACACTCTGAACCAGCCCAACTCCAGAACACTCTGAACCAGCCCAACTCCAGCACACACTGAACCAGCCCAACTCCAGCACACTCTGAACCAGCCCAACTCCAGCACACTCTGAACCAGCCCAACTCCAGCACACTCTGAACCAGCCCAACTCCAGCACACTCTGAACCATCCCAACTCCAGCACATTCTGAACCAGCCCAACTCCAGCACACTCTGAACCATCCCAACTCCAGAACACTCTGAACCAGCCCAACTCCAGCACACTCTGAACCAGCCCAACTCCAGCATACTCTGAACCAGCCCAACTCCAGCACACTCTGCACCAGCCCAACTTCAGCACACTCTGAACCAGCCCAACTCCAGCACACTCTGAACCAGCCCAACTCCAGCACACTCTGAACCATCCCAACTCCAGCACATTCTGAACCAGCCCAACTCCAGCACACTCTGAACCATCCCAACTCCAGAACACTCTGAACCAGCCCAACTCCAGCACACTCTGAACCAGCCCAACTCCAGCATACTCTGAACCAGCCCAACTCCAGCACACTCTGCACCAGCCCAACTTCAGCACACTCTGAACCAGCCCAACTCCAGCACACTCTGAACCAGCCCAACTCCAGCACACTCTGAACCTGCCCAGCACCAGCACACTCTGAACCATCTCAACTCCAGCACACTCTGAACCAGCCCAACTCCAGCACACTCTGAACCTGCCCAGCACCAGCACACTCTGAACCATCCCAACTCCAGCACACTCTGAACCAGCCCAACTCCAGCACACTCTGAACCAGCCCAACTCCAGCACACTCTGAACCAGCCCAACTCCAGCACACTCTGAACCTGCCCAGCACACTCTGAACCATCCCAACTCCAGCACACTCTGCACCAGCCCACCTCCAGCACACTCTGAACCTGCCCAGCACCAGCACACTCTGAACCTGCCCAGCACACTGTGAACCAGCCCAACTCCAGCACATTCTGAACCAGCCCAACTCCAGAACACTCTGAACAAGCCCAACTCCAGCACACTCTGAACCAGCCCAACTCCAGCACCCTATGAACCATCCCAACTCCAGAACACTCTGAACCAGCCCAGCTCCAGCACACTCTGAACCAGCCCAACTCCAGCACACTCTGAACCAGCCCAACTCCAGCACACTCTGAACCTGCCCAGCACCAGCACACTCTGAACCAGCCCAACTCCAGCACACTCTGCCCCAGCCCAACTCCAGCACACTCTGAACCAGCCCAACTCCAGCACACTCTGAACCAGCCCAACTCCAGCACACTCTGAACTAGCCCAACTTCAGCACACTCTGAACCAGCCCAACTCCAGCACACTGTGAACCTGCCCAGCACCAGCACATTCTGAACCAGCCCAGCACCTGCACACTCTGAACCTGCCCAGCACCAGCACACTGTGAACCTGTCGAGATCCAGTACGCTGTGAACCAGCCCAACCCCTGCAGAGTCCGGGCCTCTCAGGTTTAGTGTTAACTTTACTCTGGGTTTTATTTCTACTGCACTGTTTGCCCCGCCCTGTATAGACATGCTCCTGTGCATGGCCCCTTCACCTAGAACCCGCCTCCTGTGAGTTCATGGTCATGGTCAAGGACAGGAGTTCAGTTTGATCAGTGTTAATCTGATCTTTCCTCTGAATGAAACTGGAATTGCGCGAAGCTGAGGAACACCTGCTCGAGGGAGATCTGGTTGACTGAATAATCCTTGACATTGTATGTCTCCTTGGCCCTTTCTAGTGTGCCGAAAATCTGTAAACAAGGGGAGGAAAATGGAAGTGATTCTCCAACTACATGCAAGCATGACAATTACAAGCTCAAGCTACTAGTAACATCAGCTGGCGGTGAGCAAAGAGTTAGTATCAGCAAGCAGTGAATTGTGTTGATAGGTTACTGTTCTCAGTTACTCTGAGTGCCAGTGATGGGTTAGTAATTTAAGTTACAATGTGGTTATTAATCTCAGTTACAGTGAGTAGGTTAGTATCAGCAAGCAGCGAATGCCATCGATAGGTTAGACATCTGTTAACTGAGTACTATCTGTGAGTTGATATCAGGATCAGTGAGTACTATGAATAGCCATGATGTGGAGATGCCGGCGTTGGACTGGGGTGAGCACAGTACGAAGTCTTACAACACCAGGTTAAAGTCCAACAGGTTTGTTTCGATGTCACTAGCTTTCGGAGCGCTGCTCCTTCCTCAGGTGAATGAAGAGGTATGTTCCAGAAACACATATATAGCCAGATTCAAAGATGCCAAACAATGCTTGGAATGCGACCATTAGCAGGTGATTAAATCTTTACAGATCCAGGAGGTGGTGACCGAAACCTGACCCGTGACATTCAGCGTGGGTAGCGTGTTTCTGGAACATACCTCTTCATTCACCTGAGGAAGGAGCAGCGCTCCGAAAGCTAGTGACATCGAAACAAACCTGTTGGACTTTAGCCTGGTGTTGTAAGACTTCGTACTGTACTATCAATAGGTTGGTATCAGCAAGCAAATAGTACTATTGATACATTCGTAATTTCAGTTACAGTGAGTATAATCTATGGGTTAGTATCAGCAAGCAGTGAGTAGTCTCGATAGTTTAGTAATCTTAGTTTACTGTGAGAACGTTTGACTTCTAGTGGTGGCCATGGAATGAGTGGTCACACATTTGGTAGCTCCCGCTTGAGGTGTTTTATTTTGGTCCTTTTCCCCGTTTGCTGGGCTGATATTTTGGTGGAAAAAGGTGCAGAGGTGGTGGAGGGAAGTAAGGTTCCACTGGTGGTGTCGGTGGATGGATTTGCAGACCAAAAATGGGTCGAGAAGGACGGAGGTGTTGGAGTAAGAAACTCTTTGTGCGACACAGGGGAAGATGGTGTCGGGTAAAGGGTCGGCCCTACCAGCCCAATGGTCGACGGAGCAGCTGATGGACATCTTGAATGAGAAGTATAGCAGGCAGAGAAGGGAATCTCAGGAGGACCTGACAAAGGTGATAGACTCGCTAAAAGCGAGGATCGATCAGGTGGAGCAGAGGCTAGAGACCCAGAGGCAAGCGATCCATAAAGTGGAGGAAGTGATGGGGGAGCACGAGGAGCAGCTTACCTCGTTGGTGGCCAAGATTGGGATGATGTGGGAGACCCAGAAGCGGCTAAAGAAGGTGGAATATCTGGAAAACTGTTCTGGAGACAAAATTTAAGAAGTGTTGGGATGCCAGAGGGCATCGAGGGAGCAGACGCCGGCTCATATGTAGCCAAAATGCTGGAGCAGAGGATGACGGAGGGGGCCCTCGACCGGCCCCTGGAGGTTGACCGGGCATATAGGGGGCTGATGAGGAAGCCGTAGGTGACCACTCCGCCAAGGGCGATGGTGGTGAGGCTCCACCAGTTCCTAGACAAAGAAGATTTTGCGGCGGCCCAGGCAGATGAAGAGATGCACCTGAGAATATATCAAGACCTGGGTGTGGAACTGACCAAGAGGCATGCCGCGTTCAACCGAGTCAAGGCTGCCCTCTTAAAGAAGGGGGTGAAGTTCAGGATGCTCTATCTGGCCCACCTTGGCAGAGGAGGGGGGTGGGGTGCCCCCTGATCAGGCTGGTCACATGGAACTTGGGGGGGGGTGGCTGAATGGACAAGTTAAACGGTCGCACGTGTTTGCAAACCTGAGGAGCTTGAAGGCGGATGTGGCCTTTTTGCAAGAAACACATTTGAAGATCGCGGACCAGAGTAGGCTCAGGAAAGGTGGGTAGCGCAAATCCTCCATTCAGGATTAGATATGAAGATGTGGGGGGTGGGGGTGCTGATAAATAAGCGAGTAGCGTTTGAGGTGGGGAATATACTCGCAGATTCGGGAGGAAGGTTCATGATGATGCCTGGGAAACTGGAGGGGATGCCAGTGGTCTTGGTAAATGTTTATGTTCCAAATTGGAACAATATTGAATTCATGAGGGAAAGATCCCGGACCTGGACTCGCACCGGTTGATTATGGGGGGGGCGGGGGCGCGCGGGATTTCAATACAGTCAATAAACCAGGGTTGGACTGGTCAAGTCCACAGTCGGGGAGGGTGTCGGCAGTGGCGAAGGAGCTAAAGGGGTTCATGGAGTGTATGGGGGGGGGGCAGACCAGTGGAAGTTTGGGAGGCCAAGGGCGAAGGAATTTCTGTACTTCTCCCATGTACACAGGGTGTAATCACGGATCGATTACTTTGTGGTGGATAAGACTCTGCTGGCGGGGGTGATCGACTCTGGGTACTTAGCGATTGTGGTTTCTGACCATGCTCCGCACTGGGTGGACTTGGGGGGGTGGGGGTGGGGGGTGGTGGTGGGGGGGGGGGGGGGTGCCCGCAATGGACACTGGGTGTGGGGTTATTAGCGGATGAGGAAGTTGGCGAGCGGGTGAGGGCCGCCATTTGGGGGTATGTGGAGCTGAACGTCACGGGTGAGGTTTCGGTCACCACGCTATGGGAAGCGCTTGAGGCAGTGGTCAGAGAGGAGTTCATATCGATCTGGGCACACAGAGATAGGACGGCGCAGGCAGAGATGGGTAGGCTGGAGAATGAGATTCTGCGGGTGGATAGGAGGTACTCGGGGCCCCGGAGGCAGGGTTGTTGAAGGGGCAGAAGCTCCAGTTGGAGTTCGGCTAGTGTCTAATGGGAAGGCAGCGGGGCAGTTGCAGAGAGCCAGTGTATGAGTATGGGGAGAAGGCGAGTAGGATGCTGGCTCACCAACTTAGGAAGCAGGAGGCAGAGAGGGAGATTAAAAAGGTGAAGGATGGGAGGGGAAGAGCAGTTCTGTACCCAGTGGGGGTGAATGGGGTCTTTAATGGCGCTTAAGAGCGTCAAGGAGTTGGAGAGGGATTGTGCAGGGGGTGGAACACAGGGTCTCGTTATATGCGGACAAACTGCTGCTTTATATCTCAGATCTGCTGGGAGGTATTGGGGGAATTATGAACATTTTGGAGGAGTTTAGAGATTTTCCGGATATACGTTAAACATAGGGAAGAGTGAGGTCTTTCCGATTGAGACAAGAGCGCAGGAGAGGAGGTTGGGTGAGCTGCCGTTGAGGGAGGTGGGGGCGAGCTTCAGGTATTTGGGCATCCAGGTGACGCGGGGTTGGGAACAACTACACAAATTGAATTTGGCGCAGTTGGTGGAACAGATGAGGGGGGATTTTAAGAGGTGGGACGTGCTCCTGTTGTCGCCGTTGTCACGACTGCAGACAGTGAAAATGACGGTACTCCAGAGGTTCCTATTTGTTTTCCAGAACCTCCTGATCTTCATTCTAAGATCTTTTTTCAGGAAAATGAATGCTCTGATTTCAGGATTTGTGTGCGGCGCTGATGAGGAAGCTGTAGTCGAACACTCCGTCAAGGGCGATGGTGGTGAGGCTCCACCAGTTCCTAGACAAAGAAGATTTTTTGGCGGGCCAGGCAGACGAAGAGTTGCACCTGGGAAGGGAATGAGCTCCGGGTATACCAAGACACGGGTAAAAAAGATGCTGTTGGAATGGGGATGTGTGTGGGAGTCTGGCCTTGCCAAATATAATGAATTATTATTGGGCAGCGGATATAGCCATTAGGAAATGGGTGGTGGGGCAGGGGTCGGTGTGGGAGCGGATGGGGGCAGGGGTCGGTGTGGGAGCGGATGGAGGCAGCCTCGTGTAAGGGCACAAGCTTAGGGGCATTGTTAACGGCACCTCTGCCGGCCAAGTACTCTAAGAGCCCTGTGTTGGTGGCGGCCCTGAGGGTGCGGGGACAGTGGCGGCAGCATCTGTTGGAAGGTGCTTCGGTGTGAGCACCGATTTGCGGGTATCACAGATTTTGCACAGGGAGAGGTTGGATGCGGGGTTTTGAGGGTGGCGGCAGGCAAGGATCGAGCGGTTCAGGGATCTATCAATAGGTTAGTAATCTCAGTTAACTTTGAGTACTATTGATAGCTTAATATCAGCAAACAGCAAATACTAGCAATCTCAATTACACTGAGTATAATCAATGGGGTAGTGTCAGCAAGCAGTGAGTACTATCAATAGGTTAGTAATCTCAATTATGACTTCCGGGTGCGGCGATGACCAGCTAAGCCGCACGTTTCGGCAGCTCCCGGTGGAACGGACTTTTGGGCTCTTAATAAGAGCCCCAACGGCAATTTTAACGGCTAAAAGCACTGTGCGGTAAACCAGAAGGGAATCCCCCCTGGATACGGATGGAAAAAGGAGAGGAAAGTGGCCGGATTGCGGTGGATCCTTTAGAGCAGCGGCAAGGAAGGCAATCAAAAACCAAGATGGCGTCGGAAGGTGGCAGTTTAATATGGGGCCCTGAACAACACGAGTTTTTGAAACGCTGCGTGGAAGAGCTTAAAAAGGAGATGAAGAAGGAGCTGTTGGCCCCGATATTACAGGCGATTGAAGGGCTAAAAGATGAGCAAAAGACCCAGGAGTGGAGCTTCGGGTCGTGAAGGCAGGCTGCCGAGAACGAGGACGATATACAGGGCCTGGTGGTGAAGACGGAGATGCACGAGGCACACCATAAACTATGTGTGGAAAGGCTGGAGGTGCTGGAGAATAATGCGAGGAGGATGAATTTAAGGATTCTCGGTCTTCCTGAAGGTGCAGAAGGGGCGGACGTCGGGGCATATGTGAGCACGATGCTGCACTCGTTGATGGGATCGGAGGCCCCGACGGGTCCGCTGGAGGTGGAGGGAGCCTATCGAGTTATGGCGCGAAGACCAAGGGCTGGAGAAATTCCTCGAGCCATAGTGGTGAGATTCCTCCGTTTTAAGGACAGAGAGATGGTCCTAAGATGGGCAAAGAAAACTCGGAGCAGTAGATGGGAGAACGCGGTGATCCGCGTATATCAAGACTGGAGTGCGGAGGTGGCGAGAAGGAGGGCGAGCTTTAATCGGGCCAAGGCGGTGCTTCATAAAAAGATCAAATTTGGAATGCTGCAGCCGGCAAGACTGTGGGTCACATATCAAGGGTGGCACCACTACTTTGAGACGGCGGATGAGGCGTGGACATTTATTGTTGAAGAGAAAATGGAATGAGTGGGTTATTAAAAAAGAATGTTTGAGACAAAGTGGTGGGGTGAATATGGGGGGGCGAAGAGGGGGGAAAAAGGGGGGAGAGATGATTTTTATGTTGTTAATCCTGCGACCCGGTAACTTTTCTCTCTTCCACAGGTTGTGGGGGAGGGAGGAAGGGAGGTGGAGGAGTTGGGGGCGTTGGCCATTGGGGGCGGGGCCAAAAGGGAAGCGCGGGCTTTGTTCCTGCGCTATGATAATTATGGCGGGAATAGGGAAGCAGGAAGGAGGGGGCGTCGCACGGTGCGAGCCGAGGTCACGGGGGGAAGCCGAGGTCGGCCAGAGTTTGCTGACTTCTGGGAGCAACATGGGGGGTGTAACTACGCTAGTGGGGGATCTAGCGGGGGTGGGGGGGGGGGGGTGGGAGGGGGGATTTACTGGGTTGCTGCTGCTGGGGAGAAGGGGGAGCTGGTATGGGGTGGGGTGGGCGGGGCGGGGGGGGCACCGCCTGGGGGGGACACAGCTGCATGGGAACCGGGTGAGGAGCTGGGTAAAAGGGGATGGCTAATCGACAAGGGGGGGGGGGGGGGGGTAAAGAGCCCCCCAACCCGGCTGATCACATGGAATGTGAGAGGGCTGAACGGGCCGATAAAGAGGGCACGGGTACTCGCACACCTAAAGAAACTTAAGGCAGATGTGGTTATGTTACAGGAGACGCATTTGAAACTGATAGACCAGGTTAGACTACGCAAAGGATGGGTGGGGCAGGTGTTACATTCGGGGCTAGATGCGAAAAACAGGGGGGTGGCTATATTAGTGGGGAAGCGGGTAATGTTTGAGGCAAAGACCATAGTGGCGGATAGTGGGGGCAGATACGTGATGGTGAGTGGCAAATTACAGGGGGAGGCGGTGGTCTTAGTGAACGTATATGCCCCGAACTGGGATGATGCCAACTTTATGAGGCGCATGTTAGGACGTATCCCGGACCTAGAGGTGGGGAAGTTGGTAATGGGTGGAGATTTTAACACGGTGCTGGAACCAGGGCTGGACAGATCGAGGTCCAGGACTGGAAGGAGGCCGGCAGCAGCCAAGGTGCTTAAAGACTTTATGGAGCAGATGGGAGGAGTAGACCCATGGAGATTTAGTAGACCTAGGAGTAAGGAGTTTTCGTTTTTCTCCTATGTCCACAAAGTTTATTCGCGAATTGACTTTTTTGTTTTGGGAAGGGCGTTGATCCCGAAGGTGAGGGGGACGGAGTATACGGCTATAGGTATTTCGGATCACGCTCCACATTGGGTGGACTTGGAGATAGGGGAGGAAAAAGAACGGCGTCCACCCTGGAGAATGGACATGGGACTAATGTCGGATGAGGGGGTGTGTCTAAGGGTGAAGGGGTGTATTGAAAAGTACTTGAAACTCAATGATAATGGGGAGGTCCAGGTGGGAGTGGTCTGGGAGGCGCTGAAGGCAGTGGTTAGAGGGGAGCTGATATCAATCAGGGCACATAAAGGAAAGCAGGAGAGTAGGGAACGGGAGCGGTTGCTGCAAGAACCTCTGAGGGTGGACAGGCAATATGCGGAGGCACCGGAGGAGGGACTGTACAGGGAAAGGCAAAGGCTACACGTAGAATTTGATTTGCTGACTATGGGTACTGCAGAGGCACAGTGGAGGAAGGCACAGGGTGTACAATACGAATATGGGGAGAAGGCGAGCAGGTTGCTGGCCCACCAATTGAGGAAAAGGGGAGCAGCGAGGGAAATAGGGGGAGTGAGGGATGAGGAGGGAGAGATGGAGCGGGGAGCAGAGAGAGTGAATGGAGTGTTCAAGGTATTCTATGAAAGATTATATGAAGCTCAGCCCCCGGATGGGAAGGAGAGAATGATGTGTTTTCTGGAACAGCTGGAATTTCCTAAGGTGGAGGAGCAGGAGAGGGTGGGACTGGGAGCACAGATCGAAATAGAGGAAGTAGTGAAAGGAATTAGGAGCATGCAGGCGGGGAAGGCTCCGGGACCGGATGGATTCCCAGTTGAATTTTACAGGAAATATGTGGACTTGCTCGCCCCGTTACTGATGAGAACCTTTAATGAGGCGAGGGAAAGGGGACAGCTGCCCCCGACTATGTCAGAGGCAACGATATTGCTTCTCCTAAAGAAAGAAAAAGACCCGCTGCAATGCGGGTCCTATAGGCCTATTTCCCTCCTGAATGTAGACGCTAAGATTCTGGCCAAGGTAATGGCAATGAGGATAGAGGATTGTGTCCCGGGGGTGGTCCATGAGGACCAAACTGGGTTTGTGAAGGGGAGACAGCTGAATACGAATATACGGAGGCTGCTAGGGGTAATGATGATGCCCCCACCAGAGGGGGAAGCGGAGATAGTGGTAGCGATGGATGCCGAGAAGTATCAGCAAGCAGTGGGTGCTATTGATCGGTTGGTAATCTCAGTTGTTTAGTAATCTCAGTTAACTGTGAGTACTATTGATAGTACTCTCTGTAACTGAGATTACTAATCTATCAACAGATTAGTAATCTCAGTTAACTAAGATTACTATTGAGAGCTTAATATCAGCAAGCAGTAAGTACTACCGATAGGATAGTAATATCAGTTACAGTGAACACTATCAAAAAGTTAGTAATCTTAGTTACAATGAGTACTATCACTAGGTAGGTATCAGCAAAATATAAGTATTATTTAAGGTTAGTTATCTCAGTTACAGTGAGTACTATTAATGGGTTAGTATTAACAAGCAGTGAGTATTATTAATGGGTTAGTAATCAGTTAACAGTGAGTATAATAGATGGTTGTAATAACTCAAGTTAATAATGAATACTATTGATGGGTTAGTAATATTAGTTCTCCTCTGGGCCTGATAAGAAAGCCTCTGGTTATCCATGATCCTGGTTCCCACTCTGATCATAGCGCTGAGCATCCTCTCTCCCCCCCCCACTAGCTGTTGCAGCCTTTTAGTTAAATACTGCAGGGTTTCTACATCCTCAGCCTGGCCATCTTCCCCATCTGAACATGTAATATTGGGGCCAAGTCTACATTCTGTACACTGTCCCTCAGTCCTCTCTTTAAATGCTGTCCTTGGGAGGGACAGGAAATTGTGTATATTAGAGCAGGAAGTTACAGAGGGACACTGATAGATTAAATATGTGACCAAATCTCTGGTAGGTGGAGCTCAATGTGGGAAAATGTGAGGCCGCCCACTTTAAATCTCTGAAAGACAAATCAGAATATTTCTTATTGGTGAGAGACTAAATCTGTGGATGAGCAAAATGATTTAGGTTTCCATACACACATTACTAAAATCTGGTGCATATGTACATTTTTTTTCTCTCAAGAATATTGGATTCATAGTGAGGAAGTGAAGCTTCAGCTGATCAGAGCTTTGTCTGACCTAATCTGCAGTAAGTGCACTTTGTTAAGGGCACTGCATCTCCAGAAAGATATAGTGCTCTTGGAGAGGACACAGTATAGGTTCATCAGAATGATACAGGAGCTAAACAGGTTAAATTATGATACGTTATATAGATTGGGTTTGTATTCCCTCGAATATATAACCCCAAGAGGTCACCTGATTGAGATGTTTAAAATGACTAAACAGATTGATAGGGTAGATAGATAAAATCTATTTCTCATGGTGGGGGACTCCACAGAAAAAGGGGGCATAACCTCAAAATTAGAACCAGGTTGCTCAGGGGTAATGTCAGGAAGCACCTCTTCACACAAATGGTACTAGAAATCTGGAACATTCTCCTCCAAAAGGCTGTGGATGCTGAGACAATTGATTGAATGGCATCACAGGCTTGAGGGACTCTATGATTGCTCCCTGCTCCTATGTAGCAGACGCAGAGCTGAATGGCCTCTTCCTGTTCTGGGGGAGCTGATGGGCCCTCTCCTGTTCATATGTTGGGCCATTTAACTGCAGCCTCTCTCTGGAAGTTCCCAGTGCAGTGACAGGTGCATATCCTCCCTTCCAGGGTCCAAGTCAAACAAAGAAACCTACCTGAGGCCATGTCAAGTCTTGGCTGGTTAAGTGGTAATGCACCATTCCATGGTGCTCATCTTTTAAAACACTGCCTGTCACACAATGAAACAAAAGTTAGAAGTAAAAATAAAAATAAAACAACATAATAAATAGTAAAAGTCGTAACAATATTTGAAATCGACTCCTTGACCATTCCAGATACACATGGTGACAACACTACCTGGGTATGGTAGCCTGGTGGTTTTGGTACTGGAAGGGCTCGAGGAACGAGTGAAAATCTCCCAACAAAAACTTCAAATTGCACTCAATAAATATGATAATTTGTGCACAGATACCAACAATCTGAACTTGAGGCTGTCAGCTTGACATTAAAAACCCAAATGGTTCATTTATGTCCATTCTTACCCGATCTGGCTATTATGTGGTAAATTCTTAACGCCATCAGAGCGATTGGGAATAAGGATTAAATGCAACCTTTTCAATATCCCCCAGATCCTGAGAACAAATCTATAAACAGACAGAATAGAGCCCATTCTATCAATAAAATCAGCAGTCAGTGAACAGGCTTCATGTCACAGTGCCCTTTCACTGAACTGTTTTTCCAGATCTCAATGTCCTCCAGTCTTCACACATTAAACGGTGACTGACTATCCAACTATGGAAGGCATCATAGTTAGCCTGAGTTCCGTTATCCAATGGCCACTTTGATCAGAGATTACTGAAACACAGGCTGGAGTTAGTCCCTGAAGATTCTTCCAATCTTCAGCCCAAGGAACTGTGGCCAAAAACAACGGGCGTGATTCTCCGATCTCCGACCCTCTGCGTCAGTATCACGCCCGGCACGGGGGCGGAGAATAGCCGTTCACGCCAGAAATCCAGTGCGATGGCGCTTCCGTGATTCTCCACGGACTCGCCAGTCTCGCACGTGTGGTCGACGCGGCGCTGGTCGGGGGCCGTTGGAACAGGCCCCCGCGGCGATTCTCCGCGGTCGACCGGCTGACCTCCCGCCGGTGTGGTTTACATGTGGTACCACCCGGCGAGACCTGGGACCCGTGGTCACGGTGGCGATCCTGGTGGAGGGCGGGTGATATCTGACTCTGGGGGGGGGGCCTCAGTTTATAGATTTGTTCTCAGGATCTGGGGGATATTGAAAAGGCTGCATTTAATTCTTATTCCCAATCGCTCGATCGGCGGGCCATCGCGATCTGGGAGGGACCTACCTTCCTCCGCGCGGTCCCGCTTCGTGGCTCCGCCATGTTGGCGGCGCCCGCGCCGAGTTGGGCCGCCGTGCGCATGCGCGGCCTGTACAGTAGGGCCCCGCCGGCAGCCAGAGCCGCGGGACGAATGCCGGGGCCCTGCTAGCTCCCTGGAAAAAGGACTTTCAAGGAGAACGACGGAGTGATTCTCGCCCGTTTTCCGGCGGGCGTGGGGACTTAGTCCTCAAAAGGGAGAATCCCGCCCAAAATCCTTTTTACCCAATAGGTCTCTGAGGTCAACTGACACAGCCTTGACCAGCAGTCTACATGGTTCGTATGGATTTATATCAGACTGGGTGATGTTCTTAGCCCCGGAGAGAGAGAGAGAGAGAGAACATGTGAGAGGGCATGTGCATAAGTGAGAGGGTGCATGCACGTGTGAGAGTGCACAATCACGTGAGAGAACATGAATGCACAAGAGAGTATGAGTGTCAGAGTGCAACAGAGAGTGTCAAAGCGCATGAGTATGTGTGTGAGCGTATGTGTGAATGCATGAGGGAGGGAGCGCATGAGGTAGGGAGCGCACGAGGGAGAGGGCGGCAGTGGGAGAGGGCGGCAGTGGGAGAGGGCGGCAGTGGGAGAGGGCGGCAGTGGGAGAGGGCGGCAGCGGGAGAGGGCGGCAGCGGGAGAGGGCGGCAGCGGGAGAGGGCGGCAGCGGGAGAGGGCGGCAGCGGGAGAGGGCGGCAGCGAGCGAGGGCGGCAGCGAGAGAGGGCGGCAGCGAGAGAGGGCGGCAGCGAGAGAGGGCGGCAGCGAGAGAGGGCGGCAGCGGGAGAGGGCGGCAGCGGGAGAGGGCGGCAGCGAGAGAGGGCGGCAGCGAGAGAGGGCGGCAGCGAGAGAGGGCGGCAGCGAGAGAGGGCGGCAGCGAGAGAGGGCGGCAGCGAGAGAGGGCGGCAGTGGGAGAGGGCGGCAGCGAGCGAGGGCGGCAGCGAGAGAGGGCGGCAGCTGGAGAGGGCGGCAGTGGGAGAGGGCGGCAGTGGGAGAGGGCAGCAGGGGGAGAGGGCGGCAGTGGGAGAGGGCGGGAGAGAGAGTGTGGGAGAGAGAGTGTGGGAGAGAGAGTGTGGGAGAGAGAGAGTGTGGGAGAGAGAGTGAGTGTGGGAGGGAGGCGGGAGGAAGAGAGAGAGAGAAAGGAGTGAGAGGGAGAGTAAGGAAGACAACAAGAGAGAGCAACAAGAGAGAGAATGAGCAGAGAAGGATAGAGAGGGAGATGGAGATAGAGGGAGTCAGAGATTCAGAGACACGTGTTAGAGCGAGAGAGAGAGAATGAGTGAGAGACTTTTTGGATGTGAGAGAGAATTTGAGAGTAAGGGTATATGAGAGCATCAGTATGTGACAGAGAAAGAGTGGACTATTCCTGTTTATATGCAGTTCAAGTAGAGGAATAAAGGTGAAGCAAGTTCCTTACCTTCAAACGTTGTTTCAATAAAATTCTTGAAAGGCTTGAGATCAGGTTTGTCCCCCTTGATTTTGACCAATAACGTGTATCCACTGCCAAATTTACTCTTGAGGTGCTGGGGGCTCCCAAGGCATTTGAACTGACCATTGACCATCACAGCCAGCCTGGTGCAGAGTGCCTCACACTCTTCCATACTGAAATACAGCATATAGACTTGTTGAAAAACAGTTACAGCATGTATTAGAAACATAGTACTGCATTGAGTTCTGATCACTACATCTTAGGAAGGAGATATAAGGGTTAAATCATGGGGACATGTGGCAGAGACTGATGGTTGTACATTAATTGTATTTAATTGCATGCAGATAGTGATCATTAATGGGAATTCCCTTGTGCTTCTAGAACATGATAAGATGGTTGTCTAAAGATGAAAGTAAAATCCTCATGGCCGTTGTGGAAAATGGCAGGAAGCAAATGTAAATGATATGATTACCCTCTGACATTCTCAAGAGTGTGAACCATTCTCTGCTCTCATGTTATATTCTAGAAAGTCAACAGATGATATACAGACTAGGCTTGTATCCCACAGAGTAATAAAGAGCAAGGGTGAGATGATAATTTCTTTTAATCTGTTCATAGGTTGTGAACATCCCTGGTGAATTGTTGTCCATCTCGAATTGCCCCTGAGAAGTTGGTGGTGAGCTTCCTCCTTAAATCGCTGCAGTCAATGTGGCGTAGGTACAACCAAATTCCAGAATTTTCACCCAATGACAATGAAGGAACAGTGATATAGTTCCAAGTCCGGATAGTGTGTGCCTTGGAAGGAAACTTGTCAATGGTTGTGTTACCATGTGCCTTCTGTCTTTGTCCTTCTGCATGGTAGAGGTTGTGGGTTTGCAAGGTTCTGTCAAAGGAAACATGGTGAGTTGCTGCATTAGAAGAGCAATGGTGGCAGAGTAGTGATGTCACCAGACCTGTAGTGCACTGGAGTCACGGGTTCAAAGGTTCAAATTCCACTATGGCATGGGCAGCAAATGTTGACCTTATCAATGCCGACATTCCATAAATGTTGCCAGTGTGTATGTATGGCAAAAAGGTGTTAATCAACTGGGTTACTTTGTCCTGGATGGTGTCAAGTTCCTGGAGTGCTGCGGAGCTGCACATTCAGGCAAATGGGGAGTATTCCATCACACTCCTGACTTGTGCCTTGTAGGTGGTGGATAGACTTTGGGGAGTCAAGAGGTGAGTTACTCGCTGCAGAATTCCCAGCCTCTGACCTGCACTTGTAGTCACAATACTTTTGTGGGTTGGTTCAGTTAAGTTTCTGGTTAATGGTGACTCTGAGGATGGGGATTCAGGATGGGAAGGAATATGGGACTTGGGAGCAGGAGTCGGCCATTTGGCCCTTTGAGCCTGCTCTCCATTAAATGAGATTGTGGTTGATCTGGTTGTGCTCTCAACTCCACTTTTCTAACTGCCTCCCATAACCATTGAACGTCAATTCGAGTGTTTATGATTTTTAAATCATTTTAAACGGTAGGCAGAGGGAAGCTATTTTCTCTGGTGGAAAAATACAGAACAAGGGGTTTTAACCTTACAATTTGAGGCAGGTTGCACATGGGCAATGATAGGACACTCCTGCACAAAGATAGTGGAAATCTGGAACTGTCTCCTTCAAAAAGCAGCTGATCCTGGTGGTTAAATTGAAAACTGAGGCTGATAGATTTTTGTCAGGCAAGGATTCTGAAGATTATGGAATCAAGGTGAGCAAATGGAATTATGATACCAATAAGACTGATCTGGAATGATGAAGCAGGCTGAAGGGGCTGAATTACCTCCTCCTGTGACTATGAACCGTAGCGTAACTCGACTCTTAATTGGTGTCCCGGCAGCCCAGCGGTTAGCACTGTTGTTTCACAGCGCCAGGGTCCCAGGTTCGATTCCCGGCTTGGTTCACTGTCTGTGCAGAGTCTGCACGTTCTCCCCGTGTCTGCGTGGGTTTCCTCCGGGTGCTCCGGTTTCCTCCCACAAATCCCGATAGACGTGCTGTTAAGTGAATTGGACATTCTGAATTCTCTCTCAGTGTACCCGAACAGGAGCCGGAGTGTGGCGACTAGGGGCTTATCACAGTAACTTCATTGCAGTGTTAATGTAAGCCTATTTGTGACAACAAAGATTATTTTTTTAAAACTGCCTACCTGTGAGAGGTGATGACAATGGACTTCCCGTTGTGCAGAAATCTGGTCACTGAATCCCATAATAATCTCCTGGAAACGGGATCCATGCCGGTGGAAGGTTCATCCAGGAAGACAATGGCAGGATTTCCAATCATCGCCACTGCGGTGCTCAATTTCCTCTTATTCCCACCACTAGGACAGGACAAAACCAGCAACAGCATGATTCTTGGCACAGAGAGACAAATACCAGGAATCTCTGTGTGGGGAGAGGGAGAGAGAAAGAGAGAGAGAGAAGCAGAAAACAGGATTCTCGGCACAGGAAGAGGCCAAGAATCTCTTTTAAAGGGGGGGGGGGGGGGAAGAGTAGTCGGAAATCCCTGCACAGGGAAAGAGAGACCAGAATTCCGTGCACAGGGAGTAAGGCTGAGAATCTTGACTTATGGAGGGACCACGAATCATGGCATAGGGAGAGAGTCTGGGAATCGCCGAGAGACTGGCAACCTTGACAAATGGTTCCCTCACTGTGTGGCACCTTTCGCCCCCACAAATTTCCTTGCTGTTGATCGGGCAGCCTCTGGGTGGCATAGCCTCCAGGTTACTGCAGCCCTTCTTTCAATCCCCTCCCACCTGCCGCCAGCCCACTCCATCAGACCCAAACAGATTCCCTTCAGCTATATAATCACCGTCATATGTTTTGAAACCGAGCACAATCAGGAATGTGATGGACCAAATGGTCTATAAACTTTATGGCCATTGAGAAAATTCTTGAGTACTGACCCATACATCTATAATGAATGAACAGTGAAGAGTGTTCAAGGGGAAGAAGGTGTAGTGACAGCTTGGCTTTACTCACCTGTACGTCCGCACCAGCTTCCGGGCGAGAGGTTCAAGTAGAAGACACTGTAGCATATCATCCACACACTGTTTAATGATATGCTCGGGAATGCCCCGTAATCGTGCGTACATAAACAGTGTTTCCTGCCCTGTCATGTGACCAAGAAGGGCATCAAACTGGGGACAGTAACCGATCATCTGACGCACCTATCCGGAAATTGAGAGAAAAAAAGGAAATGAGGAAAGCACAATAGGCTAAGGTTCCAGGCTCTGTAACTGCCCCTGTAACCGCCCCCCCCCCCCACCTCTCCACCCCCCCCCCCAATCCTACCACCCACCTGCGAGATGTTAAACGTCCCCCGCTCCTGCACGATGGGAACCCCCCCTTCCACCTGGTGCAGGATACAAACCCCCTTCCTCCTGTGGGAATGAAACCCTCCTCCTGCAGGATGGGAATCCTCCACCATCTCATGTTAGATGGGACCCTCCCTGCCCTGGCAGGATGAGATGCTCCTCCTCCTGCTGCAGGATGGGAACCTCCATCTCTGCGGGATGGGAACCCCCTCCTCCTCTTGCGGGATGAGAATCTCCTCCTTCTCCGGGATGAGGCCTTCCCCCCCCCCTCTGCCTGATGCCAAGAGCCAGAGCCTAAATCTGGGAAACTTTCCCCATGTTTTACCCATCTGCATTCCAGTCAGGTTAACAATGATCAACATACAATGCCCAGAATTTGTGCTGGCAAAAACCGAAAGGGTGGGTTCTCCGATGTACTGTAAAACACATTGAATGCTCACTATGTCACTGTATGGTTGTTGTGTCACTGTAAGGAGGGTGCAAAAGAGATTTAACAGGATGATACAAGGGCAAAATTGTTATACTGACCAGGAAAAAATGAACAGGTGGGGTTCTGTTCTCAAGAAAAGGGAAGACTAAGTGGTGACCTATTAGCGGTTTTTAAGATTATGAAGGGGTTTGATAAGGTAGACATAGAGATATTGTTCCCATTTATGAAGCAGATCAGAACTAGGGATCATATACGACAGTGATTAATAAATCCCAAAGTGGTAGGAATGTGGAAATTTAAGGGGAATCTGAAAAATTAAAGGAGTAGAAGAATATGTTGATAAGAGTGGATGAAGAAGGTTGGGAAGAGGTCGAACTGAAGCATAAACACTAGGATGGACCAGTTGGGCTAAATGGCCAGTTTCTGTGCTGTAAACACAGCATATTATTGAATGGTTGGTGAGTACTCACCATTTTTCTTTCTTTTATGATGCTGAAACCGTTGACATAGGCATTTCCCCCTGTCACCTTCTCATCACCAGTCAACATTTTGAAGGTGGTTGTTTTTCCAGCTCCATTAAACCCCAGCAGTCCAAAACATTCCCCTTTATTTACAGCTAAAGAAATTTTGTTCACAGCAAACGTTGTCTCCCTGTGATAAATCTGAAAGACAAAATGTGAATTACAGACTGGGAGATCACCGAGTTGGACGTCAATCATCTCAACTCCAGCAAATCATTGCAGAGGTTCCTCAGGGAAGTATTCTAGACTCAACCATCTTCAGCTACTTCATACCAATGACCTTCCTTCCTTCATAAGGTAAGATGTGGGAATGTTCACCGATGATTGCACAATGTTCAGCACCATTCAGGACTCCTCGGATACTGAAGCAGTGAGTGTCCATGTGCAGCACGACCTGCTCAATATCCAGGCTTGCGCTGATAAATGGCAAGTAACATTCATGCCACACAAGTGTTCAGGAAGAGTTAATGTTTCCTTGTAATTGAGTTAGAATTGGGGTTTTAATTGTTTAATAGACTGCACCAATATATAAAAGGGAATTCAGGTGGCACTATTTTGTCGTGGAGAAGTGAATACTGAAAACAATAAACTTGAACAATTCAAGACTTGCTTCCTAGCTCTTTTTGTAGAGTTACCATTGGAGCTTAACAATGGTAGCAGAGTGGCGGCGATGGATGCGGAGAAGGCCTTTGATAGGGTGGAATGGGGGTACCTGTGAGAGGTGTTGAAAAGGTTCGGGGAGGGGTTCGTCAGGTGGGTGGGGCTGCTATATGAGGCCCCGGTGGCGAGTGTGGCCATGAACAGAAGGAGGTCAGAGTATTTCCGGCTACACCGGGGGACGAGGCAGGGGTGTCCCTGTCCCCCCTGCTCTTTGCACTGGCGATTGAACCCCTGGCCATGGCATTGAGGGAGTCGAGGAACTGGAGGGGGCTGGTGCGGGGTGGGGAGGAGCATCGGGTGTCGCTCTATGCGGATGATTTGCTACTATATGTGGCAGACCCGGTGGGGGGAATGCCGGAGGTGATGAGGATCCTTAGGGAGTTTGGAGATTTCTCCGGGTACAAGCTTAATATGGGGAAGAACGAGTTGTTCGTAGTGCACACAGGGGACCAGGAGAGGGGGATTGGTGAGCTCCTGCTAAAAAGGGAGGAGAGGAGTTTCAGGTACCTGGGGGTCCAGGTGGCCAGGAACTGGGGGGCCCTACATAAGCTTAACTTCACGAGGGTAGTGGAGCAGATGGAGGAGGAGTTTAAGAGGTGGGACGTGCTGCCACTCTCCCTGGTGGGTAGGGTGCAGTCAGTTAAAATGACGGTGCTCCCGAGGTTTTTGTTCCTGTTCCAATGCTTCCCCATCCTGATCCCTAAGGCCTTCTTCAGGCAGGTTAACAGGAGCATTATGGGGTTTGTGTGGGCGCAGAAGACCCCGAGGGTGAGAAGGGTGTTCCTGGAGTGGTGCAGGGATAGGGGGCAGTTGGCGCTGCCTAACCTCTGTGGGTATAATTGCGCCGCCAACGCGGCGATGGTGTGTAAGTGGATGATGGAGGGGGATGAGGCGGCATGGAAGAGGCTGGCGATGGCGTCCTGTGTGGGCACGAGCCTGGAGGCGCTGGTGACGGCGCCGCTGCCACTTCCTCCAACGAGGTACACCACGAGCCCGGTGGTGGCGGCTACCATCAAAATTTGGGGGCAATGGAGACGTCACAGGGGGAGGTGGGGCCTCGGTGTGGTCCCCGATTCGGGGGAACCACCGGTTTGTCCCGGGGAGGATGGACGGAGGGGTCCTGAGTTGGCACAGGGCAGGTATTAGAAGGATGGGGGACCTGTTTGTGGACGGGAAGTTCGCGAGCCTGGGTGTGCTGGAGGAGAGGAGAGGGCTCCCCCCCGGGGAACACCTTCAGATATATGCAGGTAAGGGCATTTGTTCGGCGGCAGGTGGTGGAGTTCCCACTGTTGCCAACATGCAGGGTCCAGGACAGGGTGCCGTCGGGGGTGTGGGTTGGAGAGGGGAGGATCTCGGCAACGTATCAGGTGATGCAGGAGGAGGAGGAGGAGGCCTCGGTGGAGGAGCTAAAGGGTAAGTGGGAGGAGGAGTTGGGTGAGGAGATTGACGAGGGGACGTGGGCGGATGCCCTGGGGAGAGTGAACTCTTCTTCCTCTTGCGCGAGGCTCAGCCTCATACAATTTAAGGTGCTGCATAAGGCTCACATGACCGGGGCAAGGATAAGCTGGTTCTTTGGGTGTGAGGACAGGTGTGTTAGGTGCTCAGGGAGCCCAACAAGCCACAACCACATGGCGTGCCCAGCGCTGGAGCACTTTTGGAAGGGTGTAGCGAGGACGGTGTCGAGGGTGGTAGGTGCCAGGGTCAAGCCGGGCTGGGGGCTCGCAATATTTGGGGTGGCAGAGGAGCCGGGAGTGCAGGAGGCGAAAGAGGCCGGTATTCTGGCCTTTGCGTCCCTGGTAGCCCGGCGAAGGATTCTTCTTCAGTGGAAAGATGCGAGGCCCCCAAGCGTGGAAACCTGGATCAATGATATGGCGGGATTTATTAAATCGGAGAGGGTGAAATTTGCCTTAAGGGGATCGGTGCAAGGGTTCTTCAGGCGGCGGTAACCGTTCCTAGACTTCCTGGCAGAACGTTAGGAGATGGTCAGCAGCAGCAACCCGGGGGGGGGGGGGGGGGGGTTGGTTCGTTTGTCTTGAGTGGGCGTGTATATTTGCCTTTGTGTTGATGAAGGCTGTTAATTTATTATTTATGTATATGGGGGGGGGGGTTTGCTCTTTTCTTTCTGTATTTTGTTGTGGATATTTTGTGAAAATTTGAATTAAAAAAAACAATGGTAGCAGAGGATGGTTACTGCCTGTATGAAAAAAGGATTGCAAACTAAGATTTCTTCAGGCAAAAGACTATATTCTGAATTCTAGCCTGAAGAGCGATTTAAAGTAACTTGGGAAATAAATGGCTGAATCCAAGGGTAGAGTGTCGGGGTATGATTACCCACCATTGTTTTCTGAGGACCAACCCTATGACCAATGGAAGAATGAAGTTGCCAGGTGGACACAGGTTATGCCCTTGCCCAAGAAAAAACAAGGAATGGCATTGGCACTTCCATTATCATACAAAAGCCGGAGCAATTGGATAAATTAGTAACTTCATGGATAAGATTTACTGAATGTCTATGAGGCTTGGTTAGTTAGATTTTGACAAATTTAGGAAGTCGGAAGTTGTCTCCATATTAGAGTACTTGTTGGAAATTAACGTATTGCATACAAGGCTGCAAACATTTCATCTCGAAATTCCTCAATCAGTGCTGGCAGTCAAGTTATTGGACTGTGCTAAAGTTACAAAAATGGATAGACTTATGGTTTTGATGGGAATTAAATCTGCTGAAAGACACACCCTGCTAGAACAAATGTCAGAGGTTGCAAAAACGTTCCTGGGCAAATATTCCCGGCAGTCTTCGTGACACAAATGGGACAATCGGCAATAAGACAGACTATGGAAGACAGTATGTTAACGGGATGGCAAGGTGGTCTAGAAACAGGCCGCACGCATCAACATGAAAGAAGATTTATAACTAAAAATAACCTTTTTAAAAAATAAATTAAGAGTACCCAATTCTTTTTTTTTCCAATTAAGGTGCAATTTAGTGTGGCCAATTCACATATCTTTTTGGATTGTGGGGGTGAGATCCACGCAAACACTGGGAGAATGTGCAAACGCCACACGGACAGTGACCCGGGGCCGGGATCAAACCTGGGTCCTCGGCGCCATGGGGCACTGTGCTGCCCTAACTAAAAATAAACTTCAACAATTATGGCAAGAGAAATAAATTGGGAAATTTCAACAGAAAAATGAACTCCAGCAATGCCCAGAATGTGGATTTAGATGTGATTCAAAGTTCTGTTGTGCAATAAATTGTCCTGAATGACATAATAGGGTGTTTGAAACCAAACACAAGACAGAAGACTCTGAAGAAGAGGAATAAGTTAACCAAAGTGAAGGCATTGTCTTAGTAAGGAGAAGTTTCAGTCCGGTGATGAATGTGCTGGTCGCACAGTCATTCAACCGTGCCATATTAGATAGTGGATGAACATCTGCAGTATGTGGAATGGACTGGTTGAAATGTTACCTTGACTCTAAGTGACAAAGGTTGGATTAAGGTTTAAAAATTTTGAAGGTCCACAAGTTGCATATTTGGGGTTGAGAATACCCTTAAATCGCTGAAAAGAGTCGAGATTCCTTGTAAAATCGATGGAAGGAATCATTTTATTAACACGGATGTCATATCCAGCAAAATATCTTTATTATTGAACAAAGAAATTAAGGAAGTACTGTTAGCATCAGAGAACCAGGAGTCTAGAAAACAAAACGTTCTGTTAAAAGCATCGGCAATTTTCCCATCTGACTGTCCAAAGATTAAACATTTTGCTCAGGGATGCGGGTGTAAGAGATGACGAATACACCAAACGTATAGAAGTAATAGATGCGATATATGTAAGAAATATAGAACACCATCACGACCCATAGCGAATATGCCCTTAGCGACAGATTTTCTGAGCATTTGAATGCACTGCAGCGGGCAAAAGAGCATTCCTTAAAGCAGAAATCACAAAGAATTCAGAGTGCTTTGAGGTACAATGTACAGCCATCAGAAACTATTTTCAAACAGGTAGATATGGCATACCATAAAAGAGATGGATTTAATGACTGGAAAGGTCATAGGTACAGATGGTAAAAATCATTTTGCAGCATCGAAACCAGACTGTTCTGGTACACTCGTCAATATTAGTGGGCAGTAGGGCAGCACGGTCGCGCAGTGGTTAGCATTGCAGTCTCATGGCGTCGAGGTCCCAGGTTCAATCCCGGCTCTGGGTCACTGTCCGTGTGGAGTTTGAACATTCTCCCCGTGTTTTGCAACACAAAGATATGCAAGGTAGGTGGATTGGACACGTTAAATTGCTCCTTAATTGGAAAAAAATGAATTGGGTACTCTAAATTTAAAAAATATATATTACTGGGCACGGATTACAAGTTTGCAGATTCAAAAGCGGTTATTGAACGTGCTGAGGGACCAGGTACTTCTCATATACATATATTACAGAATTATAAGGGCCAGATCGTGGAAATTGATAGGATATCTGAAGAGGGACATAGTAATTCTAATGAATCGGATGAGACTATTTGTCCCAAAGGATAACTACCAAAAGTTGGCACTAAAGTGACATACTTGCCAGAAGGAGACAGTCAGTGGAAGGATGCAACTGTCGTTGGTAGAGTAGGTAAAGAAGATCATATGGGTTGATAGCAATTACCAATATCTGACTGTTTGACGAAAAGAGGGGCTAGCTCGAAGAAGTTTCTAGAAATGGTTAAAGAGGGGTGGCAAGGTGGCACAGTGGTTAACACTGCTGCCTCACGGCGCCGAGGACCTGGGTTTGATCCTGGCCCCAGGTCACTATCTATGTGAAGTTTGCACATTCTCCCCATGTCTGCGTGGGTGTCGCCCCCACAACCCAAAAAGATGTGCATGGTAGGTGAATTGACCATGCTAAATTGCCCCTTAATTGGAAAAAAAATAATTGGGTACTCTAAATGTATTTTTTTTAAAAAAATGATTAAAGAGGGGCATCTGTTCCTATTAGGAAGATATATGTGAGTGGAAAAACAGGGGAAATAGTTCTGCATTTATTGCAGAACAAAATATACATACATTTGTGTTATGATATATTGGAACTTATGTCAAAATTAAAGATCACTTTTCTTCTTTTAAGAGGGGGAATATGTTAATGTCCCCTAGTACTTAAGTTAGAATTGGGATTTTAATTGTTTAACAGATTGCACTTATTGTTTAATAGACTGCACCAATATATAAAGGGGATACAAGTGGCATTGTTCTGTTGTGGAGAAGTGATTACTGAACACAATAAACTTGGAGTGGAAGAAGTCAAGACTTGCTTCCTAGTTCGTATTATAGAGTTACCATCTTAATAACAAGTGCTAGGCAATGACCACCTCTGACAAGTATTAATCTAAGCATTGCCCATTGATCAGGAATTAAACTGGACTAGACATTTAAACACTGTGCCTACAGAAGCAGGTCAGAGGCTATGAATCCTGTGGCGAGTAACCAGCCTCATGACTCCCCAACAACTATCCACAAACAGGAAACTAAGGAATTTGGCATGTTCACGTTGACTTTTAGCAATTTTTACAGATGCACCATAGAAAGCATCCTACTGGGCTGCATCACAGCCTGGTATGGCAACTGCTCGGCCCAAGACCGTAAGAAACTACAGAGAGTCACGAACACAGACCAGTCATCACCCAAAACTGCCTCCCATCCATTGACTCTGTCGACACCTCCCACTGCCTTGGGAAAGTGGACAGCATAATCAAAGATCTCTCCTCCCTGGGTTATTCTCTCTTCCGACCTCTTCCATCGGGCAGGAGATACAAAAGTCTGAGAACACGCACTAACAGTAACAAAAGCAGCTTCTTCCCCACTATTACCAGACTCCTGAATGACCCTCTTATGGACCGAACTGATCTCTTCACAAATCTTCGCTACTGAGCAGTACAACACTCTGTACGCTTCACGCGATGCCTGTGTCTATGTATTTACATTGTGTATTTATGTATATCCTATGTCTTTTCATGTATGGAATGATCTGTCTGGACTGTATGCAGAACAATACTTTTCACTGTACCTCAGTACACATGACAATAAATCAAATCCAATCCAAATATATTACCCCAATTCCATGGGCTTATGTCTTGCTTATTAACGTTTTGTTTGGCACCGTTTTAGAAATCCAAATGTACTACATTTACTGGGTTCTGTTTTTCAATTATACTAGTTACATTGTCAAAAAAGCCTCCCAATAAATATGTCAAACACAATTTCCCTTTTGTAAAACTATGTTGACTTTGTCTGATCATACTATGATTTTTAAGACATTCAAAATAATAGATACAGCATTTTACCAAAATTGATGTCAGAATACCTGGCCTGTAGTTTTTTGCTTTAGAGAATTAGAACAGCATAAAAGGAGCCTTTGACAGGGAATCATTCAGACTCGAAACGTTAGCTCTATTCTCTCTCCACAGATGCTGTCAGACCTGCTAAGAGTGTCCAGCATGTTCTGTTTTTTATCCAGATTCCAGCATCTGCAGTTCATTAGATCCAGGCCAGCTCTGTATAGAGCAAACCAATCAGTCCCATTCCCTTGCTCAATTCCACGGCCCTGAAAATCTATTTCCCTGAAGAGCTCATCCAATTTTCTTTTGAAATCATTGATAGTCGCCACTTCTACCACCTTCATAGGCAGCGAGTTCCAGGTCATTACCATGACTATGTAAAGAAATGTCTTCCAGGGGCGGCATGGTGGTGCAGTGGTTAGTTAGCACTGCTGCCTCATGGCACTGTGGACCCGGGTTCGATCCCAGTCCAGGGTCACTGTCCATGTGAAGTTTGCATATTCTCCCTGTCTCTGTGTGGGTCTCACCCCCATAACCCAAAGACGTGCAGCGTAAGTGGATTGGCCATGCTAAATTGCTCCTTAATTGGAAAAAATTTTTTTTAAAGAAAAAAATGTTTTTCCTCACATCCCCCTTTTACTTTTTCCTAAAATCTTAAATCTGTGTCCTTTTACCATCAACTCTTTCTTTGCCTATCTTGTCTAAACCTTTCCTAATTCTGTATCTCGCGATAGGATTTCTCCTCAAACCTCCTTTGCTCCAAGGAGAGCAACTCCAGCTTTTCCAAGCTAACCTTCCAGCTAAGATACCTCATCCCTGGAACCATTCTGGTAAATCTCCTGTGCAACTTCTCAAGGACCTTCACATCCTTCAGTTGAGGTGACTAGAATAGATGCAGTTAAGGGGCAACTATGTAACACATGAGTGAGAAATAAATAGAAGCGTATGTTGATTAGGTCAGTGAAAGAAGGGCAGGTGGCGGCTGATGGAAAGTAAAAAATGTTGGCACAGACCAAGTGGCTGAATGGTCGATTTCTATGCTGTAGATTCTATGCAATTCTATGAATGAACAGATTCAAATATGGAGTGGTAGGAAAGATAAGCAGAGATTTAGATTTGGGATGCATCATCAAATGTGAGCCACATGGAGGGATGTAACAAAGGGCGCGATCCAACGGCTACGCTTGCCCATAAAGCAGCTAGCCTCTGTGCTGTGTGGCTGATAAAAGCCGGGATCTACCTGGCTCTCAATGCCTTGTGAGATCTAACATGATCTTGCAAGAGATTACGGTGTAAATCACATCCATTGTGGGCAGGATTACTTTGGGAAAATCTGCATATTAGAGCGAGATAACTAATCTCAATTTAATATGCAGTTTCCTGAGGTACCCAAGGCATTGGGATCTATCCTCTTTGCCTCAGAGACCTCGGGCAAGCGCCGTTCAGCACTGGTCCCCACAAATGGGAACTGCACTCCTGGGGGTTTCCCAGGGGATTGGAGGCTCCCAGTTGCATGCCCTTTGGGCAGGTGATACCCAGGCATCGTTGGTGCCACCTGAGTAGCCAGGCACTGCCACTTGGCACCCTAGCAGTGCCACCTGTGTGCAAGCCTGGCACTGCCAAGCTGGCAATTTTGTGTGCTGACGATCGGGCCAGGGGTGCCCTTTGTGGGTGTTGAGGGGAGGCTGGGGACCCTCCCAGAGTGTGTTGGGGCTTGGGGGAGGGGGGTTGCTGTGCAGGGCTCTGGAGATCAGGCATCATTTAAAGCAAGGAGTTATGGTGTGCGGAGCTTCTCAGTCTAGAAAATGGGACTATGTGCGGCCTTGGCCGCACACTCCCCGCTGAGGCCCCTTATTTAATGCGGGTGGCATTGTATAGCCATGTGCTTCTCAGCATTGCGAGTGCTGGGAAACAAGCGGCTAAACGTGCTTGCTTTGGGACTATGTTCCCATTTAGTTGAATCGCGTCCAATGAGTCTGTACAATCAACCTGATCCAGTGTATCTGACTGAAAATAACTGGCTTTCAAGGGAACTAAAATGTACAATCACGTTTCTTAATTTTGCAATATTTAATGTTGCATCAATTAAGTATGGCATAAAGGCAAGTTACAAACTCCTGAACTGGCTGGGAAGTATAATTTTGAGCTTTGCCTTGTTGCACATACAGTTTCATTATGGCATTCTGGTTAGGTACAATCAGCTACGCCAATTGACAAATGCTCATCTGCTGTTGAGGGATAACTCAGCTCTCTCTCCCTCCTTTCTTGAATAGCAATGTTCCATTTTGTTGTAACCTGCACAGATCCTATTGGGTAGGGACAATTGGTTATCCCATGGAGATATTTTAGTTTATTAACAACTCCATAATACAAAAGAACACAGCTGAATACAAAACATCCAGCAATATACTAAAAATATCCACAATACACCAAAAACAGAAAGCAATGAATAATCAACAAGAAAACTTTCAAGCTAGCACATGTTCATGCACCCCCTGCCTCCTCCTCCACCCCCCCCCCACCCCACCCACCACCTCAATGGTAGCCCCACATTGGTGGAAAAACACCCAAACGTGCAGCATAGACCACCAGAAAAGGACACACCGATGTGGGATACATTCGAAGAGTGAGAGAACACCTCCACCCCCCCCAAGAGGGGGCACAGTTCATGACAAAATCCAGGGTAACCACAAAAAAGCACTAAAAAGACACAATACAAAAAGGGAAACCAAAAACAAAACCCAGCAAACAATCAAAACAGAGCTACCAGCGCTCAAGCCGACGCACGTCCCTCAACCCCCTGGGCTCCAGCAGCAGTCCCACGTCAGTTGAATGACGGCCACAAGCAATAGTCGACCAGAAAAGTGCAGGCGGAGCACAGCTGGGGAGAGAGGGAGAGAACACCCCTCCCCCTCACCAGCACCAGGAGCGTCCCTAAACGCCAGTGCACAGAAGCATGAGCACAGAAGCACAACTGGCGAGCACCCAGCTGCTCGGCACAAAAACAATAAACAGTAAGAATACAATAACAAACAGAGTCTCTGAGACAGAGACCAACATCAGTGCAAAGAGTTACACATTCAATCGGGCCGGTTCTCCCCTCTCTCTCCCCTGTTAGCAACTTTCAGCAGCAGGCTCTTCTACCCCTTCATCAAACCTGTATCAGGCTTGTTCCTTGCCTCAGTCCAGGCTGCAAAATCCTAAAAAAACTAGCCAACATACAAAATGATGTGTTGGGTGTTCTCGATCACATACAGGTCACCAACACTTGAAGTAGTGCAACACTATTTTATTAACCAGTTGATGCACTCAGCACATGGTGAATGTCTGTGTTGCAGGCTGTGAGCTCTGTTCTCCTAGCTAGCTGCTACTCGAATGAGCGGGAACTCTGATGCCCCCTGTCTTTATAGTGCGTGTGCTCTCACTGGAGATTGTCTGCGGTGTTGTGTATGTTGATTGGTCCCACGGTGTGTCCATCAGTGTGTGTCTGCACCATGATATACTGGTGCATATTATGACATCCCCCCTTTTATATAAAAAAATGTGCCTGCGTGACAATAAATAGTGTGTGGTGAATGTTCCTGACTACGTGTGTGCGAAATATTTACAGACGATGTACATGAAACTAAGCTATTTACATGGGAAGGTGCCTGGTGCAGAAAAAACAGTGTGTCACACAAATAACAAGATGAACACTATATACAAATCACTTGAACGATTAAACGGAAGAATATAGCAGACCAGAGAGTCCACCAGTGCACAAAGTTCACAAATTAAGTCTCTGAGGTGGGCGACGAATTCTGGTTGACCGCCTCAAGGGTGGGTCAGGAGCCACCGGCTGAGGAGCGGGCTGGACTGCGTCAGAGTGAGGAGGATGCAGAGTAACTGGAAACTCCGCATAGTCCAGGTCAGGGACAACAAGATGGCGTGGCACTGGCGGAGGATCACGTAGCGAGCGCGGAACGAGACGAAGGGCACGTCGATTGCAACGCAGAATGGAATCATCCGGTAGACAAACCAGAAATGAGCGGGGAGCCACCTGTCGAAGAACTACAGCAGTTGCAGACCAGCCACCGAAGATGGATGCGGACGTTGTCATCTGGAGCCAGAGCAGGGAGATCAGCTGCACGGGAGTCATGAGTCGCCTTGTGCTGTGCACGAGACAGTTGCATTCGTTGAAGGACCGGAACATGGTCGAAGTCTGGGACGTGAATGGACGGCACCGTCGTCCTCAGGGTGCGACCCATGAGCAGCTGGACTGGCAACAGGCCAGTGGACAGTGGGGCTGAGCGATAGGCCAGCAGGGCGAGGTAGAAGTCGGATCCCGCATCGGCAGCCTTGCAGAAGAGCCGGTTGACTATGTGGACGCCCTTCTCCGCTTTGCCATTGGATTGGGGGTACAGCGGACTGGATGTCACATGCACAAAGTTGTACCTCCTGGCAAAGTTGGACCATTCCTGGCTTGCGAAGCAGGGGCCATTGTCCGACATCACAGTGAGTGGGATGCCGTGACGAGCAAAGGTGTCTTTACAGGCACGGATGACTGCAGACGATGTGATGTCGTGCAAACGCACCACCTCCGGGTAGTTTGAAAAATAGTCTACAATCAGAACATAGTCCCTGCCAACGCGTGGAACAGGCCGATGCCGACCTTGGACAAAGGGGACATGACCAACTCATGGGGCTGTAGGGTCTCACGTGGTTGGGCCGGCTGGAACCGCTGACAGGTGGGGCAGTTGAGCACAGTGTTGGCGATGTCGTCATTGATGCCGGGCCAGTACATTGCCTCCCGGGCCCGTCGGCGGCACTTCTCCACACCAAGATGGCCCTCGTGTAGCTGTTCCAAGACAAGCTGGCAATGCGGTGCGGGATAACAATGCGGTCCAGCTTCAGGAGGACACCATCGACTATCGGCAGATCGTCTCTGATGTTGTAGAACTGCGGGTATTGGCCCTTGAGCCACCCGTCTGTTAGATGGCGCATGACACGCTGTAGCAGGGGGTCAGCTGCAGTCTCGCGGCGAATTTGGACGAGGCGTTCATCCATGGCCAGTAGATTGGAGGCCACGAAGGCCACATGGGCGTCAACCTGGCAGACGAATCCCGCTTGTTCACACGGGGTGTTGACTGCTCTGGACAGAGCATCGGCTATGATCAGGTCTTTGCCCGGGGTGTATATGAGCTGGAAGTCGTATCGCCGGAGTTTGAGCAGAATGCGCTGGAGGCGAGGCGTCATGTCGTTCAAGTCTTTTTGTATTATATTGACCAGCGGGCGATGGTCGGTCTCGACGGTGAATTGGGGAAGGCCGTACACATAATCATGAAACCTGACGACACTGGTCAAAAGGCCCAGGCACTCCTTTTCTATCTGCGTGTAGCGCTGTTCTGTGGGGGTCATGGCGCGTGATGCATATGCAACGGGGGCCCATGATGAGGCCTCATCGCGTTGCAGGAGCACTGCTCCAATGCCAGATTGGCTGGCATCGGTCAAAATCTTTGTCTCTTTCGCTGGATCAAAAAAGGCCAATACCATGTGGGCCATGGTAAGTTTGGATTTAAGTTCTCTCCATTCGCGCTCGTGGGCAGGAAGCCATTGGAAGTCTGTCGTCTTCTTGACCAGGTTCCTGAGAGCTTTGGTATGAGAGGCGAGGTTAGGGATGAACTTGACCATGCCCAGAAGTCGGAAGACCGCCTTCTTGTCCTCTGGTTTTTTCATGGCTGTGATGGCAGCCACCATGTCCGCATCCGGCCACACACCCAACTGGGAGATGTGGTCCCCTAGGAATTTGAGTTCCGTCTGGCTGAAGGAGCATTTGGCTCTGTTGAGGCGTAGGCCCTGCTCCCGTATGCGTTTGAACATGCGCTGGAGGCGACTGATATGCTCCTGCGGGGTGGCGGACCAAATGATTGTGTCATGGGCATAGACGCGAACACCTTCAATGCCTTCCATTATTTGTTCCATGATCCTGTGGAACACTTCTGACGCCGATATGATCCCAACCGGCATCCTGTTGTAACAATATCTGCCAAAAGGGGTGTTAAAGGTACACAGTTTCCTGCTGGATCTGTCTAGTTGAATTTGCCAGAATCCTTCCGAGGCGTCAAGTTTGGTGAAGAGCTTGGCGCGAGCCATCTCGCATGTGATCTCTTCGCACTTGGGGATTGGGTAATGCTCCCTCATTATGTTGCGATTCAGATCCTTTGCATCAATGCAGATTCTGAGCTCGCCGGAGGGCCTTTTTAAGCACACCATGGAACTGACCCAGTCGGTTGGTTCCGTAACTCTGGAGATCACTCCTTGGCCTTGGAGGTCCTGCAGCTGCTGCTTGAGGCGGTCCTTGAGGGGTGCTGGGACTCTACGAGGTGCATGCTCCACAGGCGTGGCGTTCTGTTTGAGTATAATCTTGTACGTATATGGGAGCGTGCCCATGCCTTCGAAGACGTTGCGGTGCTGGTCGATGATGGCGTTGAGTTGCGCCCTGAAGTCAGCATCCTGGAAGGCAGATGCATCATCAGGAGAGAGAGAGTGAACTCTTTGAACGAGGTTTAGCAGCTTGCACCCCTGTGCGCCAAGCAGAGAGTCCTTTGAGGAGCCCACAATCTCGAAAGGAAGGATGGCTTTTCGTGACTTGTGCGTCAGTTCGAGTTGGCATGAGCCGGTAGCAGGAATGATGTTGCCATTGTAGTCCAATAGCTGGCAGGCCGATGGAAGAATGGTTGGTTTGACACGAAGGCTTTGGAAAGCAGACCACGCCATAAGATTGATGGAGGCACCAGTGTCCAGGCGGAATCGTATTTGGGACCGGTTGACCGTCAGGGTGGCACACCACTAATCGTCTGGAGCGATGCTGTATACCAACAGCAGCTGGTGTCCTTGCTTCGGGGACAGCCTGTTTTTCGTTACGACACCGACTCGAAAAGGCGCCTTTGGGTCCTCGGTGTCACTGCTGTGCGGGAGGTCGGAATCGGACTCGGTGACCGTGGGTTGAATTGCCCGAACATTCCTGCGAGGCTGGCTGAAGCGATATGAATAGGAAGGCTGAGCTGCTCGACAGCAGGCAGCATAGTGGCCAAGTCTTCCACATTGTAGGCATTGTCGAGATTTTGCGGGGCATTGCCGCTTTAAATGGGCGGAGTCACAGTTGCCGCACGTCGTGACGTTAGCACGTTCGCTGCGCCACCGCGCATGCGCGGTGTGGTCATGCGTGGTGCGCGCCTGCGCATTACGTTCCTCCACGTCGCCGTCCCCTCGTTTGGTGCGTACAAGCGCGGGAGTCCGCGAAAAGCACGCGAAATGGCCGCCTTCATCCAGGCTGAGTCCCTGGAGGTGCTCAATCACTTGGACCCGTTCCGCCTCATGGGGACCTTGCCGCGCCGTTTCAGCCGCTTGTATATGGGAGTACCGACTGGTGGCATTTTCATGTAGGACACAGGTCTCGATGGTGGTCGCTAGGGTGAGTTGCTTTACTTTGAGGAGCTGCTGACGTAGGGGGTCCGACTGAACACCGAAAACGATCTGGTCGCGTATCTGGTCGGAGGTGGGCCCGTAGCTGCAAGATTGCGCAAGGAGCGGAGGTGCGTTAGAAAGGATTGGAAAGGTTCGTCCTTACCCTGCAAACGCTGCTGGAACACGTAGCGTTCAAAACTTTCATTCCCCTCTATGCTGCGGTGAGTGTCAAATTTGAGGAGAACCGTCTTGAACTTCGTCTTGTCTTCGTCATCTGCAAAGGTGAGAGAGTTGAAAATGTGGATGGCATGGTCCCTGGCCGTGGAGAGGAGAAGAGCAATCTTTCTGGTGTCCGAGGCGCCCTCCCTGTGCGTGGCTTTGAGGAAGAGCTGGAAGCGCTGTTTGAAAATCTTCCAGTTGGCCCCGAGGTTGCCGGCGATGCGGAGCGGCGGCGGCGGGCTGATGTTGTCCATGTTGCAGGATGACGGAATGCTGGCAGAAGACGCAGATCACTTGCAGGTAGGTCTAAGAAGTGCTAGTATGCAACCACTCCTGATATCATGATGTGTTGGGTGTTCTGGATCACATACAGGTCACCAACACTTGAAGTAGTGCAACACTATTTTATTAAAAGGTTAACTATTTAAACATACTTGAACTGTAGGTAAATACGATACCAGCTTTAACTAAAGACCTTTGCCTTGTCCTAACCGGTTGATGCACTCAGCACATGGTGAATGTCTGTGTTACAGGCTGTGAGCTCTGTGCTCCTAGCTAGCTGCTACTCGAATGAGCGGGAACTCTGATGCCCCCTGTCTTTATAGTGCGTGTGCTGTCACTGGTGATTGGCTGTGGTGTTGTGTATGTTGATTGGTCCCACTGTGATATACTGGTGTATATTATGACACAAAACACCAGGACTGGAAACAGGGTGACAGCCAAAACACCAGGAGCCCAGAGAAACACAACCTGCAGTCACTTGGAGCTCCTAGGGAACGTGAACTCCCTTGATAAGAGGGTGAGGCAATCGGTAACCTTTTCTGTTGTATAAATAGAGCCGGCCAGTTAGGTACCAGCTAGCGAGAAGACGAGTAATGAAGTACTGGTGCTGTGTAAATAAAGTTAAGTTTTGTTTGACTCACAAACTCGTGGCCCCCACAAATTACTTGCTGACTTCCAAACCACTGGGACCATTCTAGAATCTAGGTAATTTGGGGAAAAAACATTACTGGTGCATTCACTATCTTTGCAGCCAACTCTTTTGGAACCCTAGAATGTAGGCCATCAGGTGTTGGAGATTTGTTGGCTTTTAGTCCCATAAGTTTCTTCAATGGTTTTTCTCTACAGATATTAATTACCTTAAGTTACTCACTACCTTGGTTACCCTCGATTTCTGATATTACTGCTATTTCATAGGATTACAGAGGATATACACCACTAAAACAGGGTAGTCGGGGCAGCACGGTGGCGAAGTGGGTTAGTCCTGCAGCCTCACGGCGCTGAGATCCCAGGTTTGATCCCGGCTCTGGGTCACTGTCCGTGTGGAGTTTGCGCATTCTCACCGTGTTTGCGTGGCTTTCGCCCCCACAACACAAAGATGTGCAGGTTACGTGGGTTGGCCATGCTAAATTGCCCCTTAATTGGAAAAAATGAATTAGGTACACTAAATTTATTTTTAAAAAAGAAACAGGGTATTCAGCCCAACCGGTCCATGCTTGGGTTGTGTTATGAGGAAAGACTGAGCAGAAATGGCCTCCTCTGTGCCAGGACAATTCTGTGATTCTGTGAGGTTGGGCCTATACTCATTGGCGTTTAAAGAATGAGAGGTGATCTTACTGAAGTATATAAGACTCTGAGGGGGCTTGAATGGGTAGATACGGAGATGTTTCTTCTCTTGGGAGAAAATCTATCACAAGGGGGAACATTTATAAAAATAAGGTCTGCCATTTAAGACAGAGATGAGGAGGAATTTCCACTCACAGAGGATTGTTGGTCTTTGGAATTCTCTTCCACAGAGAGCAGTGGAATTTGAGGAAAGAATTTTCTTCTGAATTCCCAATCGGATTTCTGCTCTATATTCAGGGCCTTTTGTTGTGCTCCTCCTCATTACAGGAAACATTCTCTCTGTCTCCACTTTGTCAAAACTCTTCACAATTTTAAAGACCTCTATTATCTCCTCAGCCTGTCTTCTACCAAGAGAAAAGAGACTCATTGCAAACCTTTCCTCATATGTATACCCATGTATTTCTGGTATCATCCTTGTAAATCTTCTCTGCACCCTCTTCAATGCATCTATATTCTTGTGATAATAAGCTAACCAGAACTGCATGTAGTCCTCGTAAGTGTGGTCTAACCAAAGTTCAATATGTGTTAGCATAACTTCCCTAGTTTTCAATTCTATCTCTCCAGAAATGAAGCCTAGTAATTGTTTTGCATATTTATGGCCTTGTTAATAGTGGCGCAATTGTTAGTGATTCGTGTATTTGTATTCCAAGATCCCTTGGTTCCTCTACCCCACCTAGACTCACACTTTCTAAATATTGTGACCCCCTATTTGTCCTACCAAAATGTACCACCTCGCATTTCCCTGTGCTGAGCATAATTTGCCCAAATATTTGCCCATTCTGCAAGTTTATTAATGTACTCCTGTAATTTGTTTGCAGTCAGTAGTGACTATCACTCTCAATTTGGTATCATCCCCAAATTTAGAAATTGTTTTTGATTCCAAAGTCAAAATTGTTAATTTAAATTGTGAACAGCAGTAGTCCCACTTTCCACCTTCTGTCACTGTAAATTCTCTTTACTCCCACTCTCTGCTTCCCTTCCCATTCTCGTGCCTCTATTTCTAAGGGGTTAATGTTGACTTAGATACTCCTTTTTTATACCTTTGAAAGCTTTTACAATCAGTTTTTATATTCTTGCCCTTTGCTGGTTTCTAAACGTCTCCCAATTCCTAGCCTTGCTACTCTTCTTTGAAACATTATAAGCCTCATCTTTTAATCTATTCATTTAATGCTATTCTTAACTTCCCTAATAAAGCAACAGGTAACTTCTTTTGCTGAGTTACTATTTTTTTTTAATGACACATATTATTGCTGAACATTTTTAGTTGTTTCATTAAATATTTCCCACTGTTCATTTATCAATATTAATAATTTTACAATTTCTTAATGTCCCAAAGCACTTTAGAGCCACTAAAATATTTTCAGAAGTGTCGTCATCTCAGAATGGAAGTTATAAAATTCTGGCGCGTGGATGAATTAACCATTGTGGCCTTAGTAGAAATTATTATTTGTAAAAATGTTTGACATTTATTTTTCCTTTTCATACATAGCAAGGTCGTATCATGACACATATATTACATAGTGACAAATCAATCCTAGTCTACTGCATGTATTTACAATTTTATATCTGAAGGGGGGGGGGTGCCCTCCCTGCACAGGGTGTGGTTGGGGTATATGCCTCCTTATTTTCTTCCCCCTCCCTATCCCCCCTTCTCTTTTGTTGGTGCTTGCGGTTCTTCTGTGGGCCTCCCTCCCCTCTGCTCTATTGGCTACAAACAGGTCCAGGTTGATGAATGACTTCCACATCGAAGCCCTCTTCCGACCCCTGGATGGCGAATTTGATTTTCTCCAGTTGGAGAAATTCCGACATGTCAGCCAGCCAGTCTGCAGCTTTGGGTGGTGCTGCTGATGGCCAGCTGAGCAGGATTCTTTGGCTTCCTCAGCTGGTGAGCCAGCAGGCAGCTGGCTTCATCTCCGTGTTCGTGGAAGGTCTACTGTGTCTGGCGGAGTTGATGCACTGCTTTCCTTATGGAGAGCAGGTCAAAGTCCATTTGTAATTATTTTCCTCTCCGCCAGACGCTCTATGGTCGGTGCCGCAGAGTATCATCAGTCTATCTCCAGTATGAAGCCGAGCCACCTATCTCTCCGAGCTTTATAGTGAATAATCTCACCCCTGATCACAACCTTCAGCGCCTCCCAGAAGGTGGAGGGTGAGACTTCCCCATTCTGGTTATTGGTAATATACCCGTCTATGGCTTGTGTTATTTTCTCGCCAAAAACCTTGTCGGCAAGGAGGGCCGTGTCCAACCACCATGGAGGGCTTTGGGCATGGCCCGGCTCCAACCTCACTTCCATGGAGTGTGAAGCGTGATCGGACGATACGACCGTGGAATATTCTGCTCTTACTATCCATGGAAGCAGTGTTTTCCCCACCACAAAGAAGTCTATGCATGTATATACCTTATCTACTTGGGAGAAGAAGGAGAACTCCTTCTTTTCTGGGTGTGTGCACCTCCATGGATCTACTGCCCCCACCTGCTCCATAAATGTGCTGAGTTGCCATCGGTGGAGGTTTTCCCTCTTTTGAGGTTCGACTGGACTGTGGGTCCTGTATATGCTGAGTCGGTGTGTGTCTATGTTGGGGATTTCCATCATGATCTTCTTAATGAACTCCGTGTCGTCCCAGTTGTGAGCTTACATGTTAACCAGGGCCACTGATGCCTCAACCAGGACCACTGATGCCCCTTCCAGGACTCCGCTGACCATGACGTACCGTCCCCCTGGGTCCGTAACCATGCTTGTCGCCATAAACACTGTCCTGACTGTGCAGTATGGCTACCCTCCCTTGCTCTCGGTCCCATAGCAAGAATGGTACATCTGTGCTACTCAGCTATTTCTTTCCAGCAGTCGATATGCCTCCCTCAGGGGTTTCTGTCCCCCACTTCCTGCGGGATCAACCATACTTACCTTGTGGATGCGCCCTTGCACTCAGGATTTCTCTTTGTTAGGGGCTATCCAAAATGGCTGGGTTCACAGTACTCACCATGAGGCCAGGCACCTGCACCCCTTTGTCCAGTGGTTAACCAACATGGCCGCCAACAGTGTGTACGTCATGCGAGTGAGCCCCTGCACTCCGGGGTTTCCCTTCAAAGTGGCTGCTTGTGGTGCCACCATGTGTGGCCTGTTGTAACCAGCCTAGAGCGTTTATCCCCTATTCATTTCTTCCACTTATGGTTCCACACCTTCCCTCTCCCTCCATCCCGCCGACATTGTCACTCCCACCACCCCTCTGCCTATTCCCCCGCTAGTGATGTTTGCCTCCCCCATTGCCAGGCGCATTCTCTCCCTCTGGAGATGCGCCATTCTCCCCCCTCACTTATACCTCCTGGCGCAAGCTTTCTCACTAGTGTGGTGGCCCCCCTTCCGATGTTGGTCTAAGCGTCTCCTTCTCCTCTGTTTCACTTTCCTTTCCCCGCTTCGCTTTCTCATTTTTACCTGCACCCTGCTTCCTTCGCCCCATCCTTTCTATGCCTTAGTTTTTGGTTTCAGAGCGAGGCAGTACAGTCCCGCATAAATTGTCTTTTAGTCTCTCAGGGTGATATCTTGGGCGAAATTCACCCCAAACGGCGCGATGTCCGCCGACTGGCCCCCAAAACGGCGCCAATCAGACGGGCATCGCGCCGCCCCAATGGTGCGGAATGCTCCGCATCTTTGGGGGCCGAGCCCCAACATTGAGGGGCTAGGCCGACGCCGGAGGGATTTCCGCCCCGCCAGCTGGCGGAACCGGCCTTTGTTGCCCCGCCAGCTGGCGCAGAAATGACATGTCGGGGCGGTGCATGCGCGGGAGCGTCAGCGGCCGCTGACAGTTTCCCGCGCATGCGCAGTGGAGGGAGTCTCTTCCGCCTCCGCCATGGTGGAGACCGTGGCGGAGGTGGAAGGGAAAGAGTGCCCCCACGGCACAGGCCGGCCCGCGGATCGGTGGGCCCCGATCGCGGGCCAGGCCACCGTGGGGGCACCCCCGGGGCCAGATCGCCCCGCGCCCCCCCCCCCCCCCCCCCCAGGACCCCGGAGCCCGCCCACGCCGCCTTGTCCCGCCGGTAAATAGGTACTCTAATTTACACCGGCGGGACAGGCAATTTCCCGGCGGGACTTCGGCCCATCCGGGCCGGAGAATCCAGCGGGGGGGCCCGCCAACTGGCGCGGCCCGATTCCTGCCCCCGCCGAATATCCGGTACCGGAGACTTCGGCAACCGGCGGGGGCGGGATTCACGGCGGCCAACGGCCATTCTCCAACCCGGCGGGGGGGTCGGAGAATGACTCCCAATATCTCTGTTTCTGCTGCTCCTCCAGCCAGCCTGCTCCTTTGGATGAACTCATCCGCAGAGGCCATAAAATAGTGCTCCTTGCCTGGAAGATTACCCATAGTTTGGCTGGATACAGCATCCCAAACTTCAACCCACTTTTAAACAGGGCTGCTTTTGCTCTGTTGAATTTGGCCCAACATTTGGCCAGGTCTACCCCAAGGTCCTGGTAGATTTGTATCTGATGCCCCTCCCAGTTGCAGGTTGTCATCTGCCTAGCCCAACGCAGGATTCCTTCCCAGTCTTGCTACCAGCGTATCTTTGCAATTATTGCCCTCAGCTGTTCTCTGGCCTTCGGCCGGAGCGACCTGTGAGTTCTGTCTATCTCTGGCAGGTTGGGGAAACTATCACTTCCCACCAGATTTGCCAGCATCTGGGCCACATAGTCCATGGGGTTCCTGCCTTTGGTTCGCTCCGCCAGTCCCATTATTCTTAGGTTCTGGTGCCTCAACCAGTTCTCTTGATCTTCTACCTTCCCCTTAAGATTCCCTTGGGCCGCCATTAACCTCACTCTCTCTGTCTCTACGGCGATGTCCGGTCACTCTGGTCCGTGGAGGCCTTTTCCAGCTCCTTAATTGTGCTTCCTTGGACCTCTAGTCATCACTCTGCTTTGTCGAGGGCCACCTACATGGCGGCCAGCGCTTCCGTGATCGCCACCTTGACCGCTGCTTGGATTCCGAGTTTTACGTCCTCTATACGATCCTTTAGCTCTCTGGTGAGGAACTTCTTCCATCTGCCTTCTGGTGAGGGGGAGTTCCTTGCACGGTTTGTTGGCCCCTCTCTTTCAGGTGCAGCCAGGGCTTCTTCGCCTCATGGGTCCGGAATCCCGCTCACCGGTTTCTCCAGGCTCCTGTTGTCTCTCGTTTCTTTGCAGCCTCTGGTGCAGCTGTTGCTCGGCATTTTGGTTTATATTTTGTTTGTAGGTTGAAGAGGGTGATGAGGGGATGACATTTTTTCTCGGTTCTGCAGGCGATTTCTGGTGAAAAATGCCTACATTCAATTTCCTAGGAGGAGAGCCACCTTCCGTGCGTCCACTCCGCACATCCCCGTCACCGGAAGCTCTCGCCTTAGTAGCAATTTCTAACCTGACATAATTACACACGGCATAGTCAGGAGATTTGATAATGCCAATCAGAATGAAAATGTTGCTGAAATTTGATTTCAGCAAACTTCCCTAAAGGAGATTCAGAGTCAAATAATTGGGGTTAGAGAGAGTGAGGCAGGGCATGGGGAGATGGGTGGGTGTATAAAGGGGGTTACAGTGTCAGAGGGGGCACAGCGAGTCGGGTGGGAGGCAGTGATATCGCAATAGTAGTACCTATATTATTGAGTTTGAAATATTATTAGTTCAGAGGCTGCTCAGCAGTTTGCGTTGCAGTGATGAAGGTATTAGGGGTTCAGTAAAACATTGGCCGGAATTATCCAGCCCCAACACCGACAGGCATCGTCGCGGGTGGAATGGGAAATTTTGAAAGCCGTTGCCTACGATGATGCTCAGCGATGTCAGGGCCGGAAAATCCTACCCATTGTGAATTACCCAGTATTTAATGATGCACCAAACGCCAACATCATGTAAAACAGCAGGAAGCAGCACTGCTTAAAGTGCTGGGGTTGCAGAATCCAGGGAAAGAGGGGGGATGTGAGGAAGAATCTCGGTTGGGCAGGGGGGGTGGACTTGGGAGAGAGGTGGGATCCATGGGCGAGAGGTGGGATCCATGGGAGAGGGGGAGGATCTTGGGGTAGGGGTGAGGTTGATGGTGCAAAATCCTGGGGGCGATCTCAGGAGGAGGGGGAACATTCTAAAGGCAGGGGTGGGGGAGAATCCAGAGTGTGGATCTCAGGGGAGGGGGCGGTCCAGAAGGTCATGCTTTAAATGACCGAGATGCCGTAACTGTTGGGAGCTCCACTGTCGAATGCATCACTCCTTACTGCAGCCGAACAGGTGGTGGCTGGAAGGATGGAATGGTCAGAAGTTACCTCATTGTAGCATACTCATTAATGGAACCTACACTGCGATTAACTGCTTCAGCGACTTGAGACTTGAAAACTGAACGTCAAAGGTTTAGTTTCCTCCAGCAGCCACCACTTGACAGATCACTGAGCCCATTCACCTGATTGCATAGCTAGTTTCCTGCTGGAATGTCACTATTGCTGGAGAGATATTGCACCTACCTTGGAGAGCTCCTTTATCACCAACGGACTGTCTAAATGGGTAAATGGTAACTCCTCGATCCTCAAACGCTCATCCCTCACATCAGAATCTTCAATGAGCTCTGCAGCTCCGACATCTATCATTGAAGCCTAGCAGAAGACAGCAACATTAGCCTGTTCATTCTACGACACTATCAAAACACAATTAGTCATAGACTATGCTCGAACTCATGGTAGGTTAGTGTGTGAGAGCAGAGAAGGCAAGTTAATGCTACATTAGAATTGATAATGGCTTGCACATTCTCCCCGTGTCTGCGTGGGTTTCACTCCCACTACCCAAAGATGTGCAGGTTAGGTGGATTGGCCATGCTGAATTGTCCCTTAATTGGAAAAAAAAAATTCGGTGCTCTAAATTTAAAAATAAAAAATGATAATGGCCCATTCTTGAAATGTTAACTTGCTTTTTCTCTCCACAGATCACGACAGTCTTGCCACATTTACAGTACTTTCTGTTCAAGTTTTATGTCTCCAGCATTTGTCTCAGTGATTGTAATAAACTTCTCAAACAATCTACACCAACTCAGACATTTTTCTCAATTTCTTACTGGGAATTGTTTGGTTTGTGTTTGAGCAAAATCTCTGTTCTTGATGATGACCCACCTTACTCCAGGATAGCTAACTGACAAGGGCCAACACGCACAAAGCTTAGTTCAGGTCCTCTTTTAGATCCTCCTCCCCCCACCCCTCTTATGGGTCCTCAACAACCCTCTCTTCTGGGTTTGACCCCTTTCCATGAGTCTCCCCGCCACTCTTTTTTTTATTCATTTCTGGGATGTGGGCATTGCTAGTCAGGCCAGCATTTATTGCACATCCCTAGTTGCCCTTCAGAAGGTGGTGGTGAGTTGGCTTCTTGAACCTCTGCAGTCCCTGAGGTGTAGGTACACCCACTGTCCTGTTAGGGAGGGAGTTCCAGGATGTTGCCCCAGTGACAGCAAAGGATCGGCGATATATTTCCAAGTCAGGTTTATGAGTGACTTGGAGGGGAACCTCCAGATGGTGGGGTTCCCAGTAATGTGCTGCTCTTGTCCTCCTAGATGGTAGCAGTCATGGGCTTGGAAGGTGCTGACTAAGGAACCTTGGTGAGTTACTGCAGTGCATCTTGTAGACGGTATACACGGTTGCCACTGTTCGTTGGTGGTGGAGGGTTTGAATGTTTGTGAAGGGGAAGCAATCAAACAGGCTGCTTTGTCCTGGATGATGTCGAGCTTCTTGAGTGTTGTTGGAGCTGCACTCATCCAAACAAGTGGAGAGTATTCCATTACACTCTTGACTTGTGCCTTATAGATAGTGGACATGCTTTGGGGGGTTGGATTGCTAGCCTTGGACTTCCCCTGGTAGCCACAGTATTTGTATGGCTAGTCCAGTTCAGTTTCTGATCAATGATAATCCCCAGGATGTTGATTGTGGGAGATTCAGCAATGTTAATGCCATTGAATGTCAAGGGACGGTGGTTAGACCCTCTCTAGTAGGAGATGGTCATTGCCTGGCACTTGTGTGGCGCAAATGTAACTTGCCATTTGTTAGCCTAAGTCTGGATATTGTCCAGATCTTACTGCATTTGGACATAACTGCTTCATTATATGAGGAGTCGCGAATGATGCTGAACATTGTGCAGTCATCTGCAAACATCCGCACTTCTGACCTGATGATTTAAGGGGGGTCATTGATGAAGCAGCTGAAGATGGTTGGGACTAGGACACTATCCTGAGGAACTCCTGCAATGATGTCCTGGAACTGAGATGATTGACCTCCAACCACCACAACCATCTTCCTCTGTGCCAGTTTTGACTCCAACCAATGAAGAGTTTTCTCCCCGATTCCCAATGACTCCAGTTTTGCTAGGGCTCCTTGTTGCCATACTCGGTCAAATGCTGCCTTTTTAAAAAAATATGTTTTATTGAAATTTTTTTCCCAAACAACAATTTTTCCCCTCTTACAAAGCAAACGTAACAATAACAATACAGAAATTTTTAACAATACACAAGTAACAAAACCCCTTTATCTTTGACCTAAACTAAACTAAACCCCCCCCCCCCCTCCTCCCTCCCCCCCCCTTCCCCCTGGGTTGCTGCTGCTGGTCATCTGTCATCCCTCTAACGTTCCCCTAGGTAGTCGAGAAATGGCTGCCACCGCCTGGTGAACCCTTGAGCCGATCCTCTCAGGGCAAACTTTATCTGCTCCAGTTTAATGAACCCCGCCATATCATTTACCCAGGCCTCCAGTCCGGGGGCTTTCGCCTCCTTCCACATGAGTAGGATCCTGCGCCGGGCTACTAGGGACGCAAAGGCCACAACGTCGGCCTCTTTCGCCTCCTGCACTCCCGGCTCTTCCGCAACTCCAAATAGAGCTAACCCCCAGCCTGGTTTGACCCGGGCCTTCACCACCTGCGAAATCACTCCCGTCACTCCCTTCCAATACCCTTCCAGTGCCGGGCACGCCCAAAACATATATGCGTGGTTTGCCGGGCTCCCGCCACACCTCCCACATTTGTCCTCCACTCCAAAGAACCTGCTCAATCTTGCTCCCGTTATGTGTGCTCTATGTAGCACCTTAAATTGAATCAGGCTAAGCCTGGCGCATGAGGAAGAGGAATTTACCCTGCTTAGGGCATTAGCCCACATACCCTCCTCTATCTCCTCCCCTAATTCTTCTTCCCACTTTCCTTTTAGTTCGCCCACCGACTCCTCCCCCTCTTCCCTCATCTCTCGATAAATCTCTGACACCTTGCCCTCTCCGACCCACACCCCTGAAAGCACCCTGTCCTGTATCCCCTGTGTCGGGAGCAACGGAAATTCCCTCACCTGTTGTCTAGTAAACGCCCTCACCTGCATATATCTCAAGAAATTTCCCCGGGGCAACTTATACTTTTCCTCCAATGCTCCCAAGCTCGCAAAAGTCCCATCTATAAATAAATCTCCCACCCTCCTAATTCCCAACTGGTACCAGCTCTGAAATCCTCCATCCATTCTTCCTGGGGCGAACCTATGGTTGTTCCTGATAGGGGACCCCACCAGGGCTCCCCGCACCCCTCTCTGTCGCCTCCACTGTCCCCAGATATTCAGTGTTGCCGCCACCACCGGGTTCGTGGTAAACCTTTTAGGTGAGAACGGTAGTGGCGCCGTTACCAGCGCCTCTAAACTCGTCCCTATACAGGACTTTCTCTCCAGTCTTTTCCACGCCGCTCCCTCACCCTCCATCATCCATCTACGTATCATTGCCACATTGGCGGCCCAATAGTAATCGCCCAAGTTCGGTAGTGCCAATCCTCCTCTGTCCCTACTACGCTGAAGGAACCCCCTCCTTACTCTCGGGACTTTCCCTGCCCACACGAAGCTCGTGATGCTCCTGTCTATTTTATTAAAAAAGGTCTTGGTGATTAATATAGGGAGACATTGAAATACAAATAAGAAGCTCGGGAGGACCATCATCTTAATTGCTTGCACCCTGCCCGCCAGCGATAGAGGCTGCATGTCCCACCTCTTGAAGTCCTCCTCCATTTGTTCTACCAGCCGTGTCAGATTAAGTCTGTGCAAGGTTCCCCAGCTCCTAGCGATCTGAATCCCCAGGTATCGGAAGTTTCTTTCCACTTTCCTTAGCGGCAAGCCTTCTATCTCTCTACTCTGGTCCCCTGGATGTATCACAAATAATTCACTCTTCCCCATGTTTAGCCTATACCCCGAGAATTCCCCGAACCCCCTCAAAATTCGCATAACCTCTATCATCCCCCCCGCTGGGTCCGACACGTATAACAATAGGTCATCCGCGTATAACGAGACTCGGTGTTCTTCTCCCCCTCTAATCACCCCTCTCCATTTCCTGGAGTCTCGCAACGCCATGGCCAGAGGTTCAATTGCCAACGCGAACAACAATGGAGACAGCGGGCATCCCTGTCTTGTTCCCCTATATAGTCGGAAATACTCCGATCTATGTCGACCTGTAACTACGCTTGCCGTTGGAGCCCCATAAAGAAGTCTAACCCAGCTAATAAACCCGTTCCCAAACCCAAACCTCCTTAACACTTCCCATAAATACTCCCACTCCACCCTATCAAATGCCTTCTCTGCGTCCATTGCCGCCACTATCTCTGCCTCCCCCTCCACTGGGGGCATCATTATCACCCCTAATAGTCGTCGCACGTTAACATTCAGTTGTCTCCCTTTTACGAACCCTGTCTGGTCTTCGTGCACCACCCCCGGGACACAGTCCTCTATCCTCGATGCCAGTACCTTTGCCAGCAATTTGGCATCCACGTTCAATAGTGAAATAGGTCTATAGGACCCGCACTGCAACGGATCTTTGTCCCTCTTCAAAATTAGCGAAATCGTCGCCTCCGACATCGTCGGGGGTAGAGTCCCCCCTTCCCTGGCCTCATTGAACGTCCTCGCCATCAACGGGGCCAACAAGTCCACATATTTTCTGTAATATTCCACCGGGAACCCGTCTGGCCCCAGGGCCTTCCCTGCTTGCATGCTTCCCAGTCCCTTAATGACCTCGTCCACCTCAATCGGTGCCCCCAGGCCTACCACCTCCTGCTCCTCCACTTTCGGGAACCTCAATTGGTCCAGGAACTGCCGCATCCCCTCCTCGCCCTCTGGGGGTTGAGACCTATACAGTTCCTCATAAAAGGTCTTGAACACCTCATTTATCTTTCCTGCCCTTCGCACCATGTCTCCCCTTTCGTCTCTAATTCCTCCTATCTCCCTCGCTGCTGCCCTCTTTCGCAATTGATGAGCCAACAGGCGACTAGCCTTTTCCCCATATTCATACCTCCTCCCCTGTGCCTTCCTCCACAGTACCTCCGCCTTTCTGGTGGTCAGAAGGTCAAACTCCGTCTGGAGTCGTCGCCTCTCCCTGTACAATTCCTCCTCCGGGGTCTCTGCAAATTCCCTGTCCACTCTTAAAATCTCCCCCAGTAATCTTTCCCTTTCCTTGGCCTCTGTTTTCATTTTGTGGGCCCCAATAGAGATCAGCTCTCCTCTGACCACCGCTTTTAGTGCTTCCCAAACCACTCCCACAGGGACCTCGCCGTCGTCATTGACCTCCAGGTATCTCTCAATACACCCCCGCACTCTTGCACACACTCCCTCATCCGCCATCAGTCCCACATCTAATCGCCAGAGTGTTCTCTGCTCCCTTTCCTCTCCTAATTCCAGGTCCACCCAATGTGGGGCATGATCCGAAACCGCTATGGCTGAGTACTCAGCTTCTTCCACCCTAGAGATCAACGACCTTCCCAAAACAAAAAAATCTATCCGGGAGTACACTTTATGGACATGGGAGAAGAAGGAAAACTCCCTAGCCCTAGGTCTAAGAAATCGCCATGGATCCACTCCCCCCATTTGGTCCATAAACCCCTTAAGTACCTTGGCCGCTGCCGGCCTTCTTCCGGTCCTTGAGCTGGATCTATCTAGCCCCGGGTCCAGCACCGTATTAAAGTCCCCTCCTAAAATCAAGTTTCCTACCTCCAGGTCCGGTATACGCCCCAGCATCCGTCTCATAAATCCCGCATCGTCCCAGTTTGGGGCATACACATTAACCAACACGACCTCCATTCCCTCCAGCCTGCCACTCACCATTACATATCTACCTCCGCTATCTGCTACGATGTTCTTTGCTTCAAATGCTACCCGTTTCCCCACCAAAATGGCCACCCCTCTATTCTTTGCGTCCAGTCCTGAGTGGAGCACCTGTCCCACCCATCCTTTCCTTAACCTAACTTGGTCCGCCACCTTTAGGTGCGTCTCTTGGAGCATAACCACGTCTGCCCTTAGTCCTTTCAAATGCGCGAGCACTCGGGCCCTTTTTATCGGTCCGTTCAGGCCTCTCACGTTCCACGTGATCAGCTTCACTAGGGGGCTACCTGCCCCCCTCCCGTGTCGACTAGCCATTACCTTCTCTAGGCCAGTCCCATATCCCGCCTCCGCGCTCCCGCTCGCTCCCCCAGCGTCGCACACCATCCCCGCCCACCCACTCTTTAGCCATTTCCTTTTGGATTTCCGCAGCAGCAACCCAGTTGTCCCCCCCCCCCCCCCCCCCCCGCTAGATCTCTTTCTAGCATGATTGCTCCCCCCATATTACTTCCGTACGTCAGCTGACTTCAACTGACCCCGGCTACTCCTGCTCACTCCTCGACCCCCCCCCGTGTGGGGAACTCCCATCCGCCTTGCGCCTGTCTTCCCGCCTTATTCTTTCTGGCGCGGGAACATCCCTTTACCTGACCCACCTCTTATGGCGCAGCTCCCTTTCCCCTCCCCCTCCCCTTCCCCATTCTCCAACTATGTCCCGTCTTTCCCCCCTCACCGGCACCCACATTTCCCCAATGTCTCCCCCCCTTCCCAATTTACTTCTCAATTAACTTCAACCATAACATTAACAATAACATTTCCTGCAGCATCAGTCCCTCAGTTCCGATCCAATTTCTCTTCTTTGATGAAGGTCCATGCTTCCTCCGCCGTCTCGAAATAATGGTGTCTCTCCTGATACGTGACCCATAGTCTTGCCGGCTGCAGCATCCCGAACTTCACCTTCCTTTTCTGCAACACCTCTTTGGCTCGGTTGAAGCTCGCCCTCCTTCTCGCCACCTCCGCACTCCAATCCTGGTATACCCGTACCACTGCATTCTCCCATCTGCTACTCCGCACCTTTTTAGCCCATCTCAGGACCTCTTCTCTATCCTTAAGGCGGTAAAATCGCACGATTATCGCCCTGGGTGGTTCTCCCGCTTTTGGTCTTCTCGCCGGAATCCGATTTGCCCACTCCACCTCCAAGGGGCCCATAGGGGCCTCAGCACCCATCAGTGAGCTCAGCATCGTACTTGCGTATGCTCCACAGACCACTCCTTCCACACCCTCAGGGAGACCCAGTATCCGAAGGTTCTTCCTTCGCGCTCCATTTTCTCGGGCTTCGATCCTTTCAGTACACTTTTTATGAAGTGCCTCGTGCGTCTGTGTCTTAACCGCCAGGCCCAGGATCTCGTCCTCAATATCTGTCACCTTCTGCTCCACCACGCGGAGCTCTGTCTCCTGGGTCTTTAATGTCTCCTTGAGCCCCTCAATTGCCTGTAGCAACGGGGTCAGCACCTCCCTCTTCAGCAGCTCCACGCACTGTCTCACAATTTCATCCTGCTCAGGCCCCCATGTCGCCTGCGCTTTCTCCGCTGCCATCTTGTACTTCTCTCTTTCTGACCCTTTGGTCGACGATTCCTCGCGCTGCAGCCGCCGCCGCCGGTTTTTTCCCTCCTTCGTTTGGGGGGGACTCCCTTCTCACACACCCCACACCGGGTTGCGTCGTCGAAAAATTCCCTGTTGGGGCTCTTAAAAGAGCCCGAAGGTCCGTCGGAGCTGGAGCCGCCGAAGCGTGCGGCTAGCTAGGCATCACCGCAACTGGAAGTCCCTTCAGTGGCCTTGATGAGATCTTTTCACAGTTGTTCCCTCTGCTGCTAGAATTCACCTTTGATACAGGCCCTCAGGTCAGCTTGCAGCTTTAAGCTTGCCCTTCCCCCGCCTGCATGCTGGAAGAGGCCCTGTTTATCCTGCAGTTGCAGCCAAATCTTTTACTGTTTCTGACGTGTCTGGCAACCCAGAGACATACCCTTCCTGGGGGACACTGTCGGGGGAATATTGCAGCCTTCTTCCCACACCGGGAAATGTCAAACAAATGCCGTGGGGGCCCTGTAAAAGAGCCCAAAAGTCCGTTCCAAGCAGGAGCTGCCGAATATGCGACCTAGCTCTGCATAGCCGCACCCGGAAGTCGTCAAATGCTGCCTTGATGTCAAGGGCAGTCACTCTCATTTCACCTCTGGCATTCAGCTCTTTTGTCCATGTTTGAACCAAGGCTGTAATGAGGTCAGGAGCTGAGTGACCCTGGCTGAACTCAAACTGAGCGTCAGTGAGCAGGTTGTTGCTGAGTAAGTGCTGCTTGGTAATACTTGTTGATGACTCCTTCCATCACTTTGCTGATGATGGAAAGTAGACTGATAGCGCGGTAATTGGCTAGGTTGGATTTGTCCCGTTTCTTGTGTACAGGGCACACCTCAGTAATTTTTCACATTGCCGGGTAGATGCCAGTGTTGTAGCTGTAATGGAACAGCTTGGCTAGGGGTGCAGCCAATTCAGGAGCACAAGTCTTCAGTACTATTGCCAGGATATTGTCAAGGCCCATAGACTTTGCAGTATCCACTTGGCACTTGATAATTCATTGAATTTACAGTGCAGAAGGAGGCCATTCAGCCCATTGAGTCTACACCGGCCCTTGGAAAGAGTACTTTACTTAAGCTCAAGCCTCCACCCTATCCCCGTAACCCCACCTAAACATTTTGGACACTAAGGGCAATTTAGAATGGCCAATCCACCTAACCTGCACATCTTTGGAGTGTGGGAGGAAACCGGAGCACCCAGAGGAAACCCACGTGGGCAGAGAGAGAATGTGAACACTCCGCATAGACAGTAACCCAAGCTGGGAATCGAACCTGGAACCCTGGCGCTGTGAAGCAACAGTGCTAACCACTGTGCTACTGTGCCGCTGGCTGAAGATTGTTGCGAATGCCTCAGTCTTGTCTTTTACATTTATGTGCTGGGCTCCTCCATCATTGGGGATGGGATATTTGTGGAGCCGCCTCCTCCAGTGAGTTGTTTAATTGTCCACCACCATTCACGGCTGGATGTGGCAGGATTGCAGAGCTTAGATCTTATGCGTTAGTTGTGTAATCACTTAGCTGTCTATTTCTTGCTACTTATGCGATTTGGCACATAGGTAGTCCTGTGTTGTAGCTTTACCAGGTTGACACCTCGTCAGTGTTCCTGATGTTGCTCCTGGCATGCTCTCCTGCACTCTTCATTGAACCAGGGTTGATCCCCTGGCTTGGTGGTAATGGTAGAGTGGGGGATAAGCCAGGCCATGAGGTTGCAGATTGTAGTTGAATACAATTCTGCTGCTGATGGCCCACAGCGCCTCATGGATGCCCAGTCTTGAGTTGCTAGATCTGTTAAGTCTATCCCATTTAGCACAGTGATGGTGCCACAACACGTTGGAGAGTATCCTCAATGTGGAGATGGGACTTTGTCTCCACAAGGACTGTGCGGTGGTCACTTCTATCGATACTATCATGGACAGATGCATCTGCAGCAGGCAGATTGATGAGGATGAGGTGAAGTTTGTTTTTTCCTCTTGATGGTTCTCTCACCATCTGCTTCAGTTCCAGTCTTGAAGGTATGTCCTTTAGGACCCGACCAGCTCGGTCTGTGGGTACTGCCGAGCCACTCTTGGTGATAGACATTGAAGTGTCCCACCCAGAGCATATTCTGCACCCTTGCACCCTCAGTGCTTCCTTCAAGTGATGTTCAACATGGAGGAGTACATGGTAATCAGCAGGAGGTTTCCTTGCCCATGTTTAACCTGAAGCCATGAGACTTCTTCATGTGGTCCAGAGTCGATGTTGAGGACTCCCAGGGCAACTCCCTCCCGACTGTGTACCACTGTACCACCATCTCTGCTGGGTGTGTCCTGCCGGGAAGCAGCTGAAGATGGTCGGGCCTCGGACACTACCCTGGAATGATGATAGTGGCAGGACATACCCAGGAATGATGATAGTGGTGTCAGGGACATTGTCTGTAAGGTATGATTCTGTGAGTATGACTACGTCCTGCTGTTGCTTAACTAGTCTGTGAGACAACTCTCCCAACTTTGACACAAGCCCCCGGATGTTAGTAAGGAGGACCTTGTGCAGGATTGGCAGGGCTGGGTTTGCCGTTGTTGTTTTTGGTGCCCGTTTTGATGCCGGGTGGTCCGTACGGTTTCATTCCTTTTTTGTGTTTTCGTAGCGGTTGAATACAATTGAGAGGCTTACTAGACCATTGCAGAGGGCATTTAAGAGTCAACCATATTGCTGTGGGTCTGGAGTCACATGTAGGCCAGACCAGGTAAGGACAGCAGATTTCCTTCCCTAAAGGACATTAGTGAACCAGATGGGTTTTTACAACTATCGACAATGGTTTCATGGTCATCATTAGACTTTTAATTCCAGATATTTTTTATTGAGTTTAAACTCCATCACCTGCAGTGGTGGGATTCGAACCAGAGTCTCCAGCTCATTATCCTGAGTCTCTGGAATACTAGTCCAGCGACAATACCACAATGCCACCACCATAGCGGGTCCTCCCATCACTACCTAGGCATTCCACTCCTCAGGGTCCCCCTCTTCTGAGGTCAGACACATTTGCGGAATGCATCCCTCCCCTATCCCCACTCCTCTGGATCCTCCTGCAGCTCCTCCATCGCCCTGGTAACCCTTCCACTTGGCCCTCCTGTCCTCTGAGACCCCATGTAGTTGCCACCCCACCCCTAGATCCTCCCTTGACTTCTAATCCCACCTTCCCCTGTTCTCACTTCCTTTGGATCACCCCCCCTCGCCTGGTATCTTCCTCAAGGTACTCTCCCGCTCCTTCCTAAGTCCCGCTCTCAGATTCCCTCCCTTCTCCTGGGGCCTCCATGCCTGCCTGGGACAAATATAAACTCTCATTATGTTGAGGTAAAGATGCAAGTTTGATTTATGGATTGCAAAGGGGGAACATTCAATTACATTATCCTTTGATATTCAATGGAATTATCATCGCTGAATCCACCACTATCAACATCCTGGGGGTTATCATTGACCAGAAACTGAATTGGACTAGCCATATAAATACTATGGTGATAAGAGCAGGTCAGAGGCTGAGAATCCTGCGACAAGTAACTCACTGTCTGACTCCCCAAAGCCTACCCACCATCAAAAGGCACAAGTCAGGAGTGCGATGGCATACTCTCCACTTGCCTGGATAAATGCAGCTCCAACAACACTCAAGAAGCTCAACACCATTGAGGACAAAGCAGCCCGCTTGATTGGCACCCTTCCACAAATATTCACTGCCTCCACCACTGATGAACTGTGGCATCCATGCGTACTATCTACAAGATGCACTGCAGGAACTCACCAAGACTCCAAACCTACAACTGCTACCATGTAGAAGGATAAGGGCAGAAGACACATGGAAACACCATCACCTGGAAGTTCCCCTCCAAGCCACTTGCCATCTGAATTGGAAAGATATCGCCATTCTTTTGCTGTCGTTGGGTGAAGATCCTGGAACTCCCTCCCTAACAGCACTATGGATGTATCTATACTACATGGACTGCAACAGTTCAGGAAAGTAGCTCATCATCACTTTCTAAAGCGCAATTAGGGATCGGCGATAATTGCTAGCCTACCCAGTGACCCTCACATCTCATGAATGAATTTTAAAAATTGATAGTCCTGGACGAAATTGGAAAATGTAACTGAGATAATCCATTCCATTTGCTCCAACCTATTCACTCAATGCCTGGAGTGAGGCGACTCTGTGCTCTGGAGATTCTCAAAGCTCCCTGTTATTCTATATAGAAACCTCCCACACCCCTCAATAGCTCACTCCCGGGTATCTGTATTCCATATATATATATGTATATAAAAAAACACCAGCTCTGAACTCAATTAGATCCCAGCCTGTAACTCACTCCCAGGTATCTGTTATTTATAGAAATTCCTTAAACCTCTCGAGTAGATACTGACTTGTATGTCACTACTGGGTATCTATTATTGTATAACTAAACCATCCCAAAACCCTCCATTAGGTTTCAGCCTGTAACTCATTCCTGGGTATCTGTTATTTTATATATAGCCACCACCCCACCAAACCCCTTGATTAGATTACAGCCCGTAACTCATTTGTCTATTTGTTCTTGCAATGATACTCTGATTAACTTCAAACCTGCAGTCCAGTAATAGAGAAAGCTGGCAGCAAGTGGCCTGATAACGTTCGCTGAGAATAAGTTTTCTCATCTTCACTTGACAACAATGTCAATAATCGGAATCGCTTTGTGCAATATCAAAGACATTTCTTTTCAGCCTCATTTGTCTAATTAACTAACTATTCTATCTCTTTGAACTCACCGTTTTCTTTCTCCAGATGATATAATGGAAAAAATTGGATAACATTTTGAAGATACTGAACTCAATAAGGAAGAGAAGAGTCAGGAATACCAAGCCCTGGACTGCCAGGGCAACAATGAAACGGCCAACTCCAGGAGATTCCCAGGAAAAGTAATTAGTCTGGTAGGTGATGTCTGCAAATGATCAATGATGTACAAGGCATTATTTACAATATTGTGAGAAGAGCTTCATTAGAGAATTAATCAAATTTTAACATTTTAAAAAATCTCCTATTTTTTTCCAATTTCCTGTCTCCAGGCCACACTGGCCACCCAATAACAATAGTCGGTAACAGGTAATCTCCAAACTCCTGGGGAATGCAGTAGGCAGATTCCGGACTATCTCCCATTCCGCTGTCAAAAGAAGCAACACAAGGAAAAAGGCCTCATGTAATGAGTGGTTAGGATCTGGAATGCAGTGCTTGAGAGTGTGGTGGAGGCAGATTCAATCATGGCTTCAAAATAAACTTGGGATCATTATCTGAAAATGAAAATATTGCAGGCTAAGGGGAAAAGGTAGGGAAGTGGACTGGATGCATTGCTCTTACAGACAGCCTGTACAGACATCATGAGCCAAATGGCCTCTTTCTGGGCTGCAACAATTCTATGATTCTATTAGGAATGATGGACAGGGCCATGCAATAAGTTGCACATATATCCTATTTCCTTCAAACCTTTAATATGATAAATCACTATAGAATTACAAATTTATTTTTGAAAACAATAATCAAATCCCAGGCCTCTCCCACCTTTGTTGGTGGTTAGTCTTTCACTACATTTGGGTTTCATGTAATACTTTGTATTTATCTACAGTGAAACCTGTCATTGCTGTCCAATACAAATTATCAAGTGGCTACACATTGCTAAGGTGCTATTGATTTGGTGAAACACCTTCCTCCATTATGGTAAATGTACTTCATACTTGGATATTTACAACAGCATTTATTTCCTACCTTATTGAAATGGTGGCAAAATACTCAATGATCAATTTTATCAACGAACGCACAGAAAGGTTAAAGTTCCTATGCAGACGCTATGTGGATATGAATACTGTAATCACTGATTAATGGCAGAGTCCAATATTCATTGCTTATTTACTGATCAATCAGCTTACATTTGACTGGGGAGCTATTATATTGGACAACACTGGATTAGCATTAGTGGGAAACAGACCCACTTCTCTTTGCTGTTTTTGCCCCATTATTCACGTTATCTGACTACATGGTGTATCGTCAAAAGCAGGATATCATCCCTCCTCCTGCCAGCTCCTTCTTGGTTCATACATGATGTGTGTAGAAATGGTTTGAGACTGTGGGACATACTCACTGAATGCCTCACACAGATATTCGGCAAGGGGGCTGGTGGTGCACACTGCAATCAATTGGTAGTTCTGGTAAAAGTCATTCAGGGCTTGTCCCAGGCAGTAATTGGGTAAGATGAGAAACACTCCATCCAGAATATTTGCTAGATCCCTCAGACCAAGCTCTGTGGGGAGAAACCATTAAACATAATGAAACTGAACTCAGTACATTTATCAACTTCAGTCCCCCATTCCCACTCTTCCAAAAACAGGATTGGCAAGGTAGTCTCAAAAACTGGTGGCCACCACTGGGTGAACAAAGAACAAAGAAAATTACAGTAAGAAGTCTTACAACACCAGGTTAAAGTCCAACAGGTTTGTTTCGATGTCACTAGCTTTCGGAGCGCTGCTCCTTCCTCAGGTGAATGAAGAGGTATGTTCCAGAAACACATATATAGACAAATTCAGAGATGCCAAACAATGCTTGGAATGCCACCATTAGCAGGTGATTAAATCTTTACAGATCCAGAGATGGGGCGACCCCAGGTTAAAGAGGTGTGAATTGCAGCAAGTCAGGACAGTTGGTAGGATTTCGCAGGCCAGATGGTGGGGGATGAATGTAATGCAACATGAATCCCAGGTCCCGGTTGAGGCCGCACTCATGTGTGCGGAACTTGGCTATGAGTTTCTGCTCGGCGATTCTGCGTTGTTGCGCGTCCTGAAGGCCGCCTTGGAGAACGCTTACCCGGAGATCAGAGGCTGAATGCCCTTGACTGCTGAAGTGTTCCCCGACTGGAGCAGTCAAGGGCATTCAGCCTCTGATCTCCGGGTAAGCGTTCTCCAAGGCGGCCTTCAGGACGCGCGACAACGCAGAATCGCCGAGCAGAAACTTATAGCCAAGTTCCGCACACATGAGTGCGGCCTCAACCGGGACCTGGGATTCATGTCGCATTACATTCATCCCCCACCATCTGGCCTGCGAAATCCTACCAACTGTCCTGGCTTGATGCAATTCACACCTCTTTAACCTGGGGTCGCCCCATCTCTGGATCTGTAAAGATTTAATCACCTGCTAATGGTCGCATTCCTAGCATTGTTTGGCATCTTTGAATTTGTCTATATATGTGTTTCTGGAACATACCTCTTCATTCACCTGAGGAAGGAGCAGCGCTCCGAAAGCTAGTGACATCGAAACAAACCTGTTGGACTTTAACCTGGTGTTGTAAGACTTCTTACTGTGCTCACCCCAGTCCAACGCCAGCATCTCCACATCAAAGAAAATTACAGCACAGGAACAGGCCCTTCGACCCTCCAAGCCTGCACCAACCATGCTGCCAGTCTGAATTAAAACCTCTTACCCTTCCGGGGACCAAATCCCTCTATTCCCATCTTATTCATGTATTTGTCAAGACGCCCCTTAAAAGTCACTATCGTATCATAGAACATAGAACAATACAGCGCAGTACAGGCCCTTCGGCCCACGATGTTGCACCGAAACAAAAGCCATCTAACCTACACTATGCCATTATCATCCAGATGCTTATCCAATAAACTTTTAAATGCCCTCAATGTTGGCGAGTTCACTACTGTAGCAGGTAGGGCATTCCACGGCCTCACTACTCTTTGCGTAAAGAACCTACCTCTGACCTCTGTCCTATATCTATTACCCCTCAGTTTAAAGTTATGTCCCCTCGTGCCAGCCATATCCATCCGCGGGAAAAGGCTCTCACTGTCCACCCTATCCAACCCCCTGATCATTTTGTATGCCTCTATTAAGTCTCCTCTTAACCTTCTTCTCTCCAACGAAAACAACCTCAAGTCCATCAGCCTTTCCTCATAAGATTTTCCCTCCATACCAGGCAACATCCTGGTAAATCTCCTCTGCACCCGCTCCAAAGCCTCCACGTCCTTCCTATAATGCGGTGACCAGAACTGTACGCAATACTCCAAATGCGGCCGTACCAGAGTTCTGTACAGCTGCAACATGACCTCCCGACTCCGGAACTCAATCCCTCTACCAATAAAGGCCAACACTCCATTGGCCTTCTTCACAACCCTATCAACCTGGGTGGCAACTTTCAGGGATCTATGTACATGGACACCTAGATCCCTCTGCTCATCCACACTTTCAAGAACTTTACCATTAGCCAAATATTCCGCATTCCTGTTATTCCTTCCAAAGTGAATCACCTCACACTTCTCTACATTAAACTCCATTTGCCACCTCTCAGCCCAGCTCTGCAGCTTATCTATATCCCTCTGTAACCTGCTACATCCTTCCACACTATCGACAACACCACCGACTTTAGTATCGTCTGCAAATTTACTCACCCACCCTTCTGCGCCTTCCTCTAGGTCATTGATAAAAATGACAAACAGCAACGGCCCCAGAACAGATCCTTGTGGTACTCCACTTGTGACTGTACTCCATTCTGAACATTTCCCATCAACCACCACCCTCTGTCTTCTTTCAGCTAGCCAATTTCTGATCCACATCTCTAAATCACCCTCAATCCCCAGCCTCCGTATTTTTTGCAATAGCCTACCGTGGGGAACCTTATCAAACGCTTTGCTGAAATCCATATACACCACATCAACTGCTCTACCCTCGTCTACCTGTTCAGTCACCTTCTCAAAGAACTCAATAAGGTTTGTGAGGCATGACCTACCCTTCACAAAGCCATGCTGACTATCCCTAATCATATTATTCCTGCTTCCACTACCTCCCCCGGCAGCGTGTTCCAGGCTCCCACCACCCTATGTGTAAAAAAACTTGCCTCGTACATCTCCTTTAAACCATGCCCCTTGCACCTTAAACCTATGCCCCCTAGTAATTGACTCTTCCACCCTGGGGAAAAGCTTCTGACTATCCACTCTGTCCTTGCCCCTCATAATCTTGTAGATTTCTATCAGGTCGCCCTCAACCTCTGTTGTTTCAGTGAGAACAAACAAAGTTTCTCATCCTTTCCTCATAGCTAATGCTCTCCCTACCAAGCAACATCCTGGTATATCTTTTCTGTATCCTTCTGGTAGTGTGGCGACAAGAATTGAACACTATGTTCCAAGTGCGGCCTAACTCAGGTTCTATAAATTTGCAACATGACTTGCCAATTTTTAAACTCAATGCCCCGGCTGATGAAGGCAATATGTCGTATGCCTTCTTTAAAAAATATATAAATTTAGAGTACCCAATTCATTTTTTCCAATTAAGGAGCAATTTAGCATGTTCAATCCACCTACCTTGCACATCTTTGGGTTGTGCGGGTGAAACCCACACAAACACGGGGAGAATGTGCAAACTCCACACGGACAGTGACCCAGAGCCGGGATCGAACCTGGGACCTCGGCGCCGTGAGACTGCAGTGCCACCACTGCACCACCGTGCTGCCCTTGCCTTCTTGACTACCTTCTCCATCTGCGTTCCCACTTTCAGTGACATGTGCACCTGTACCCCTGTACACCCAGATCCCTCTGCCTATCAATACTTTTAAGCGTTCTGCCATTTACTGTATATTTCCCATCTGTATTAGACCGTCCAAAATGCGTTACCTCACATTTGTCTGGATTAAACTCCATCTGCCACCTCTCCGCCCAAGTCTCCAAGCGAACTATATCCTGCTATATCCTCTGATGGTCCTCATCGCTATCCACAATTCCACCAACCTTTGTGTCAAATGCAAACTTACTCATTAAACCAGTTACATTTTCCTCCAAATCATTTATATATATTACAAACAGCACAGGTCCCAGCGCTGATCCCTGAGGAAATCCTCCATTCAGAAACACACCCTTCCACTGCTATCCTCTGTCTTCTCTGACCGAGACAGTTCTGTAACCTTCTCTGATCCCGTGCGACTTCACCTTCTGTACCAGTCTGCCATGAGGGACCTTGTCAAAGGCCTTACCATGTGGACAACATCTACTGCCCTACCCTCATTAATCATCCTCATCATTTCCTTGAAAAACTCGATCAAATTAGTGAGACACGACCTCCCCTTCACAAAACCATGGTGCCTTTCGCTAATATGTCCACTCGTTTCCAAGTGGGAGTAAATCCTGTCTCGAAGACTCCTCTCCAATAATTTCCCTACCACTGATGTAAAGGCTCACCAGCCTGTAATTATCTGAATTATCCTTGCTACCCTCCAGTGACAGCCATGATGCAGAGCTTGGCAACAGCAATGCAACACAACATTAATGCAGTACATTGTGGAAAATCTCTCCCTGTTGAATTGCAAATTCAGGCAACAAGATTCTATGATGTCTTGAAGCAGTAGAATGGAATTTTCTGCCCCTAAACTCCTGTTTCTGAGACTCTTACTTATGAATACCTGGAATGTTCATGATGGTGACGGCCAAGAAGGTGGCAGTGCCAGTCAGGATGTTGATTATGGTGCTCCTGGTGTAAGCTGTGGCAATCATAGAAAATAAGTAGTGGAAGAGGTACATGACGGGGATAATAGACCAGCCATAAAGGAGCAGAAGAATTAACACATCTCCAAGGTGTTGCTGCACAGTGAAAGGTTGCAGCTCAAAGATCTGGAATATCAGCTGCAAACAAATCACAAAGAGGTTATTTGTTTCTTATCTCCTCATATTATTTTTAGACATCTATGCAGCTGGGGTCAGGTCGTGTTTTTTTACTTCAAGCTCTAGTTTCACAGTGACAGTCAGATGTACCCAAACAGACCAGACAATAAAGCTCTACAGTGTCAGAACCACAAGTTCTGCAGTGGATTTGGGCCACATCAGGATTGGTTACAACTGCTGGGCAAAGGCAGAATATGCTTCAACAAAATAATTATAGGCTCTGAACACACTCACAATGATGTGCAGTTGTACAGGACTTCACTGTACAGAAACATTCCCAGAGATGCAAAGACAATGGAATCTGAGCCAAAGTAGGTATATCATTAAAGTGAACAAACACTAGCATTTCAAGAAGCTATTATTATAAATTCTGTCCCCGTATCTACTCCATGGGGTTGTCTCTGAATTCAAATCGGCAGAAGATCGGCTTAGTTAGGACCTTGTGCAGAGAGTTCCCATTTGAAAGCACTGGAGGAGTGGGGCAGAGAAACGACAAGAACTGGACTGTTACTGGACCCCCAAGCTTCAGAAACAACTCTATCAGGACATAACACGAGTACTCAGGATGCGTTTATAATAAACTCCCCCATCCACTTCCTCCACAACCGCCCTCCGCACAATTATCCAGAGACAGACGCTGTCTGAAAAGGTGTCCAGTAATCACACTCGATACAGGATATGTCCACTAACTGTGATCAGTTTGAAAGATGGTGAGATTCCTGTTCTATTCCTCACAAGGAATGCGGCAGCTCAGGAACTGGTTTCTTACCAGGATTGCAACACATGGGACAAAGTAGTTAATCAGATCCCAGAGGAGAGCAGACATCCAGAAGTTGATGATATGAAGGCCACTGATGAGCTGAATGTGCTTGGATTTTATGGTTCTCTCAGACACCAACAACAGGGTGAAGGTGCTGGCCAGAAATGCCATGCCGTACATCAAATTGAAGGCCAAAGCAAACCCTGTCCGATTTCTGTAAGCCATTAAAAAGAAATCAGTCAACTGGTGCACAAACAAGTATCTACCTATCATCCTAACTCCACCATGATCAGCATGTCACCATGTTTACTAGCTCCAGCATCTCCTAATTAACTTGAATTTTGAAAGAAGTGGTATTCTCAGCTCCATTAAACACAGCGAGTTGAGTGATCACCAGGCATTCTCACTCGGGAACAACCTTCAGTTTTGGTAGAGTGCACAGGAACACCATTAAATATCCAATATGGTTGATTAGGATGAGCTAGGCCTAATTGCATATTATGAATGGGACTAGTGTTCTTCCTTTAAAGGAAGGGGTTTCACCATCAGAAATGAAGCCAAATCTCTCATCCTGATTCTTCCCTGAATAGCTTCTAGTTTCATTCTTGAAGGGCTGTATGGTCTCCTCCTGCTCCTATTTTCTATTCCCAACCAAGGAAGATGGCAACATATTAACAGCCTGTAGGGAATGGAGCATCAGCTCCAACTTACCACAGACACAGTGCTAAACTGTAGGTGCCTTGGCATAGTGCTAGAATGGTCAGTGCCCAGTATGTATACATTCACAGCAGCCAACCCACCACAATGTTCTTATGTCCTGACTATCAGTTACAGTGCAACTTACAGGTTGTTTTCATGTTCTTATCTAAAGTCCAAGTAAATAACTGGTGCTACACATCAGGGAACCTGCCCACACAAGAGAAATGAGCATGCGAACCCAGGTATACAATTGCAGAAACTTCAGTTGCCTGTTCTGTGGGGCAGGGATGGATGGAGTGTTAGCCATGAAGCACAAGGCATTGATTTAAGGCCCACTGACTGAGGGACTGCCTCCATCCTCACCTAGCCTGCTGCTGCTCGTTAACTGACTGCATGATATTTCCTAATATAAAGCAGCAGAGTGAAGCGGGTGAAAGGTGACATGGGATCAGCAATATATTCTCAGAGCAAGACTTGATAAAACTAACATACATACATGACAGGTTAAGTGAGGGGAAGTGTGAGGTTATTGACTTTGGTAGGAAGAATAGAAACAAAATCTCTTTAATGCTGATGTTCAGTGTTGGTGTTCAGTGTAATGTGGATTAATAAATCAGAACAAGTTAGCATACAGGTACAGTGAGTAACTAGGAAAGCAAAGTCTGTTGGCCTTTATTGCAAGAGGATTGGAAAACCGAAAGAGGAGCTCTCGTTAAAGGGTGTAGGTTGATCTTGGATTAGGATAAGTGGTTGGCACAACATTGTGGGCTGAAGGGCCTGCACTACTGTACTGTTCTATGTTACAATTCGACAGGACTTTGGTGAGACCATGTCATGTTACAGGTTTGGTCTCTGTACTCAGAGGTTTGCAACCAAGGTTCACTAGACTGATTTGTGAGATGAGGAGAGATTATGTAGATTGGGCCTATATTCTCGGGGGTTTGGGTGAATGAGAAGTGATCTCACTGAAATGCAAGAGGTTTTGAGAGGCTGGTTCCCCTGACAGAAGAGCACAGAATATTCTCAAGATGAGGGGACAGCCAAACAGGGTCCCAGGTTCGATGCCGGCTTGGGTCACTGTCTGTGCGGAGTCTGCACGTTCTCCCTGTGTCTGCGTGGGTTTCCTCCAGGTGCTCCGGTTTCATCCCACAAGGCCTGAATGACGTGCTTGTTAGGTGAATTGGACATTCTGAATTGTCTCTCAGTGTATCCGAACAGGTGCCGGAGTGTGGCAACTCGGGGATTTTCACAGTAACTTCATTGCAGTGTTAATGTAAGCCTACTTGTGACACTAATAAAAATGATTAATATTACCATAAATGGACTGGGATGAGGACTTTTTTCATTCATAGAGTTATGAATCTTTGGAGTGGTGAATGTTCAGGTGCATAATGGTGGAAGCTGTGCCTCAATGAGAATCAGTCAGACACTGGAACAACACAATATTCATTGATTGGCTGATTACTCCTTTTCTGGGCCAGGGCACCTCTGGCTGACTCAGCATAGATCAGGGGCTCAAATCCGGAATATGGCTGGCCAGATTGGTTGAGTACGTCACCACATGAATAGTGTACCTCACTCCCAATTATCAGGTGAACTAGTTCTAGCGGAAGGTTTCTTTTTTTTAACGCATTTTATTCAAGCTTGTATCAAAGTAGGTTACAGCAAATAAACACCCCGGGAAACATTCTTCCCAACAATCAACTATACAGTTTGTACAAATTTTTCTTTTTTCTCCTTTTTCAATCCCCCCCCAACCTCCCCATCACCCACCTCCACACCCCCCTGTGATGAACAGCTCCTCAAACACGGTCACAAACTTCCCCAAATTTTCTCAAACTCCCCTGCTGAGCCCCTTAACTCATACTTTATCTTCTCTAACCGCAGGAAGTCATACAGGTCACCCAACTATGCTGCTACCCCCGATGGCGATGCAGACCGCCACTCCAGCAAAATTCGGCGCCGTGCAATCAGAGAGGCGAAGGCCAAGACATCAGCCTTCCTCTTCTCCATGAGCTCCGGCTTCTCTGAAACCCCAAATATCGCAACCAAAGGGGCCAGGTCCGCTCCCTCCTCCACTATCCTGGCTAAGACCGCGAACACTCCCGCCCAGAATCTTCCCAATTTTTCACAACCCCGAAACATGTGCGCATGATTCGCTGGCCCCCGCCCACACTTCTCACACTCATCTGCTACCCCCTGAAAGAACCCACTCATTCTCGCCCGAGTTATATGCACCCTGTGCACCACCTTAAACTGTATCAGTCTCATCCTGGCACAAGAGGAGATCCCGTTTACCCTTCGCAGTGCCTCACTCCATACTCCTCAACTGATCTCCATTCCCAGCTCCGTTTCTCATTTCTCCTTGATCTTCACCACCTGCTCGCCTCCCTGCTCTCCCAGCCACTTATATATATCCCCAATTCTTCCCTCCCCTGCAGTAGCTGCTCCAGCAGGGTGTATCCCAGCAATCTAGGGAACCCTTTCCAGACCTTTAATGCAAAGTCCCTAACCTGTAGATACCTGAACTCACTACCCCTCGACAGCTCTACATTCTCCCTTAGCTCCTCCAGACTGGCGAACCCTTCCTCTAGCAGAAGGTTAATGCTAACTTACTCATGCAGTTGGTCTATTGCTTGCTCTGTAATGTTGCGCGGCTGTGGGTAGTTGGTGGTACTGATTGAAGCTGCTGGCCCCACCAGCATTTTGAATAAGGCATTGTTCACTAACATCAGAGAGGTAGCAGAAGTATGGTAGCCCAGGTTATTGAACAAAACCCGTATCCTGGTTCCAGATGTTAGTGAGCTATGGAAATCAGCAGCTATTACACATTGTTCATGAAAGGATGGTCCTTTCTTAACTGAAGAATTCAATAGATAATTAATAATATCATCTGGAGGAAAAAGGTAAAAAAAATCTGTCAGATATCTCACAATAAATGCAACTTAGCAAATCAACAGTGCCCCACACCGAGAGTGTGACCAACCGTAACTCGTGCACTGCAATCAAAGGCACAAGGGATATTAACGCAACTCATTGAAATTCATCCTTTTAATGCATTAACAACTTAATTTTTTTGGAGAAAAATTCCCCAAGTTGCCTCGAATGTTTGGGTTACACTTGGGCAGGAGAGAGGTTGTATTACAGACCTGCCTATTGGAGATCTTGTGCAAGATTGCCTATTGGAGAAGATCTTGTGCAAGAATGCCGATTGGAGAAGATCTTGTGCAGGAGGACTGCCTATGGATATTTTGTGCAAGAGGAATGCCTACTGAAAGAAATTTTGTGCAAAAGGATTGTTATTGAAGGAGATTTTGTTCAAGAAACCTGTCTATTGGAGGAGATTACGTGTGACTGCCATTCGATGAAGATCTTGTGTAAGAAGACTATCTACTGGAATTGTAGGTATTTAATTTCTCCCAACCCTGGCCAAATGTTCCCTCAGGATTTAGTCTCATCAACAGCCTCTTGCAAGCTACCAAGCATTAACAACTTGGGCAAAAACTCTGTCATAGCTTATGTAACATCACATCCCACTCATTCCACCTCTTCCTATATTTGTCCCGGAGAAGTGGTCAGGCATACCACTAGTCCCGCCTCTTCCGGTAATGTCTCTGGGAAAAGGAGCAGGCACAAGAATTATCTGCCCCACATCTCATAAAATTCTAAATAGGCTCAAAAATCAGGGTAGAAAGCAAACAGTGGATTGCACTCCAAATCGCATAGGCCAGAGATGTAGAGGAAAGGATTGCAAAGGTGATTCTGGATAGGAGCGAAAGCAACAGGGTAGTTGTTATGGGGGACTTTAACTTCCCAAATATTGACTGGAAACGCTATAGTTAGAGTACTTTAGATGGGTCCGTTTTTGTCCAATGTGTGCAGGAGGGTTTCCTGACACAGTATGTCAATAGGCCAACCAGAGGCGAGGCCATATTGGATTTGGTACTGGGTAATGAACCAGGACAGGTGTTAGATTTGGAGGTAGGTGAGCACTTTGGTGACAGTGACCACAATTCGATTATGTTTACTTTAGTGATGCAAAAGGATAGGTATATACCGCAGGGCAAGAGTTATAACTGGGGGAAAGGCAATTATGATGCGATGAGGCAAGACTTAGGATGCATTGGATGGAGAGGAAAACTGCAGGGGATGGGCACAATGGAAATGTGGCGCTTGTTCAAGGAACAGCTACTGCGTGTCCTTGATAAGTATGTACCTATCAGGCAGGGAGGAAGTGGTCGCGCAAGGGAACCGTGGTTTACTAAAGCAGTCGAAACACTTGTCAAGAGGAAGAAGGAGGCTTATGTAAAGATAAGACATGAAGGTTCAGTTAGGGCGCTCGAGAGTTACAAGTTAGCTAGGAAGGGCCTAAAGAGAGAGCTAAGAAGAGCCAGGAGGGGACATGAGAAGTCTTTGGCAGGTAGGATCAAGGATAACCCTAAAGCTTTCTATAGACATGTCAGGAATAAACAAATGACTAAGGTAAGAGTAGGGCCAGTCAAAGACAGTAGTGGGAAGTTGTACTTGGAGTCCGAGGAGATAGGAGAGGTGCTAAATGAATATTTTTCGTCAGTATTCACACAGGAAAAAGACAATGTTGTCGAGGAGAATACTGAGATTCAGGCTACTAGACTAGAAGGGCTTGAGGTTTATAAGGAGGAGGTGTTAGCAGTTCTGGAAAGTGTGAAAATAGATAAGTCCCCTGGGCCAGATGGGATTTATCCTGGGATTCTCTGGGAAGCTAGGGAGGAGATTGCTGAGCCTTTGGCTATGATTTTTAAGTCATCTTTGTCTACAGGAATAGTGCCAGAAGACTGGAGGATAGCAAATGTTGTCCCCTTGTTCAAGAAGGGGAGTAGAGACAACCCCGGTAGCTTGGCTAGCTGGAAGAAGACAAAGGATGGTAGTTGATGGGAAATGTTCAGACTGGAGTCCAGTTACTAGTGGTGTACCACAAGGATCTGTTTTGGGGCCACTGCTGTTTGTAATTTTTATAAACGATCTGGAGGAGGACGTAGAAGGATGGGTGAGTAAATTTGCAGATGACACTAAAGTTGGTGGAATTGTGGACAGTGCGGAAGGAAGTTACAAGTTACAGAGGGACATAGATAAGCTGCAGCGCTGGGCTGAGTGGTGGCAAATGGAGTTTAATGCAGAAAAGTGTGAGTTGATTCATTTTGGAAGAAATAACAGGACGAGAGAGTACTTGGCTAATGGTAAGATTCTTGGTAGTGTGGATGAGCAGAGAGATCTCGGTGTCCATGTACATAGATCCCTGAAAGTTGCCACCCAGGTTGAGAGGGTTGTTAAGAAGGCATGAGGTGTGTTAGCTTTTATTGGTCGAGGGATTGAGTTTCGGAGCCATGATGTCATGTTGCAACTGTACAAAACTCTGGTGCGGCCGCATTTGGAGTATTGCATGCAATTCTGGTCGCTGCATTATAGGAAGGATGTGGAAGCATTGGAAAGGGTGCCGAGGAGATATACCAGATGTTGCCTGGTATGGAGGGAAAATCTTATGAGGAAAGGCTGAGGGACTTGAGGCTGTTTCCGTTAGAGAGAAGAAGATTAAGAGGTGACTTAATTGAGGCATACAAGATGATCAGAGGATTGGATAGGGTGGACAGTGAGAGCCTTCTTCCTCGGATGGTGATGTCTAGCACGAGGGGACATAGCTTTAAGTTGAGGGGAGATAGATATAAGACAGATGTCAGAGGTAGGTTCTTTACTCAGAGAGTAGTAAGGACGTGGAATGCCCTGCCTGCAACAGTAGTGGACTCGCCAACACTAAGGGCATTCAAATGGTCATTGGATAGACATATGGACAATAAGGGAATAGTGTAGATGGGCTTTAGAGTGGTTTCACAGGTCGGCGCAACATTGAGGGCCGAAGGGCCTGTACTGCGCTGTAATGTTCTATGTTCTATGTTCACTGCCTCACCAAGGCTGAGGAATTGTGCAGCTCTCACATGCAGTCATTGGAATCAGAGTCACAGAGTTTGCTCTCCTGTCAAGAATGAGTTCTTTACTGTGGTGGTCTTGTAAAAGTCGTTATTTATGACTTATATTTTCAAAACTAAAGAAATTAAGGTTTTTGTAAAAACGATGAGAAGGCTGTGAATATGAAGATTCAAGTGTAAAGTTAGTTGCAAGGTTCCTCACCCTCGGTCTGCCTTGGGATGCCAAGCTGTTTTTGCAGCACATCTCTGTAGGTCTGGGCCAACTCTTTAGGCAGGATGTTGGCGTTAAATCTCACTGCATAAGGAACAATAGTAGGTCCATACTTTTCCAAAGTCAGATTTAGCGGAGGTGAATCCTGGGGTCCTGGAAATGTCTTGGCGACAATCAATGCAAAAGAGGCAAAAATCAGCGGGACCATAAACTGGGCTGTAAACACCTTCCAGTTCCGCCAGCTGTACGTTGCTCGCTTCATGAACATGCTGTAGAACTGCTGCAAATACAGGATGACCTATACAAAAGGGAGAGATTTCAAGGCTTTTTACAGAGCATGAGGATGCAACACAATAAGAAACATCAGCACCCCATTCCATTTAAGGGCCACAGAGACACCAATGACCCTCTGAGAGAGAAAATGTCTTCTCATTTCTGTCTTAAATGGGAGACCCCTTAATTTTAAAATTGTGTCCCTTAGGTTCTAGTCTCTCTCAGAAGCGAAAACACCCTTTCAGCATCCACCTTGCCCAGTTCCCTTAGGATCTTATATGTTTCAATCCCAGGCATAAATTGAGTAAACCTTCTCCAAACTGCTTTTAAGGCATTTATATCCTTTTTTATATTAGTAGACCAAAATCCTTTTGATTCTGAAATATGTCTGCCCATTTAACTCTAAGAAAGGCTTGCAGATAATGAGCTTACCCCAGTGTTCAGTTTGACAGAAGAATATTCAATGGGATGATAGTCACCATCATCTGTAAAGTCCATCAGGTCATTTAGGCTGGTTTTCTCCCCAATTGACCAGTCGCTAGTCCTGCGTTCGTGCTGGTATTGGATTGCTGGCAAATTGATAGCCTGTAGGTCAATGCTGGAGTCCACCAGCTTCCCCACCCTGCAAAGGTTCAAAGGCATCAAATGACAATTGATGTTTTTTTTAAATTTAGAGTACCCAATTATTTTTTTCCAATTATGAGGCAAGTTAGCGTGGCCAATTCACCTGCCCTGCACATCTTTTTGGGTTGTGGGGATGAGACCCACGCAGACATGGGGAGAATGTGCAAACTCCGCATGGACAGTGACCCGGGGCCGGAGTCGGCTGCAGTTACACATTCTTGACAATGGTGGCACTTCATTTGCTTTTTTTCCATCATTCATTAAGGTAGCACATGTTATAAACCGGAGAGCTCCCTTCCAGAGCCAGCTGCTGGTTGGCATGAGAAAGCACACGGTTACCTTCTTCCTCCCCAATCCCATCAGCTATGTGCTCCCATAAAATGTGTCCATTGAAAGAGAACTGGAGGAGATACCAAAACCAGCACAGTACAACTGGAAACTGCCAGGCCTCACACTCACCTCAAAAACACCTCCTCCATTGTAGTGACCGAAGCTCCATAACTGGCTATTCCCAGCACATTCTTCTTCTTTTCCAGTTCTGTGAAAAGGGTTTCAAATCTGCAGACAGGAAAGGTGTAAATATGAAGAATCATCAGCACTTCCAGGGCAAGCCTCTGATTAAATTGTTGCTGTGGGGGACGTACAGCTGTGCATGAATAAGATCAATCCTACCATTGCACCAATCAAATAAACTTTTGTCACTCCGTGATTGTCATGTGCATAACATGCATCTTTTTAAAACACACAAAAGGGTTTGTTTTACTCTTACACTCGCTATTCTCTCACAGGGAATGGCACGCTCACTCGTTCACTGGGAGCAACACGAACATACAAAGTCGGAGCAAGAGTAGGCCATTTGGCCCTTCACGTCTGCTCTGCCATGCAATAAGATCATGGCTGAATTGATTGTGGCCTCAACTCCTAACCCTGATATCCTTTGACTTGACTATCGATCTCTGCCTAAAATTATTCAATGATCCTGCCTCCACCACTCTGGAGAAGACGTTCCAAAGATTCATGACCCTCTGAGAGAGAAAATGTCTTCTCATTTCTGTATTAAATGGGAGACCCCTTAATTTTGAAATTGTGTCCCTTAGGTTCTAGTCTCTCTCAGAAGCAGAAACATCCTTTCAACATCCACCTTGCCCAGTTCCCTTAGGATCTTATATGTTTCAATCCCAGGCATCAATTGAGTAAACTTTCTCCAAACTGCCTTTAAGGCATTTATATCCTTTCTTAAATTAGGAGACCAAAACTGTACACAGTACTCTAGATGTGAGGCACAATCTACTGCCCATGCCTTGCCTGAATGGGGGCACCACGCGGCCGGTAGATGCCGGGAGGGGTCTCCCCCGGGCTTCCCGATGGCTGGTACACCTTGCGAGATCGAATCTGATCTCGCGAGGTGACGCGATCAGGATCCCGCCCACAATGGGCAGGACGCAGTCTCGCACGCTGAAGTGGGTTTAAGAACTTAACTGTGCTGACACCGATCTAACTGGCTCCTGGCATCTACCAACCTTCCCAGGGAAACCCCAACTGGACGCCATGCAGTACTGGTTCGCACAAATGGGGACCAAGCAGAATGGCACCCGGGGGTGCTAATGGTGGAGCTGGCGAGAAGCGGCACTCTACAGCAATGGTGTGAGGTTCGGCATGGTTTACCCGGCGAAGTAGAGGGTGACCTACAACTCGAAGGACTTCTACTTTGAGACGGTGGAGAGGCAGAGGGGTTCGTGAAAGCTGAAGGACTGGGGTTAAAATGAGAAATGGGACAGGGGTCTGGATTTGGACTGAGGGAAGGGAGGGGCGTGAAATGTATACAGTTTCATTTCTTGTTGGCGGTTTAAGGATATTAAGTTGCTTGTATGAAGGATGGGAATGATTGGGAGTTGGGGTTTCTTTTTTGTGGGTTGGTCGGTGGGGAAGGGTAGTGTGCCCTGTGATATGGGGATACATTGGGCAAGTGATTAGCGAAATTGTGAAGTGATGGTATTTTTCTGGGGTGCGGTATTTTGCACTGGGTTTGTTTATTTGATGGTTGTGTTTTTTAGGGACTGGGCATGGGCCTCCACACTAGCAAGTGAAGGTTGGCTAGTGAACGGGAATGTGGTGGAGGGAGGGGCCGGGGCCATTGGAGCCTGGCCAAACATGTTTTGATGAGTCTGGTAAGTGTGAAACGCCGTCGGATGGGATTGCTACTGGGAGAGGTATTTTCAAGAGGAAGTGGATGGGGGGGGGGGTGCGAGTTCGATGACAACAAAGGGATGGGGCAGGCCAAGCCCAGTGGGCAGGGCCGGGAGTTACAACAATGGCAGATAGGAGGAGTGTTGGGGTGGGGATTGACAGACCCCTGGTCAGAATAGTAACGAGGAATGTGAGGGGATTTGGGGGACCGGTGAAGAGGTTGAGGGTGTTTGCGCACTCAAAGAGCCTAAAGGCCGATGTGGCGATGCTGTAGGAGATGCCCGAGGGTGAAGGACCAGGTGAGGCTCAGGAAGGGTTGGGTGAGTCAGGTGTTCCACTCTTAGTTCGACAGTAGGGTTCGGGAGGTAGTGGTGTTTGTGGGCAAGAGGGTGAGGTTTCAGATGGGAAGGTGGTAGTGGACCAGTGGGGTAGGTATTTGATTGTGACGGGGGCATTAGAGGGGACGTTAGTGGCACTGGTGAGTGTATACGGCTCCAACTGGGACGATGCAGGGTTTATGAATAGGGTGCTGGGTGCCATTCCAGAGTTGGATACACACAAGCTAATAGTAGGAGAGGATTGTAATATAATAGAATAGATAATAGAACATTACAGTACAGTACAGGCCCTTCGGCCCTCGATGTTGCGGCGACCTGTGAAACCAATCTAAAGCCCATCTACACTATTCCATTATCATCTATATGTTTATTCAATGTTGGCGAGTCCACTACGGTTGCAGGCAGGGCATTCCGCGCCCCTACTACTCTCTGAATAAAGAACCTACCTCTGACATCTGTCCAATATCTATCTCCCCTCAATTTAAAGCTATGTCCCCAAGTGCTAGCCATCACCATCCGAGGAAAAAGGCTCTCACTGTCCACCCTATCTAATTCTCTGATCATCTTGTATGCCTCTATTAAGTCACCTCTTAACCTTCTTCTCTCTAATGAAAACAGCCTCAAGTCCCTCAGCCTTTCCTCATAAGATCTTCCCTCCATACCAGGCACATCCTGGTAAATCTCCTCTGCACCCTTTCCAATGCTCCACATCCTTCCTATAATGCGGCGACCAGAACTGCACGCAATACTCCAAATGCGGCCGCACCAGAGTTTTGTACAGCGCAACATGACCTCATGGCTCCGAAACTCAATTCCTCTACCAATAAAAGCTAACACACCGTACATCTTGTTAACAACCCTATCAACCTGGGTGGCAACTTTCAGGGATCTATGTACATGGACACCGAGATCTCTCTGCTCATCCACACTACCAAGAATCTTACCATTAGCCCAGTACTCTGTATTCCTGTTACTCCTTCCAAAATGAATCAGCTCACACTTTGCTGCATTAAACTCCATTTGCCACTTCTCAGCCCAGCTCTGCAGCTTATCTATGTCCCTCTGTAACCTGAAACATCCTTCCACACTGTCCACAACTCCACCGACTTTAGTGTAATCCGCAAATTTACTCACACATCCCTCTACGCCCTCCTCCAGGTCATTTATAAAAATAACAAACAGCAATGGCCCCAAAACAGATCCTTGTGGTACACCACTAGTAACTGAACTCCAGGCTGAACATTTCCCATCAACCACCACCCTCTGTCTTCTTACAGCTAGCCAATTTCTGATCCAAACCGCTAAATCACCCTCAATCCCCTGCCTCCGTATTTTCTGCAATAGCCTACCGTGGGGAACCTTATCAAACGCTTTACTGAAATCCATATACACCACATTAACTGCTTTACCCTCGTCCACCTGTTTGGTCACCTTCTCAAAGAACCAAAAAGGTTTGTGAGGCACGGCCTACCCTTCACAAAACCGTGTTGACTATCCATAATCAAATTATTCCTTTCTAGATGATTATAAATCCTGTCTCCTATAATCCTTTTGAAGACTTTGCCCACAACAGAAGTAAGGCTCACTGGTCTATAGTTACCGGGATTGTCTCTACTCCCCTTCTTGAACAAGGGACAACATTTGCTCTCCTCCAGTCTTCTTGCACTATTCCTGTAGACAATGACGACATAAAGATCAAAGCCAAAGACTCTGCAATCTCCTCCCTAGCTTCCCAGAGAATCCTAGGATAAATCCCATCCGGCCCAGGGGACTTATCTATTTTCACACTTTCCAGAATTGCTAACACCTCCTCCTTATGAACCTCAATCCCGTCTAATCTAGTAGCCTGTATCTCAGTATTCTCCTCGATAGTAGCCCGGCGCAGAATATTGCTAATGTGGAAAGAAGCCAAGCCCCCGGGGGTGGAGACCTGGATAAATGATATGGCGGGGTTCATAAAGTTAGAGCGGATTAAGTTCGTCCTAAGGGGGTCGGCTCAAGGGTTTACTAGGCGGTGGCAACCGTTCGTCGAATATCTTGCGGAAAGATAGATAGGGGAGAACAAAGAAGGCAGCAGCAGCGGCCCAGGACTTGGGGGGGGGGGGGGGGGGGAGGGATGGGGGGGGATGGGGGGGGGGTGTGTGTGGCCTGAGACAAGGCAGTTGCCAATTAGGGCTAGTTTTTATTTTTTGTTATTTAATATTTATTTATTTGTTGTTGTTTTTGTTTAAATTTTAAAAAGGTCATTATTATCTGTATTGTTACAATGTTGTGTAAAGGATGCACAATGTACTGTGTTGGTTGACCAAAAATTTTCAATAAAATATTACTTTTAAAAAAAAGTATTCTCCTCGACAGCATTGTCTTTTTCCTGTGTGAATACTGACGAAAAATATTCATTTAGCGCTCCTATCTCCTCGGACTCCATGTACAACTTCCCACTACTGTCCTTGACTGGCTCTACTCATTCTTTTATTCCTGAAATACCTATAGAAAGCTTTAGGGTTATCCTTGATCCTACCTGCCAAGGACTTCTCATGTCCCCTCCTGGCTCTTCTTAGCTCTCTCTTTAGGTCCTTTCTGGCTAACTTGTAACTCTCAAGCGCCCTAACTGAACCTTCACGTCTCATCTTTACATAAGCCTCCTTCCTCCTCTTGACAAGTGATTCAACTACTTTAGTAAACCACGGTTCCCTCGCTCGACCACTTCCTCCCTGCCTGACAGGTACATACTTAACAAGGACATGCAGTAGCTGTTCCTTGAACAAGCTCCACATTTCAATTGTGCCCATCCCCTGCAGTTTCCTTCCCCATCCTATGCATCCTCAGCCTAATCGCATCATAATTGCCTTTCCCCCCAATTATAACTCTTGCCCTGCGGTATATACCTATCCCTTCCATCGCTAAAGTAAATGTAATCGAATTGTGGTCACTATCACCAAAGTGCTCACCTACCTCCAAATCTAACACCTGGCCTGGTTCATTACCCAGTACCAAATCCAATGTGGCCTCGCCTCTTGTTGGCCGATCTACATACAGTGTCAGGAAACCCTCCTGTACACATTGGACAAAAACTGACCCATCTAAAGTACTCGAACTATAGCGTTTCCAGTCAATATTTGGAAAGTTAAAGTCCCCCATAACAACTACCCTGTTACTTTCGCTCCTATCCAGAATCATCATTGCAATCCTTTCCTCTACATCTCTGGAACTTTTTGGAGGCCTATAGAAAACTCCCAACAGGGTGACCTCTCCTTTCCTATTTCTGTTTCTAACCTCAGCCCATACTACCTCAGTAGAGGAGTCCTCATCAAACGTCCTTTCTGCCACCATAATACTGTCCTTGACTAACAATGCCACACCCCCCACTCTTTTACCACCTTCCCTGAGCTTACTGAAACATCTAAACCCCGGAACCTGCAACAGCCATTCCTGTCCCTGCTCTATCCAAGTCTCTGAAATGGCCACAACATCGAAGTCCCAGGTACCAACCCATGCTGCAAGTTTACCCACCTTATTCCGGATGCTCCTTGCGTTGAAGTAGACACACTTCAAACCACCTTCCTGCCTGCCAGTACACTCCTGCGACCTTGAAACCTTACTCATGACCTCACTACTCTCAACCTCCTGTACACTGAAGCTACAATTCAAGTTCCCATCCCCCTGCTGAATTAGTTAAACCCTCCCGAAGAGCATTAACAAATTCCCCCCCCCCCAGAATATTGGTACCCCTCTGGTTCAGGAGTAGACCATCCCATTTGTAGAGGTCCCACCTACCCCAGAATGAGCCCCAATTATCCAGGTATCTGAATCCCTCCCTCCTGCACCATCCCTGTAGCCACGTGTTCAACTGTTCTCTCTCCCTATTCCTCGTCTTGCTAAATTGTGGCACGGGTAACAACCCGGAGATAATAACTCTATTTGTTCTAGCTCTCAGATTCCACCCTAGCTCCCTGAATACCTACCTTACATCTCCATCCCTTTTCCTACCTATGTCGTTGGTGCCTATGTGGACCACGACTTGGGGCTGCTCCCCCTCCCCCTTAAGGATCCCGAAAACAAGATCCGAGACATCACGGACTCTGGCACCTGGAAGGCAACACACCAACCGCGAGTCTCTCTCATTCCCACAGAATCTCCTATCTGTCCCCCTAACTATGGAGTCCCCAATGACTAATGCTCTACTCCTCTCCCCCCTTCCCTTCTGAGCAACAGGGACAGACTCTGTGCCAGAGATCTGTACCCCATGGCTTACTCCGGTAAGTCCCCCCCACCAGTATCCAAAGCGGTATACTTGTTACTAAGGGGAACGACCACAGGGGATCCCTGTACTGACTGCTTCCTTCCAGCCCCTCACCGTCACCCATCTATCGTCATTCTTCGGAGTAACTACATCCCTGAAGCTCTGCATCCTGAATGATCCGAAGTTCATCCAGCTCCAGCTCCAGTTCCCTAATGCGGTTTTTGAGGAGCTGGAGATGGGTGCACTTCCCACAGGTGAAATCAGCAGGGACACAGACAGTGTCCCTCACCTCAAACATTCTACAGGAGGAACATTGCACTGCCTTCCCTGCCATCGCCACTAGATAACTTGCGGATAAAACACGAAAAAGAAAGAACGAAAGAAAGAGCTTACCTGATATTCACTCAACCCCTTAGGTTAGGTTATATGGTGCAAGAGCCAAGAATGGACAAGTTGCAGCCGCGCTCACTTGCTCAGTCGGGGGGGGGGGGGGGGGGGGGGGGGGCGCAAAGGTGTTGCCTGGGCTCATGAGACAGATAGGAGGAATGCACCTATGGGGGTTTCGGCATCTGAAGGAGTTGGCGTATTCATTTTTTTCCCTGATACACAAAGTGTATTCCAGGATAGACAATTTTGTAGTAGGGAAGGCGTTAATGACTGGAGTCAAGGGATCGGAGTACTCTGCAATAGAAATCTCAGATCATGCGCCACATTGGGTGGATGTAGTCTTGGAGAGGGGGATGGCCCAGAGGTGGGGTTGTTGGGGGACTGAGGTTTCTGCGATAAGATTGGGAAGGTGATTGAGGAGTATGTGGGATTTAATTGTACAGGAGAAGTGTCGCAGGCATTAGTGTGGGAGGCCCTGAAGGCAGTAGTAAGGGGACAGGTGATCTCGTTTAAGGCTAAGTTGGACATGGAGGAGAGGGAGGAGCGCCAAAAGTTGAGAGAAGAGTTGTTGGAGGTGGACAGGAGGTACACAGGAGTTGGCGATCTGACTCTTCTAGACATAGGCAAGGAGCTTCAGGCAAAATTTGACCGGTTGTCTAAGGGCCAACTGAGGCAGGCGAGGGGAGCAGTTTATGAATATGGGGAGAAGATGGGGTGTATGTTGGTTGGTCAGCTCCGGAGGGAGGCGGCGGCAAGGGGCATAGTCCAGGTGCGGGATAGGACAGGGAAATATTGAAAAACACTGGTATAAATCCATATCCTTATTAAATGCGAATGCCAAGATATTGGCGAAGGTGCTGGCGACAAGGTTGGAGGGGTGCCAATGATGGGCAGGCAGCTGTTCTCGAATGTTAGAAGGTTGTTAAATGTGATCATGACTGAGGTAAAGGAAATGGAGGTGGTGGCGCTAGATGCGGAGAAAGCATTCGACCGGGTAGATAAGGGATATTTGATGGTGGTCCTAGAGTGATTTGGGATTGGGCTGAGATTTACGGCGCGGGGACGGCTGCTCTATAGGGAACCTATGGCGAGTGTTCGCATGAACAACCTGAGTTTGGGGTACTTTGCTCTGCACCAGGGTACTAGGCGGGGATGTCCTATGTCCCCCCCCTGCTGATTGCATTAGCGAAAGAGCCACTGGCCATCGCTCGAAGGAGTTCAGGATTGTGGAAGGGGATAGTGAGAGGGGGGATGGAACATAGGGTATCCTTGTACTCGGACGATTTACTGCTGATTATCTCAGAGCCGGGTACATCGGTGGGGAATATAATGGGGCTGCTTCAAAGATTAGGGTCGTTCTCGGGGTATAAATTAAATCTAGAGAAGAGTGAGCATTTTATGGTGTCCCAGGGAGGCAACCAACTTTAGGTATGTAGGGGTGCCGATGGCGCGTGACTCCGGGGACTCAGTAGGTATAATTTTTCAAGTTTGGTGGAGAGGGTGAAGGCCGACTTGGCATGTGGGGGGGGGGGGGGGTAGCAATGGTTCAGAAGGTGGTGCTGCAGAGAGGGCGACAGGCGGGGGGGGGTGCTGGGCTCCCAAATCTATTATATCATTACTGGGCGGCGAACGCGGAGAAGGTGCATGGTTGGGTCTTAGGGTGTTGGGGGGGCGGGGTGTCCCGGTGGGTCAAGATGGAAGAAGGCTCGTGCAGGGGGTCGGGGTTGAGGGCTCGGCAACGGTGCCGCTCCCGATGGCAAGTATCCGGGGAGTCCGATGGTGGTGGCAATGTTGAAGATCTGGAGGCAGTTTAGACAGCACTTTAAGTTGGGGGCTGGGTCAGGGGGGGGATGCCGATCAGAGGGAATTGATTAGGTTTGAGTCTGGGTAGCTGAATGGGAGGTTTCGGAGATAGGAGGAGAGGGGGATTAAGGTAATGAAAGATCTGTCCCTGGGGGGGGATGATTTGTGAGGCTGGAGGAGTTGGGGTAGAAGTACAGGTTGGCGCAGGAGGAAGGGATCATAGATTACATAGAACATACAGTGCAGAAGGAGGCCATTCGGCCCATCGAGTCTGCACCGACCCACTTAAGCCTTCACTACCACCCTATACCCATAGCCCAATAACTCCTCCTAAATGTTTTTTGCATACTAAGGGAAATTTAGCATGGCCAAACCACCTAACCTGCACATCTTTGGACTGTGGGAGGAAACCTGAGCACCCGGAGAAAACCCACGCAGACACGGGGAGAACGTGCAGACTCCGCGCAGACAGTGACCCAGCGGGGAATCGAACCTGGGACCCTGGCGCTGTGAAGCCACAATGCTATCCACTGTGCTACCGTGCTGCCCTAGTACCTGCAAGGTACCTGCAAGTCTGAGACTTTGCAAGGAAGGAGTTTCTGGCCTTCCCGATAGCACCTCTGTTGGAGGTGATACTGTCGGCAGGGGAGTTGGAGAGGGGGTTGCTGTCGCCGATCTTTGGGAAGGTTTTGGAGGAGGATAGGGTTTCCATGGAGGGGATTAGGGCCAAGTGGAAAGAAGAGCTGGGGGGGATAATGGAAGAAGGGTTGAGGTGCGAGGTCCTGCGAAGGGTGAACGCCTCAACCTCATGCGCAAGGTTATGGCTGATACAATTGAAGGTCGTGTATAGGGCGCACCTCACAAAAGTGAGGGGGTGGAGTATGTCTGTGAGCGGTGTGGGAGGGGCCCTGCAAAACATGTACATATGTTTTGGTTCTGCCCGAAGCTGGAAAGGTATTGGAGGGAGGTTTTTAAATTTCATCTTGGGGGTGTTGCACGTGGACTTGGAGCCGGGTCCCCTGGAGGCCATTTTCAGGGTGTCGGACCGGACCGAGTTGCAGGCAGGTACAGGACTTTGCCTTTGCCTTGCTGATTTGCCTTTGCCTTGCTGATTGCTCGTAGGCGGGTTCTGCTGGGGTGGACCCTGGAGGTCAAATTTGAACTAAGGGGGGGTGAAGGAGGGGGTTCTACAATTCATGGGGTTTATTTATCATGGACTTTCAGGATCTTGTTGCCATTGAACACTAAGCGGGGGAGGGGGAGGGTTATTTTTTCTGTTTCCCAGCGTATTTTTGGAATTTGTGAGTCAATGTCTCAGGCTGTATATTGGTGGGGTCGTTGTTGCTTTGTTCGTTTCTTTGTTTGTTTTTCTTTTTTGTTTGTATGATGAAAATGTGGCGAATAAAAAGATTTTTTTTTAAATTAGCTGCTGAAAAACTGCCTGTGAATATGGGATTTTACTTTTGAGTCAGATTCTGTATCGGGAGCATACAGGAGATGGTATACCCACCCACTGAAATAAATAATAATTATGGGACAATGTACACGCTATGAAAAATATAAGTGAGACAAAGTTGCAAATTGACCTTGCTGGCCTGAAATAAATGCTTGAGAGGTAGGAAATCTTTCAAATTAAATGGGTTGGACAAGGCATCAACTATATAATTAATAATAATCGCTTATTGTCACAAGTAGACTTCAATGAAGTTACTGTGAAAAGCCCCTAGTCGCTGCATTCCGTCGCCTGTTCGGGGAGGCCGGTACGGGAATTGAACCTGCGCTGCTGGCATTGTTCTGCATTACAAGCCAGCTGTTTAGCCCACTGTGAATATGATTGTTTTGCAAAAAGAAGTGTGTGTACGAAGATACCATAGGGATTTTAGAGGATGTCTCACAGTGCAACGCTTTGTACAGAATATGGAGGTCTTTGATTTAACTTGTTTTGAAATTTTGGATGCACATATTAACTCTAATTTTTTGTTTAAAAAGAGAGAAGGGAATAGATTTGCTGTATTTCACTTGTGTGCAGGTGATGGGTATTAATTAGTAATTCCCTAAGAATAGACACAAACTGAAAACGTGGTTTTTGAATTAGGAGGTGAATGCATGTAATGTGTAACTCGGCATTTCAAAAAAATTGTAAATATTGGCTCGTTTCATCCTTTACCAACCAGTCTCCTGGAATATAACAACTAAGATTAAACCACACCTCCACATACACAAACACGCACGCAGACCAGGTGTACGCAAACATCACACGCGCAAACACCAAGCACACATAGTCACTGATGGATGGACACAAACTATCATTCACAGGGATGATTCTATGTGTCCCCATTAAATATATGCTCGGAGACTGACTGTACAGACAACGATTGGAGTTACTTCCTCTGCTATAATATACCTGTCAGTACTTTCATTCGGAAGGACGAAGGAGAGTTCTGCACCAGCAGTGGTCTGCAGGACTGCTTTGGGCACAAAGCTCTTCACAAGATCAGTAATTTTAACGACTTTACAATGAGGCTCTTTCACGATCACCATGTGGTATCCGGCCCCTGAAACAACACATCCAGCACAATAATCACAGTTGCTAAAATAGATTATTGCTTCAGTTTGAATAAAGTTCCCTTTGATTAAAACTTACAGATTTATATGATCTTGCATTACGTGTCATGGCTATTACAGAGCTAGAATGTGGCACTTCCAGGTGATACCATCTTATCGGTTGCATTCATCAGAAAACCAGCTGGGCTTGAATCTAGTATAATAATCTTTATTGTCACAAGTAGGCTTACATTAACACTGCAATGAAGCCCCTAGTTGTCACATTCCGGTGCCTGTTCGGGTACACAGAGGGAGAATTCTGAATGTCCAAATTATCTAACAGCACCTCTTTTGGGACTTGTGGGAGGAAACCGGAGCATCCGGAGGAAACCCATGCAGACACAGGGAGAACATGCAGACTCCGCACAGACAGTGACCCAAGCTTGGAATCGAACCTGGGACCCTGGAGCTGTGAAGCAACAATGCTATCCACTGTGCTACCGTGCTGCCCATCAAATCCTACTTCAGCCTGTTGTTCCACCTTGATCACTGTGTCGGGTTTTGGTCACTAAGCTATAAAGGACGCTGTAAGTGGTGAATGGGGTGCAAAGACGCATCACAATGGAGATCCACAATCTCAGTGATCTGAAGTATGATGATAAGTTGAGAAATTTGGGATCTTCATTCTTCCTCTCAGTTGTAGCTAAGATAGCAGATAATATGGATTCAAATCGGGTTCAAATTAATAAAGATATTTTGTCGTGATATCAGGAGGTTCTTCAAAACAGAGTAATGAACACAGGCAGCAGCATCAGGGATGTAAATCCTGGAATCATTTACAAACCAATGGAAGTTACAATAAGGGGAATGTAGGGTCTCTCACCTGAAAACTTCACAATTACTGGCAATCCATCAAAACTGTGAGCAGACATCTGGTGATGTTGCACTATTGAATAGTGATTTCTTTCTCACCAATCTACACTCATTTAAATGAAACTAAATTTAACACAGAATTCCTGGTTGGAAAAAAATGCATAAATATTCAACAAACTGAATCAAATTAACACAAGAGGCAGGCCAATTCTGGCTGGTCCATCACATCAACAGTACAATTAAAGAAGCAAAGCAACACTGTGCAAATTATACTCAGACCAGGACAGACTTGAGCCTGCAGATGATGTCCTAAGGATTCACAACACCCAGCTCAGAGGCAGGAGATTCTGGGCGGGATTCTCCTTTTCTGAAACTAAGTGTTGACGCCAACGCAGAATTCGTGGACTTTTGCGAAAGCAAAACTGGCGCCACACCTGGAACGATTCCGTTACTGCTGAGGGGGATGCACTGCCGCCACGTGGAACACAATCGATTCGAATGAGAAACGGTGCTGGATTCACCGGTTTTGTGATCGACACTCAGGAGGCTGACAAGCTGCAGCCAAATATACAGACTTCATTCCCCATACACACCATCCCAGCCAACAAGATGGCAGCGAGGAAAGTGGCGCCAAGGATCTTGAACGCAGAGCTCGAGACCCTCTTGGACATCGTGGAGGAGAGGAGGATGACCCAGTACCCTGGTCTGGGAAGGAGGGATGGGCGCAGGTGGCAGAGGTGGTCAGCGCCATGGGCAACATCGTCTGGACTGGCGAGCAGTGCCAGAAAAGAACTGGATGACTACCTCAGGGCGGAAGGGTGAGTAGGCAGCAATGTGCCCCTGGCACCTACCCCCGTCCCACACACCCATAACCTGACCCCGCCCCGGAGGGCGGGTGAACCCCACCCTACACCACATCGCGGTACCCATACCTGCCGTCATGGTTGGGTGCCCTGGCCACTGAAGCCACCAGCAACCTACCCCCTGGACTGCATGCGCGGGCTGTGTAATACTGTCGTTTCCTCCCTGTGGTAGTCGATATTAGAGGTATTACGGTACCCTGTAATGCTGTAAGACCATTGGTGTAGGAGGTACTGTTTTCATTGGTTAAGCCTGCCTGCTGGTTCCGCCCAGTAAGGCAGAGTATAAGAGCCTGTGTCTCCCCACCAGCGCTGATGGGGGAAACATCTTGTGTAATAAAGCCTTCAATTGTCTCCAATCTCGATTCTGGAGTTATTGATCGAGCATCAATTTATTACACTAGATTTTAAAGAATGGAGCTCCGAATCAAGCCGGAGTGTCTGCAACTTAGGGGAGGAACTGTAACTGCCCGCAAGATTTGGCCAGCGACCACACAGAACTTTTGATCCGGGACGCATTTGTTGCAGGTATGCGGTTCTCCAAAATCCGCCAGCGATTGCTGGAGAAAGAGATACGAGGCCTGAAGGAGGCACGGGCCCTTGCTAGCTCCCTGGATGTGGCCTCCCGAAACACCCACGCTTACGTCCCCGACCGCGCGGCAGCCCCTTGGGCAGCGTGGAACCCCCCCGCGACCAACTCCGATGCATCCCCCATCCCCCCACAAGCTTGTGCTGCGAGACTGCCAGGCAACCCCGGGGGGGCCCCACTGCTATTTTTGCGGGCAAGCCTAGCACCCCCGACAGCGCTGTCCAGACCGCTCATCCCTCTGCAAAGGATGCGGCAAAAAGGGCCACTTTGTGGCGGTATGCCAGGCCTGGGCGGTTGCTGCGGTCTCCGGAGGTGAATCGGGACCGCCACCACAACCCTCTCCACAGGCCACGTGTGGCCAGTGGGCGCCGCCATCTTCCTCCTTCAGGGCGACGTGTGGCCTCCGGGCGCCGCCATCTTGTCTCTCGGACACCACGTGTGATGGATGGGTGCTGCCATCTTGTGCACCCCCAGTCATATACGACCAGTGGCCGCCGCCATCTTGGCTGGACTCTCAGGACCCCGACTCGGATGACCACACACCGCCCGAGGAGAACATCCATCTTCTGCCACGACTAGCCTCGGTGACCCTGGACCAGTCTCGGCCCCGAACACTCTCGACTGCAACGACGACCATGCTCATCAATGGGCATGAAACATCCTGTCTGATTGACTTCGGGAGCACGGAGAGCTTCATACACACCAATACGGTAAGGCGCTGTTCTCTCCCCGTTCACCCAGTTAACCAAAAAATCTCCCTGGCCTCCGGGTCTCATTCAGTGGAGATCAAGGGTTCTGCATAGCGAACCTCACGGAAAGGAAGTTTAAAAATTACCAGCTCTACGTCCTTCCCCACCTCTGCGCTGACACACTCCTAGGGTTAGATTTTCAATGCAACCTCCAAAGCTTAACCTTTAAATTAGGTGGCCCTATACCCGCCCCCCCCCCCTCACTGTCTGCAGCCTCGTGACCCTCAAGGTTGATCCGCCTTCCCTGTTTGCGAACATCACCCCGGATTGCAAACCCATCGCCACCAGAAGTAGACGGGACAGTGCCCAGGACCGGACCTTTATTAGGTCGGAGGTCCAGCGATTACTGAGGGAAGGTGTCATTGAGGCGAGCAACAGTCCCTGGACAGCTCAAGTAGTGGGTGTAAAGACCGGGGAGAAGCATAGGATGGTCATCGATTATAGCCAGACCATCAACAGATATACGCAGCTTGACGCGTACCCTCTCCCCCGCATATCCGATCTGGTCAACAGGATCGCACAATACAAGGTCTTTTCCACGGTGGATCTAAAGTCCGCCTACCACCAGCTCCCCATCCGCCCTAGCGACCGCAAATACACTGCTTTCGAAGCAGATGGGCGGCTCTACCACTTCCTAAGGGTTCCCTTCGGTGTCACTAATGGAGTCTCGGTCTTCCAACGAGTGATTGACCGAATGGTTGACCGGTACGGTTTGCGGGCCACGTTTCCGTACCTCGATAATGTCACCATCTGCGGCCATGACCAGCAGGACCACGACACCAACCTCCGAACATTCCTCCATACCGCAAAAATCCTTAATCTCACATACAATAAGGATAAATGAGTGTTCAGCACCGACCGTCTAGCCATCCTCGGCTACGTAGTGCATGATGGAGTTATAGGCCCAGACCCTGAACGCATGCGCCCCCCTCATGGAGTTCCCCCTCCCTCACTGCTCCTGAAACGCTGCCTGTGATTTTTTTTCTTCTTATGCCCAGTGGGTCCCCAACTATGCAGACAAGGCCCGCCCGCTAATACAATCCACGGTTTGTCCCCTGTCGACAGAGGTCCGCCAGGCCTTCAGCCGCATCAAAGCGGACATCGCAAAGGCGACGATGCACGCCATCGACGAGTCCCTCCCCTTCGAATTTGAGCGCGACCCGTCCGACGTAGCTCTGGCGGCCACCTTCAACCAAGCGGGCAGACCCGTGGCCTTCTTCTCATGCACCCTCCACGCTTTAGAAATCCGCCATTCCTCAGTTGAAAAGGAGGCCCAGGCCATAGTAGAAGCTGTGCGGCATTGGAGGCATTACCTTGCCGGCAGGAGATTCACTCTCCTCACTGACCAACGGTCGGTGGCCTTCATGTTCGATAATGCACAGTGGGGCAAGATAAAGAACGACAAGATCTTACGGTGGAGGATCGACCTCTCCACCTACAACTATGAGATCTTATATCGTCCCGGGAAGCTAAACGAGCCACCTGGTGCCCTATCCCGCGGCACATGTGCCAACGCACAAGTGGACCGCCTCCGAGCCCTCCACGAGGACCTCTGCCATCCGGGGGTCACTCGATCCTTCCATTTCATTAAAACCCGCAACCTGCCCTACTCCATCGAGGAGGTCAGGACAGCCACCAGGAACTGTCAAATCTGCGCGGAGTGCAAGCCGCACTGCTACAGGCCAGAGAAAGCGCACCTGATAAAGGCTTCCCGTCCCTTTGAACGCCTCAGTATCGACTTAAAAGGGCCCCTCCCCTCCACCGACTGCAACATGTACTTCCTGAACGCGATTGACGAGTACTCCCGGTTCCCATTCGCCATTCCCTGCCCCGACATGACCTTTTTCGGTTTGTGTTGAGCGGCCTGTCATCTGCAGGTGCTCGTGGGGAGACATACATCCCATCGATCACCCTCTGGACTTGGCGTATATCAGTGATGGCGGCAAATCCAGCTGTCTGGACAGCCTGGTGGGCTCGGTCCATATTGAAATTGATGTATTGAGCCATCAGGGCATAAAGGGCCTCCGTGACGGCGCGGATGCACCTGTGCACCGAGATCTGTGAGATCCCGGACAGGTCCCCACTCCACACCTGGAGGGACCCCGTCGCACAAATGTTCAGGGCAATCGTCACCTTGATGGCCACCGGGAGCAGGTGTCCTCCCCCATACTCCCGCGGTGCCAGGTGTGCCATCATCTGGCATATATGTCGCACTGTAACTCTGCTCAGCCGGAGTCTTCGACGGCATCCCAGTCCAACAGGTCCTTGAATGACAGGCGGTGCGAGTACACACGATGCCTTATGAGGCGCCTCCTTGGCACCTCCTCCTCCTCGGCCTATTGGGTGGCTCCATCTCCATTCTGGGTGGCTACCTCCTGTCCCTCTTCGGCATGCTCCGTTGCTGCAGCTTCCTCCTCCTTGAGCAGCGCCAGCTCGTACAGTCGCAGGGCAGCCCCCAGGGCTGCGGCGACAAGCAGGAAGGCCACCATTTCTGGTTGAATTCCAATATCCATTGTCTGCAGAGGGTGAAAGGCCAACATGTAAGCATGGTGCATACTCCCGTGCCTAACCAGACTACGTGGTGGACCCAGTTGGCACCATGGGTTCTGCCCCCACATGTGTGTGGCCCCACCCACCCCCAACCATCCCCGTACCCCTGGCCCCGACGTTGGCCGGCACCATGGGGGGCCTCTGACCCTGGCACCTGTGCCTGTTGCCAGGGGTACCATCGGCAGGCACTGCCCTTGCCAGCGGTACGCTCTGCGACGCCCACCTGGCACACCCATAGGGACTACTGTGGGTGTTGCCCTGGGTGGGCAGCCGGCAGGTGGCAGAGAGTGGGGTGGGGGTATCCATATGGAAGATGTCACTCTGCAGAACCAGGGACCAAGGTGGGTGGTTTGTGAGTTTGCAGCAAGGTGACTGCCTTGCAGGCCATGGTAATGGCAATCCGTGACTGGACACTGCTCGTGCCCCATGGGTGGGTCTCCCTGGCCACTTGGCTTGTTCCCCCCCCCCCCCCCAGTCTTGGCAGGCCCCCCCCACCCTCAGCCAGCCCGGCCAGTGTCCGGCCCGGCAGCCTACTGTCATGCCTGTATCCTACCCACCCTCTCTCCCTCATCAGCCATGACACCAGCTTCACGATTTTTAAAAGTACAGGTGAACTACTCCGTCGGGAACTCGCCCCATCGGAGGAGAATCGCAGAGGCCCCGGAGAATACCAGGTCCTGCCCGCTAATAGTATGCAAACGTTTATTGTACGTGTGTTCTGGTACGTATTGTCACCGCTGTTGAGGTGACAGAGAATTGCGGTTTGGTGTCAAATCGGCACCCGCCGCGATTTTGGAGTCAGAACCTATTTTCCGCCCAATTGCGTTTCCCGATTCCGGCCAACAGAGAATCCCGCCCCCAATCTTTATCAATTTGTGTTAAGTCTCACTGCACTGGAGAATCTGGTAGGAGCTTTGCAGATCCCCAACTGAATCTTGCTGATCTTTCCATTTCATGACTGCAAGAGTATTCCAAACCCCTCTGCCTGATGCCCGTCCCTCATTCTGGGTCACCCCTCCACAAGAACTTGAACAAGGCTCAGAGAAGGTCAATAAGACTGGAATCTAAAGTAAGCAGATCAGAAAGTCCAAACATTACAGAGTTATTGGGGAGGGCCAGGAGAGAGAATCATTAGTTGGTGATGTGCAATTGCACAGAACAGACTAGTAAACAGACACATCACCAGGACAGGAAGAATAGGCTGAATGGCCACTTTTAACCCTTTGCTATTTTTCTGAACGTTAACAGGCTGCCTCTGCTGCTAGTCTTCACCAGATAAGATAGATCTGAAAGTCTTACAGTCAAAACACTGCACACATAGGGAAATGATTGCTCATCTCCCACTGCAATTCGTAGTGGGATACAGAAATTTCCAGAACATTATTCCACTGGGAGGCACCAGTTGAACGTCAAGTATGAGTTATGTTTACATTAGATTGCAAAAGAAAATTCAACCAATACAATTAAGATGAACGTCCTACCCAGAATATCTCATCCACTGAACAGCCTCATACATTCAGTCCTTTCCTGCCTGTATTGTGATTTATGATCCCTACAATAACAAGCTGTAGACTGAGATTAGCACGTACAGAAGATTATTTAACAGGAAATAGAGAGAAGGGATAAATGGGTCATTTTCAGATTGGCAAACTAACTAATTAGGAACGGTGTGAAGGGTCAGTGCAGGGGTCTTAACTACTTACAATCTATATTAATGATTCGAATGAAGGGGCAGATTTTATTGTAGACAGATTTGCTGATGATACAAAGATAGTGGACACATGCAAAGGGATACAAATAGATTAAGTGATAGGGCAAAGAAAAAGGCTAATGGAGTAAAATGTGGGAAAATGTGAAGTTATCCACTTCGGTAGAAAGAATAGAAAGGCAGAATATTATTTAAATGGAGATACACTATAGAATGCTGCAGTTGTCAGGGATTAGGGTGTCTTTGTGCATGAAGAGCAAAAAGCATTCATGTACAAGTGGGTAATCAGGAAGGTGAATTGAATGTTCACAAGGGGATGTTATATATGAAAGCAGAAATGTCTTGCTGAAAACCCTACAGGACATTGGTGAAACCACACCAAGAGTAATGGATATGGTTTTGGTGGCACGATCTAAGAAATTATAGACTTGCATTGGAGGCAGTTCAGTGAAGGTTCACTACATTAATACCAGGGATGAAGGGGTTGTGTTCTGAGAAAAGGTTGAGCAGGTTGGCAGATTCTCATTGGAGTTTAGAAGAATGAGTGGTGATCTTATTGAAACAATTAAGATCCTGTGGGCTTGACAGTATAGTTCTCTCGAGAATCGAGAACTAGGGGGCACAGTTTCAGAATAAGGGGTCCACTCATTTCAGATGGAGATGGGGAAGAATTTCTTCTCTCAGAGGGTCATGAATCTTTTGAATTCCTTAACCCAGAGTAGATTGGAGGTTAGATCATTGAACGCATTCAAGGCAGAGATAAAGAGATTCTGGAATGATAGTTGAATCAAGAGTTATGGGGAACATCAGCAATGTGGAGCTGAGGCCAATATCGGATTAGACATGTTCTTATTGAATGGTGAAGCAGGCTCAAGGAGCTGAATAGTCAACTCCCACTCCTAATTTCTTATGTTCTAATAGGATCAGGCTTCTCATTCAATGCCTTCATTTGCTCATTTCCTCATCTGCTGTCTGTTTGGCAGGAACAGATCACTGTGTAGTAAGTGCCTGATAAATATGCACCCAACAACAGCTTATATTTATACAGAACCTTTAACATAGAAAAAGGGCCCAAGGCATTTCTCAGGAATACAATGAGACAGAAATTGACATAAAGCCAAAGGAGAATTTTTTGGGAGAGGCGACTAAAAGCTTATTCAAAGAAGTAGGCTTCAAGGAGCTTCATAAAGAATAAAAAGGTGTTGAGGTTTAGGGTGGTAATTCCAGAGCTCAGAGTCCAGGAAATTGAACAAACATCTGCCAAGGGATGAAGAAAAGATTGGAGGATGTATAAAGGGTCATAATTGGGGGTGTACAGAGATCTGAGAGTTTGGTGCTGTTTCTCATACCCACCATACTTGTTCTTGAGGAACAGTGAAGATCCACAGCATTGAAGCTGTCCATTGGCCATGATCAGAATACGATCTCCAAGGAGATCAGCTTCATCCATAAAATGGGTAGTTAGTAGGATAGTGCGGCCATACTTCTGATGCTGTAGAAGGTCCCAGGCAGCTCTCCGAGAGAGTGGATCCATACCAGATGTTGGTTCGTCCAACATGACAACCTGAAGGACAGGAAGCAAATAATTAATATCAGATCCACCATGGGGTTTCAACCAGTTTCTAAAGGGCAGCGGCACTGGGAAGAAAAAAATATTCCCTCTGCAAAGTGTCCCACACATTATACATGAAAAATTTACAGCCTCATCGAGGCGGGGCGGAACCGGAAAATACAGCGGGTGGTTCAAAAGCCCATTGACTTCAGCGGGAATGTAAGATCCTGCCAGCGGAGGGGGCTGTTAAATCGGACCTTAACACCATCCAGGACAAAGCAGCTTGTTTGATTGATATCCCTTCCACAAACATCCACTCCCTCCACTACCTATGAACATGGCAGCAGTGTGTACCATGTACAAGAGACACTGCAGAAACTCACCAATGTAGCACTGTTATAACCTGCCTACTTACCATTGGCTGGGGACTAATGACTATCCCACAATCCTGTGGGAGTATGAGCTTCCCCAATGAGGGGGGCGGAGAAACCACTAGTAAACTCCTAGTATAAATAAAGCTGGCCAGTTCAGGAACCAGCAGGAAGGAGTATGTAGCAAGGGAAGTTACTGCTACTGTTATGTATATATGTTATAGTAAATAAATGTTATTACTTTGTATCCTTAAAACTCGTGCTGGATTCTTCGTGGCCCTTACAAAAAGCACCTTCCAAACACACAACCTCTACCATCTAGAAGGACTAGGGCAGCAGATACATGGGAACACCATAACCTGAGGTTCCCCTCTAAGCCACTCAACATTGACTTGGAAAATATATCACTATTCCTTCACTGTCGCTGGGTCAGAATCCTGGAACTCCCTTCCTAACAGACTGTGGGTGTTCCACCACATCTGGAATTGTAGAGGTTCAAGAAAGCAGCTCATCATCACCTTCTCTTTTTTTTAATTAAATATTTTATTGAAAATTTTTGGTCAACCAACACAGTACATTGTGCATCCTTTACACAATATTATAACAACACAAATAACAATGACCTATTTTATAAACAAAAAATGAATAAATAATAAATAACAAAAATGAAAACTAGCCCTAATTGGCAACTGCCTTGTCACAAGTAACACTCTCCAAAAATATAATTTAACAGTCCAATATATAATTATCTGTAGCAACGACCTATACATACTATACAGTATATATTAACAACCCTGAGAGTCCTTCTGGTTCCTCCTCCTCCCCCCCCCCCCCCCGATCCTGGGCTGCTGCTGCTGCCTTCTTTTTCCCATTCCGTCTATCTTTCTGCGAGGTATTCGACGAACGGTTGCCACCGCCTGGTGAACCCTTGAGCCGACCCCCTTAGGACAAACTTAATCCGCTCTAGCTTTATAAACCCCGCCATGTCATTTATCCAGGTCTCCACCCCCGGGGGCTTGGCTTCTTTCCACATTAGCAATATCCTGCGCCGGGCTACTAGGGACGCAAAGGCCAAAACATCGGCCTCTCTCGCCTCCTGCACTCCCGGCTCTTGTGCAACCCCAAATATAGCCAACCCCCAGCTTGGTTCGACCCGGACTCCTACTACTTTTGAAAGCACCTTTGTCACCCCCATCCAAAACCCCTGTAGTGCCGGGCATGACCAAAACATATGGGTATGATTCGCTGGGCTTCTCGAGCACCTAGCACACCTATCCTCCACCCCAAAAAATTTACTGAGCCGTGCTCCAGTCATGTGTGCCCTGTGTAATACCTTAAACTGAATCAGGCTTAGCCTGGCACACGAGGACGACGAGTTTACCCTGCTTAGGGCATCTGCCCACAGCCCCTCCTCGATCTCCTCCCCCAGCTCTTCTTCCCATTTCCCTTTTAGTTCATCTACCATAGTCTCCCCTTCGTCCCTCATTTCCCTATATATATCTGACACCTTACCATCCCCCACCCATGTCTTTGTGATCACTCTGTCCTGCACCTCTTGTGTCGGGAGTTGCGGGAATTCCCTCACCTGTTGCCTCGCAAAAGCCCTCAGTTGCATATACCTGAATGCATTCCCTTGGGGCAACCCATATTTCTCGGTCAGCGCTCCCAGACTCGCGAACTTCCCATCCACAAACAGATCTTTCAGTTGCGTTATTCCTGCTCTTTGCCACATTCCATATCCCCCATCCATTCCCCCCGGGGCAAACCTATGGTTGTTTCTTATCGGGTCCAAGTCTCCAGTCTTTCCCCTATGCCGTCTCCACTATCCCCAAATCTTCAGTGTAGCCACCACCACCGGGCTTGTGGTGTAGTTCCTCGGTGAGAACGGCAATGGGGCTGTCACCATAGCCTGTAGGCGAGTCCCCCTACAGGACGCCCTCTCTAATCTCTTCCACGCCGCTCCCTCCTCCTCTCCCATCCACTTACTCACCATTGAAATATTAGCGGCCCAATAATACTCACTTAGGCTCGGTAGTGCCAGCCCCCCCCTATCCCTGCTACGCTGTAAGAATCCCTTCCTCACTCTCGGGGTCTTCCCGGCCCACACAAAACCCATGATGCTCTTTTCAATCCTTTTAAAAAAAGCCTTCGTGATCACCACCGGGAGGCACTGAAACACAAAGAGGAATCTCGGGAGGACCACCATCTTAACCGCCTGCACCCTCCCTGCCATTGACAGGGATACCATATCCCATCTCTTGAAATCCTCCTCCATCTGTTCCACCAACCGCGTTAAATTTAACCTATGCAATGTGCCCCAATTCTTAGCTATCTGGATCCCCAGGTAACGAAAGTCCCTTGTTACCTTCCTCAACGGTAGGTCCTCTATTTCTCTACTCTGCTCCCCTGGATGCACCACAAACAACTCACTTTTCCCCATGTTCAATTTATACCCTGAAAAATCCCCAAACTCCCCAAGTATCCGCATTATTTCTGGCATCCCCTCTGCCGGGTCCGCCACGTATAGTAGCAAATCGTCCGCATACAAAGATACCCGGTGCTCTTCTCCTCCCCTAAGTACTCCCCTCCACTTCTTGGAACCCCTCAACGCTATCGCCAGGGGCTCAATCGCCAGTGCAAACAATAATGGGGACAGAGGGCATCCCTGCCTTGTCCCTCTATGGAGCCGAAAATATGCAGATCCCCGTCCATTCGTGACCACGCTCGCCACTGGGGCCCTATACAACAGCTGCACCCATCTAACATACCCCTCTCCAAAATCAAATCTCCTCAACACCTCCCACAAATAATCCCACTCCACTCTATCAAATGCTTTCTCGGCATCCATCGCCACTACTATCTCCGTTTCTCCCTCTGGTGGGGCCATCATCATTACCCCTAACAACCTCCGTATATTCGTGTTCAGCTGTCTCCCCTTCACAAACCCAGTTTGGTCCTCGTGGACCACCCCCGGGACACATTCCTCTATTCTCATTGCCATTACCTTGGCCAGGACCTTGGCATCTACATTTAGGAGGGAAATAGGTCTATAGGACCCGCATTGTAGCGGGTCCTTTTCCTTCTTTAAGAGAAGCGATATCGTTGCTTCAGACATAGTCGGGGGCAGTTGTCCCCTTTCCTTTGCCTCATTAAAGGTCCTCGTCAGTACCGGGGCGAGCAAGTCCACATATTTTCTATAGAATTCGACTGGGAATCCATCCTGTCCCGGGGCCTTTCCCGCCTGCATGCTCCTAATTCCTTTCACCACTTCTTCTACCTTGATCTGTGCTCCCAGTCCCACCCTTTCCTGCTCTTCCACCTTGGGAAATTCCAGCCGATCCAAGAAGCCCATCATTCTCTCCCTCCCATCCGGGGGTTGAGCTTCATATAATTTTTTATAAAATGTCTTGAACACTCCATTCACTCTCTCCGCTCCCCGCTCCATCTCTCCTTCCTCATCCCTCACTCCGCCTATTTCCCTCGCTGCTCCCCTTTTCCTCAATTGGTGTGCCAGCAACCTGCTCGCCTTCTCCCCATATTCGTACTGTACACCCTGTGCCTTCCTCCATTGTGCCTCTGCAGTGCCTGTAGTCAGCAAGTCAAATTCTACATGTAGCCTTTGCCTTTCCCTGTACAGTCCCTCCTCCGGTGCTTCCGCATATTGTCTGTCCACCCTCAAAAGTTCTTGCAGCAACCGCTCCCGTTGCTTACTCTCCTGCTTCCCTTTATGTGCCCTTATTGATATCAGCTCCCCTCTAACCACCGCCTTCAACGCCTCCCAGACCACTCCCACCTGGACCTCCCCATTATCATTGAGTTCCAAGTACTTTTCAATGCACCCCCTCACCCTTAGACACACCCCCTCATCTGCCATTAGTCCCATGTCCATTCTCCAGGGTGGGCGCCCTCCTGTTTCCTCCCCTATCTCCAAGTCCACCCAGTGTGGAGCGTGATCCGAAATGGCTATAGCCGTATACTCCGTTCCCCTCACATTCGGGATCAATGCCCTACCCAGCACAAAAAAGTCTATTCGCGAGTAGACTTTATGGACATAGGAGAAAAACGAGAACTCCTTACTCCTAGGTCTGCTAAATCTCCACGGGTCTACACCTCCCATCTGCTCCATAAAATCTTTAAGTACCTTGGCTGCTGCCGGCCTCCTTCCAGTCCTGGACTTCGACCTATCCAGCCCTGGTTCCAACACCGTATTAAAATCTCCCCCCATTATCAGCTTTCCCATCTCTAGGTCCGGAATGCGTCCTAGCATCCGCCTCATAAAATTGGCATCATCCCAGTTCGGGGCATATACGTTTACCAAAACCACCGTCTCCCCTGTAGTTTGCCACTCACCATCACGTATCTGCCCCCGTTATCCGCCACTATAGTCTTTGCCTCGAACATTACCCGCTTCCCCACTAATATAGCCACCCCCCTGTTTTTCGCATCTAGCCCCGAATGGAACACCTGCCCCACCCATCCTTTGCGTAGCCTAACCTGGTCTATCAGTTTCAGGTGCGTTTCCTGTAACATAACCACATCTGCCTTAAGTTTCTTAAGGTGTGCGAGTACCCGTGCCCTCTTTATCGGCCCGTTCAGCCCTCTCACGTTCCACGTGATCAGCCGAGTTGGGGGGCTTCCTACCCCCCCCCCTTGTCGATTAGCCATCACCTTTTTCCAGCTCCTCACCCGGTTCCCACGCAGCTGTATCTCCCCCAGGCGGTGCCCCCCCGCCCATCCTCTCCCATACCAGCTCCCCCCTCTCCCCAGCAGCAGCAACCCAGTAATTCCCCCCTCCCACCCCCCCCGCTAGATCCCCCGCTAGCGTAATTACTCCCCCCATGTTGCTCCCAGAAGTCAGCAAACTCTGGCTGACCTCGGCTTCCCCCCGTGACCTCGGCTCGCACCGTGCGACGCCCCCTCCTTCCTGCTTCTCTATTCCCGCCATGATTATCATAGCGCGGGAACCAAGCCCGCGCTTCTCCCTTGGCCCCGCCCCCAATGGCCAACGCCCCATCTCCTCCACCTCCCCTCCTCCCCCCATCACCACCTGTGGGAGAGAGAAAAGTTACCACATCGCAGGATTAGTACATAAAACCCCTCTTTGCCCCCCACATTCGCCCCACCACTTTGTTCGAACGTTCTTTTTAATAACCCGCTCATTCCAGTTTTTCTTCCACAATAAAAGTCCACGCTTCATCCGCCATCTCAAAGTAGTGGTGCCTCCCTCGATATGTGACCCACAGTCTTGCCGGTTGCAGCATTCCAAATTTTATCTTCTTTTTATGAAGCACCGCCTTGGCCCGATTAAAGCTCGCCCTCCTTCTCGCCACCTCCGCACTCCAGTCTTGATAAACGCGGATCACCGCGTTCTCCCATTTACTGCTCCGAGTTTTCTTCGCCCATCTAAGGACCATTTCTCTATCCTTAAAACGGAGGAATCTCACCACTATGGCTCTGGGAATTTCTCCTGCTCTCGGTCCTCGCGCCATCACTCGGTATGCTCCCTCCACCTCCAACGGACCCGCCGGGGCCTCCGCTCCCATTAACAAGTGCAGCATCGTGCTCACATATGCCCCGACGTCCGCTCCCTCCACACCTTCAGGAAGACCAAGAATCCTCAGGTTGTTCCTCCTTGCGTTGTTTTCCAGTGCCTCCAACCTTTCCACACATCGTTTCTGATGTGCCTCCTGCGTCTCCGTCTTCACCACCAGGGCCTGTATATCGTCCTCATTCTCGGCTGCCTTTGCCTTCACGACCCGAAGCTCCCGCTCCTGGGTCTTTTGTTCCTCCTTTAGCCCTTCGATCGCCTGGAGTATCGGGGCCAACAGCTCTTTCTTCATTTCCTTTTTGATCTCTTCCACACAGCATTTCAAGAACTCTTGTTGTTCAGGGCCCCATGTTAAACTGCCACCTTCCGATGCCATCTTGGTTTTTGCTTGCCTTCCTTGCCGCTGTTCTAAAGGATCCACTGCAATCTGGCCACTCTCTCCTCCTTTTTCCATCCGTATCCAGGGGGGATTCCCTTCTGGTTTACCGCACAGTGTTTTTAGCCGTCAAAATTGCCGTTGGGGCTCCTATCAAGAGCCCAAAAGTCAGTTTCACAGGGAGCTGCCGAAACGTGCGACTCAGCTGGTCATCGCCGCACCCGGAAGTCTCATCACCTTCTCAAGGGCAACTAGGGGTGCGCAATAATCACTGCCCTTGCCAGCAAAGCCCAGGTCCCGTAAATTAATATTTTAAAAATTCTACCGTACATCTAGAAAATCACCTGGTCCTTTTAGAAGGAAGTTGAAGGCAGAGCTTGATGTACATGTAGCTGACATTATCATAAGTTCAATCAGCAAGAACCTGCTACAGGCATGACCGCCAATCGTTGCAGTGACAGTCAAGTGCCCTCACCTCACACCCCCAAAACCCCAAATCGCCAGTGCCCTACCAAAGTTGTTTGCTCAGTAGTGTTGGTTCTCTGTCTTTGTTTTCCTTTCTGTGGTTGGATGTTATTTTCCTGGCACATTAACCATTACTGCTCCACAACTGGTTGTGATAAACTGGATACTGATGCACGATCAATGACCACTAAAGCGAGGTTGTAGTCCAACTGAAGGCTTTAATTAGCTAGATGTTTCCCCCAGCAGCTCAGGTACAGAATGAAGGCTTCAGGGGCGGCACGGGTTCTTATACCCCGCCTAGCAGGGCGGAGCTATCATACACTCTAACCAATAGAAAGCATACAGTTTCCACCAATGGTGCTTTATCCCATCAGATACCATAATACCTATAATACCACAGATACTACTTTTGACTTCATCCTCTTTGGTGCAAGAAAACCATGGTAATCCCCAGTGTGGAGCCTGCTGCACTGTATATTGCATGAGTTAGCCAGTATGGCGAATGATCGAAGGCTACTGTGACTCAGTTCTCCATAAAGCAAACTACAAAATGGATGTTGTCAGCCAACTGAAGAAAGGATTATTATTCAAAAGCCCTTCCAGATAATTCATGGCCTACTCAGTGTTATTAATTATTTAAAGATTTTCTATTTCTTTGCTTTCTTTGATATGAAGTCAGTTATATCAGACTAAAGATGGTTCCATTAGTTTCAATCTGGTCACTCCCATCTCTCAAACACTTAGCTTAAACACACTCATAGTCTGGGCCCTGCACTATCAGAAGAGCTGCTTCAGATTGGTTAAGTCAGACTTGTTTGTCGGAATATTCATGTTATACTTCTTGAGTAAAAGTTTCTACAAAAGTATGTGAAAGAGTAGCTAAAGGGAGCTTTGGTCCCTTATAGGATAAGACTGGAGATTCTAAAAATGGGAAACAAATGGCATTTGGATGAAGGGGCCAACTGTATTGTAGCCAAATTTGCCAAAGATTGGTAGGAAAGCAAAATATTATGAAGATTCAAAGAGTCTGCAAAGGGATATGGATAGGTTAAGATGGGCAAACAAATGACAAATGGGATTACAATGTGGGAAAATGTGAGGTCGTCCACTTTGACAGGAAGAATAGAAAAGCAGCATATCATTTTCAATGGAGAGAGACTGCAGACTGCTACAGTACAAAGGAATCCAGGTGTCTTTGTATATGAATTACAAAGATAGCATCCAGGAACAGCAAGTAATTAGGATGTCAGATGGAATGCTGTCCATTATTGCAAAGGAAGTGGACTACAAAAGTCGGGACATTTTTCTACAACTGTACAGGGCTCTGTTGTACGAGTACTGTGTACAATCTTGGTCTTACCTAAGAAGTGATATACATGCATTGGAATCAGTTCAGAGAAGGTTAATTGGGCTGTTTCCTGGGGTGAAAGCATTCTCTTATGAGATAGGTTGAACAGTTGGGCCTATACTCCTTGGAATTTGGAAGAATGAGAGATGATCATAACGAGACATAAGATTCTAAGCGAATTAGAGGATGTCCCTCCCTCTTGGGGAATTTTGAACCGGGGGCTTAGTTTAAAAATAAGAGATCGCCCTTTGAAGACAGACTTGAGGAGGGGTTTCTCTCAGAAGATCATTAGTCTTTGAAATTCACTATCCAGAAAGCAGTAGAGATGGGAGATATACAAGGCTGAGTTAAACCAGATTTCTGACCTACAAGCGAATCAAGGGTTGTGGGATGGGTGGGGTAAGATAGGAAAGTGGAGTTAAGCTAGCAATCAAGATTGGCCATGATCTTACTGAACGGCAGAGCAAGCTTGAGGGGCCAAATCGCTGCTCCTACTCCTATTCATGATCTTCAGGTTCCAGGACAACAGCCAGCCATTCAGCCCCTCTAACCTGCTCTGCCATTCTCTTGCACCAGGCTGATCTGTCCCTCAAGCCCATTTACCTGCCATTGCTCCATATTAATTGGTCCCCTTACCTAACAAAAATCTATCCATCATAATTTTGAAAATTTCAATTGTCCCCAGAATCCAGTCTTTTGATGAGAGAATTCCAGATTTTCATTATCCCTTGGATGAAAAGAGTGCTTCCCATATTCACTTCTGAATAGCTTGTCTCTAATTTTGGTGTTATGCCACTTTGATTTGGACTCTATGCGGCGATTCAATTTTTCGATACCAACCTTATTGAACACCTCGATTGATTAATCTGTTAGAAACATAGTTTGCAGCAGTGCAGATGCTAAAATAACAGTAACAAGTTTTCCGAGTCATGTGCTCACACAGCAAGCTGCAGCATTCAATTGCGTGCAGATAGCAAAGTGTGACTGGAGTAACTCAGCCACTGCTCAATGTGTTACACTCACGTTGCTGGAGTACATTAGCAAGGGAGAAAGAGAAGGCTACTGTGATTGGGAGGAAAACTGATTCAGGAGTGATTTGAGAATCCCGAGGTTTGGGAACATGTTTCTCAGTGAGATAGATGAGACTAGGATAGCGGGGTGCCCATGTGTGTGGGAGGTGACATTTCCCATGGGTGGGGGGACAAGCTCGCTTAGAGATCGGGGCACCCTTTCAAAATGGTGGCCCGATCTCGGCGTTCAGCTCCCCAGTGCTGAAAAAAATTCCAAGTGTGGGCTAAACCAGTGAGAAACTCCCCAGGGCCGAAAAAAATTACTAAGTGTCATTGAATAGCGTTGGGGAACTCGCCGGCCTGAAAAACCTGCCACACATTAACTTCGAAATGTTTCCATTAAATTCCACCCATAATGGGGTGTAAGCAAATAAAAAGGCAGGGAAAGCGGAGAGGTGGCACAGAACAAAGGGAGGGCCAGTGATACGGTAAGAGGCAGGAGAAGTTAAATTACATAAGGGATGACCATGCAACACAAAAGTGGATGGCACGGGAATAAATAAACAAAAGATGGGTCTAGAGGAGGTGGAAATGGAAAAAGCAGAATCAACACTTGGAGCAGGAGTCCCCAGCCGCATGTTTCTTGGCGGGGCACCGTTTGCTGGCCGTTCGATTCTCTCTTCCCGCCTTATGTTGATGAGATTTCTCTTTGAAGTCACACCACGCCGCTGGGAAACCCGCAGGCGGGGGTGCGCTGCCAGCAGGAAAAGGAAGAATCCCAACGGCCGGAAATTCCGGCCTTGATGTCCAAATAAATTGAGGCGCTGTTCCTCTTGTTCACAAATTCCACCCCACCAGCCTCCACATTCAGCAGATCATCCTCTACCATTTTTGCTAGCGTGATGCCACTACCAATCACAGCTTTCCCTTTCAGTATTTGAAGTGATCATTCCCTCTGTGACCTCGGTTCAGTCCTCAAATCTTCCTCAGCAACAATCATTTTCCAGTAGCACTTTTCCATGCAAGCACAGGAGATACAACACTTGCCCTTTTACCTCCTCCCTTATTACCTCTCAGGGTCTCAAAATACTTCTTCCAGGTGAAATGGCAATTTACTTCTACTTCATTTGATTTGGTATACTGTATTTGCTGCTCATGATGCATCTTATTTACATAGAAACCTGGAAAGAATTACACACAGACGGTGGCTATTTGGCCCATCATGCCTATGCAAGAAGGTCAAATGCAGATTGGATGGCCGCTCTGCAGAACACTTCCTTTCAGTCCACAAGCATGACCCAAAGTTTAGAGCTGCTTGTCATTTTGATTTTGCTCCCACTGTTCTCAGCCTCCTACACTCAAAGCAGCTCAATGGAAACTTGAGGAACAGCATCTTAACTATTGATTAGACACTATGCAGCCTTCCGACTCAATACGGAGTTTAAAAATTTCAGAACATAACCATCACCCCCACCTTTTCAACAACAAAGCCTGGTAATGATTCAGTCTTCCGTAGCATTGTAGCTCCTGCCATCGGAAATGGCTGTGCATGCACATTCAGTCCACACTGCGGCTGCTGGTGCATAAGCAACTGGTGCTGTCTCCTTTCTGCATAGTGCAACGAACATCAGGGTCTGGATTCTCCGTTGCAATCCGCCTCGCTACTGGTGCTAGCGAGGGCAGAGAATTTTGGTTCACCATTGGTTAGCGGCAGGATTCTGTACTCCCGCTGCTTGTCAATGGGATTTCCATTGATGCCATCACGCCGCTGGAAACCCGCAGATCCTGCCACCAGCGAATGGCCAGAGGATTTGTCACAGTAGTACACATGGAGCTGCAATCCCCCTTCAGATATACATCGCAGGTATTTAAAATAGAAATGATGATTGCAAGTTCAAGTAACAGTCTTGTGAAGCTTGGCAAGGCATTTTGGAGGCAATTCCTAGCTAGCTCAGATGGTAGATCGGACTTTTCAGCCCAGAATCATAGGCCAGGATTTTCCGGTCCCATCATGGTGGGACCCGTCACAGGACAGGCATTGCCTACTGAGTTTTGGTGGGAGCGGACAATTGTGGTGGTTGGCAGAGCTGGGAAATCCCACCCATGGTCTCACATTGGTGTTTCTTTTAGAAGATTGGTTTTATTTACTGAAGAATACATTTATTCGTAGAAAATTGAATAAATTCTTCATAGAAGCTGCAAAAATTCACATTCAAAAAGTAATATATCCATGTATTTCTGATGAGAATTTGACTGATAAATGCACAGAACATTTTGCGGAAATATTTTGTTTCCTAACATGATTATATTTTCATTTACTCCTTAATGCCAGGTTTTAGTTTGCATTTCAAAACCTAATGTTGGAGTCTGTCCAGTGCAAATGATAAAGTCTCAAACTGATTCACTGCAACTGACACTGGCCAAGATTTTCGCTATGACGGACAGCCTTTCCATTGTACCAAAAATGGCAAAAAAGAGGTCCTAAGTCCCGCCCCAAAAACATGACACTTTCCATTTTTACAGGGGTGGGACTGGAGTCGGGGCAGGGTTCACAAATGCGCTATTTATGGAGACTATTTAAATCACCAGCTACCACCGCTGAATGGAGAATTCAGGTAAGCCAGGTGTATGAAACCCGGAGTGTGCAGATTAGACCAGGTAAGAGATGGTCTGAATTTGGTAAATTCATTTGGACAGCCAAGGTAACTCTTTGGAGAAATAAGGTACCCCTTTAGGCATGGTCCTGGACACCTTTAGGAGAGTTAAGTCACTCTCTGGAATTGTTAGAAGTAACTAATTAGAATTGTCAAAGTTGTTAAAGAACTTTCAACCTGTCAACGAACTGTCAAAGCTGTCAGAGAATTGTCAAAAGATACTAAGTTAGCTAGCATGGCAGGGATAAGGGCAAAAGGTAGTGGGTAGGGACATGGGTTGGCATAGAGACTATAAAATGCCACATGGATGAGGTACAGAGGGCCTGAGGGGTAATGGAGATGGATGGAGAGGCATGGGGTGGAATAGGTTGGCATGGGAGGGATTTTCTTTTTATTTTAAGTTTTTAAAAACTTAATTCAACAAAGTGCTGGGCAAGCCTTCTGCCCAGCCTGTCCCGACTGCCCCCACACTTGTTCTAGGGGCAGCGAGTCAAACCTCTTATCTAGCCCACTTCCCACAAAATAAAAACTAAAACTGCAGGTTTCTGTTTTAAAAGATTGGGTTCACAGAACCACCTGTGCATTTGACACGAGAGCAAAAATCTGGGTCACTGTATCTGTGCACGTACGATAAGTGCTCCCCCAGTTCTGTGCCAGTGTGGTAGTCACCACTGATATACATATTAGGTGATTTGTTGTAAGGCCCTGTACTACAGGTACGGGGGGTAGTTCCCTGCCTGCTGGCTCCAGCCAGTGGGCGGAGTATAAATATGTGTGCTCCCCATACAGCAGCCAATTCACCAACTGCTGTAGGAGGCCACACATCTTAGTGTAATAAAGCCTCAGTTGCATTCAACTCTCGTCTTTGTGTAATTGATCGTGCATCAATTTATTACACTAAAGTTTTCAGAAGATGGACCTCCGCATCAAGCCGGATCGCCTGCAGCTGGATCCGCAATCAGGCAACGCTAAAAAGGACTTTGAACGTTGGCTAGCCTGTTTCGAAGCTTACATCAGGTCTGCACCAGACCCAATTCCGGAAGCTTAGAAGATTCAGATCCTCTACACGCGGCTGAGCTCCAACGTCTTTCCGCTTATCCAAGACGCGCCGAACTACGACGAAGCCATGGCGCTACTGAAAGCAAAGTATGCGCAATGGACTAACACGCTTTACGCCAGACACATCCTCTCCATGCGCAGTCAACTCCCTGGTGAGTCAGTAGAAGACTTCTAGCGTGCTCTAATTCCCCTAGTCAGAGACTGTGACTGTCAGGCCGTCACGGCCATGGAACACTCGAACTTGCTTATGAGGGATGCTTTTGTTACAGGGATAGGGTCGGATTACATCCGCCAACGCCTTTTAGAAGGGGCCACGCTCGACCGAGCGGCAACCAAAAAGCTTGCGCTCTCGCTGATGGTCGCCTTGCGCAACATCCAGGCCTACACCCCCGGCCGCGCGACCCACCCCTCCTACGCATCGTGGACTCCACAGACGGCCGCCCCATCAGGGACCCTACTCAGCTAACTCCACACCAGTGCTGCGCGGCAGCCAACCAACCCCGGGAGTCCCAAATGTTACTTCTGTGGCCAGCCAAAACACTCCCAACAACGCTGCCCGGCCCGGAGCGCCCTTTGCAATGCCTGCGGCGAGAAGGGGCACATAGCGGCGGTGTGCCAGGCCCGTTCAGTCGCCGCTATTGTTCCGACCCTCCCCCCGTATGGCCAGTGGGCGCTGCCACCTTCCCCTCCTCGGACCACGCACGGCCAGTGGGCGCTGCCATCTTCCCCTCCTCGGACCAAGTGCGGCCCCTGGATGCCGCCACTTGTCCTCCCCAGGAACATCAAGCGCCGCCATCTTGTCTCCCCCACGGCACATGCGGCTCTTGGGCGCCGCCATCTTACCAGGACCCATGCCCTCCGGGCACCCCATCATCTGCCACCATCGACAATCAGCCGCGTCTCGCCTCGGTCACAATTGACCAGTCTCGCCCACACAACTTAGCAACCGCCTCTACAAACATGAAAATCAATGGGCACGAGATCTCCTGCCTGCTGGACTCCGGGAGCACAGAGCTTCCTTCGCGGTACACCCCGCCAATCAGAGAATCTCCCTGGCGTCCACGTCCCACTCCGTGGCGATCCGGGGGTACTGCATAGCCACTCTCACTGTCCAGGGCGTGGAGTTTACCGCTTCCGCCTCTATGTCCTCCCCAACCTCTGCATTGCCTTACTACTCGGCCTGGACTTCCAGTGCAATCTCCAGAGCCTAACATTGAAATTCGGCGGGCCCCTACCACCCCTTACTGTGTGCGGCCTCGCGACCCTAAAGGTCGACCCACCTTCCCTATTTGCAAACTTAACCCCAGATTGCAAACCCGTCGCCACCAGGAGAAGACGGTACAGCGCCCAGGACAGGACCGACGTCCAGCGACTGCTTCGGGAAGGCATCATCGAGGCCCCTGGAGAGCCCAAGTGGTAGTGGTGAAAACTGGGGAGAAACACAGAATGGTCGTGGACTACAGCCAGACCATCAATAGGTACACGCAGCTCGACGGGTACCACCTCCCACCCATATCTGATATGGTCAATCAGATTGCACAGTACCGGGTCTTCTCAACTGTGGACCTTAAATCAGCCTACCACCAGTTCCCCATCCGTAAGGCGGACCGCCCATACACTGCCTTCGAGGCAGATGGCCACCTTTACCACTTTCTCAGGGTTCCTTTCGGCATCACCAACGGGGTCTCGGTTTTCCAACGGGAAATGGACCGAATGGTCGATCGGTACGGGCTGCGGGCCACTTTCCCGTACCTTGACAATGTCAACATCTGCGGCCACGATCAGCAGGACCATGACGCCCAGCTTGCCAAATTTCTCCGTACCGCCACTCTCCTCAACCTCACTTACAACAAGAAGTGTGTGATCAGCACAAACTGCTTAGCCATCCTCGGCTATGTGGTCCAGAATGGAGTTCTGGGGCCCGATCCCGACCGCATGTGCCCCCTCATGGAACTCCCCCTCCCCCACTGCCCCAAGGCCCTCGAACGTTGCCTGGGGTTCTTTTCTTACTACGCCCAGAGGGTCCCAAATTATGCGGACAAGGCCCGCCCACTCATCCAATCCACTCTTTTTCCCCTAACGGCCGAGGCTCGCCAGGCCTTCAACCGTATTAAGGCCGACATGCTAAGTCCGCGATGCACACAGTCAACGAGACGCTCCCCTTCCAAGTCGAGAGCGATGCATCAGACGTCGCTCTGGCCGCCACCCTCAACCAGGCAGGCAGGCCCGTGGCATTCTTTTCCCGCACCCTCCATGCCTCCGAAATTCAGCACTCCTCCGTCGAAAAAGAGGCCCAAGCCATCGTTGAAGCTGTGCGGCATTGGAGGCATTACCTGGCCGGCAGGAAATTCACTCTCCTCACTGACCAACGGTCAGTAGCTTTCATGTTTAACACACAGCAGGGCAAGATCAAAAATGATAAAATCTTGAGGTGGAGGATCGAGCTCTCCACCTACAACTACGAGATTTTGTATCGCCCTGGTAAGCTCAACGAGCCCCCCGATGCCCTATCCCGAGGTACATGTGCCAGCGCACAGGTGGACCGACTCCGGACTCTGCACGACAACCTTTGTCACCCGGGAGTCACACGTTTGTACCACTTCATCAAGGCCCGCAATCTGCCCTAGTCCGTCGAGGAAGTCAGGGCAATCACCAGAGACTGCCAGGTCTGTGCGGAGTGCTAACCACACTTCTACCAGCCAGACCGTGCGCGCCTGGTGAAGGCCTCCCGCCCCTTTGAACGCCTCAGCGTGGACTTCAAAGGGCCCCTCCCCTCCACCTACCGTAACACGTACTTCCTCAGTGTGGTCGATGAGTACTCCAGATTCCCCTTCGCCATCCCATGCCCTGATATGACGTCTGCCACCGTCATCAAAGCCCTCAACACCATCTTCGCTCTGTTCGGCTTCCCTGCCTACGTCCACAGCGACAGGGACCTCATTCATGAGCGATGAGCTGTGTCAGTTCCTGCTCAACAAGGGTATCGCCTCGAGCAGGACGACCAGCTATAACCCCCGGGGAAACGGGCAGGTGGAGAGGGAGAATGGGACAGTCTGGAGGGTTGTCCAGCTGGCCCTACGGTCCAGAAATCGCCCGGCCTCCCACTGGCAGGAGGTCCTCCCCGACGCACTGCACTCCATTTGGTCGCTCCTATGCACTGCGACTAATGACACACCCATGAACGTCTCTTTGCCTTCCCCAGGAAGTCCACCTCCGGGGTGTCGCTCCCGACTTGGCTCGCAGCTCCAGGACCCGTACTCCTCCATAAGCACGTCCGACTCCACAAGGCGGACCCATTGGTTGAAAGGGTACAGCTACTCCACGCCAACCTGCAGTACGCCTACGTAGCATACCCCAACGGCCACCAAGATACTGTCTCCCTCAGGGACCTGGCACCAGCTGGTTCCACACACACACACCCCTCCGACCCAGCGCCACCCCCCCTTCCCCGGTGCACCCCACCGCAGCCCTCGCCCCAGGACAATCCTTCCTCCCCCTGCCCACGCCCGAGGATGACGAGGATTTCGGCACGCTCCCTGAGTCACCGAGGACCAGATCGAAACCGGAATCGCCGCCACCACTGCGGCGATCCCAACGGCAGATCAAGGCTCCGGACCGACTGAACCTGTAATTTGATCGGGACTCCATTTTTTCTCTGTAGTACTTGTATATAGTTCTCCACCACCCCCGCCGAACTCAATTTTAACAGGGGGTGAATGTTGCAGTCACCACTGATGTATATATTAGGTGATTTGTGGTAAGGCTCTGTACTACAGGTACGGGGGTAGTTCCCTGCCTGCTGGCTCCGCCCAGTAGGCGGAGTATAAATAAGTGTGCTCCCCATAAAGCAGCCATTTCGGCAGCTGCTGTAGGAGGCCACACATCTTAGTGTAATAAAGCCTCATTTGCATTCAACTCTCGTCTTTGTGTAATTGATCGTGCATCAGCCAGTAATAAAGTCTCTCACTTGACACATCTTTTGTTATTTTCCATGTTCCATTACCACTCCCTTTTGCCTTTTTGTCATTTAATCGCTCCTGCTTTCCACTCAACCACAGACCTTCCCTTTGTGCCTTCCTCACCTCACATTCCCTGTCTCTATACTATATTAAAACCTGTTACTTATCCAACATTTTCTACTTCTATGGAAGGACATGGACCATTAACTTGTTTCTCTAACATAAGTTTCTGCCTGATCTGTTGAATACGTTTGAATTTCAGGCCCCTGAGCTGCCGAAAGGGTAATTAATTACCTTGGAGTTGCCAATGAGAGCAATTCCAATTGACAGCTTGCGTTTCATTCCTCCGGACAAAGTCTTGATCCTGGCTTTTCGTTTGTCCTCGAACTTCAGAATTCTTAACATTCGGTTTACCTCTTCACGGATCTTACCAGACTGGCATCCTTTTAGCTGTGAGGGAAAAATGGACATGGTCAACACACTGAGGCAATGGCATCTAACACCGCAAAGCTGGAGTGAGTGAGTTAGCTGTGAATCCTCAGATGAGATTCACCCAAAAAATGATTGTCATTTTGAGTGAGTTTGGTAGGGTGATTCGCGTTGACCGTTTTGGTGCGATCAAAACTGGTATTCACTCACACTTTAATTTTTTGGAGCTTGGGGAGTTTCCCGGTAAATCCCACACTTCAAATTTTTTTCTGCTGTAGGAAACTAAACTCACCGGCCAGACCTGCTCTTCAGAGATCAGGATGCCATTTTTAGAAGGTGAACCAATCTCAAAGTGAGGTTGTGGAGCCCCCACACCTTCCAACCACAGGCATAGCGACACCCCCACCCCCCGCAGGCCTGGGCAACACCACCAAATCTCGATCCTCGAGAGGCAACCCCATTCCCATCACAAAAGGTGAGCTTGACCCCTCCCCCCACCACACCCACCCAACCAAGGCACAAGGATGATGCGGCCCCATCCATCCTCGTGACCCCTCATCACCAAGTGAGCATACCTTGCTATGGGGGCCACTGAGGGACCCCACTTTTAGCCCCCCCCCCTTTTGGTCCCCCCCCGCCCTTTCAGGACCCACCCCTTCATGGCCCTCCCACTTCCATTGGCATGCCCCCCCCCTCAGGCTCAGCTATGTCGACCTGGCAACTGGGTGCTGCCAAGGTGTCTGGGTGTCAGGTTGACATTGCCTGGGTGCCAGGGACAGTGTCAGGGCTCTGCCCTGCTCTGTCCCAACCATCTAGGGGGCTCCAATGACCTCCGAGCAGCCCCAGCCCCGCACTTGTGGAGGCCAGTACTAATCTGTGCCCAAGTGAGGCCTCGTCGGTGCTGTCAACGACTACTTGGAGCCGGGAAAATGCAGCTTCAAACAGGATGTGCATATTTAGTTATGCACAGCGAGGGCTTGATTCAGATCGGCTGGGTGTAGTGGGCTGGTGACTCGCAATCGGTGACTCACAATCGGCTCGGCACCCGGTGCAAAACCCATTTTGGGCCTCTCCCTCGATGCACCTGGTGCAATGGGATCAGCACATGGCGCAATAGGATTGGAAAATCAATTCCATCCTGTATCTCCTTCACTAGTGCTATTCTCTCTGCCTCATGCCCTGTCTCTCTCACACTCTGCCTCTCTCCCACCCTCTCGCACTAATTCCCTCCCAATTTCCCCTTCACTCTCATAACTCTCTACCTCCCCTTCTCTCCTTCCCCCTCTCTCCCTTGCTCGGTCTCTCTCTCCCACCTTTTCCCTTGCTCGCTCACCCACCTTCTTTCTTGCTCACTCTCCCACTCTCCCCCTCACTCACGCTCCCACTCTCTCCCTCGTTCGTTCTTGTTCATGGCAGGGACTAATCAGACATTCTCCTATCTTGGAAAATGTACCAGGATTGGGCAAGAACTTGAAGGGAATATTTGGGTCGGGCCATTAGGAAGACAGGGTAGTAAGGGCACGTCTGTGCAGTTGGCAAAAGCTGAGCAGATTACCAGCCTGCCGATCTAATACCAACCAGTCAGATCTAATCTTGAATCTTTGTCCTCTTTCTTGGTTGGTTGAGGAGTATAAGATGAAAAGAAAACTGTGAATGTTTGAAATTTAAATCCTGATGTTAGAAATAATGAACAGGTCTGTGAGGATCCATGGGAAAGAAGAAAGGTTAGAGGTTTAGGTGGGATGCTCCAACAGCATTGAGCTCAGAACAGGCTCCCACCATTTCACACCTGCTGATAAAGTGCAAGGAAATTATTTGCCATGAAGTAAATTTAATTAATAAAATCTTGAATTGAAAGCTAATTTAAGTCATTGTGACCATGAAACTATAATCGATTGTCATAAAAACCCTTCTGGTTCACTCATGTCCTTTAGGGAAGGAAATCTTTACCTGGTCTGGCTTACGTGTGACTCCAGACCCACAGTAATGTGGTTGACTCTTAACTGCCCTCTGAAATGGCCTAGCCGGCCACTCAGTTCAAAGTCAATTAAGGATGGGAAATAAATGCTGGAATTACCAACAGTGCCCATAACCATGAAAGTAGTAAAAAGAAGTAAACAAAAACTGATGCTTAGGTCAGTGGGAGAATGCCCCCCGCTCTTCGAATAACACTGTGCAATCTTTTACACCAAGCTGAACAGGCAGATCTGGACTCAGTTTCATGCGTCATGTGATGCATCATCTCAGACTGTCAGCACTATACCAGACCGCAGCTTCTATTATGTGTCAAATCACAGATTAGAGCTTATAGCTATGATCTTCCGACTCAGAGCAGAAGGTACGACTCACTGAATCGAAGTGGCATTTTGCAAAAACAGATGGAACATCCTGCAAGGACAAAAGTTGACAAGTTATATATTGTGCAGTCAGTTGCATGGAGAGAGAGAGAGAGAGAGAGAGACTAAGTTGCCTTTATCCTCTTGCCTGAACCTGGATTCCTATGTGTTCTTCCTCTCCAGCATAACTTACCCCACTAAAAAAAAACAAATGTTCTTCTACGGTCAGGTCATCAAACAGGACATCATGTTGCGGACAGAGACCCAGACTCTGGCGAACCAGTGGCATGTCCTGACAGATATCATACCCGTTAATGTAGGCATTGCCACTTGTAGGAGGGAACAGACCTAATAACCAGGAGAACAGAGAAATAATCAATATCACACTTCAAATTTAGTCCTTAAATTGGTCAGTGCCAGAACTAAAAATATAGCCTTCTCTCCTTGCGCACATTCACCCTCTCCCATGCACACTCCTTCCGTTCCCCTACCTAAATGCATGCCTTTCTCCCCCATATACTTATCAGGTTTCTGAACTGGCTTATCAATTTTGAGGCATCCCCGATTCCCTGCTTTAAATTGTCCAATTGCAGCTGATGAACCTGCTTGAGACAGAAGTGGAATTTATTTAAGATCAAGTTGGATCCAACATGAAATATGTGAGACTGGAAGCGTAGGAGAAAGTTGACACAGAGGCAAATTTGGTCATGCAGCTCTACTACATTGTGGGACACAGGGAATGGAGATCCAATGATCCTGCCTCATTAATGAGATTGTGAGGAGCAGACCAATCACTGGGATTCTTCTCACAAGGCTCCAGATTATCACACAACCCTAATCTGTAACAACATTCTGATACCAGTTACAAGACTCAAAGGGTTGTCCTCCATGTATTCAGGGCTTCCTCTGCAACCTCGTCCTCTGTTGACTTTGATGTGGATAAACCTTGATTTCCCAAGCAGTTAAGAAGGCTGGGCAAATATCCTAAGTTAATACATAACATGGGTCCTTTAAATAATACATTATATTACGAACAATGAAAAGGCAGCTGCATTCATTAAATAAACCAGCAGCTGACCCTGGACATGCAGTGCTCTCCATTTGTGGCCTCAAATAAACAAATAACGTGGAGCTTACTGATGCTTTGTACAGGTGTTGTGTGGTTTTGGTTGGTAAAATTCCATAAGAACCACATGCACATTTGAGATCCTTACACCTTGGTTCTCCCCAACATGTGCCTAAACTCTGAGGAAGGAGTGTGTTATTGTTTCTACAGCGGAAACGACTGCTCTCCAAACCAAGAAGAAGAAACTCCAATGTATAGATTCATTCAATAGCCTGATTTGGAGACACTGGTGATAATGCTGGGCTCTTGTTTGTCAGACTCAACTGGCTGACCAAAGGAAAATACTGAGTGTCTGTGTTTTGCCAGCAATGCTACTTAGAATCAACAGCAACATTTATGAGAGTTCCAATGGAAAAGCCAAAGGAGAATTAAGTGAAGCCCAACCTGCGAATATATTCCTAGAAAGCAGAGAGCATTCTAATGTCCTCAAACTTACCCGTGAGTATGGACAATGTAGTGGTTTTTCCAGCCCCATTGTGCCCCAGCAGTACTGAGATTTGCCCCTGGTATAAGTTCATGTTTAGATGAGAGACTGCTGTCTTAATCTGGTTTCCAACTTTAAACACCTACAGAACACAAAGCTTTTAAATGGAATCATTAAACAGGCAAGCATCATTGCAGCTTATTTCAAATCTGTAATTTCCTTGGTTCTAGAACAGTCCCTGTAGATTGGAAGTTAGCAAATGGAATACTGCTATTCAAGAAATGTGGGAGAGAAACAGGGTAGAAGCCAGTTAGCCTGACATCCATCATCAGTAAAGTGCTCAAATCTATTACTGAGGAAGTTATTTTGTTGAAGCTTTTCATCTTGCACACATCAGGACAATTGCAAGAACATCAACGTGGGGAGAAGCAACAACTTTATACTGTATGAGTATAGAGACGGATTGCTTGGCAAATAGACTCTGACTGATAGAGGCATTTCCATGGAAAATGCATCAGTTGATGGTGACTGACAGTTAACTGCTGAACATTGTTTGAAATTTAAACCAGACAGCTTGACTTGGATTGATCAAGACATTGCCGTGAGGTATGAACCAGAAAATGGCTGTCACTTAAGTTTGTTTAGCCGAAAGAGGCACAATTCATCTAATGTTGGACAGTGAGTTTTGAAAGCACGGCTGGTTGGGTACGGTCTGTACCTTGCCTATTGCAGACAGCAGAAGGGCAAGATATACAACATACCAAATCAGTTCTTGCCTCCTAAACTTAAAACACGTGGATGAACAGTTGCAGGACTGACAAGTAACTTTTAAAAAAAGAATAAATTATTAAACAAGAAAAGATTAATTATAATACATAACCCCCTCAACCCACCTATATTTTTAAAAGATATACCCAGATTTGTAAGGATAACACAAATTACAAAATTTATCTTATTATCTAATATTCTCAGTAAGCACATAGTTCATGTAAACGAACACGCAAACCGTGGTCAGGCACATCACACTCTGAAACCAAGTGACAGATGCCACCCTAAACAGCTTCTGTGGATTGCTCATCAAATCCCCCAGATGTTTGTCACACTGCGAGTCAACTGGTCTCACTGAAGCTCTGAATTCCACATGGGTAATTCCAAACTCCACTCTTGAAAAACACGCCGTAGAATCTTCTCCCAAACAACACTTTCTTTTGGATGCCTTCACCAAGGATCCGCTTCCAGGATTTCAATTTCTCCTTTTGGTATTCCCCTGCCTTGGATTGCCACATTCAAGTTTCCACACAATCTTTCAGGAACCCAGCCATGCCAACAGAACGCTGCTGCCTCACAGGCTGTATTAAGATGCCATCAAACTTTTGATTTATCTTGGATGTCTTGCTTCTCAACTAGTTGACTTTAAATCTGGATCTTGAAGCTGTCTCTTTAACTCCAAGCACTTTCTCTGTTTTTACTTGAATTCTCCTGAACAGGACCTTGTTCAATTTCTTGTTCTTCGTTCCTTTAACTTAACTGTCTTCCTGAGACGTACATTTGTCCAACTCACAGGTTTCTGGGACTTTATTTTGTTCTTTTGGAAAGTCTGCATTCTGCAGCTCCCCATCCTGTCCAGTTTCCCCTTGGTCTAGCTTACAACTAACTTATACGTTCTTTCTATCCTGGGGTGGCCCCTGGTCGCCAAGCAATGACCTGGTTTTCCTTTAAGCCCCGTTGCTTTCACATCGTAAATCCTCATTCCCATGCATGTATCAAAACCAAACTGAAGCCACTTTCAAATATAGAAACACAAAATTAAACTTGCTTAAAGCTATGCCTTATTTTTAATGCCCTCAAATACAAAAAAGCTTATATAAAATTACTTCTGTTTCCTGCCAACAGTGAAGGAATGGTGTTATAGTTCCAAGTCAATCTGGTGTGGGACTTGGAGGGGAATTGTAAGAATGAGAGGTGATCTTATTACCCCAAAAGATTATGGATACTCCATTATTGAATATACTTAAGTCTGAGATTTTTATCTCTCATGGAATCAAGGGATCAGTATCAACCAATATCGGGAAGGTGAAGTTGAAGCTGAAGATCAGCCATGATTGTATTAAATGATAGAGCAGGCTTGATGGGCCATATGGCTTGCCCTTGCTCCTATTTCCTACACTTTTGTACCTCATGACCTGGAACAGGATGAGACCATTTGGCCTTTTGGCTTGTTCCACTATTCAATTAGATCATGGCTGACCTATATCTAACTCCATCTACCCTCCTTGGTTCTCTGATCCTCAATAATACCTTGCCCAACAAAACAATTATATCTTGGTTTTGAAATTTTTACTTGATCCCAGTCTTAAAAGTTTTTTGGTATAGAGAGTCACAGATTTGTGTGAAAAGTGATTCAGTGTAACTACTACAGTTCTACATTGTGGCCACCAGTCAAACCCTATACCCTTACCTTGCTCAAGTCTTTGATTCTGATGCCAGCTTCAATACCCACTGGATCATCCTCCATGTATTCAGTGTTTAGGATTCTATCTGTTTCCTCATCCTCTCTGTTGACTTTGATGTATTCAGATCTTGGCTTTCCAAGCCAGTATGAAGGCTGCGCAAACATCATAAATTAACATTCAATAATACGGGTCCTCCAAATAATGCATTCTATTTAGAACAAGAAGAAGGCAGCTGTTCTCACCAATTGATCGAAAGGCTGACTCTAGACAAGTAGTGGTCCATGTGTGGTTCATCGCAACATACCCTCAGCCTAAACAAACATACCACCCCAGTCATATCCAAAAGAACTAGCATTATAATATAATATAATAATATTTTATTATTGTAACAAGTAGGCTTACATTAACACTGCAATGAAGTTACTGTGAAAATCGCCTAGTCGCCACATTCCGGCACCTGTTCGGGTACACCGAGGGAGAATTCAGAATGTCCAAATTACCTAACAGCACCTCTTTTGGGACTTGTGGGAGGGAACTGGAGCACCCGGAGGAAACCCACGCAGACACAGGGAGAACGTGCAGACTCCACACAGACAGTGACCCAAGCCAGGAATCGAACCTGGGGCCCTGGTGCTGTGAAGCAACAGTGCTAACCACTATGCTACCATGCCGCATTAATGAATCTCTCAAACACCCAACACATGTTTGCATAAACAGTGAGCCATTGGTTGCTTCTGCTGTGTCCCTTGGTGCAGTCTCTCTGGAAATACAGAATCAGCAGGATAGAGCTCAACACCAGAATTTGGATTGAACTGTACCAACTTTTGTCCTCTTGGATTCACATTGGAGCTACCACTTGTCACAATAATGAAGTAAAAACATGGAATTATGTCTAGAAATACTGGACTTTAAATAAGACCGGAGTTTAAAAAACACACAAGTCACTGGCCGAATTGCTGCAGGGTAATTCTCGAAGCGATAACTGAACCCCAAGCTGTTAACAGAGAAGGTACTGCTAAAAGCATCCAGAAACTGATTGCCAACTCTGGTAGAGACATTGGGACTTAGTGGACATCTCATCAAAATGTTTCCTGCGTAATTTCCTTGGAATATGCAAAGAATGGGTTACGAGCCAGCTGAAAAACTGCCCCAGTTGTCTGTCTGTGTGTGCTCTATGAGAACAAGCCCTGCAGATTTTGGCACAGAAGTAAAAGCCAGCAAGTACAAGCACAATACTTCTTTAAATAGCCATTGTGCAGGAATATCTCTCTCTGATTGTGGAAGTCAGCCAGGTCAGTAAGGACTGTAGCTGAAATGCGAACTGAGAAATTCTCCGCCAAACTACAGAACACTGGAATCACAAAACAGACTATGTGCCTGCTAAAGTCAACTCTACTGGTACCGTGAAAATGACTATTAGGGTTGGATTGGATTTGTTTATTGTCACGTGTACTGAGGTACAGTGAAAAGTATTGTTCTGCGTATACTTCAGACAGATCATTACATACATGAAAAAAAACCATTGGGCAAACATAAATACACAATGTAAAGACATAGACAAAGGCATTGGGTGAACCATACATACTCAGTAGAGAAGAGATCAGATCAGTCCATAAGAGGCATGTTTAGGAGTCTAGTAACAGTGGGGAAGAAGCTGTTTTTGAATCTGTCAGTGCATGTTCTCAGAATTTTGTATCTCCTGCCCGATGGAAGAAGTTGGAAGAGTGACTATCCCGGGTGGGGGGGGTCTTTGATTATGCTGCCCATTTTCCCAAGGCAGCGGGAGGTGCAGACAGAGTCAATGGATGGAAAGCGGGTTTGCGTTATAGACTGGGTTGTGTTCACAACTCTCTGTAGACTATTCACCTACTGAAGTCAACTCTACAAGAGTCTCAAACCACAATGTTTAACCATCTACTCCTCACAAGTCAAGGGCTGTTCTGTGTACCTTTTCTTAAATATTTTCTTACTTTAAATTCAATTCCCCCTTCTAATCTGTGTGAATATACATACATGTGTTTCACTATTTTCTTGTCTTTAATAATTAATAAACTCACTTTATCTTTAACTCAAGAAAGCCTGGTTAAATTGTCTCCTTTTAAAACTTAACTATTGGGTCTGGGAAAAAGGTATTAGCAAAAAGGGAACTTTTTTTAGATTAGGGGGTTGAATAAAGACGGGGAACAGGTTCATCCCTCCTCAACCAGGTCTGGAACAATTTTGGGTATCCCAGCTGGATGGCGACAAATTGAGGAATCTTGCCCTGATCAATAATTTCGGGGAACCTCACCAGGAGCGAGTTGTAACAAACGTCACTTGATGTCTGGAGTTCTTCTGCTCTACATTATCCAGTCCTGCCTCCTGTAAAAGGGACATCAATTTAACCTCCTAAGTCACTTGGTTGGGTCTGATTGATTGGAGTTGAAAATCTTCTGAAATAATTCATTGGGTTTGGATTCAAATCATTTTCAAAAAAGTACAAAGAGTAAAAGTATTTCATACAAAATCACACTTGACGTTATTCAGCAAAAAAAACCAGGTAGATTGAAATTAAAATATTAATGATAGCTTTTGTGAGTGCGTAACCAACATGACGTTCGATAGGAATCACTGCCAGGCCCATGTTACACATAGGAACATGGGAATTAGAAGCAGAAGTAGGCAATTCAGTCCTTCGAGCCTGCTCCGCCATTCAATCAGATCATGACTGATCTCTTCCTGGTCTCATATCCATCTCCCTGCCTGTTCTCTTCATCCATTTTTTAAATCAGAAATATATCTATCCCCTTCTTGAAACTATTTAATGATTCAGACTCCACCACACTATGGGGCAGCGAGTTCCACAAATTCACCACCCTCTGCGAGAAGTAGGTCCTCCTCATCTCAGTTTTAAATCTACCGCCTCTCAACCTGTGACCTCTCATTCTAGATTGCCCCATAAGGGGGAACATTTGGCCTACGTTTACTTTATCAATCCCTCTTAGTATTTTATATACCTCGATCAGATCCCCTCATTCTTCTAAACTCCAGCAAGTATGGGCCCAACTGTTCAATCTCTCCTCATACGTCAACCTTTTCATCCCCGGAATCAATCTGGTGAACCTCCTCTGAACTGCCTCCAATGCCACCACATCCTTCCTCAAGGAAACCAAAACTGGACATAATATTCCAGATGTGGTCTCACCAACACCCTATACAATTGAAACAACACCTCTACCTTTTATACTCTAGTCCTTTTTCAATAAACGCATGTATACACTCATGCACACACTTGCCCACAATATAATTTGTGTGGGAATTGACATTTAAAAATATATATTTTTTTATTAGAGTTTTTTTCAATTTTACAAATAACGCAACAAACCCTCAAAACTGGTACAGTGTAAATGCTTCTGCATACCTGAATACAGGAAAAGGCAGGAGAAAGCAAACACAGTTGGTTTAGCTTAATCATTAATTTTGGTGTCTCTGATTATACAATAAAAAAAAGAAAACAAACGGATAAGCTGTGTTGTGTTGGGCGCTCTGGATCCGTGGAACACATACAGGCCACCAACACTTAAAATAGTGCAACACTATTTTATTAAGTCAGAAACTGTTGAACATACTTTCACTGTGGGTTAACACGATATTAGATTGAACTAAAGACCTATGCCTTGTCCTAACCAGTCTATGCACTCAGCACATGGTGAAGATCTGTGCTGCAGGCTGTGGGCTCTGTCCTACTAGGAAGCTGCAGCTCGAATGAGCGGGAACTCTGATGCCCCTTGTCTTTATAGTGCATGTGCTGTAACTGGTGATTGGCTGCGGTATTGTGTGTGTTGATTTGTCCCACTGGGTGTCCATCAGTGTGTGTGTGTGTGTCTGCACCATGATATACTGGTGTATATTATGACAAGCTGGAGAATAGAGAAGAGGATAAGGCCATATAGACATGGTAATATAGTTTGTACACACCATCACATATAGCGAGTTCAAGACGGTGCCACATAACTTATGGAAAGGTTGTTGGAGGAAGTCAGACATAGCGAAGCCTATAGATTTGAGATAAGAGCCCCACGTTTTGGAATGCATCCGAATTAGAACGGAGTATGCAATTTAGGAACTCCATAAGGATACATTCCATGATCATTTCATGTCAATTCTGAATTGAAGGATATTTATCGCTAATCCAGGAGCAAATTATGTTCTTCTGTGCTGAAAAGGTTAGCATATTATACAGCCTTTTATCATTAGAGTCAATAATTCTCCTATCTGGGAGCCTCAGAATTATGAATAAAGAATCAAATTCTAAGGCCATGCCGAATATCATTTTAACACAGGACCACACACAGTGTATGTGGACACCTTCAACTACCTTGCATTTTGGGCACAAGAAGGATATAGCAGGATCACCCTGCATCTCAAGCCTGGTGTGATATGCAGACGGTGTAATATTTTGAGCTGAGACTCCTTCGTTCTATTATAGACTGAAATTTTATTGGCATTTTCCCATATATTACCCCAGGTCTCTTCATCAATACTGACTGCAAAGTCTTTTTCCCAAGATCGCACAATCTCTGATATACTTGCACAGGATCTAGAACACAAAGGGCTGGATTCTACCTTTCCCAGTTGCGTGTTTCTCGGCAGCAAGAGGGGGAGCACCGTTCGCTGGCAGCGGGATTCTCTGTTCCCACCGCTATCAATGAGATTTCCCATTGAAGACACCAGGAAACCTGCAGGCAGGGGGGTGCTGTGACGGGACCAGAGAATCCTGCTGCCGATGAACGGCCGGAGAATTCCGGTCAAAGTGTCATAAAGCTTGCTGATTAATTGCTTAAGTTCACAGAAATCAGGGTTTTTTCCACCGGGGTGACTGAAGCTCAAGATGCATAGTTGTCTTATTAAGGATCAAAATGCTCTCACTTCATTTTTTTTCTCTGCAGAAAGCACTCAACTGCTTTTGATGTGGTCCAAGAGCTGTCACTCATAGCTCGACGTTCATAAACATTGCAGTACGTTACACAGCAGGGTACTTGAGATCCACTGAAGCATGAAGGGAAATGAAATCATCAATCCAGACAGCAAGCGATAGGTAAGCTGTCAATCACAGCCTAGTAAAATCAATTTTACATTCTTGTAAATGAAAGTCTTGCAGACCAAGGATCTGAGGGGATTTAATCCCATCTGATGTGGTTTTCATTTTTTAGGAATTTACAGGTGCTGTTTTCTCTGCCTGAGCCAGTAGGTGTAGGTCACAGGTGAGCTTTAAAGCAGTGATTTTGCTTTTAAACTATCTTTGTCTGGATTTCTCTCTAGCTTCCAGGCAGGGGTCTCTGTGATAAGTCCCTGGTGGAGGTCTCTCTAAGGGGGTCTTCCTTCTGGGGGGTCTCTGATGGGGTTCTCTATTATGGGTGAGTCTCTTATGGGGGAGGTCTCTTATGGGGGAAGTCTCTTATGGGGGAGGTCTCTTATGGGGAAGGTCTCTTATGGGGGATCTCTTATGGGTGGTCTCTGATGGGGGGGGGGTCTCTGATGGGGGATCTCTTATGGGGGGGTCTCTGATGGGGGATCTCTTATGGGGGGTCCTGTATGGGGGGGGTCTCTTATGGGGGGGTCTCTTATGGGGGGGTCTCTTATGGGGGGGTCTCTTATGGGGGGGTCTCTTATGGGGGGGTCTCTTATGGGGGGGGGTCTCTTATGGGGGGGTCTCTTATGGGGGGGGTCTCTTATGGGGGGGCCTCTTATGGGGGGGGTCTCTTATGGGGGGGTCTCTTATGGGGGGGTCTCTTATGGGGGGTCTCTTATGGGGGGTCTCTTATGGGGGGGTCTCTTATGGGGGGAGTCTCTTATGGGGGGGTCTCTTATGGGGGGGGTCTCTTATGGGGGGGGTCTCTTATGGGGGGGTCTCTTATCGGGGGGTTTCTTATGGGGGGGTATTTTCTGGGTGGGTTTCTTATGGGGAGTCTCTACCACCCTTGTCCTTCACACAGTTCTCTATTTTGAAAGACACATTTTTGCTGACCAATCCTGCTATGCCCCGACATGCTGGTGGAGAAAGAGGCGCAAAAAGCACCTGCCCCACCGAATCGCGCTGTGATGAATGTAGAAATTGTTATATATTATATTTGATATTCTGTTGCAGAAACATTATTAAAAACGCTGGTTTAAAATACATACAGGTAGTGTATATATTAAAGCTGTAATTAAGAAGTCATAAAAGATGAAGTGATTATTGAATTTAACCACTTACTTGGTTGCAGATGAAGGGTTAATGGAATAGTGTTTTGATTGCTGGAGATTCTCTGGAGTATGGATAATTTATGAGGGATTATATAAACACTTAGTGTTTAAGTACAGATGATGTAATTAATGGGCGGGGCCAGGTTGTAATTTTGCAGTCTGTTATAGGGTTTTAAATTGAACAACAGTTTTGCCAAATGCTGTTAGGTTGAGCAGAAGTGTACTGGATCTGATGTGCAAAGGAACTCTCTCCAAAAATCTGCAAGTAACCCGCTTTGTTAACTTTGGCAAGTGTAGTCAATACATTCAGGTTTTTCCTTTTGTTTAAGAACTGTTTAACTGTTAGTTGAAAAGCTATTTCTTTGATGTTAATGAGGTTAATTCTGTGTTTAAATTAAAGTTTGTTTTACTATAAAAGATACCTATTGGTCATAGTCATAATTCCTGGGCATATCCTTTCCTCACAGTATTACAAATTGAAAAATTGCCTGTGATTTTCATCTGCTCCTCCAACAACAGTTGGGGTCTGGTTCGGTATCCTAAAACTGCATCAGCTTTAAGTGCTCTTTGTCATCAAAATGAGTTTCCTGCAACAAAACTTTGTCAACGTTCTCTCTTTTAAGGAAAGACAAGGGGCGCGATTCTCCGACCCCCCACCGTTTCGGAGATTCGCCGGGGGCTGGCGTGAATCCTGCCCCCACCGTGTCCCGAATTCTCTGCCACCAGAGATTCGGCGGGGATGGGAATAGCGCCGCGCCGGTCGGCGGGGGTGGGAATCGCGCCAGGCCGGTCGGCGGGCCCATCCCTGGCGATTCTCCGACCCGCGATGGGCCGAAGTCCCGCCGCTGTCAACCCTCTCCCGCCGGCGTGGATTAAACCACCATCTGAACAACGGGACAAGGCGGCGCGGGCTGGCTCCGGGGCCCTGGGGGGGGGGCGCGGGCGATCTGGCCCCGGGGGGTGCCCCCACGGTGGCCTGGCCTGCGATCGGGGCCCACCGATCCGCGGGCGGGCCTGTGCCGTGGGGGCACTCTTTTTCTTCTGCCTTCGCCATGGTCTTCACTATGGCGGAGACGGAAGAGACCCCCTCCCCTGCGCATGCACGGGGATGACGTCAGCAGCCGCTGACGCGCCCACGCATGCGTCGCCCGGCGAAGACCTTTCGGCGCCGGCTGGCGTGGCGCCAAAGGCCTTTCCCGCCAGCCAGCGGAGCGGAAACCACTCCGGCGCGGGCCTAGCTCCTCAAGGTGAGGGCTTGGCCCCTAAAGGTGCGGAGACGTCCGCACCTTTGGGGCGGCCCGACGCCGGAGTGGTTCCCGCCACTCCATTACGCCAGAACCCCCCGCTCCGCCGGGTAGGGGAGAATCGCGCCCCAGATCTTTTTTCCCTTAACACGATGCTGTACTCCCAGCACATTCCAGGATCAAATGTTTAATGCAGCTACCTCGTTGCTCAATCAACCAGAGAAAATATAGGATAAGATTTTTACACCATGTCGGGGGTGCACCAAAATATACAGCCTCTAGTTCCAATCACACCCAGAGGCACCACAGACACAATATAACGTCGCCTTCTCAGATAAGAGACCCACCTCCATTGCAGGATCGAGTTAACAATTCTTCAACCCGAAAATGAAAAAAAATACAAAAAACTCATGACGATATTCATTCTCAGGTGACTTTCCTCAACACGTGAGGATCTGTGGGGCGAAACCTACAAGCTTTCCTTCAATTTACGCAGGAGACAGAAAAGGGGAGAAAAGTTTTTTTTGATAAACGTCGAATGCCCAATTTTGTTTTCCAATTAAGGGGAAATTTAGCGTGGTCAAACCACCTATCCTGCACATCGTTTTGGGTTGTGGAGGTGAGACCCACACAGACATGGGGAAAATGTGCAAACTCCACACGGACAGTGACCCGGGATCGAACCCGGGTCCTCGGCGCTGAGGCAGCAGCGCAAACCACTGCACCACCGTGCTGTCCACAAAAGGAGAAAAGATATGTCAGAAAGGGAATTGGAGCCAAATGCCCCTCCTGCACTTTGCCCCCACCCATGAAGACCTAAACCACTCACCCACCTCCCAGCAGTGGCGCTATTCATGTTTATCATGATTAAAGTTAAGAAACCATAAAGCATTGATTACCATCATAAATGTACGAATCAGAAGACGGATATCTATCACGTAGCTCCACTACCATAACACCTACACAGCACACCCCTCAAAGCAGCACCCTGAAGGGTGTTTTCCTTTCATGATGAATTGAAGCCCCTGAGATTCTTAAGGATAAAACATTCATTTTCGAGCTCGATTGTTAACACCTTCCTGCTAACATGATAAGTAGCAACATAAGCTCAGGCAGGAAGCATTATTTATTTTTTTAAATTGAAGAGTACCCAATAATTATTTTTTTTCAATTAAGGGGAAATTTAGCGTGGCCAATCCACCTACCCTGCTCACCTCTGGGTTGTGGGCGTGAGACCCATGCAAACACAGGGAGAACGTGAAAACTCCACATGGACAGTGACCCGGGGCCGGGATCGAACCCGGGTCCTCAGTACCGTAGGCAACAGTGCTAATCACTGCGCCATCGTGCCGCACCAGGCAGGAAGCATTATAACAGTTGATAGAGTCTGGGTTGTTCACATTATTGCCTTCCATCCAGTTCACAAAAGTCAAGACCTTAGTCGGACTGTTGAATGTCTTTATGGAGTTGAGGGATGCCACCCTGAGTGTTGCAGGATAAAACAGGTCGCAATTAATTCCAACAGCCATGAGTCGTTTTCTAACTTCATCGAAGCCTCTACGCTTCTTTTGTGTCGTTGCCGTGAAATCATGGAAGAAAGAGACACTCACCCGGTCATAGAGTCAGGTGTCACCATTCCTTGCTGCTTCCAGTATTCTTGGCAATCTCCATAGTTATAAAAACTAATTATTGTAATCGGGATGCCTATTGTCCCTAGGCCTCCAAGAAAGGATACAATGTGCCCTTTCCAATTTAATATGCCCAGCTTTCGTATTCAGCTTAAGAAAACATGGCAGCCAGTTCTCAAAGCATTTAATAAGGAGCTTACCCTCCACTCCTTCTGGCAAACCGACAACCCAGACATTTTTCTTCCGGCCTCAGTTCTCCAGGGTTTCTGACACACCACGTAGCTGCTTTTCCCAGGATTTCAAGTGGGCCTCAGCTGAGGAAGTTGCATTCTTGACAGTTAAGGATTTTCTCCTCCATTTCATCAAGCCTTTTATTAGTATTCTGCAGCTCAGACTCATAAGCACTAATATTCTGTGCTAACAAGCCGAATTTACCGTCAATTACTTTAATGATGTTTGCGGCCATCATCTGCAATACGTTCGAGGGTGCCAAACCAAGAGCTCGCTCGAGGATTAAGTCAGCATATTGAGGAGTCAGCTCCACCCCAGTTGCATCTGACTACTCCCTTCTGTCGATGATTTTCTCAGGATTCCCCAGTATTTTCCCACCAATGCTTAGCCAGAAATCTTCTAGGGACACACAATGGAGTATTCACTTCCAGGATTATATAGGCGGCATGGCAACACAGTGGTTAGCACTGTTGCTTCACAGCACCAGGGACCCAGGTTCGATTTCCGGCTTGGGTCACTGTCAGAGCGGAGTCTGCATGTTCTCCCCATGTCTGTGTGGGTTTTCTCCGGGTGCTCCGGTTTCCTCCCACAAGTCCCGAAAGACGACATAGTGTGGCGTCTAGGGGACATGGGGATTTTCACAGTAACTTCAATGCAGTATTAGTATAAGCTTACTTGTGACATTAATAAAGATTATAATTAAGTATGTTCCATGTAAACAAAATAAATGAAAGGAGTAAATGATGTGTCGTGCCAGAGCCCACAGAATTCCCGCACCTGTATCATGTGATTCCCCCTGAATTAACCTTCTGAAATTTGTCCTTTACTTTTCTACAAATATTTGAAAGAAAATCAAGCCAATAGATCCTGAAAAACAGTCTGAAGAGAAGCACTGAGTTGATAAAATGAAACGGAGGCAACATAAGAACGTACAAAACAGGGGCAGAAATAGGCCATTCAGCCACTCGAGCCTGCTCCGCCATTCAATAAGTTCATGGCTGATCCGCTTGTGTGCGCTACATTCCCATCCACCTCAATATACTTTGATTTCCGTACCTAACAAGAATCTATCTAACACCACCTTAAAAATATTCAATGAGCCCGCCCCCAACGCTTCTGATTTGGAGAGTTCCAAAGTCGCACAACGCTCTGAATTCTCATCTCTGTCTTATAGTTTCCTGCTTCCCCCACGTCTTGAATAGAGGCATCAGATTAGCATCTTTCCAGTCTGATGGAACCTTGCCAGAATTTTGGAAAATGAACACCAATACATCTATTGCTTTTGACAAAGATGTTAGCTCCCTTTTCTCTCCACAGGTGCTGTTAGACACTTCTGAGATTGTCCAGTATTTTATTTTTTTGGTTCCGATTCCAACATCCGCAGTAATTTGCTTTTAACAACTACTGCCTTATTAGCCACCTCTTTAAAGACCGAGGATGAAGTCCATCAGAATCTGGAGACCTTTCAGCTCATAGCTCCATCACTTTGCTCAGGACTGCTTCCCTAGTGATTGTAATTTCAATAAGTCCCACTCTTCCTTCCATTTCCTGATTTGCAGCTATTACTGGAATGTTTTTTGTATCTTCTATATTGAAGATGACAGTCTACCATTTCCCTATTATCTACTATTAGCTCCTCACTGTCACTCTCTTGAGGAACAACACTCATTTTACTTACTCTTCTTTTTTAAATACCTGTTGAAACTCTATCTACTTTTACATTTCACACTAGTTTCCTCTTATGCTCTAATTCGTTTCTCCTGATTAACCTTTAAGCAATTCGCTGCGACTCTATATAATTCTGATCAATCATCTGACCTGACATTCATTTCTGTGCAGTTATATGATTTTTCCTTAAGTTTGATACTGCCTTAGCTTCTTTAATTAAACTTGTATGGTGGGTTTGTCATAGAATCCCTAGAGTGTAGAAGGAGGCTATTCGTCCCATTAGGTCTACATCGGTCCTCTGAAAGAGGACCCTACTATGTCCACTCCCCCACCCTGTGACCCCATAAACCCCCCAACCTTGATTACAACCCTGCCGTCTTCCACAAGAGTGAAGATTGTCCCCGCAATGAGGGATTGATCCTCAGTGAAGAGTGAAGATTGTCCCCGCCAAGAGGGAGTTAGCCTCAGTGAAGAGTGAAGATTGTCCCCGCCATGAGGGAGTTATCCTCAGTGAACAGTGAACATTGTCACCACCATGAGGGTTTGATCCTCAGTGAAGAGTGAACACTGTCTCTGCCATGAGGGTTTATCCTCAGTGAAGAGTGAACACTGTCCCCGCCATGAGGGTTTATCCTCAGTGAAGAATGAAGACTGTCCCTGCTATGAGGGTTTATCCTCAGTGAAGAGTGAACACTGTCCCTGCCATGAGGATTTATCCTCAGTGAAGAATGAACACTGTCCCTTCCATGAGGGTTTATCCTCAGTGAAGAATGAACACTGTCTCTGCCATGAGGGTTTATCCTCAGTGAAGAGTGAGCATCGTTCCCGTCATGAGCATTTATCCTCAGTGAAGAGTGAACACTGTCCCTGCTATGAGGGTTCATCCTCAGTGAAGAGGTACTGTACTCATCATGAGGGATTATCCTCAGTGAAGAATGAACACTGTCCCTGCCATGAGGGTTTATCCTCAGTGAAGAGTGAACATTGTTCCCGCCATGAGGGAGTGCAGTGAAGGTTAACCAGACTGACTCCAGGGATGGTGGGACTGTCATATGAAGCGAGATTGACTAGGTTGGGATTGTTCTCGCTGGAGTTCAGAAGAATGAGGGGGATCTCATAGAGATGTATAAAATTCTAACAGGTCTAGACAGAGTAGATGCAGGGAAGATGTTACCAATGATGGGTGTGTCCAGAACCAGGGGTCACAGCCTGAGGATTCAGGGTAAACCATTTCGGACAGAGATAAGGAGATATTTCTTCACACAGAGTGGTGAGCCTGAGGAATTCATTAACATAGGAAGTAGTTGATGCTAAAACTTTGAATATATTCAAGAGGCGGCTGGATATAGCACTTGGGGAGAATGTGATCAAAGGCTATGGGGAGAAAGCAGGATTAGGCTATTGAGTTGGATGATCAGTCATGCTCATGATGAATGGCGGAGCAGGCTCGAAGGGCCAAAAGGCCTCCTCCTTCTCCTATCTTCTATGTATCTGAAAATGAAATGAAATGAAAATCGCTTATTGTCACAAGTAGGCTTCAAATGAAGTTACTGTGAAAAGCCCCTTGTCGTCACCTTCCGCCGCCTGTTCGGGGAGGCTGGTACGGGAATTGAACCGTGCTGCTGGCCTGCCTTGGTCTGCTTTAAAAGTCAGCTATTTAGCCCAGTGTGCTAAACCAGCCCCTCTATGTATCTATGAGGGTTTATCCTCAGTAGAGTGAATACTGTCCCTGCCATGAGGGTTTATCCTCAGTGAAGAATGAACACTGTCCCTGCCATGAGGGTTTATCCTCAGTGAAGAATGAACACTGTCCCTGCCATGAGGGTTTATCCTCAGTGAAGAATGAATACTGATGTTGAGGGTTTATCCTGAGGTGGCCATTTTGCTGCCTCTGCCTCTGTGCTGTCCTTCAGAATTTTTTTTATTGTAGGAATATACTTATTCTGAGTATTCCAAAATATCCTCTTAAAAGCCTGTCACTGCTTCTCTATTGATCGATCCTCTAGCCACGTATCCCAGTTCACTTCAGTTAGCTCTGCTTTCATGCCCAGACTGTAAAATATGTCTTCAGTGGGCAGATTGTGGCCAAACTGTCAAATCCAACACCAGGCTTCTGCGAGAGATTGATACCATTGGATAAAAACATTACCACAATAATTAAAGAAACTGAGGATAACTTTATGTTTTATGACAGTACGAAGTCTTACAACACCAGGTTAAAGTCCAACAGGTTTGTTTCGATGTCACTAGCTTTCGGAGCGCTGCTCCTTCCTCAGGTATCCTCAGTGAAGAGTGAACATTGTTCCCGCCATGAGGGAGTCAGCCTTTGATCACATTCTCCCCAAGTGCTATATCCAGCCGCCTCTTGAATATATTCAAAGTTTTAGCATCAACTACTTCCTATGTTAATGAATTCCTCAGGCTCACCACTCTTTGTGTGAAGAAATATCTCCTTATCTCTGTCCGAAATGGTTTACCCTGAATCCTCAGGCTGTGACCCCTGGTTCTGGACACACCCATCATTGGAGTCAGTCTGGTTAACCTTCACTGCACTCCCTCATGGCGGGAACAATGTTCACTCTTCACTGAGGATACCTGAGGAAGGAGCAGCGCTCCGAAAGCTAGTGACATCGAAACAAACCTGTTGGACTTTAACCTGGTGTTGTAAGACTTCGTACTGTGCTCACCCCAGTCCAACGCCGGCATCTCCACATTATGTTTTATGAGTATGCTTTAATTGTGCAATTTTATAATACACAATTTTTAAAGTTAGAAACCTGACTGTGTTGCTGCTCATAATTGGAGAGGCAGACAGCACGAAAATCATAAAGGAAACTACAAATGTTTAACTGCAAAGACCTTGTGAAAGCAGCCAATGATGATCTGGGAGAAAGACACTATGAACCTGAATGATGTGAGGTTGCGGAACACTACTTGAATTAGTTGTTTTTTAATTCTTTCTTGAGATGAATGTCACTGGCTACTCAAGCATTTATTGTCCATCTCACTTGCTCTTAGGTGATAGTTATCATGATATTCAAACACACACATCATGATAGACACACCAACAGACAAATCAGAACACACAACACCACAACCAATCACAGACAAGGACAGGGACAGTATAAAAGGACAAACACGACACCTGGTGGCCAGTATTAGCTGGAGACCAGGACAAGGACAGACCTGTTACACTACACACTCAGGGAGACACAACGTGCAGAGTATCCAGACCGAATTGTATATAGAAGTTGAAATAAAATAGAGTTGTACCAAATACAACTGTGTTGGTTCATCTGTGCATCAGAGCACCCAACACCACAATAGTGAGCCACCTTTTTAAACTTCTGCAATCCATCTGGTGTAGGTACACAGTGCTGTGAGGGAGTTCCAGGTTTTTGACCCAGCAATAGTGAAAGAATGGCAATATATTTCCAAGTTTGGCTTAGAGGGAAACGTATACAGGTGGTGATGTTCCTATGCGCCTGCTCACATAGGAGGTCACAGGTCTGGGAGGTATTTAGAATTACCTTTGTCGAGTTGCAGCAATGCATCTGTCAATGGTACATACTGCTACTACTGTGTACAGGTGGTGAGTGGAGTGAATATTTAAGTGGTGAATGGGGTGGCAATCAAGTAGACCTTTTTTTGTCCTGTATGGTGTCAAGCAGCTTGAGTGTTGTTGGAGCTGCACTCATCCAGGAAATGGACAATATTCCATCATACTCCTGACTTATGCCTTGTAGGTGGACAGATTTTGGGGAGTCATGAGGAGTTACTCCCTGCAGAATTCACAGCCTCTGAGCTGCTCATGTAGCCACTGTATATCTATGGTCCAGTTAGATTTCTGGTAAATCTAACCTAGGATGTTGTTGTTGGGGGATTCAGTGATGATAATATCATTGAATATCAACAGGTGTTGGTTATAGAATCCCTGCAGTGCAGAAGGAGCTTATTTGGCCCATCGAGTCTGCACCGACTCGCTGAAAGAACAGCCTACCCAGGCCCACACCCCGCCCTATCCTCGTAACCCCACCTAACCGTTGGACACTAAGAGGCAATTCAGCATGGCCAATCCACCTAACATGCACATCTTTGGACTGTGGGAGGAAACTGGAGCACCAGGAGCAAACCAGGAATGATAGATTCTTTATTGTTGGAGATGGTCACTGTTTAGCACCTGCATGGTGAGAATGATTTACAGCAGACACCAAACCAACATTTAGGAATAGGTTAGATAGGCAGTTGAAGGAAAGGTGGGAGGGGAATAAAAGAAAATGGATACAAGGCAGGCACATGGAATGAAGGTTGTACCCTGGACTGATTAAATTACATACAAATTACAACAATTTTGCAGCAACTTACCAAGATGAAAAAGTACCAGGCCTGTGGTATTCCATATTCCCCAGGGAAAACAGCTTCCACGTACCAGGTAACCAAATTGTAACCAAGTGAATCAAATAGCAGCATTGCCATTGCGTGAGCAATTGTGAAACTGTCATCCACACTGACTGGCGAGTTCATGTTTGACCACTGGATACCCGTACCTTCAAACACAAAAGGAAATCAGAAAATAAACTTTCGACAGAGAATACTTAAGCCATTAGCAGCAGCAATGAATGCTCCTTGAATTAACTGTGACTTTGCCTGATGATAGTGTGTGAAGGTCACAAGAACCATTATTACAATTATTTGCAATTCTCATTTTGTACATTCCTTCCCTCCTCCCCCCTTGATGATGGACCTCTGCAAAAATCAATCTGAACCCAACTATTATTTTAAAAACCATTGCTTATCAAACAATAAGAGAGGCCAGAGATACACCAGAGCTCATGCTGAGCTTCATTTACAGCAGCCTTTGTAAGAAAGTGTGTGTCCACATATAATCAGAGCAAATTGAGCACATTTCCTGCTTGGAGAGACTTTGCATTGTCTCATTGTCCCTAAAGATATAATTTCTTGAAATTCATTCTGCATGGGCTAATGAAAAAACAGATGCTACAAATTGCTTCATACAAAGTCGTGGGGATGAAGCAGCTGCCGCATGAACTGTGTGTGTCTGACCATGTGTGAAGGCGAGGCAATGCGAGTGGGGTGGGGGGAATTGTGGCAACAAGAGAAAGGCTGAGGCATTGGGAGAGAGGCTGATGCATGGCAAGAGTGAGAGAAACAGCATGAGAGGAGATGAAGCTATGCAAAAGAGAGTCGGGCAGTGCAAGAGGGATCAAGAGAGGGTGAGGCGTCATCAAAGAGGGATAAAGAGGGTCAGGAAGTGTGAGAGAGGGTGAGGCAATGTGACAGTGGGGAGCAAGGCAGTGCAAGAGAAACAGTGAGAGAGTGAAAATAGTGGGAGAGAGTAGGAGAGGAGAGCACCCAGATGTGGACAGCTGCACCTAAAAGAGCACGAGACGCAGAGGAGCATCCTGAGACAGACAACAGCACTGAAAAGAGTGGGGGCAATGTAGACCCGGAGACAGGCAGCAGAATCTAAAAGAATAGGAGAGAGGAGGACCAGGGGATAGACGGCAGCATCTAAAAGAGCAGAAGAGAGAAGGTCCCAGAGTCTGACAGCAGCACCTAAAAGAGCTACCCAATCTGTGGCTTCAGAGCGAACTGACTGTGCTCTGGGTAAAATCAAATTGTGACACCACAGGAAAACATGTATTTGATTGGTTTATCTTTCAAAACTCTGGTAATTTTAGTACTGGAAGGTTTTATTAATAGTAAAGCTTATTAGATTGACTGGTGAATGTTTCCTATTTATCTTCATCATAGAATTTACAGTGCAGAAGGAGGCCATTCGGCCCATCGAGTCTGCACCGGCTCTTGGAAAGAGCAGCCTACCCAAGGTCAACACCTCCACCCTATCCCCACAACCCAGTAACCCCACCCAACACTAAGGGCAATTTTGGACACTAAGGGCAATTTATCACGGCCAATCCACCTAACCTGCACATCTTTGGACTGTGGGAGGAAACCGGAGCACCCGGAGGAAACCCACGCATACACGGGGAGGACGTGCAGACTCCGCACAGACAGTGACCCAAGCCGGAATCGAACCTGGGACCCTGGAGCTGTGAAGCAATTGTGCTATCCACAATGCTACCGTGCTGCCCATCTTAACTTACTTGAATTTCAATTGAGGTAAGTAGAACATTTATTGAAATAATAGCATATAAGCACAGGCAGGTCTAGAGATATTCATTAAAATTTACTCAGAAAAATAATGAAGGAACTAATTAAACATCATAAAGATGACAGTTGCAGATTGTGGGATCTCCTGTTCATCAGTGTGATCCAAGTCAAACAGATCTGCACTAAGTATTAGTAGTATGTATGTCTGCAGAAAGAATCCGGTGCTGGTCTGCGGCAACAGAAGAGCTTATACGTGACTGCTTGGAGTCAGTGAACTGGTCCATATTCAAGAACTCAGCAACCAGCCTAAACGAGTATACCACCACCGCCAAAGATTTCATCAGCAAGTGTGTAGAAGACTGCTTTCCAAAGAAGGTAGTACGTACATTCCCCGAACCGGAATGTATGGTTTAATCGGGAGATTCACTCCTTACTAAAGGCCAGGTCTGAGGTGTTCAAGACAGGCGACCCTGACCTATACAAGAAATCCAGGTCCTCCCTCCGCAAAATTATCAGGGTTGCCAAGAAACAATACCAGCCTGAAGCTAGAGTCACAGACTAATGTCATGCACTCTCGTCGACTGTGGCAAGGCGTAAATACCATAACGGGCTTTCATGCAAAACCAAGTAGAATCTCCAGCAGCAAATCACCCCTCCCCGATGAACTCAATGCATTCTATGCTCAGTTAGAGCAGGAAACCATCAAACCATTGTGAACTGCCCCAGCAGCCATGGACACACCCATACCTACCATCACAGCTTCCAAAGTCAGATCCACCTTCTTGAAACTGAACCCTCGGAAAGGGACGGGTCTTGACCGTGTCCCTGGTCATGCACTCAGATCCTGCGCGGACCAACTGACGGATGTATTTGCAGACATCTTCAACCTCTCCCTACTCCGTTCCGGGTTTCCCATCAGCTTCAAGAAGATCACCATCATACTGATGCTAAAGAAAAACCAGACAAAGTGCCCCAACGACTACTGTCCGGTGACCTTGACATCGCTCATTATGAAGTGCTTCAAGAGGTTGGTCATGAGTCACATCAACTCAATACTGAGAGTGCCTTGATCCACTGCAATTTGCATACTGCCACAACCGGTTCACAACAAACGCCATCGCCTGGCCCTACATCCATCCCTGGAACATCTCGACAACAAAGACTCCTACGTCAGACTTCTATTTATCGGCTACAGCTCCACCTTCAACACCATAATCCCAACCAAGCTGATATCAAAGCTCTAAAACCTAGGACTTGGCTCCGCCCTCTGCAACTGGATCCTCAACTACCTGACCCACAGACCACAATCAGTAAGGATAGACAACAACACCTCCTCCATGATAGTCCTCAATACCGGTCCCCTCAAGGCTGCATACCTAGCCCCCTACTATATTCCCTATACACACACGACTGTGTGGCAAAATTTGGCTCCAATTCTATTTATAAGTTTGCTGGTGACACTACCTTAGTGGGTCGGATCTCGAACAACGATGGGTCAGTGTACAGGAGGGAGATTGAGAACCTAGTGGAGTGGTGTAACAACAACAATCTCTCCCTCAATGTCAGTAAAACTAAAGAGCTGGTTATTGACTTCAGGATGCAAAGTACGTACACATCCCTGTCTGCATCAATGGTGCTGAGGTGATGGTTGACAGCTTCAAATTGCTAGGTGTGCACATCACCAACAATCTGTCCTTGTCCACCCAAGTCGATGCTACGATCAAGAAAGCACAACAGCGCCTAAACTTTCTCAGGAAACTCAGGTAATTCAGCATGTCCACGTTGTCTCTTACCAATTTTTACAGATGTACCATAGAAAGCATCCTATCTGGCTGCATCACAGCCTGGTATGGCAATTACTTGGCCCAAGACTGTAAGAAACTACAGAGAGTCATGAATGCAGCCCAGTCCATCACGCAAACCCGCCTCCCATCCATTGACTCTGACTACACTCCCGCTGCCTTGGGCAAACAGGCAACATAATCAAAGACCCCACCCACCCGGGGTATTCACTCTTCCAACTTCTTCCATCAGGCAGGAGATACAAAAGTCTGACAATACGCACTAACCGATTCAAAAACAGCTTCTTCCCCACTGTTACCAGACTCCTGAATGACCCTCGTATGGACTGATCTGATCCCTTCAAACATCTCCTCCACTGAGTAATACTGCATTCCTGTATGCTTCACCCGATGCCTTTGTCTATGTATTTACATTATGTATTTATGTATGCCCATGTTTTTTCATATATGGAATGATCTGTCTGGACAGTACGCAGAACAATACTTTTCACTGTACCTCGGTACACGTGTCAATAAAACAAATCCAATCCAATCCAAACTTGCAGCTGGAGGAACATCAGCTCAGAATCAGTGAGCTGGAGGCCAAGCGTCAGACACTGATGCATCAGTGAGAGGGAAAGTCACCTGGACATTTTATTCGAGGAGGCAGTCGCACCCTTAGGCTATGCTTCTGATCTGCATTGTGGTCAGGGGCAGGAGGGTGTGACTGCAATGAAGAGGTAAGGGGTTTGGGGGGTAGACATGAATGAGCCTAAGCCTTTGCAATTATCCAATAGGTTCCAGGTTCTTGTAGCTTGTGGGAATGAAAGCGGGAGTTCAGCGTGGATGAGCGAACCATGACACCATGATACAGGAAACTATTCCAATGCGGTCAGTTAATGGGAATGTAGCGATTGTGGGGGACAGTATAGTCAGGGGGCTAGACACAGTCTCTTCAGTAGAGAGTGAGATTCCAGAAGGCTGTGCTTCCTGCCTGGTGCCAGGGCTCAGCATATCTGCTCTGGGTTGTATTTGTCCATGTAGGTACAAATGAAATAGGGAGAACTAGGAAAGAGGCTCTGCTTAGAGAATATGAACGGCTCGGGGGCTAAATTAAAAAGCTAAACATCAAAGGTAATAATCTCTGGATTGTTACCTCAGCCACAAGCAAATTGGCAGAGGGTAAAAAAGATTAGAGAATTACATGCATGGCTCAAAGATTGGTGTAAGAGAAATGGTTTTCAATTCCTGAGGGACTGGAACCAGATTTAGGGAAAGTGGGAGCTATAGTATTGCAACAGTCTTCACCTGAATCGTGCTGGGAGCGGTTTTCTGGCAAGTCATATAACTTGGGTGGTAGAGAAGGCTTTAAACTAAATAGTGGGGACTGTGGTGTTCTTTGTGTTGCTTATTTCATGATGGTTGGCATAGTGTTCACAAAGAACACAAAATAGCTTTAACTTAAACAAAGCTATAAATTTATTAACACTACTAACTTGGATTCGACATGTACTCCTAAAGAATACACATCCCCTTTCTTTGTAAAAGAAAATTATTATAACATTGGTTGTGACATTTTCTTTAATCACTACATTTCAGGTGTGACTCTGACTATTAGCTAGTATTTATCATAAACTATATTATAATCCTGTACATTAATTCATAAATAATTGCTACATCACTTAGATGAGCAAATATTTCATTATACAGTCATCACAAATTAAGTCTCTCGGCGGTCTTCTTCTCGTCAATCTTCTGAACGGAATGTTCAAGGTATTCGATTGCTCTGCCACATTGTCTTGCTGTGTTTGTGCTAAGTAAGGATTTGGAAAGGCAATGTCTTTGAATATGTTATCAGGTGCTATAACATTTGGATGCGGAGGTTGAACTTTATGCTTGATATGCAGCAATGCTCGTCTGTTTCTCCTGAACATTGATCTCTGTTCTGTTTTGACAAAGTATGTCCTTGGTGCTACTTGTTTCAGAACTTTTGCAACGTGTTGCCATCCTCCTTCTGGATTCTGAATTCATACAAAGTCACCGCTTTGAAGTTCAGACAGAGGTTTGGTTCGTTTATCATAGTCCTCTCTTTTGCTTCTTTTTCGTTGCTGTGATCCGTTCATGTATCTCTCGGTTTCCATTTCAGGGATGGTGATCACAGGTAATGTGGTGCAAAGTCATCTACTCCTTAACATCTGAGCAGTGATAGTCCAGTTGACAGTGGTGCCACTCTGTACTCTAACAGCGCCAACGATATGTCTTGACCATCATCAATTGCTTTGAGGAATAACTTCTTTATTATCCCTACTCCTTTCTCTGCTTTTCCATTTGACTGAGTATAACATGGGCTTGAAGTGGTATGATTGAAGTTGTATTGCTCTGCAAACTGTGTCCACTCCCAACTCAGAGAAAATGTTAAGATATATCCCATGGCGTGCAAAAATTGATTTTGTTGCTTTTATCACTGATATGGCAGTCGAATCGGTTAGCATCATCACCTCTGGAAAGTTGGAGTAATAGTCTATGACCACGAGATAGTCATGACCCTGGAAATAGAATAAATCCATGCCCACTTTGCTCCATGGACTGGTAATGATTTCCATCTCTTTCATGCTTTCTTTGCTCTGTGCTGGCTGATGCATCTGGCAAATTGTACATGCTTGAACATTTTGGCTAAACTCTTGGTTTATTCCGGCCAATACACCGACTGTCTGGCTCTTCTACGATACATTTCTATGACCCTCTTGAATCTGCTGCAGAATCCCTAAACATAAACTGGCAGGAATCACAATCCTATCTCCCTTGAGCAGAAACCATCTACTGCAGAAAGATCATCTCTTATATCTTGAAAGGCAGATCGACATCCAGTAGGCCATCCTTCTTTTAGATATTGTTTCACCTTCTGGAGAGTCAAATCCTTTTCAGTTTCGGCTTTGATTAGACGTAGTTTTTGGTCAGGCACTGGTAGCATCTCGGTAAAGAAACAGGCTTGAGATTCCACTATTTGGACTATCTCGGGTTCTGATGTTTCAGCATCGGTGGTTGTCTTGAATTCTGATGTGTCAGCATCAGTAGTAGCTTTGGAAAGGTTGTCCGCAACACCTATGTCTTTCCTTGACTCGGCCAGCTGAAGTACTGGTTGAGTGAACCATTTCAACCAGCTGCAATTGTTCACAAGCATCCACTCCAATTAATGATGATTTCTCGATGGGTATCTCGATGTTCCCATTCTTAAGAACAAGACAGCAAGATCCTGTTGTGACTATTGTATTACCGTTGTAATCTGTGAGCCTACAAGTGGATTGCTTTATTAGAGGTTCCTTATAAGCATGCCTGAAAGATCGTCCCGTGAGAATACCTGCGTGTGCTCCTGTGTCAATTTTACATCGTATTCGTTTTCCATTTATTTCTAATGAGACAGTCCACTCCTTAATTATCTTCACGAGCTCTTGTACTGACTGGTTTCTCATTTCGATCCAGTAAATTAATCCTAGTGACTGCTTCAATCATGAAAGTATCCGAAATTGAATATGGTGAGCAATCCTCACTATCCGCTACGATGATGGATTTTTTCTCTTTCTTCTTAACACTTTGGATCTGTCTGAAATTTGGTGACTGGAGAAGCTGCTGAGAAACGACACTGCTCCAAAGTGGTTCAACGTGCAACAATTGGAACATTGTTTGCCTTTTGCCGGACAATTTTTTTAAACGGTGGGCGTAGCCACAGCGTGTGCACGTCATCACGCTGTGACATCACATTCAAAATGGCCACCGGCCGTTGTATGCATCTTTCTTTGCTGCGACACAACATTAATGGCGTCAGCCACGTTTTTCGATTTCACGCTCTTTTCTTTTGTCACGAACTCTGCATATTCACTCAATGCCTGTTAACTGGTCTTGCACATATTAATCACATCTTCAAGCGATAAAACCAGTCGTCTTAGCATTTTCTCGTACAAACGTTCATCATTTATCCCGACCACAACTTGATCACGCAGCATAGAATCGGAGGCTGAGGAAAAATTACAGGACTGCCCTCGCAACTTAAAACTGTTATGAAAGAATAATCTGACTCCCTCTTAATTGCAGCCGTTTTCTGAACATGTCGCGCTCATAGAACTGTTGTAGCACCATGTTGCATTTATTTTTATCCTCATCAGCACTGAGTTCAAACAAATTAAAACGTTTTAATGCTTGCGGTCCAGCCAAATTTAATAAGAGTGCTATTTTCTTTGGTCTGAGGCACTTTCAAGCGTGGAGGCAGAAAGTAAAAGTTTAAACTGCTGTTTAAAGAAAGCCCAGTTCTGGCATAGTTTACCGTGTCCCCTGAAGGCTTCTTGAGACCTTCCATCTTCTGATTAGTCTTCGTCGTAGATTTTCAGAGTTTTGTAGCTTCTGGATTGCTTCTTCAATCTCCTAATGCTATTCTTTCCTAATCTAACTGTTGTTTACTAATAGGAATAGACACTTGGTACCATGTGGTGTTCTTTGTGTTGCTTATTTCATGATGGCTGGCGTAGTGTTCACAAAGACCACAAAATAACTTTAACTTAAACAAAACTATAAATCTATTAACACTACTTTCTTGGATTCAACATGTACTCCGAAAGAATGCACAGTTGATTAATAACATCTAAACTATACTCATCTACAGCTAATCTCACTACTGGTTTAAACTATGATCTTCACTCACTTACACTATCTGTACTTCTGACTCTCACTAGCTAACTCCTGCACACATTCTCCCACAAGGCTTAGCATCATTGCCTTATATAGTTGTAACTGTAGCTCCCTCTAGTAGCTACTCTCGACACTTCATTAACCCTTGCAGTTCTGACATTATGATAATACCACATGGACAAGGAATCATGTGAGGAAAGTTGTGACACATTAAAGAGAGAGGTAAGGGCAAGAGAGCAAGGCAGCAATACGAGAATTGATTATCTGAGTGTGGCAGAAAGGGACAGGATATAAATACTTAAAAGTGAACCAGCAAATAAGGCTAGAGGTTGCACAAATAATAAAGACAGATTAAAAGGCACTCTATCTGATGCACACATTATTCACAACACGGTAGATGAATTGATGGTATAATTGGGAGTAAACAGGTACAATCTAATTGCAGTTATGGAGACATGCAGTTATAGCTGCAGGATGACCAAGGCCAGAAAGGATATTCAATATTTAGGAAGGATAGGGAAAAAGGAAAAGGAGATGATGTCACTCTGTTAATAATGGATGGGATCAGTATATTAGTGAGAGAGGACCCTAGATTGGAAGATTGTGAAGAAGTGGGTATTATTCAGAAAGTATTTTTGGGTCTAATATGGTATTCTGTGAAGCGGACTTGTGGGGGCTGTGTGTGTGTGTGTGTGTGTGTGTCCCTGTGCGTGACTAATTTAATTAAGCTGACAACTGAGCGCCCACAGAGCTGAGGCTATCAAAGAGGCTAGGTGTAAAAAGCAGGTACTTGTAGTGAATATAGCCAAGTTGGATGTTCCACAAGTAAGACAGGGGTAGAAATTTGCATTATGTGATAAAGAAAGTTTGTTGTGTTCTGTTGTTAAAACTCAAAGGGAAGGAAGAAGGGATTACAACTTGCAAAAGGTCATAAGTAAATAAGGTGAGTTACTACATTTATTTTACGCAAAAGTAGTGGCCATAGTCGAACATAAAATATCTTTCTATTCTTGGAAAGATAAATTTCAAAGAAAGACAACAACAATGGGAAAAGACGAAAGAGAAAATAGTATTTAAAGATAGGTTAGGAGCTGGGTTTTTTAGAAAATTATTTATTGAGGCATTTATAATTTTTCACAATTTTAAACATCAGATTTCAACAAGAACAAAATAGAACCAATAAACCCTCCAGTCACAAACCCCAGCCTACATGGCTTACAGACAGTACCACCTTCCCCAGCCCCCCCTTCCGTTGGTTCTCCTGCCCTTACTCGTCCCCTCCATGCCTCCCCTTCCCTCACCCCTGCTGACAGATTGATTTTTCTCAAAGACGTTGATGAATGGCTGCCACCTCCGAGCAATCCCCTGCAACGAACCGCTCAAGGCAAATTTAATTTTCTCGAGTCTGAGAAACCCCGCCATGTCGCTAACCCATACCCCCGACTTTGAGGGCTCCGAGTCCCTCTATCCTAGTATGCTCCGTCTCCAGGCCACCAGGAAGGCAAAGGCCAGAACATCGGCCTCTCTCACCCCATGGGCTCCCGGATCTTCCGACACACCAAAGATCGCCACCTCTGGACTCGGCACCACCCTGAGCTTCAATACCTCTGACGTGATGTCAGCAAACCCCTGCCAGAAACCCCTCAGCCTCGGACGTGCCCAAAACATATGGACATGGTTCGCAGGACCCCCCGCACGGCACCCACACTTATCCTCCACCCCCTCAAAGAACCTGCTCATCCGGGCCACAGTCATGTGTGCCCTGTGGACCACCTTAAATTGTATCAGGCTGAGCATGGCATACGAGGATGCATTGACTCGCCTCAAGGCCTCCTCCCATAATCCAGCCTCCAACTCCCCACCCAGCTCTTCTTCCCACTTTCTCTTCACATCCCCCATCGGTGCTCCCTCCCACTCCATCAGTTCCTGTTCTCGATAGCATCTTGTCCCATAGGCAAGTGCGGGAAGGTCAAAACCTGCCTCTGCACAAAATCCCTCATTCCCACCTGGCAACTCAAACTCCTTCTCCAGCTCCTCCAAACACGGGAAACCCTCATCAATAAACAGATCTACAAACCTCTCAATCCTCGCCCGCTGCCATTTCCAAAATCCCACCCCCCCCTTCCCCGGAGCATACTGGCGGTTGCCATATATAGGTGCCCACACTGATGCCCCCTCCAACCCCATATGCTGCCTCCACCCTCAGGGCTGCCACTACTACCGGATTTATGGAGTATCTGTCCGGTGCGAACGGCAGAGGTGCCATTAGCAGTGCCCCCAAACTCGTGACTTTACATGAGGCCGCCTCTACCCGCTCCCAACCCGACTCCTTCCCCACTACCCACTTTCTGACCATTGCAATATTCGCCGCCCAATATTTGAAAGAGCCAGCCCCCTCTACCCCACGCCCCCGCTCCAGCAGCACCTTTTTTACCCGCAGGATTTTTCCTGCCCAGACAAATCTCAAGATCACTGCATTCACTTTTTTAAAAAACGCCTTGGGGATAAAAATTGGAAGGCTCTGAAAAACAAACAAAAACCTCGGGAGGACCGACATTTTAAATGTCTGTACCTGCCCTGCCAATGATAATGGGAGTGCATCCCACCTCCGAAAATCTCCCCTCATCCGCTCCACCAGCCGACCCAAATTCAGCTTATGCAGCTGCACCCACTCCCACGCCACCTACTGAAAGTTCCCTCTCACCACCTTGAACGGCATCTCACCCAATCTCTCTTCCTGCCCCCTTGCCTGAATCGCCAAGACCCCACTCTTACCCATATTCAATTTATACTCCAAAAACCGACCAAATTCCTCGAAAATCCCCATAATCCCTCCAATCCCCTCCCCCCAGCGGGTCTGATATGTATAAAATTAAATCGTCCGCGTAAAGCGAGACCTTGTGCTCCATCCCCCCTCCCTGTACTATTCCCTGCCAGACCCTCGACGCTCTCAGTGCCATTGCCAACGGCTCTATAGCCAGGGCAAACAGCAGTGGGGAAACTGGGCACCCCTGCTTCTTCCCACGATGCAACCTGAAATAGTCTGATCTCACCCGGTTCGTCCACACACTTGCCCCCGGTGCCTGATATAACAACTGCCATGTTCTTGCCTGTCTAAATCCTCTTGAAGCCTCTTTGCATCCTTCTCACAACTCACATTCCCACCAGTTTTGTGTCATCAGAAATCTTGGAAATATTAAATTTGGTCCCTATATCCAAATCATTGATTTAGGTTGTGAATAGTTGGGGCCCAAGCACTGACCCTTGTGGTACTCCAACCTGCCAACTTGAGAATGACCCAGTTATTCATGCTCTTGGTCTGTAACATTGTAGATAGCAGATGAGGAACATGTCAACCATGATAGAATGGCAGAGCTGACTCGATGGGCCGAATGGCCTAATTCTGTTCCTACATCTTATGAACTTATGAACTCTGTTTTCTGTTCATTAACCAATTCTCAATACATGCCTGTATATTACCCCCAAGCCCATGTGCTGTAATTTTGTTTACTAACCTCTTGTGTTGGACCTTTTCAAAATCCAAATACACCACATCCACTGGTTCCTCTTAATCTATTTTGCTATTTACATCCTCAAAAAATTCCAACAGCTTGTTAATCATGATTTCTCTTTCAGAAATCGATGTTGACTCTGCCTAATCCTACCGTTATTTTCCAAGTGTTGAATTAACACATTCTTTGTAATTGATTCTAGCATTTTCCTACTACTGATGTGAGGCTAATAGATTTGTAACTCCCCATTTTCTCAACAACTGCGGTGCGGGAGGGAGGTGGGGGGTACTCCCAGCTCCTTTGCCCCATTGAAGACCCTTAGCAATAACGGTCCCAACACCCCTGAGAACGTCTTGTAAAATTCCACAGGGTACCCTTCAGGACCCGTGGCCTTACCCAATTGCCTCCAGCCCCTCCATTACTTCTACCTACTACCAGGCCAATTGGGGCCCCAGGCCCTCCACCAACTCCAACCTTCGGGAACTCCAACTTTTCCAGAAACCGTCTCATCCCCTCTTCTCTGGCTTTGGTTCCGACTCGTACAATTTACTATAGGAGTCCCTAAACACCCGTTCACGTCCACCAGGTCAAAGACCGTATTTTCACTTTCCCAATCTCTCTCGCTGCCTCTTGCTTCCTCAATTGGTGCGCTAACATCCTGCTCGCCTTCTCCCTATGTGCTCGAATCGAAATAAACTCCCCCCCTGTCCACTGCCTTCAGCACCTCCCAAACCATACATGCCGAAACCTCCCCTTAAGATGGCCTTCCTCACCCGCTCACGCACCTCTTCCTCCACCAATAGATCCACATCCAGCCTCCATTGCGGGCGCTGGCCCCCCCCTTTGTTCACTCGTAGATCCACCCAGTGCAGGGCATGGTCCGACACCACTATTGCCGAATACTCGCTATCAACCACCCCTGCCAACAACGTCTTGTCAAACAAAAAGAAGTCTATTCGGCTTCCGGGTGAGGCGATGACCAGCTGAGTCGCACGTTTCGGCAGCTCCCGGTGGAACAGACTTTTGGGTTCTTAATAAGAGCCCCAACGGCAATTTTAACGGCTAAAAGTACTGTGCCGTGAACCAGAAGGGAATCCCCCCTGGATACAGATGAAAAACGGAGAGGAAGGTGGCCGGATTGCGGTGGATCCTTTAGAGCAGCGGCAAGGAAGGCAAGCAAAAACCAAGATGGCGTCGGAAGGTGGCAGTTTAATATGGGGCCCTGAACAACACGAGTTTTTGAAACGCTGCGTGGAAGAACTCAAAAAGGAAATGAAGAAGGAGCTGTTGGCCCCGATATTACAGGCGATCGAAGGGCTAAAGGAGGAGCAAAAGACGGGTCGTGAAGGCAAAGGCTGCCGAGAATGAGGACGACATACAGGGCCTGGTGGTGAAGACGGAGATGCAATAGGCACACCATAAACGATGTGTGGAAAGGCTGGAGGTGCTGGAGAACAACGCGAGGAGGAACAACCTAAGGATTCTTGGTCTTCCTGAAGGTGCAGAGGGAGCGGACGTCGGGGCATATGTGAGCACGATGCTGCACTCGTTAATGGGAGCGGAGGCCCCGGCGGGTCCGCTGGAGGTGGAGGGAGCATACCGAGTGATGGCGCGAGGACCGAGAGCAGGAGAAATTCCTAGAGCCATAGTGGTGAGATTCCTCCGTTTTAAGGACAAAGAGATGGTCCTTAGATGGGCAAAGAAAACTCGGAGCAGTAAGTGGGAGAACGCGGTGATCCGCGTATACCAAGACTGGAGTGCGGAGGTGGCGAGAAGGAGGGCGAGCTTTAATCGGGCCAAGGCGGTGCTTCACAAAAAGAAGATAAAATTCGGAATGCTGCAACCGGCAAGACTCTGGGTCACATATCAAGGGAGGCACCACTACTTTGAGACGGCGGATGAGGAGTGGACTTTTATCGTGGAAGAAAAATTGGAATGAGCGGGTTATTTTAAATTTTAAAAAAAAGAACGTTTGAAACAAAGTGGTGGGGCGAGTATGGGGGGGGCGAAGAGGGGGGTAAAAAGGGGGGAAAGAGGAGTTTTATGTTATTAATCCTGCGATGTGGTAACTTTTCTCTCTTCCACAGGAGGTGGTGGGGGGAAGAAAGGAGGTGGAGGAGATGGGGCGTTGGCCATTGGGGGCGGGGCCAAGGGGGAAGCGCGGGCTCGGTTCCCGCGCTATGATAATCATGGCGGGAATAGGGAAGCAGGAAGGAGGGGGCGTCGCACGGTGCAAGCCGAGGTCACCGGGGGAAGCCGAGGTCGGCCAGAGTTTGCTGACTTCTGGGAGCAACATGGGGGGTGTAACTACGCCAGTGGGGGATCTAGCGGGGGGGGGGTGGGAGGGGGGAATTATTGGGCTGCTGCTGCTGGGGAGAGGGGGGAGCTGGCATGGGGTGGGATGGGCAGGGGAGCACCGCCTGGGGGGGGACACAGCTGCGTGGGAACCGGGTGAGGAGCTGGAAAAAGGGGATGGCTAATCGACAAGGGGGGGGGTAAAAAGCCCCCCAACCCGGCTGATCACGTGGAACGTGAGAGGGCTGAACGGGCCGATAAAGAGGGCACGGGTACTCGCACACCTTAAGAAACTTAAGGCAGACGTGGTTATGTTACAGGAAACGCACTTGAAACTGATAGACCAGGTGAGACTACGCAAAGGTTGGGTGGGGCAGGTGTTCCATTCGGGGCTAGATGCGAAAAACAGGGGGGTGGCTATATTAGTGGGGAAACAGGTAATGTTTGAGGCAAAGACTAAAGTGGCGGATAGCGGGGGCAGATACGTGACGGTGAGTGGCAAACTACAGGGGGAGACGGTGGTTTTGGTAAACGTATATGCCCCGAACTGGGATGATGCCAATTTTATGAGGCGTATGCTAGGACGCATCCCGGACCTAGAGGTGGGAAAGTTGGTAATGGGGGGAGATTTCAATACGGTGTTGGAACCAGGGCTGGACAGGTCGAGGTCCAGGACTGGAAGGAGGCCGGCAGCAGCCAAGGTGCTTAAAGATTTTATGGAGCAGATGGGAGGAGTAGACCCGTGGAGATTTAGCAGACCTAGGAGTAAGGAGTTTTCGTTTTTCTCCTATGTCCACAAAGTCTATTCGCGAATAGACTTTTGTGTTTTGGGAAGGGCGTTGATCCCGAAGGTGAGGGGAACGGAGTATACGGCTATAGCCATTTCGGATCACGCTCCACATTGAGTGGACTTGGAGATAGGGGAGGAAACAGATGGGCGCCCACCCTGGAGAATGGACAAGGGACTAATGGCAGATGATGGGGTGTGTCTAAGGGTGAGGGGGTGCATTGAAAAGTACTTGGAACTCAATGATAATGGGGAGGTCCAGGTGGGAGTGGTCTGGGAGGCGCTGAAGGCAGTGGTTAGAGGGGAGCTGATATCAATAAGGGCACATAAAGGAAAGCAGGAGAGTAGGGAACGGGAGCGGTTGCTGCAAGAACTTCTGAGGGTGGACAGGCAATATGTGGAGGCACCGGAGGAGGGACTGTACAGGGAAAGGCAAAGGCTACACGTAGAATTTGACTTGCTGACAACGGGTACTGCAGAGGCACAGTGGAGGAAGGCACAGGGTGTACAGTACGAATATGGGGAGAAGGCGAGCAGGTTGCTGGCCCACCAATTGAGGAAAAGGGGAGCAGCGAGGGAAATAGGGGGAGTGAGGGATGAGGAAGGAGAGATGGAGCGGGGAGCGGAGAGAGTGAATGGAGTGTTCAAGGCATTTTATAAAAAAATTAAAAGAAGCTCAACCCCCGGATGGGAGGGAGAGAATGGTGGGCTTTCTGGACCGGCTGGAATTTCCCAAGGTGGAGGAGCAGGAAAGGGTGGGACTGGGAGCACAGATTGAAATAGAGGAAGTAGTGAAAGGAATTAGGAGCATGCAGGCGGGGAAGGCTCCGGGACCGGATGGATTCCCAGTTGAATTTTACAAGAAATATATGGACTTGCTCGCCCCGCTACTGATGAGGACCTTTAATGAGGCAAAGGAAAGGGGACAGCTGCCCCCGACTATGTCAGAGGCAACGATATCGCTTCTCCTAAAGAAGGAAAAGGACCCGCTGCAATGCGGGTCCTATAGACCTATTTCCCTCCTAAATGTAGACGCTAAGATTCTGGCCAAGGTAATGGCAATGAGGATAGAGGATTGTGTCCCGAGGGTGGTCCATGAGGACCAAACTGGGTTTGTGAAGGGGAGACAGCTGAATGCGAATATACGGAGGCTGCTAGGGGTAATGATGATGCCCCCACCAGAGGGGGAAGCGGAGATAGTGGTGGCGATGGATGCCGAGAAAGCATTTGATAGAGTGGAGTGGGATTATCTGTGGGAGGTGCTGAGGAGATTTGGTTTTGGAGATGAGTATGTTGGATGGGTGCAGCTGTTGTATAGGGCCCCAGTGGCGAGTGTGGTCACGAATTTTGGATTTCGGCGGCAGCGGTGCGCAGGGGCCTTCTGGGAGGTGAGTAGTGAGTTTAAAAGCTCTTACCTTTACAGGAGCAGCCCTTTGGATTTCGGCGGCAGCGGTGCGCAGGGGCCTTCTGGGAGGTGAGTAGTGTATTTAAAAACCTTACCTTTACAGGAGCAGCCCTTTGGATTTCGGCGGCAGCGGTGCGCAGGGGCCTTCTGGGAGGTGAGTAGTGAGTTTAAAAGCTCTTACCTTTACAGGAGCAGCCCTTTGGATTTCGGCGGCAGCGGTGCGCAGGGGCCTTCTTGGAGGTGAGTAGTGAGTTTAAAAAGCCTTGCCTGGTCCCGTGTCTGTTCTTCTTTTCTGTTTTATTTGTTTTTATATAAGGCGGGAACCGGAAGTTCGACCTCTGGCAAGTCCCCCCCACCCCCAACCAATAAATTCTGGTGGAGAGGAAACCCGAGACACTACACGTGTAGTGTCTCCCACCCGCCCTCCTCCTCTAACCTAATAATAAGACCCATTGGTGTAAGGTAAGTGCCATATTATATTATTAGCATTGTGCAGGTCAAGGATCGGAGGTGGAGGAGCAGTCTCTGTCAGCGAGAGAACCTGAGAACATCTCAGACACTCAGAAGGTAAGTAAGTGATTTTTACTTTTATACCTTTTTTCAAATTGTGTGTGTCGGGGGGAAACTGAAGTGACATCACAGAAAAGCTGTGACCTGAGTGGCTGGTTGGGATTCTAACCTAAATTTTAAAACAAATTTGAGTATTTGGGAACTAATTAAACATAATAACTTAATTATAATTTAGAGGATATCTAAGCCAGAGATCGGAGAGTATTCTAGTTAGCTATCACATTTCTATTAGAAATCTAGTGCTAGGAAACAGATAGTTGACAGTAACTTTGCAATTTAAAAAAAAAGTATTAAAAAAAAGACAAATTTTAATTAATTGACGCAATGTCAGTTAGAGGGGTGCTGTGCTCTGACTGTGAGATGTGGCAGGTCCGGGAGGCTTCCAACGTCCCGGATGGCTTCATCTGCAGAAAGTGCACCCAACTGCAGCTCCTCACAGACCGCATGGTTCGGTTGGAGCAGCAATTGGATGCACTTAGGAGCATGCAGGTGGCGGAAAGCGTCATAGATCGCAGTTATGTAAATGTGGTCACACCCAAGGTGCAGGCAGAGAAATGGGTGACCACCAGAAAGGGCAGGCAGTCAGTGCAGGAATCCCCTGTGGTTGTCCCCCTCTCGAACAGATATACCCCTTTGGATACTGTCGGGGGGGATAGCCTATCAGGGGAAAACAGCAGCAGCCAGAGCAGTGGCACCACGGCTGGCTCTGATGTTCAGAAGGGAGGGTCAAAGCGCAGAAGAGTAATAGTAATAGGGGACTCTATAGTCAGGGGCACAGATAGGCGCTTCTGTGGACGTGAAAGAGACTCCAGGATGGTATGTTGCCTCCCTGGTGCCAGGGTCCAGGATGTCTCCGAACGGGTAGAGGGAATCCTGAAGGGGGAGGGCAAACAGGCAGAGGTCGTTGTACATATTGGTACTAACGACATAGGCAGGAAGGGGCATGAGGTCCTGCAGCAGGAGTTCAGGGAGCTAGGCAGAAAGTTAAAAGACAGGACCTCGAGGGTTGTGATCTCGGGATTACTCCCTGTGCCACGTGCCAGTGAGGCTAGAAATAGGAAGATAGAGCAGACAAACACGTGGCTAAACAGCTGGTGTAGGAGGGAGGGTTTCCGTTATCTGGACCACTGGGAGCTCTTCCGGGGCAGGTGTGGCCTGTATAAGATGGACGGGTTGCATCTAAACCGGAGAGGCATAAATATCCTGGCCGCGAGGTTTGCTAGTGTCACAAGGGAGGGTTTAAACTAGTATGGCAGGGGGGTGGGCGCGGGAGCAATAGGTCAGAAGGTGAGAGCATTGAGGGAGAACTAGGGAATAGGGACAGTGTGGCTCTGAGGCAGAGCAGACGGGGAGAAGTTGCTGAACACAGCGGGTCTGGTGGCCTGAAGTGCATATGTTTTAATGCAAGGAGCATTACGGGTAAGGCAGATGAACTTAGAGCTTGGATTACTACTTGGAACTATGATGTTGTTGCCATTACAGAGACCTGGTTGAGGGAAGGGCAGGATTGGCAGCTAAACGTTCCAGGATTTAGATGTTTCAGGCGGGATAGAGGGGGATGTAAAAGGGGAGGCGGAGTTGCGCTACTTGTTCGGGAGAATATCACAGCTATACTGCGAGAGGACACCTCAGAGGGCAGTGAGGCTATATGGGTAGAGATCAGGAATAAGAAGGGTGCAGTCACAATGTTGGGGGTATACTACAGGCCTCCCAACAGCCAGCGGGAGATAGAGGAGCAGATAGGTAGACAGTTTTTGGAAAAGAGTAAAAACAACAGGGTTGTGGTGATGGGAGACTTCAACTTCCCCAATATTGACTGGGACTCACTTAGTGCCAGGGGCTTAGATGGGGCGGAGTTTGTAAGGAGCATCCAGGAGGGCTTCTTAAAACAATATGTAAACAGTCCAACTAGGGAAGGGGCGGTACTGGACCTGGTATTGGGGAATGAGCCCGGCCAGGTGGTAGATGTTTCAGTAGGGGAGCATTTCGGTAACAGTGACCACAATTCAGTAAGTTTTAAAGTACTGGTGGACAAGGATAAGAGTGGTCCGAGGATGAATGTGCTAAATTGGGGGAAGGCTAATTATAACAATATTAGGCGGGAACTGAAGAACATAGATTGGGGGCGGATGTTTGAGGGCAAATCAACATCTGACATGTGGGAGGCTTTCAAGTGTCAGTTGAAAGGAATACAGGACAGGCATGTTCCTGTGAGGAAGAAAGATAAATACGGCAATTTTCGGGAACCTTGGATGACGAGTGATATTGTAGGCCTCGTCAAAAAGAAAAAGGAGGCATTTGTCAGGGCTAAAAGGCTGGGAACAGACGAAGCCTGTGTGGCATATAAGGAAAGTAGGAAGGAACTTAAGCAAGGAGTCAGGAGGGCTAGAAGGGGTCATGAAAAGTCATTGGCAAATAGGGTTAAGGAAAATCCCAAGGCTTTTTACACGTACATAAAAAGCAAGAGGGTAGCCAGGGAAAGGGTTGGCCCACTGAAGGATAGGCAAGGGAATCTATGTGTGGAGCCAGAGGAAATGGGCGAGGTACTAAATGAATACTTTGCATCAGTATTCACCAAAGAGAAGGAATTGGTAGATGTTGAGTCTGGAGAAGGGGGTGTAGATAGCCTGGGTCATATTGTGATCCAAAAAGACGAGGTGTTGGGTGTCTTAAAAAATATTAAGGTAGATAAGTCCCCAGGGCCTGATGGGATCTACCCCAGAATACTGAAGGAGGCTGGAGAGGAAATTGCTGAGGCCTTGACAGAAATCTTTGGATCCTCGCTGTCTTCAGGGGATGTCCCGGAGGACTGGAGAATAGCCAATGTTGTTCCTCTGTTTAAGAAGGGTAGCAAGGATAATCCCGGGAACTACAGGCCGGTGAGCCTTACTTCAGTGGTAGGGAAATTACTGGAGAGAATTCTTCGAGACAGGATCTACTCCCATTTGGAAGCAAATGGACGTATTAGTGAGAGGCAGCACGGTTTTGTGAAGGGGAGGTCGTGTCTCACCAACTTGATAGAGTTTTTCGAGGAGGTCACTAAGATGATTGATGCAGGTAGGGCAGTAGATGTTGTCTATATGGACTTCAGTAAGGCCTTTGACAAGGTCCCTCATGGTAGACTAGTACAAAAGGTGAAGTCACACGGGATCAGGGGTGAACTGGCAAGGTGGATACAGAACTGGCTAGGCCATAGAAGGCAGAGGGTAGCAATGGAGGGATGCTTTTCTAATTGGAGGGCTGTGACCAGTGGTGTTCCACAGGGATCAGTGTTGGGACCTTTGCTGTTTGTAGTATATATAAATGATTTGGAGGAAAATGTAACTGGTCTGATTAGTAAGTTTGCAGACGACACAAAGGTTGGTGCAATTGCGGATAGCGATGAGGACTGTCAGAGCATACAGCAGGATTTAGATTGTCTGGAGACTTGGGCGGAGAGATGGCAGATGGAGTTTAATCCGGACAAATGTGAGGTAATGCATTTTGGAAGGGCTAATGCAGGTAGGGAATATACAGTGAATGGTAGAACCCTCAAGAGTATTGAAAGTCAAAGAGATCTAGGAGTACAGGTCCACAGGTCATTGAAAGGGGCAACACAGGTGGAGAAGGTAGTCAAGAAGGCATACGGCATGCTTGCCTTCATTGGCCGGGGCATTGAGTATAAGAATTGGCAAGTCATGTTGCAGCTGTATAGAACCTTAGTTAGGCCACACTTGGAGTATAGTGTTCAATTCTGGTCGCCACACTACCAGAAGGATGTGGAGGCTTTAGAGAGGGTGCAGAAGAGATTTACCAGAATGTTGCCTGGTATGGAGGGCATAAGCTATGAGGAGCGATTGAATAAACTCGGTTTGTTCTCACTGGAACGAAGGAGGTTGAGGGGCGACCTGATAGAGGTATACAAAATTATGAGGGGCATAGACAGAGTGGATAGTCAGAGGCTTTTCCCCAGGGTAGAGGGGTCAATTACTAGGGGGCATAGGTTTAAGGTGAGAGGGGCAAGGTTTAGAGTAGATGTACGAGGCAAGTCTTTTACGCAGAGGGTAGTGGGTGCCTGGAACTCACTACCGGAGGAGGTAGTGGAAGCAGGGACGATAGGGACATTTAAGGGGCATCTTGACAAATATATGAATAGGATGGGAATAGAAGGATACGGACCCAGGAAGTGTAGAAGATTGTAGTTTAGTCGGGCAGTATGGTCGGCACGGGCTTGGAGGGCTGAAGGGCCTGTTCCTGTGCTGTACATTTCTTTGTTCTTTGTTTTGTTCTTTGAATGGACGGGGATCTGCATACTTTCGGCTCCATAGAGGGACAAGGCAGGGATGCCCTCTGTCCCCATTATTGTTTGCACTGGCGATTGAGCCCCTGGCAATAGCATTGAGGGGTTCCAAGAAGTGGAGGGGAGTACTTAGAGGAGGAGAAGAACACCAGGTATCTCTATATGCGGATGATTTGTTGCTATATGTAGCGGACCCGGCGGAGGGGATGCCAGAGATAATGCGGACACTTCGGGAGTTTGGAGAATTCTCAGGTTATAAACTGAACATGGGGAAAAGTGAGTTGTTTGTGGTGCATCCAGGGGAGCAGAGCAGAGAAATAGAGGACTTTCCGCTGAGGAAGGTAACAAGGGACTTTCGTTACTTGGGGATCCAGATAGCCAAGAATTGGGGTACATTGCATAGGTTAAATTTAACGCGATTGGTGGAACAAATGGAGGAGGACTTCAAGAGATGGGACATGGTATCCCTGTCACTGGCAGGGAGGGTGCAGGCGGTTAAAATGGTAGTCCTCCCGAGATTCCGCTTTGTGTTTCAGTGCCTCCCGGTGGTGATCACGAAGGCTTTTTTCAAAAGGATCGAAAAGAGTATCATGAGTTTTGTGTGGGCCGGGAAGACCCCGAGAGTGAGGAAGGGATTCTTACAGCGTAGTAGGGATAGGGGGGGGCTGGCACTACCGAGCCTAAGTGAGTACTACTGGGCCGCCAATATCTCAATGGTAAGTGGATGGGAGAAGAGGAGGGAGCGGCGTGGAAGAGATTGGAGAGGGCGTCCTGTAGGGGGACTAGCCTACAAGCTATGGTGACGGCCCCATTGCCGTTCTCACCGAAGAAATACACCACAAACCCGGTGGTGGTGGCGACTTTGAAAATTTGGGGACAGTGGAGACGGCATAGGGGAAAGACGGGAGCCTTGGTGGGATCCCCGATAAGAAATAACCATAGGTTTGCCCCGGGGAGAATGGATGGGGGATTTGGAATATGGCAAAGAGCAGGAGTAACGCAACTGAAAGATCTGTTTGTGGATGGGAAGTTCGCAAGTCTGGGAGCGCTGACCGAGAAATATGGGTTGCCCCAAGGGAATGCATTCCGGTATATGCAACTGAGGGCTTTTGCGAGGCCACAGGTGAGGGAATTCCCGCAGCTCCCGACGCATGAGGTGCAGGACAGAGTGATCTCAAAGACATGGGTGGGGGACGGTAAGGTGTCAGATATATACAGGGAAATGAGGGACGAGGGGGAGATTATGGTAGATGAGCTGAAAGGGAAATGGGAAGAGCTGGGGGAGGAGATTGAGGAGGGGCTGTGGGCGGATGCCCTAAATAGGGTAAACTCATCGTCCTCGTGTGCCAGGCTAAGCCTGATTCAATTTAAGGTGTTACACAGGGCGCATATGACTGGAGCACGGCTCAGTAAATTCTTTGGGGTAGAGGATAGGTGTGCAAGATGCTCGAGAAGCCCAGCGAATCACACCCACATGTTCTGGTCATGTCCGGCACTACAGGGGTTCTGGATGGGGGTGACAAAGGTGCTTTCGAAAGTAGTGGGGGTCCAGGTCGAACCAAGCTGGGGGTTGGCTATATTTGGGGTTGCACAAGAGCTGGGAGTACAGGAGGCGAGAGAGGCCGACGTTTTGGCCTTTGCGTCCCTAGTAGCCCGGCGCAGGATACTGTTGATGTGGAAGGAAGCCAAGCCCCCGGGGGTGGAGACCTGGATAAATGACATGGCAGGGTTTATAAAGCTGGAACGGATTAAGTTCGTCCTAAGGGGATCGGCTTAAGGGTTCACCTGGTTATATATTATTTATTCTTTGTTTATAAAACAGGTCATTGTTATTTATACTGTTATATTATTGTGTAAAGGATACACAATGTACTGTGATGGTTGACCAAAAATTTTCAATAAAATATTTTTTTTAAAAAGAAGTCTATTCGGGAGTACACCTTGTGCACATGGGGGTGAAACAAATATTCTTTCGCCCTCAGCCTCCCAAATCTCCACGGATCCACCCCCCCATGTGCTCCACGAACTCCAGAAGCTCCTGGCTGTTGCTGACACCCTCCCCGACCTCGAGCTCGACCGGTCCAGTCTTGGATCCACGCCCGCATTAAAGTCCCCCCCCCCCCTATAATCAACAGGTCAGGGCTCCTCCCCAGTACCTGCCTCATAAATTCAACAATGTCCCAGTTCAGGGCATAGATGTTTACAAACATCACCGGCATCCTCTCCAGTTTTCCGCTCACCATAACATACTTTCCCCCAGAGTCAGCCACTATATTTCCCACCTCAAACGCCACCGCTTATTGATCAAAATCGCCACCCTCTTCGTTTTAGAGTCCAATCCCTTCCTCAGTCGAGTCTGGTCTTCCACCTTCAGGTGAGTCTCCTGTAACATGGCCACATCCGCCTTTAATCTTTTTAAATGTGCGAACACGCAGGCCATCTTGACCGCCCATTCAACCTTCACGTGTTCCACGTGATCAGACTGGTCGGAGAACACCCTACCTACTTTCTCCTGGGAGTCGCCTCTGCTGATCTTGCATCAGCCCCATCTCCGCTGCCATCGAGGCGAACTTCTCCTCGTATTCCCCCACCACCTCCTTCATCTTCTGGATCGCCTGATCCTGGGCTGCCAGCTTTGTCTCCAAGCGGTCGAACACTGCCTTAATCGAATCCACCGCCCGGATCAGGTCCTCCAGACTTTCCTTCGTTGCTGGATGAACTTCTCATTCAGGAAGCCCACCAGCTGCTCTGTTGACCATTGAGCCGGCAGGGCCGATACATGCCCCCCCCCCCCCCCCCCCCCCCCGCCCCGCCATCTCCACATGCGTTGCTGGCACCGTACCAACTCTTACAGTCTGATTCCCTCTTTTGCGACTACTTTTGGCCCTCACGTCCATACACCAATGGGTCAATCTCTTCCTCTCACTCTTCTGCACTTTTTGCCTCCTCACATCCACCCATTAACCGGGGAAAAGGTCCGAAAAAAAGGTCACGAGCGGGAGCCACCAAATGTGCGACCACTCACACAATGGCCACCACCGGAAGTCCGTTAGGAGCTGTATTGGGTGTCACAATGTAAGATCTCCTGGAGTCCTCTGTGCTGGGACAGAAAAGTGCCCATTTTTCCAGAAAGCCGGGTTTTGTTTCAAAGTTTTTTTTGGAATTTCTATGGTAGAGTGGGAGTGAGAGAGAAGCCTTGTGACATATCTCCCATATTGCAACAGTGGGGTTGCCTTGTGGTAATATCACTGGAATTTTTTATGGATTAAGTATCTATAAAGAGATTGTTGTCTCAAGAGGTGTTTATTGTAAGTCTAACCAAATAGGAATCTTTTTGAGGGAATGTTCTGTAAGACTAATTTTAACTGTATAAATGTAATATTGTGCTTACGATTTATTTTGTTAATAAATATTTCACTAAATATTTAACATTTCCAAAATTTGTGGTCCCTGACTTCAATGCACGTATCCTCTTGTGGTAAAATACAAAAATTGTTGTGATAGCTTGCCAAGTTTCCCTTTGGCATTTACCACCTGCTGTTTATAACAAGATCAAGCTGTAGCATCAATTTGGGTGGAACCATAAAACAGCAAGGGGTAACAAACATTGGTAGGAGTTGTTTGTGGGGCATTGGAATTAGAGGCGCATGTGACAAGGGTAATACAGTAACCATGGGGAACTTCAATCTACATTTAGATTGGGTAAACTTAATCAGCACCAATGCTGTAGAGGACGAGTTCCTGGAATGTAAACAAGATGGTTTTCTACAACGATATGTTGAGAAACCAACTAGGGAATGGGCTAATTTAGATCCCGTATTTAATGAGAAAGCGCTAAATAATTATCTAATTGTAAAGGAGCCTTTAGGAAAGAGTGACAATAATATAATGGACATTAAACCTGAAAGTGATGTTGTCCAATCTGTTGTCTTAAATCTCAACAAAGGAAACTACAAAGGCATGAGGGAAAAATTGGCTGTGATAGATTGGGAAACTACATTAATAGGTACGATGATGGACAGGCAAGGGCCAACATTGGAGTTAATGCATGATGTACAACAAACCTACATTCTTTGAGGCACAAAAACCCAGCAGGAAAGGTGATCTAACCATGGCTAACAGAAGAGGTTAAGTCAAAGAAAAAGCTTATAATGTTGACAAACATAAAGTAATAAGCCAGAGGATAGGAAGCATTTTACAATTCAGCAAAGGAGGACCAAGAAACTGATAAAGGAAAATAGAATATTAAAGTAAACAAGGGAGAAAAATAAAAATGAACTGTAAAAGGTTCTATAGGTATATAAAATGGAAAAGATTAGCAAAGGCAAATGTGGGCCCACTACAGACAGAGACAGTCGAATTGAAAACGGGGAATAAGGAAATGACAGAGATAATAAACAAATGCTTTGGGCAGAATTTTCCTTCGGCCAAGGTCGGAATTGCAAAACGCGATTGGGCGGAGAATCGGTTCCGACTCCAAAATCGCGGCGGCGCTGATTTCGCGCTAAATCACAATTCTCCATCACCTTGACAGCGGCGTCAATGCATTCCAAATACTCCTACAGTAAACACCGATTGTATCGCATTAGTGGGCCTGATCCGGTATTCTCCGTGGACTTCGCGATTCTTCGCCTCTAATGGGTCGAGTTCCCGAGGGCGAGGTTCACTTGTGCTTTTAAAAATAATGAAACTGGCACTACAGCTGATGAGGGGGAGAGAGAGAGTACGGAAAATGTCCAACCTCGCCACAGTTTGCTGACAGTTGTGTCACTGGCTGGGAGGCTTTTGCGAGGGCCGGGGGGACTAGCCAGAAGGAGGACTGTGGGTACGGAGCACCATTGCCGCGGCCTGCAAGGCAGCCATGCAGCTGCGCACGCCACTGACTGCCCACTATGAACTTAGGGCCACAAATTGTATGGGTGTCCCCCCAGGGCACTCCCCTAGGTGCCCTCTGGCCCCAGTCAACCCATCAGAGGGATGGGGTGCGCTCCAGCACAACCAGTGCCATCTTGCTGGCACCTAGGGGATTGTGCGGGGTGTGAAGTGTGTTAACGTGGCTGCAGCTTGTCAGCCTCCTGAGTGACAATCTCAGACGCGGCCAATCCTGTACCGTTTTTCAGTGGAGTCGGTTGTGTTCCACGGGGCATCGGTGCTAGCCCCTTAACAGTAGCTGAATCAGTCCAGGTGCGGCGCCAGTTTTTCTGTCATGGAACTCCATGAATGCTGCATCGGCAGATGCAAACAAAATTCGCAGGAATACTAGAGAACTAAGGAACTAGCAAGAATGAGGAAATAAAGGAATTAGTATTAGTAAAGTTGACTGAAAGTTGATATATTCCTGGGCCTGATGATCTATATTGTTAAAGCAGTGAGCGAGGTGACCATAGGGATAGTGGATACATTGGTGGTCATCTTCCAAAAACGCTATAGATTCTGGAATGGATCCTGCAGAATGGATGGTAGCAAATGTAATCCCGCTATTTAAAAAAAGGAGGAAAGAGAAAATGGGGAGTTACAAATCTATTAGCCTCACATCAGTAGTAGGAAAATTCTAGAATCAATTACAAAGAATGTGTTAATTCAACTTGGAAAATAACGGTAGGATTAGGCAGAGTCAACATCGATTTCTGAAAGAGAAATCATGATTAATAAGCTGTTGGAGTTTTTTGATGATGTAAGTGGCAAAATAGATAAGGAGGAACCAGTGGATGTGGTGTATTCGGATTTTGATAAGGTCCAACACAAGAGGTTAGTAAACAAAATTACAGCACATGGGATTGGGGGTAATATACAGGCATGTATTGAGAATTGGTTCATGAACAGAAAACAGAGTTTATAAGTTTGTAAGATATAGGAACAGAATTAGGCCATTCGGCACATCGAGTCTGCTCCACCATTCTATCATGGCTGATATGTTCCTCATCTGCTATCTACAATGTTACAGACCAAGAGCATGAATAACTGGGTCATTCTCAAGTTGGCAGGTTGGAGTACCACAAGGGTCAGTGCTTGGGCCCCAACTATTCACAATCTAAATCAATGATTTGGATATAGGGACCAAATTTAATATTTCCAAGATTTCTGATGACACAAAACTGGTGGGAATGTGAGTTGTGAAAAGGATGCAAAGAGGCTTCAAGAGGATTTAGACAGGCAAGAACATGGCACATAGAATACAAGTGGAAAAATGTAAAGTTATCCACTTTGGTAGGAAAAAGAGAAATGCAGAGCACTTTTAAATGGCGAGAGATTAAGAAGTGTGGATGTACAAAGGGATCTGAAAAGCTAACATACAGGTGCAACAAACAGTTGGGGTGACAAATAGTATATTTGCCTTTATAAGAGTTGAGTTCAGGAGTAAAGAGGTCTTGCTGCAATTGTGCAGAGCCTTTGTGAGACTGCACCTGGAGTTCTGTGGTTTCTTTACCCAAGGAAGGATATACTTTCCAGAGGGAGTGCAATGAAGGCTTACCAGATTGATCGCGGACAGGACTTTACTATGAGGAGAGATTGAGACGACTGGAGCTTGTGTGCTCTAGATTTTAGAAAAATGAGAGGTGATCTCACAGGATCCAAAAGGGTGGATGCAGGAAGAATGTTTTCCCTGGCTGGGTGATCAAGAACCAGATGACACTTTCTCAGGATCTGCAGTAGGCCATTTAGGACTGAGATGAGGAGGAATTTATTCACTCAGAAGATGGCAAATCTTTGGAAATCTCTACCTCAGATGGCTGTTGGGGTGGTAGGAGGGAGTCGTGCTCAATCATCGTATATTCAAGATCAGTAGATTTCTGGATATTAAAGATATCAAGGGATATGGGATAATGATGGAAATTGGCTTGCAGGTAGAAGATAGGAACAGTAAAAGGAGCTGCGTCAGAGGTGCCGGGGCCTGGTAGGTGGAAAGCGTGGGCTTTTTCCCGCGCTGAAGACTGGAGGGGGCGGGGCCGGGGCAGGGAAGCGAGGGTTGTTTCCCGTGCTTAGAGTGGAAGGGGAGGGGGAGAGCCTATGGATGGGGAACGGGAGAGGCGGGTGTGCCACCCAATGGGAGGAGTTGAAGGAGAGGTGGGAGTGGCCGGGGTCAGCAGGAGCCAGCTGACTTGCGGAAATGCAATGGGGGGAGTAAATCAGCTAGGATGGGTCCTGGGGGTGGGGGGAATCGAGCTGCTGCTGCTATGGTCAAGGGGGAGCTGGAGCGAGTGGGGGGGTCGAGACGGGGGTATGCCGCTGTGGGGACCGGGCCGAATGTGGGGTGCGGGCGCGTGGCTGGCCGAGGAGGGGTTATGGCTAGTCGGCGGGGGAGGGGGGACGGGTAGCCCCCTGATCCAGCTGATAACCTGGAATGTAAGGGGACTGAATGGGCCGGTTAAGCGGGCCCGCGTGTTCGCGCACCTGAAGGGGCTGAAGGCGGATGTGGTTATGCTCCACGAGACACACCTGAAGGTGGCAGACCAGGTAAGACTGAGGAAAGGGTGGGTAGGTGTTTCACTCGGGGCTGGATGCCAAAAATCGAGGGTGGCGATCTTGGTGGGAAAGAAGGTGTCATTCGAGGTGTCGAGCATTGTGGCAGATAATGGCGGTAGGTACATAATGGTGAGTGGTAAGTTGCAGGGAGAGAGGGTGGTACTGGTCAATGTGTATGCCCCGAACTGGGACGATGCGGGTTTTATGCGGCGTATGTTGGGTCGGATCCCAGACTTGGAAGTGGGGGGGCCTGATAATGGGGGGAGACTTTAACACGGTGCTGGATCCGGCACTGGATCGCTCCAGGTCTAGGACGGGTAGGAAGCCGGCGGCAGCTAGAGTGCTGAGGGGGTTTATGGACCAGATGGGAGGGGTGGACCCTTGGAGATTTGCAAGGTCAGGGGCTAGGGAATTTTCATTCTTCTCACATGTCCATTAGGCTTATTCCCGAATCGACTTTTTCATTTTGAGTAAGACGCTGATAGCGAGAGTAGAGGATACTGAGTATTCAGCAATAGCCATTTCGGACCACGCCCCGCATTGCGTGGACTTGGAGATGGGGGAGGAGGGGGACCAGCGCCCGCTGTGGCGCTTGGAGGTGGGGCTGTTGGCGGAGGAGGAGGTGAGCGAGCGGGTCCGAGGAAGTATAGAGAGGTACTTGGAGACCAACGACATCGGGGAGGTCCGAGTGGGGATGGTATGGGAGGCACTGAAGGCGGTGGTGAGGGGAGAGCTGATCTCCATTAGGGCCCACAAGGAGCGGAGGGAGCGGGGGGAGAGGGAGAGGCTGGTGGGGGAGATGGTGAGGGTAGACAGGAGGTATGCGGAGGAGCCCGAGGAAGGATTGTTGAGGAAGAGGCGTAGCCTCCAGGCCAAATTCGACCTGGTGACCACCAGGAAGGCGGAGGTGCAGTGGAGGAAGGCCCAGGGGGCGATTTGAGTATGGGGAAAAGGCAAGCTGGATGCTGGCGAATCAGCTTCGGAAACGGGACGCAGCTAGGGAGATCGGGGGAGTTAAGGACAGGGGAGGGAGTGTGGTGCGGAGTGGGGTTGACATCAACGGGGTCTTCAGGGACTTTTACGAGGAATTGTACCGATCCGAGCCCCCACGGGAGGAGAGAGGGATGGGCCGCTTCCTGGACCAATTGAGGTTTCCAAAGGTGGAAGAGGGACTGGTGGCGGGATTGGGGGCCCCGATTGGGCTGGAGGAGCTGATCAAAGGGATAGGAAGCATGCAGGCGGGGAAGGCACCGGGGCCGGATGGTTTCCAGGTCGAGTTCTATAAAAAATATATGAACCTGTTGGGCCCGCTGTTAGTCAGGACCTTTAATGAGGCAAAGGAGAGGGGGGCTTTGCCCCCGAAGATGTCCCGGGCACTGATCTCCTTGATCCTGAAGCGGGACAAGGATCCCCTGCAATGTGGGTCTTATAGACCGATTTCCTTGCTAAATGTAGATGCCAAGGTGCTGGCGAAGGTCTTAGCCACAAGGATTGAGGATTGTGTGCCGCAGATCATCTATGAAGACCAGACGGGGTTTGTGAAGGGGAAACAGTTGAACGTGAATGTGCGGAGGCTTTTGAACGTTATCATGATGCCGGTGAGGGAGGGGGAGGTGAAGATAGTGGTGGCGATGGACGCTGAGAAAGCCTTCGATAGGGTAGAGTGGGGGTACCTGTGGGAGGTGCTGAAGAGGTTCGGGTTTGGGGAGGGGTTTGTCAGGTGGGTTAGGCTGTTGTATGAGGTCCCGATGGCAAGTGTGGCCACCAACAGGAGGAGGTCCGAGTACTTTTGGTTGCACCGAGGGACGAGACAGGGGTGTCCCCTGTCCCCCCTGCTCTTCGCACTGGTGATTGAACCCCTGGCTATGGCACTGAGGGAGTCAAGGAACTGGAAGGGGTTGGTGCGGGGTGGGGAGGAGCATAGGGTGTCGCTTTATGCGGACGGCCAGCTGCTGTATGTGGCGGACCCGGTGGGAGGAATGCCAGAGGTAATGAGGATTCTTAGGGAATTCGGGGACTTTTCGGGGTATAAGTTCAACATGGGGAAGAGTGAGCTTTTCATAGTTCATCCAGGGGACCAGGAGAGGGGGATTGGCGAGCTCCCACTGAAAAGGGCGGAGAGGAGCTTAAGGTATTTGGGGGTCCAGGTGGCCAGGAGCTGGGGGGCCCTGCATAGGCTTAATTTTACAAGGCTGGTGGAGCAAATGGAGGAGGAGTTCAAGAGGTAGGACGCGTTGCCGCTGTCCTTGGCGGGTAGGGTGCCGTCAGTCAAAATGACGGTGCTCCCAAGGTTTCTTTTCCAGTTCCAGTGCCTCCCCGTGTTTATCCCGAAGGACTTTTTTAGGCGGGTTAACAGGAGTATAATGGGGTTAGTGTGGGCGTGATGGACTCCGAGGGTGAGAAGGGTGTTCCTGGAGCGGAGTAGAGATAGGGGGGGCTGGCGCTGCCCAACCTCTGTGGGTACTACTGGGCCGCCAATGCGACAATGGTACGCAAGTGGGTGATGGAGGGGGTGGGGGCTGCATGGAAGAGGCTGGAGACGGCGTCTTGTGTGGGTACGAGTCTGGGGGCGCTGGCAACTGCGCTGCTACTGCTCCCTCCAAGGAGGTATACACGAGCCCGGTGGTGGTGGCTGCCCTCAAAATTTGGGGGCAGTGGAGGCGGCACAGGGGGGAAGTTGGGGCCTCGGCGTGGACCCCAATATGGGGGAACCACCAGTTCACCCCAGAAAGAACAGGTGGAGGGTTTTCGGGGTGGCATAGCAGGGATACGAAAGTTGGGGGACCGGTTTGTGGACGGGAAGTTCGCGAGCCTGGGTGAGCTGGAGGAGAAGTACGGGCTTTCCCCGGGGAACACCTTCAGGTACTTACAGGTAAGGGCCTTTGCCAGACGGCAGGTGGTGGAATTCCTGCGGCTACTGCCACACACAGTACAGGACAGGGTGTTCTCGGGGGGGTGGGTGGGAATGGGGAAGATCTCGGAAACTTACCAGGTGATGCAGGAGGAGGAGGCGGCCTCGGTGGTGGAGGTGAAAGGTAAGTGGGCGGAGGAGTTGAGAGAGGAGATTAAGGAAGGGACGTGGGCAGATGCCCTAGGGAGGGTGAACTCTTCCTCATCGTGCGTGAGACTCAGCCTCATACAGTTTAAGGTGCTGCACAGGGCACACATGACCGGGACAAGAATGAGCTGGTTTTTTGGGGGTGAGGACAGGTGTGTTAGGTGCTCAGGGAGCCCAGCAAATCACACCCATATGTTCTGGGCATGCCCAGCGCTGGGGGAATTTTGGAAGGGTGTAGCGAGGACGGTGTTGAGGGTGGTAGGATCCAGGGTCAAACCGGGCTGGGGGCTCGCAATATTTGGGGTGGCAGAGGAGCCGGGAGTGCAGGATGCGAAAGAGGCCAGTATTCTGGCCTTTGCATCCCTGGTAGCCCGGCGAAGGATTCTTCTTCAGTGGAAGGATGTGAGGCCCCCAAGCGTGGAATCTTGGATCAGCGATATGGCAGGGTTCATTAAATTGGAGAGGGTGAAATTCGCCTTGAGAGGGTCGGTACAAGGGTTCTTTAGGCGGTGGCAACCGTTCTTAGATTTACTGGCAGAACGACAGACATTGGTCAATGGCAGCAGCAGCTCGGGGGGGGGGGGTTACTTTATTATGGTTTTTGTTATTTACTGAGGGGGTGTATATACCTGTTGTGTTAAGTCGGGGTGTTAATGTTAATTTATTATTTATGTACGGGGGGGGGTGCGTATGGGGGGTTGTTTTTTCTAGATTGTGTTTTGTACTTAACCCTGTTGGGTTCTTTTTTTTTTCTCATTTTGTTATTGATATTTTATGAAAACCTTTAATAAAAATTATTTTTTGAAAAAGAAGATAGGAACAGGCTTGAGGGGCAAAATGGCCCGCTCCTTTTCCTATTTCCTATGAGATAACATGAGAGGGGCATGCAGCAGCAGGAGAGGGGGCAAGGAAACACACATAACAATCAGGTTTATGAATCAATTAAATCAGGAGCTTTTGATGTATTTAATAACCATGGCTGCAGTTAATTGCTAGACTGTTGCTAAGTGCCTTTGCCAGGAACTCATAATCCATTGTTACTTTTTCACTTTAGTACAGTAATTCCAGCAATTTCATCACAGTATGATACATCATGCTGTCAACTGGTAACAAGCATTATATTATGCCCTTGAAACAATTAGGGAAAGTTTGAATTGAAAGCTGGCGGTACAGTCATATACGGCATTACTATCAGTAACAATTCAGGTTACTAATTTCTGCTTATAACAGATTATCTCCAGAGAAAACTGCAAAGGCCCATCTTTTTATCAGTGCTCAGTGTCAAGAGGTCTCAGTGCCATAAGTGCTCAATATGATTCAATGGTCAGAAAAACTTATCCAATCTCGGATAAGCACTCTCAAGGGCACGTTAATGACAGGCGCAGCTGCAAAACTGCGGCCAATTCCAAAAATGAGAGGATAGAGAGCTAAGCATCTGGAGGACAAGGGCAGTGTAAGAAAAGCCGTCAGAGGTAGATGACCATTCACGTAATGATTGTAGAAACTGACCTGGCTTTTTGGGACTAGAACTCGTTTAGAAAGTCAAAAGATAAAGAAAGGACTTGCATTTATGCAGGACCTTTTACGACCTAAACACACCCCAAAGCATTTTACAATCAATGAAGTACTTCTAAGTGCAGTCACTGGTGTAATGCAAGAAACACAGCAGCCAATTTGTGCACAGCAAAATCCCACAAACAGCAAAGAGATTACTAACTAATGAATCTGTTTTTGAAGATAATTAATGGAAAAATATTGACTAGGGCACCAGAGAGAACTCCCCTGCTCTTCTTCAAAATAGTATGTGGGATCTTTCACATCCACCTGAGGGGGCATCAGAGCCTCTAGTTAACACCTTTAGCACTGTGATGAAGTGTCAGCCTAGATCAGCTTATCCAGGACTGGGTTTCGGAAATGAGAGAGCTTACACAAACCTGAACTGACATTTGATGAATCACCAACAAATTCATAAAACAGCAAGTGCTGACACAGAATCTCGTTGCTCTTACCTTTCCCTTCAAACATGCCAATTATCTGGCATCCCAGTGCCATTCCGACGTTTGAGATCAAACATGATGCCACTTTCTGGGTGGCTGTCATCGAGGGATAACGTGGCGCGATGAAGAAGTAGGGGATGTATGAAAAAAAGTACAGGAACCCACTAACCGCAGCAGCTATATTGGCTGGAAAGAGAATAAATCAGATAAAAATCAGACACACACCTCACCATGTAATGGGCAGATACATTTACCAGACCTACTATCTGCACTAATGCTATTGAAGGACACTGTACCTACAACCACCTCATTCAGTACACACCCCTAATTCTTTTCATACGCACTTTCCTCCCCCTCAAGGGCATTGATCCCACTCTGAAAAACCCCACCCAAGTGCCTGAAAATAGGTTCGTCCAACATGGACTGGGATATCGCAGGCACCAGAATTCTCTGGTTACTGAACTGGTAATAAGATCAGTTGACAGCATTCCTGGAGCCACTCACCTAGTCCTACGGCCCCCAACCTTTCCACATTGACCTTCAAATCTTTTTGTTTTAGATGCTTATCTAATTCCCCTTTGAAAGCCACAAGTGGATCTGCCTCCACTACACTCTCAGGCAATGTATCCCAGATCCTAATCATTTGGTGCCTAAAAACATTTTCCCTTATGTCGTCATCAGTTCTTTTGCCAATCACTTAAAATCAATGTCATCTGGCTCTTGTAGGATTACACAGGACATATGGTACTGGAACAGGCCAATGCTCTGTTCATGCTCCACTTGAGCCGCCTCCCGTCTTTACTCATCTAAATCTATATTCATAACCTTCCATGCCCTTCTCCTACAATGGGTTGTCTTTTTAAAAATAAATTTGAAGTACCCAATTCTTTGTTTTCCAATTAAGGGGCAATTTAGCGCGGCCAATCCACCTCCCCTGCACATCTTTGGGTTGCAAACACGGGGAGAATGTGCAAAATTGCACACGGACAGTGACCCGGGGCCGGAATCGACCCCGGGTCCTCAGAGGTGTGAGGTAGCAGTGCTAACCACTGCGCCACCATGCCATGCCTTCAACTGGTTGTCTACCGCCCCCGTAAAGATACTATTCACTTCAACCACTCCCTGTGGTAGCGAGTTACACATTCTTGACCCTTCTGCCACGGAGGGCAGTTTCTCCCTATCTGCTCTGCCCAGAAACCTCGTGATTTTGAAGATGTCTATCAAATCTCCTGTTTCTTATCTATAAGGAGAACAACCCAACTTTTCCAATCTATCTACATTTAAAAAAATTCCTTTATGGGATATGGTCATCGCTGGCTCGGCCAGTATTTATTGTCCATCCTTAATTGCTCTTGAGATAGTGCTGGTGAGTTGCTTTCTTAAACTGCTGCAGTCCATGTGTTGCAGGTACACCCGCAGGGCTAATATGGATTGAGTTCCAGGATTTGACCCAGCGACAATGAAGGAACGGCAATATATTTCCAAGTCAAGTCAAGATGGTGACTGATTTGGAGGGGAACTTCCAGGTGGTGTTCCCGTGTGTCTCTTATCCTTCTAGATGGGAATTCTTCATCCCTGGAACCATTCTCAACTGTTCCAGGGATGAAGTACCTCAGTTACGTAGATGATTGGAGAACGGGGACTGTTCTACTCAGAGATGAGAAGGTTGAGAGGAGATTTGATAGATGTCTTCAAAATCTTTTCTGTACTCTCTTTAAATCCTTCACATCCTTCCTAAAATGTGCCAAAATGGATGCAATATTCCAGTTGAGATTTAACCAATGCTTTATTAAGATTTACTATATCTTCCTTGCTTTTGTTCTCTATGCCTCTATTTATAAAATCCAAGATCTTGTATACCTTATTAACTGCTTTCTCAACCTGCCCTGCCACCTTCAACAATTTTTTTCACTGATGCTCCCAGGTCTCTGTTCTTGCACCTGCTTTTAGAATGGCATCCATTTTTTAAATATTGCTTCTACTCGTTCTTCCTACCAAAATGTATCACTTCACGCTTTTCTGCATTAAAGTTCACCAGTCACGAGACCAGCCATTCCACCAGCCTATCAATGCCCCCTTGACGTTTATCGCTATTCTCCTTTCACTTCACATGTACGGAAATTGTGGGGATTCCTCTCCTGATATCTATGTCTCTGAATTGTTTTACATAAATTATGGTTTGGCTGGTGTATTTGTTAAGTATCCAAACTCTATATGACTGTTTACATACAGATTTGCTTCCCTGTTTTGCCCAGCAGTGAAAAAGCCCACACTGGGCTGTGTTCCAAGTGGTTTGTAGAAAAAAACCTCAATGAGCTTCTGGGAATGGAAAGGAGGTGACAGAGAAGTCAAATAAGATTGATATCTGATGCTATTCACCTAAGGTTACCTAGAGCAATCGGTATGGAGGTAGAGGAGAGAGGAAATGGAGGATGAAGGAACATCAGCTTCTCTGTGGCACACCCAAGCTGTTGTTGGATGCAAAATTCACTTGAGAGGTTAAAATAAAACAAGAATCAAAACAGATAAATCAGTTGTCTCTCCCCAATGGTCAAAGAACCAGAGATGAGATCAAGAGAAGTGATTTTACACAGCAGGTTTGCTATGCAAGGATCTTATCTCTTTAATAGGATGGTATCTGATGCAGTTCTAGCAATCTGTGTACCCTCATAATACCAAACAGCCAGAGAACACTCCTTAACACAGATGTCAGGGATCTATCAGATCTCACTGCACCTATTTTCTTTAACACTGAGGAGGAACTGCTGTTTTTGCACTAAAATTTTTCGTAGATAGCACACGATAGCACTCTGCTTCTTATTACCACACTTAAAAAGTAGGCTCTAAATGAGAAATAAATCACCGCAATGTTACAAGCTCTGTGCAGTATATTTTATTTTTCAAAAACAGGTAAAACAAAATACAATCCAATAAATAGTACCATTACTGTATCTGGGACAGGCCCAGGGACATGTACCTTGGGAGAAGAAGACGCTGATCATGAAGCTGAATGAAATTGTGGACATCGCATACATCAGGAGAAACACAAATATGAGGGTGGGGTCACTGTTGTTCAGCACTGCTCCATGTTCAGACATCTGCTGAGCAAGACAATTTGTAAGAACAAGCAGTCACAGTCCACACAGTCACTGGAACCAATAAATGCATCAGATTGTCACCTCCTTCACTCCAATCCCATTACTGACAGACCCAGAGCCCCATACCCCTCCAACCCCATCACTGAGAAACTCCCCGTATCTCCAAATTCATCACTAAGTAACACCCCAAGACTTCAACCATTACTGGCAGATCCACCTCCTGATACTCCAACCCCTCTGCTATTAAACACCCATCACTCCCACCCCATTAGTGACAAGCCAACCAAATCACTGACTCCTATCCCCAAACACGCCAACCCCATTACTGACAATCCTCCTCACCCCACCACTCCAATGCCATCAGTCCTATCAAGCGCTCAAGACTAAAAGCTCCACAACGTTTTAGAGCAAAGAGCCCTAGATGTCCAGTACTCTTTGCATATGAATCAAGGGCGTCTTGATTTCGCTCCTGAACAGGCCAGCTTCTAAGATTGTGTCCCCTTGCTCTGGAATCTCCTACCAGAGGAAATTATTTTGACCTATCCAGTTAAATTCCAGTACCATTTTAAACTCCTCAATCAGACCACCCACAGCCTTTTTAACTGGAGTGAATATAAACTTTGAGTGGTTACACCAGGATCTTATTAAATGACCCAGGCGACACCTTTTATGCTTCAGGCTTCTGCTGCTGTTCCGCACCCATAGCCTGCACAATCCCACAGGCCTGTGGATATGCAAAGTGTGCTGGGATTTGGCATATTCCTCTGCATCATCAAGATAGGTACACCTTTCACAATCTCAAAATGTCCCAAAGGGAATTATGGCCAATGAATTACTTTGGAAGTATGGTCATTGTTTAATGCAGGAATCATGGCAGCCAATTTATGCCCAGCAAGCTCCCACAAACAGCAATGTGACAGATAATCAATTTTAGGGGTGACTGAAGCATAAATATTGTCCCAGACTCTGGGGTTAACTCTTCTGTTCTTTGTTGATATAGGACATTCACCCTACAGGCCCTCAGTTTAATACCTCACACCTCTATGCAGCACTTCAGTCCCACAAGTAGAGTGTCAGCTTATATTTTGTGCTCGTCTCTACATTGGGACTAGAATCCATGGCTTTATGACTCAAAAGGTGCGAGTGCTACTCACTGCCACAACTGGAAGCTGCAACGTCAGATGGAGAATGGATGAAAACAGACAAATGCTAATTATAGTACTTGAAACAAAGTCATACCTTCACACAAAACAGTACAGTCATGAGACTAACTGAAATTATGAGAAAAATTAAGAACTTGAAGAACCAGGCTAGCCAATGCAGCCAGTTGTTGAGTCCCATCATCTTCATGTATTCCTGGAAAAAAACAAGGTGATAGGCCATCAGACCAATAAACTTACACATGCAGACACACATACACACGTCAGAAACATGTAGTCGAGATATTATACATTTTGAGAAAAATCAAATCTTCCTTTTTAAATGAACACAGGAAGCCTTCAAAATGGTTGCCAACAATTACCTGACTTTTCCAACTGGAATGTGGTCAAGCTTCCAGAAAGCTTTTAAGTGGATTGCAGGCAGCCATACCCTGGCATGAAAAGACTTCAATATGTCCTCAAACAGACAATGGCTTTCCCTGAAGGTATGAAAACATTGGCCTCTTTTGGAACTGCAACTGATAAAAGGGCTTCTGATTTCTAAATGGCATTACCACTTGCCTTATTTGGAAGGTGATTTGGCATTTTCTCCAGATCACATGACATCAGCTATTTTATGTTTTTGTAAATATATATCGTCTGGCTGCAAACAGCCATTTTGTGTACAGAAACCCAGGAAGAACTCTGAGAAACCATTACACAGGAGGTTCTTGTCCAGGGGGAGCAGGCATTCGTAACTTTCAGCAGTAATTTTTGTAATAAGGAAACCTTTTTACCTTAAGACTAAAGCTTGTCTTGGTGGTAAACCACTGTTAGTGTATTATATGTATTGTGGTAAACTGTTACTGTTCTACATGTATTGTGGTAAATCACTGCCTGATGGCTCCGCCTCGCCTCGGGCTCGGTATAAAGGTGGCTGACCTCCGGCCCTGCCCCAGTTCAGGATCAGTGGCCAGGAGGCTTTCTGTTTAGTTTATTAGTTTTGTTCACTACTTGTCTTGTGTTAATTTATGGTGCATCAATTTATTAAGCTAAACTTTTAAGATGAATTCATCACTCAAGCCTGATCGCCTGGAGCTGGACCCACAAGCAGCCGACGCCATTGCGACATTCGAGCACTGGCTAAGCTGCTTCGAAGCTTACCTCGGATCTTCCACCGACGAGTTCACCAACCTCCAAAGGCTTCAAATACTCAACGCACAGGTGAGCCCGCACGTTTTCCTTCTTATCAGAGATGCCCCTCGGATACGGAGGCGATAATGCTGCTGAATGGACAGTACGTAAAGGCAGTAAACGAGGTGTACGCCAGGCACCTCCTTGCCATGAGGCGACAATGCCCCGGAGAATCACAAGCCGAATTCCTGCGTGCCTTGCGGGTACTCGGCCGGAACTGTGCTTGCCAGGCGATATCGGCTGTCCAACACACGGAGCTGCCTATGTCGTGGGCATTAAATCCAATTATATCCACCAGCATTTCTAGAAGGGGGTACACTCGGCCTCCCAGAGACAGTGCAGCTCACAAACTCGCTGGAAGTGGCTTTGCAGAACATGGAGGCCTACACCTCCGACCACGCGGCGACCTTGTGGATGTCGTGGGCGCCGCCATCACCTGACTCGAGTGCAGCGCAAGCCTGTGCCCTGCAGCAGCCCGCCAATCCCGGAAGCCCGAAATGCCACTTTTGCGGCCAGAGTAAGCACCCCATACAACACTGCCCTGCACGGAACGCGACTTGCAATGGGTAGGGGAGGAAGGGCCACTTCGCCAAAGTCTGCCAGGCCCGTCCCTAAAGTTCCTAGGCCCAGCAGCGCTGCCTGTTGTCTGACGGGACCGCTCCCATCTGCCGAGCTACCCGCCATGTGCAACCCGTGGGTGCCGCCATCTTCGCTGTCACTCTCCATTTGCGACCCGTGGGGGTCTCCATCTTTGATTCCACCCGTCACGTGCGACCCATGGGGGCCGCCATCTTGGAACCACTCCGCTGCCTCCCGGGACCCCTGCTCACCCGGTCGTATGCTGGCCACCTCTATCTCCGACCGGCCCACCCACCACCTTCCGAAGCTCGCCTCCATCACACTCGACCAGTCTCGACCGCAACATCTCACAAAATCCACGATGATGTCCGGATCAACGGGCACGAGACGGCCTGCCTCTTCGACTCCGGTAGCACAGACAGCTTTATCCACACAGATACGGTATGGCGCTGCTCCCTCCCGATTTTACCCGCGACCCAGAAAATCTCCTTGGCTTCCGGATCACATTCCGGAGAAATCCAGGGGTACTGTGTCGCGACCCTTTCGGTACAAGGGGCAAAATTCTCCCCCAACGGCGCGATGTCCGCCGACTGGAGCCAAAAACGGCGCCAATCAGACGGGCATCGCGCCGGACCAAAGGTGCGGAATGCTCCGCATCTTTGGCGGCCTCGCCCCAACATTGAGGGGCTACGCCGACACCGGAGGGATTTCCGCCCCGCCAGCTGGCGGAAATGGCGTTTGTTGCCCCGCCAGCTGGCGCGGAAATGCGGCGCATGCGCGGGAGCGTCAGCGGCCGCTGACAGTTTCCCGGCGCATGCGCGGGAGCGTCAGCGACCGCTGAAAGTTTCCCGCGCATGCGCAGTGGGGAGAGTCTCTTCCGCCTCCGCCATGGTGGAGGCCGTAGCGGAGGCGGAAGGGAAAGAGTGCCCCCACGGCACAGGCCCGCCCATGATCGGTGGGCCCCGATCGCGGGCCAGGCCACCGTGGGGGCACCCCCCGGGGTCAGATCGCCCCACGGCCCCCCCCCCCCCAGGACCCCGGAGGCCGCCCACGCCGTCTGGTCCCGCCGGTAAATACCAGGTTTGATTTACGCCGGCGGGACAGGCAATTTCTGGGCGGGACTTCGGCCCATCCGGGCCGGAGAATTGAATGTGGGGTCCCGCCAACCGGCGCGGTCGATTCCCGCTCCCGCCCAATCTCCGGTACCGGAGACTTCGGCGGGGGCAGGGGCGGGATTCACGGCGGCCAACGGCCATTCTCCGACCCGGCGGGGGGTCGGAGAATGACGCCCCTCGTGTAGAGTACACTAACTTTAAGCTCTACGTCTTCCCCCATCTCTGCGCTGCCCTATTACTGGGGCTCGACTTTCAGTGCCACCTCCAAAGCCTTACTTTAAAGTTCGGTGGACCCTTGCCCCCCCCTCACCATCTGTAGCCTCGCGACCCTTAAGGTCGCCCCACCCTCGTTCATTGCTCACCTCACCCCGGATTGTAAGCCTGTTGCCACTAGGAGCAGACGATACAGTGCCCGGGACGGGGCCTTTATCAGGTTGGAGGTCCAGCGACTCCTACGAGAGGGGATCATTGAGGCTAGTACCAGCCCCTGGAGAGCCCAAGTGGTGGTCGTCAAGACTGGGGAGAAGCACCGGATGGTCATCGACTACAGTCAGACGATCAACCGGTACACGCATTTCGATGCTTACCCCCGCCCCCGCATATCTGACATGGTCAATCAGATTGCGCCGTATCGAGTCTTCTCCACAGTTGACTTGAAGTCTGCGTACCACCAGCTCCCTATCCGCCAGGAGGACCACCAATACACTGCCTTCGAGGCAGATGGCCGCCTCTACTGCTTCCTCAGGGTTCCCTTCGGCGTCACCAATGGGGTCTCCGTCTTCCAGCGAGAAATGGACCGAATGGTTGACCAGTACGGGCTGCGGGCCACGTTCCCGTTGTAGCCACCTGGGATGGCCACTTCCAGAATACAAAATGGACGATCGCAAAGACTGTAGGGAACTATGGACAATGTTAAGAAAGCAAGCAGGCACAGAGCCTGTATGCATATTGAAGAAGCAGCTCCCAGACAGGACTGAAACTGTAGGGCAATTAACATATTGATGGCCTATCTCCGGGAACAAAGGAAAGACACTCAAGCAACCGATCTAGCTCCAGACATCGTGGCGCCAGTTCCCCAAACCGAAAGCGTAAACAAAGCAAGGCCAACGGCCACATAGGACCCGCCCAGTCATCAGGGTACCCACCCCTTTATTGGTCAAGATCAATATGAGCGACCAAGATACGGCCCAATTAATTGGGGTCAAGTTCAAGGCCCGCCCAAAAGCGCGCGAAGCCCCCTTCGGGTATAAGAAGAAGGCCCCAAGAGAGAATCGCTCTCTTGGAATTGGCTCTCAAAGCGGAAAGACCCTTTCACCAGCTACACCAGAAGCAAGTAAGTCCAAGGTCAACGCTCGCTACCAGGCGGACGACCTTTGCTGTTCTCCTGTATCACTTCGAACCCAGCAACCTCAGATCCGAACAACGGCCATTGTTCCTTTGACTGAGTGGGTATCCGAAGCGAAGTATAGGCGTTAGCATTAGAGATAGTTTAGTTTGTAGTACTTTGTGCACGAGTAGATATTACTGTGTGTGTAAATAAATAGTATTGACTTTGAACTAACTAACTGGTGTATTGGCTCTTTGATCAGTATTCGGGTTTGAACCTTGTGGCGGTAACGAAAGATACCTGGCGACTCTAAAGCAAACGTAATTAGGATTAAGGAAGGTGACCATATTGACTGCCATACTTATTACCAGAGAAACAGAGCAACACCGTACCTAGATAATGTCACCATCTGCGGCCATGACCAACAGGACCATGACGCAAACCTCCGGCATTTCCTCCATACCACGAAGCTCCTTAAGGTCACATACAATAAGGAGAAATGCGTTTTCCGCACAACCCGCCTAGCCATCCTTGGCTACGTTGTGGAAAATGGAGTCCTAGGGCCCGACCCCGACCGCATTCGCCCCCTCCTGGAACTTCTCCTCCCCTACTCCCCCAAGGCCCTGAAGAGATGCCTGGGGTTCTTCTCCTATTATGCCCAGTGGGTCCCCAATTATGCGGACAAGGCCCGTCCACTCATTAAATCCACCATATTTTCCCTGGCGGCTGAAGCCCGCCTGGCCTTCTGCCGCATCAAGGCAGATACTGCCAAAACCACGATGCATGCTGTGGACATGTCCATTTCGTTCCAGATGGAGAGCGATGAGTCGGTCTTTGCCCTGGCCGTTACCCTCAACCAGGATGGCAGGCCCGTGGCTTTCTTCTCCCGTACCCTCCATGCCTCCGAAATTCAACACTCCCCCTTCGAAAAGGAAGCCCAAGCCATTGTAGAAGCTGTGCGACATTGGAGGCATTACCTGGCCGGCAGGTGATTCACTCTCCTCACTGACCAACGGTTGGTTGCCTTCATGCTTAATAATACACAGCGGGGCAAAATCAAGAACAACAAGATTCTGAGGTGGAGGATCGAACTCTCCACCTACAACCACGATATCTTGTACCGATCTGGGAAGCTCAATGAGCCCCCAGATGCCAACGCACAAGTAGACCAACTTCGGGCCCTCCACAATGAACTCTGTCACCCGGGGGTCACCCGATTTTTCATTTTATCAAGGCTCAAAACCTGCCTTAATCCATCGAGGAGGTCAGGACCGTGACCAGGGAATGCCAGGTCTGCGTGGAGTGCAAACCACACTTCTATCGGCCAGACAGAATGCACCTGATAAAGGCCTCCCACCCCTTTGAGCGCCTCAGCATCGACTTCAAAGGGCCCCTCCCCTCTACTGACCATAACGTGTACTTCCTCAACGTTGTTGACGAGTACTCACGATCCCCTTTGCCATCCCATGCCCTCTGCCACCGTCATCAAGGCCCTGCACAGTCTCTTCACCTTGTTTGGTTTCCCCACCTACATCCATAGCGATCGGGGTTCCTCCTTCATGGGCGATGAGTTGCGTCAGTTCCTGCTTAGCATGGGCATCGCCTCAAGCAGGACGACCAGCTACAACCCCCGGGCCAACAGACAGGTGGAGAGGGAGAATGCGACAGTCTGGAAGGTCGTCCTTCTGGCCCTACAGTCTAGAAGTCTCCCGCTGGCAGGAGGTCTTTCCGATGCGCTCCACTCCATCCGGTCGCTCCTGTGCACTGCCACTAATGAGACCCCTCACGAATGTATGTTTGCGTTCCCTAGGAAGTCCACCTCCGGGGTCTCGCTCCCGTCCTGGCTGACAGTCCCAGGGCCCGTCCTCCTCTGGAAGCATGCGAGGAGTCATAAATCGGATCCCCTCGTTGAGAAGGTCCTGCTCCTCCATGCCAACCCACAATATGCCTACGTGGCACATCATGACGGGCGGCAGGACACAGTTTCCCTCTGGGATTTGGCACCTGCAGGTTCCCCAGCGACCATCACCACCACCCCCGACCCTACACCGGCTACTTCAAGGTTTGGCACCCGCAGGTCCACCCCTGCCTCTCACCGCCCCCCACCCCCCCACCCCCCCACCGACTCAACTACTGGGTGAAGAAGAAGACAACATGCTCCCGGACGCGCAGGTCTCGACACCAGTGCCCTCACTACAGCCGGGACTGAGGCGGTCACGGCGTAAGGTCAAGGCCCCCGACAGACTCGACCTTTAAGTCCACTTCACCCCCACTAGACTCTTTTTTTTAACAGGGGGTGAATGTGGTAAACCACTTGTTAGTGTATTATATGTATTGTGGTAAACTGTTACTACTGTACTACACGTATTGTGGTAAACCACTGCCTGATGGCTCCGCCTCCCTTCAGGCTCGGTATAAAGGTGGCTGACCTCCGGCCCTGCCCCAGTTCGGGATCAGTGGCCAGGAGGCTTTCTGTTTAGCTTATTAAAGCCTCAGTTTCGTTCACTACTCGTCTTGCGTTAAATAATGGCACATCAGTCCTGCTAGGTTATTTTTCTCAAATTGAACCACTAATAAATTTAATTTTTACACCATACACAAAATCTTAGCTCACGGACCACTTTGAGAAAATGCTGTTTACGTGACTGTGTATACGCAAATAAATGCACAAAGACATGGTTTTGCATATGTGTGTACACACTCAAACAGATCTGCATGCACCTAAGTACAGTCCCACACGGGTGCACACACTAAGGAGTGTAGGCACACAGTGAACGCATACGCACACAATGGAAAGCACATCCACACAGTCACATCACATTTTACCTTTTGCTTGGTTTCCTTTTCCAATACAATTGCTTTGGTGACATTCAGTGCCGTGTAGGTGAAGCTCAGCATGACCAGCAGTGAAAGCTGTGTTTGGATAGCCAAAATAAAGATGTCATCAATGTAGGGGGGGAAGGGGAACCGTAGCATTTCTATTGGAAACAATGGAAGCAGTTTTGCTGCTGCTTTGCTGGCGTGATACTTGATAATGGCTCTGTCTGTTGCAAGTTGTGTTGCCAGGAAGCCCTCACGGTAATAACCTTAGAAAAACCAACGCACAGAAATACAGCACATAAACTACACTGTGAAACTGGATAATAATCACGAACATTCCATGTCCTGAAAATATTATACTTTTATCAGAACACAGTAATAAATAATTATATACTATAGTAAGGACACTTTCTTTAATACTGCTGTCATTAAACTATTATAGCGCTGTCCAAAATGTTAGCCACATGTGGTGAATTGGGAATCTAGATGTGGCTAATTTTTCACTTATGAATCAAAAATACAATGAGGCAAACATCAGGTGATCTTAATATTCATAATCACATGGCAGGTGTGTGAACGTCAACCTTTCTGTGCATATATTGATAAAATAGCATGACAGAAAGCAGAGGCGATGGTGTGTGCTTTTGATTGCTGTATGATTTTTCTAATCCATAAGTTTCTATGATAGTCTATGATATTTACCTTGGTTACTAAATAGTAATATATGTTAAATATATAATTACTTGTGAAATATATTTCTACATATTGTCGAAGTGTGTGCAAGGTGCAACATTAGGGAATACAAGTCCTAATCATGACTCAGTGGGTCGCACTCATCTCCACAAAGGTTATGGATTCAAGTCTGTAATGACTTAGACAAGGCCTTTGAGATTGGCCAGTTAGAATACGAGTTCCCTGATTATTGGCCCAATCAAGGAACCCCTTTCTCTGTAAAGAACAGAGAGTGACAGATTCTCTGCACTCCCAGTGTAGACAGCAAGCTGAATGCACCTGGTTGCTCTGCTATTCGTTTTGTAAATAAAAGGAATTCTGGTGAAGGGACATCTGCCTCCATGGACTTATTACAAAGTCCCACTCCAGACACTTGAATGCATAGCAAAAACAGAAAATACTGGACAATCTCAGCAGGTCTGACAGCATCTGTGGAGAGAAGTGAGCTAACGTTTGAGTCTGGATGACTCTTTGTCAAACCTAGAGAGAACTGGAAATGGGTTCAGATTTATACTGTAGTGGTGGTGGTGGTGGTGGGGTGGGGGGTGGGGGGTGGGGGGGGCACCAATACGTGGAGATTGACAAAGATGTCGAGGACATCTCCATTTTATGAATGCATAATCCAGGGTGATGCTGGAACAAAGTACTGGGGGAGTACTGCACTGTTGGAGGTGCTGTCTTTCAGATGAGGTGCTAAGTTGAGGTCCCTGTCTGCCCTCTCAGCCAATAAAAAAATCTCAAAATAGCAGGCTGGAGTCTGATGTCCTCAACAATATTTATCCTTCAACCAACATCATAAAAAAAATAGAATTTCATTATCTCATTGGGGAGCTTGCTGTGCAGAAATTGGTTGTCACGTTTTTCACATTACAGCAGTGACAGATCTCAAAATACTTCATCAGGTTGTGAGAAGCACTGGAGAAATCCAACTTCTTTTATGTGGCTGAAATGGGAGTTTTGGGAAACAGGGGAACAGTGGCAGAGATTTCCATTACTACTAGGGGGCATAGGTTTAAGGTGCGAGGGGCAAGGTTTAGACGAGATGTACGAGGCAAGTTTTTTTACACAGAGAGTAGTGGGTGCCTGGAACTCGCTGCCGGGAAGAGGTGGTGGAAGCAGGGACGATAGTGACGTTTAAGGGACATCTTGACAAATACATGACAAGGATGGGAATAGAGGGATACGGACTCCGGAAGTGCAGAAGAGTTTAGTTTAGACAGGCAGCAGGTAGAGCCTGTTCCTGTGCTGTACTTTTCTTTGTTCTTTGTTCTTTGGTGTCTGTCCTGCCAATCACAGTCTGAAATGGCAAGGCAGATTTGATGGCAGGCACGTAAATAATAATTGTGATGATCGATCATTGAGCATGACTTGACGTACAACACAAAAGCTAAAACTGGAGAGAGCACAGCATCTTCCCTGTTGTAGATTAAATGCTTGACAACAAGAAGAAATTGCAACAGCAAGACAAATAGCAGAAAACGAGTCAGATACAAGAATGAACTTGCATAATAACGGATAACTGAAGCTCCACGCCCACACCAGTTAAGGACAGCAGGGTTGAGAATCAGGGGCGAGATTCTCCGACCCCCCACCGGGTCGGAGAATTGCCGTTGGCCGCCGTGAATACCACCCCCGCCGCCCGCCGAATTCTCCGAAGGAAGAAAGGTCGGCGGGGCGTCAATCGCGGCTCACACCTCGGAGAATGGCACGGGTGGGCGCAAGGCAATGGATTTTGGGGCTGCCGATATTCTCTCGTCCAGATGGGCCGAAGTCCCGCCGACGTGATGACGGGTCACGTCAGCGTAAATCAAACCATCTTTCAATCGGCGTCAACCAGTGCTCAAGGTTTACGCCGACCAGCGTGGAGGTGGGTGACGGCCTGGGGGGTTGGCCGCTGGAGAGGCGATGGCGTGGCCGCAGTCTGAATGTGTGGGGGAGAGGTGTGTGTAGGGTTTTGTGTGTGTGTGTGCGGCGGGGGGGGGGGGGGGGGGGGGGGGGGGGGGTTAGAGTGGGCTGGGCTCCGGGGGAGTGCCGGGAGGGGGGTTGAGTGCCGGGGACGGGAGGATGACTGCCGGGGAGGGGGACGGGGTCCGTGCCGGGGAGAGGGATGGGGGGAGGGGTCCATGCCGGGGAGGGGGATGGGGGGTGTCCGTGCCGGGGAGGGGGATGGGGTCCGTGCCGGGGAGGGGGATGGGGGGGGCGGGGTCCGTGCCGGGGAGGGACTTGAGGGGGGGGGGGGCACATGAGTTGGTCCACCTGGCCAGGTGCCAGCCTCCAACAGTCGGACCCATGCGGTCCATGCCACCTGGCTGGGGGTAGGAGGGGATATGGGCAATGATGACATGTCGTGTGTGTCCCCCCCCGCCCCCCAGGCCATCATATTTTCCGATCAGCCAGCGATGTTGGCCGCCGTGGCGGTAGCCGCTAATGTCCATGTTGCCCTGGATGAGGAGGAGGAGCGTACCAGAGAGGCTGCCGCAGAGGGGCAGGCGGCAGCCGACCAGGCTGGAGGGACACCTGACCGACGGGACGAGGAGGGGGAGGAGGACGTCGCGGCCCCACGGCAACGGAGGCACCCGAGGGCGCCCCGTGTGTACCGGCCCCAGCAGTCATACCAGGACCTCACGGACCGAGAATGCAGGAGGAGACTCCGGATGAGCCGGGAAACCGTGGCACACATCTGCCACCTGCTGGCACACCTGTCACCGCGTGGCACTGGCGGGGGACACCCTCTCCCCGTGTCCGTCAAGGTTACGGTGGCCCTGAACTTTTATGCAACGGGGTCATTCCAGGCACCGAGTGGGGACCTGTCCGGCATATCGCAGACATTGGTGCACCGGTGCATCCGGGCAGTGACAGACGCCCTATATGCCATGGCGCACCGCTACATCCGCTTCCCTGTGGACCGGGCCAGCCAAGATGCCTGGGCCGTGGGCTTCTCTGCCGTGGCCGGGTTCCCCATGGTCCAGGGCACGATTGATGGGATGCACGTCGCCGTGCGGCCACCTGCAGATAACAGGGCCATGTTCACCAATAGGAAGGGGACCTATTCGATGAACATACAGGTGGTCTGCGACAACCGCATGATGATCCTGCACGTCTGCGCCTGGTACCCGGGCAGTGTACATGACTCATACGTGTTGTCGTGGTCATACATCACCGGCATGTACGAGGGACGCCATCCCCGGCTGAGGGGCTGGTTGCTGGGCGACAGGGGCTACCCATTGCGATCGTGGCTGATGACGCCTATACGGAGGCCACGCAATGAGGCGGAGAACCGCTACAATGATGCCTATGTAGCGACAAGGGGAGTGATAGAGAGGTGCTTTGGCGTGCTGAAGATGCGTTTCAGGTGCCTGGACCTGTCTGGGGGCGCCCTCCAGTATCGGTCAGATAGGGTCGGCCGCATCATTGTGGTGTGCTGCGTCCTGCACAATATAGCCCAGCAGAGGGGCGATGTGCCGCAGGCAGAGGAGGGCGGAGTGGAGGAGCAGCAGGAAGAGGCGCAGACCTCCCCAGATGAGGGGGATGGGGGCAATGGTCAGGGCAGACGGGCTAGACACGGACGCGTGGCTGTCCACCGTTACCGGCTGGGCCAGCGGGCACAGGACAGGCTGATAGCCGCCCGCTTCACTGACTAGATGGGCGTGGGAATCGGGTAGTATGGCCACAGACCGCACACCATGGCAACAGCCGACCACCCACAACCCCCACCCATCCACCCACCCAGCACCCTTTGGACAGAGCACAAAGGCAGCTTCTGTAGGTGTAACATTGACTTTAATAACGAAAGGAGTTCATGCACGTGCCCTAGCACCTAAAACTCATCTGTGCCCTGCGCCCGTGCCAACTTACTCAGTGTCTAATTGTTTGGCCTTGCGGACCCTATGACTACGTCTACGTGGTTCCCCAGACGGTACAGCAGAACTGGAGGTGGACTCCTGTGATTCCTGCCCTCTGACATGGGATCCCTTTGGCGGCCGTTTCCTGGGGCGTCCTGGCCTAGATGGGCCAGGCTGCGGCCCGGGCGACTGGGATGGCGAGCTGCCAGCCTGTCCTGCCCGTTTCCCACCCGATGCACCTGGGACGGAAGCCTCTACATGGGTGGGGGATGCGAACGGACTGGCCATCCGACGCCCCCCTGACATCTGGCGCTGCCAGTCCTGGAGGCCAGTGCTGGTATCGACAAGGATCTGCAGGTTTGCAGCCATGGAGCTCAGGGAGTTGGCCATCCCTGTCTGTGTCTGGGCGACGCCGGCTAGCACATGGCCAATGGCGCCGATGCCCTCAGCGATGGCCTGCTGAGACTGGGCCATGGCCTGCTGAGACTGGGCCATGGCCTGCAGAGACTGTGCCACGGAGTTGAGCCCCTCTGCCATCTGGTGCTGGCGCTGGCTCATGGCCTCCTGTGAGAGGGCAGCCATGTCCTGGGCCACAGACGCCGCCTGCACGGAAAGCCCCAGGCCTCGCAAACCATTCCCCATGCCTGACACCGTCGCACCCATTGCCTCCACCGCGGCCGCCACCCGTGCGGTGTCGGCCTGGGTGGCACGCATGACCGGCACCACTCCCAGCTCCTGGACGCGGGTGGACTCCTCCACCTGCGACTGCAGCCGCCGCAAGCTGGCCGTCACCCTCTTCGCTCGTCTCAGGTTCGGTGGTTGCATCGGACCTATGGGTGGGTGTGGTAACTCCAGGAACCCGGGATCCATCTGGGCGGCAGATGTTCGCTTGGGCTGGGCTGCCCTCCGACCGCCCGGCCCCTCTGCTGCTCCTACCTCCACCTGCTGTACCGGGACGGCTGTGTTGTGCGCACCAGTGAGTGTACCAGACGCCTCATCACTACAGTGCCCAACCGAGGTGAGTGTTTCTGCGATGGTGGAGGGTGTTGGTGACAGCAGTGGCGTTGTGTCGTGCTCATCGTCCCACTCTGAGTCCATGGCACTTTGGGGTGGCAGTTCGTCTCTGCCCATCCAATCTGTGTCACTGTCCTGTATTTCAGTTTCCTGGGTACTGGTGTCCTGGGTAGGGGTGTCCTGGGTAGGGGTGTCCTGGGTAGGGGTGTCCTGGGTAGGGGTGTCCTGGGTAGTGGTGTCCTGGGTAGTGGTTTCGTGGCTCGGCTGTGACGGGGGCCTGTGGCTGCCCCTCTTGTCGCTGGGTGGCACACGCCTGCGTCGTCGCACCCGCACGAGACGGGTGCGTCGTCTCCCTGTTGCTCCAGGTCTCTCCATCTCCAGTGGTCTCCGAGGGGCATCGTGTGGGCGTCGCATGCCAGAGGGTCCGGGTCTCTCCATCTCCAGTGGTCTCCAAGGGGCATCCTGCGGGCGTCGCATGCCAGAGGGTCCGGGTCTCTCCGTCTCCATTGGTCTCCGAGGGGCATCCTGCGGGCGTCACATGCCAGAGGGTCCGGGTCTCTCCGTCTCCCGTGGTCTCCGAGGGGCATCATACGGGCGGTCTGCATCTGCGGGGATGGGTGCCTCGACGTTTGCTCCTGCGATACACAATGAAGCATGCATGGTTAGACACGCAGGCAGTGATCAGGTGATATGGGGGAGGGGGATATAGGGGAGGGGGGATATGGGGACGGGCTGTCGGTGGCTCACTTGCTGGTGGGCCCCCGACCTCTGCATCAGCAACCTCCCGGTCCTCAGGTCCGCCAGCCAGTTCCAGGGCCCTTTCCTCATGTTCGGCCAGTGGCCTCTCATCAGCTGGGCCTCCTCCAGTCCTCACATGCTCCCTGGTGTTGTGTGCGCGTTTCTCCTGTGGGGGGGGGGGGGGGTGGCAGGGGTAAAAGGCAACAGTGTTAGACAGGTATATGAATGCACGCCATCGGTTGCGCGTGTATTGCAGAGGTTAAGGTTAGGGCTGGATTCACTTGGGGAAATGGGGGATATGGGGGAGGGGGGGATATGGGGGAGGGGGGATATGGGGAGGGGGGATATGGGGAGGGGAGATATGGGGGAGGGGGGGATATGGGGGATATGGAGGAGGGGTGATATGGGGGAAGGGGGATATGGGGGAGGGGGGATATGGATATCGGGCGGGGGGGGGGGGCTCACCCTGGCTGCTCTGACGAGGTTGTTCACCTTCTTGTGGCACTGGGTGCCTGTCCGTGGTGTCAGGGCCACAGCGGTGACGGCCTCGGCCACCTCCCTCCACAGACGCCGGCTGTGGCGTGGGGCAACCCTGCGGCCGTGTCCGGGATACAGGGCCTCCCTCCTCTGCTCCACTGCGTCCAGGAGCGCCTCAATGTCACGGGACTGGAACCTCGGGGCTGAGCGGCGGGCGGCCAACCGGTCGGGTGTTCTGGTCGGGTGGGGGGAGCAGCGCGTCCTTATGAGCCGTCACATAGACGCCGCACGGCATGAACCACGTGAGCCAGCGCGGATAGCGTCACGTCGCTGCTAGCCCATTCCGGGCCGGAGACTTTGCGACGTTTGGGGCGGCGTGATGCAGGTGGGATTTGCGCCGTTTTTGGCGCCGGTCGGCGGACTTTGCGCCGATAACGGAGAATTTCGCCCCAGACTAGAGCATAACTCACTTCAAGGAATCTTGGCTTTCATTGCCTTGCACCTGTGGTCACCCTTCCTAGAATGAAGAAATATACATTTCTCTCTGATCCTACACCAATGGAAGTCGTTAGGACACAGGACAGGGATGTCCAGATGTTAAATTCTCTGTCCACCTGGCCTGCACTGTATGAGTGAAGCTGCAGAAGGGCCAATGCTGTTAGCTCACCTGGACTACCTCCATCTTTGAAGTACTGCTCACGAGGGCCAGGTACCTGGAAGAGTGGGAAAAGGAACTGAGTGTGCCAGTCCCTATCTCGGTTTGGATTGAGTGTACTTAGTTCCCCAAGGGGTGCGTTGAGAGGACTGTATTTAAACCTTAGGTGGTACTTAACCTAAAAAGACAAAAATTAACAATTACATGAGAACTCTGGCTGTCCTTCATCTCTCAACCAACATCACTAAAACAGATAATCTACTCATTAAAGGTTCCCATTAAGTTGCATTTAGTTTGTGTTGATTTAACACCGAGTGATACTCAGAATGGGTTGTCCCAAATCTCCCAGCCCAGAACAAACCAGCAAGTAAGCAAAATGAGCAGAAGGAGGTCAGATTACCCAGACCTTTGGAGCCAAAGCGGCTCAGTTCAAAACATCCTGATTTAAAAAAACACACTAACAACATGCATGGTTATTTCAGAAAAATAACTTGAGTAATGAATATTGCGGAATTTGATTAGGTGTGTATTGTTGCTTTGATGATACTATTCGCATCCCAATATAATGGGAAACCAATTAAGAACAGCAAAGGTGAGAGTGCAGAGCTCCAACAGGGACCAGGTGCCAACAGCCACCTGTTTCAGCTGATAATTTAAGTTGTCCACCAGCCATACAACTTCCCATGACTGCATACATAGAGTCATAGAGTTATAGATGTTTACAGTGTGGAAACAGGTCCTTAGGCCCAGCTTGTCCATGCCGCCCAGTTTCTATCACTGAGCTAGTCCCACTTGCCCACATTTGGCCCATATCCCTCTATATCCACCCTATACATGTAACTGTCTAATTGCTTTGTAAAGGAAAAAATTGTACCCGCCTCTAACACTGCCCCTGGCAGCCCGTTCCAAATGCTCACCACCTTCTGTGTAAAATAATTTCCCTTCTGGTCTCTTTTGTATCTCTCCCCTCTCACCTTAAACTATGCCCTCTAGTTACAAATTCCTCTATCTTTGGGAAAAGATGTCGACTATCTACCTTATCCATGCTCTTCATTATTTTATAGACCTATACAAGATCCCCCCTAAGCGTCCTATGCTCCAGGGAAAAATGTCCCAGCCTATCCAGCTTCTCCTTATAACTCAGACCATCAAGTCCTGGTAGCATCCTCGTAAATCTCTTCTGCACTCTTTCTAGTTTAACAATATCCTTCCTATAATAGGGTGACCAGAACGGAACACAGTTTTCCATGTGTGGTCTTACCAATGTCTTGTATAACTTCAACAAGACGTCCCAACTCATGTATTTAATATTCTGACCAATAAAATATCTGAACTGGATGGAAGACAAAATTATAGGGATAGGCTGCCAGTGTTCCTCAGTCACTTTCAGAAACAAAGATTCTAGCCATCATAGTAACGTTTTATGCATTCATGAGATGTGAGCATCACTGGCAAGATCTGTATTTATTGCCTACGCCTAATTGTCCCTCAGGTGCTGGTTGGGAGGTACCTTCTTGAACCACTGCACGCCATCTCATGTAAGTACACCCACAGTACTAATGAAGAGGAAATTCCAAGATTTTGATCCAGTGACAATGAAGGAACGGTAATATAGTTCCAAGGTAGGGTGTTGTGCAACTTGGAGGGAAGTTGCAGGTGGTGGTTTTCCCAAACTTCTGCTGTCCATCATAAACAGCACTTTCATTCCAGATTGAAATTGCATCCTGTTAGCACAGAACTGAGGACTACTGAGGAACAGTCTTATCTTAGCCCCAGCTCTCTGTGTACTACTGACTCCTATTTTATGTGTAAGTGAATAAACTATCTAATGTTCCAGCAATTTTTTTTTTTTAATAAACATTTTATTGAGGTATTTTGGTATAGTAACAACAACAAAATAAACAATATACATGAAACCACATAGTGCAAAAGCCATTTACCTTTCATACAGGTCCCACCCTTATTGACCCCCTACTCTAATCTAAACACCCCCCCGCCCCCCCCGCTGACGATTAATTTTCCGCACAGAAGTCGACGAACGGTTGCCACCTCTGGGTGAACCCTAACAGTGACCCTCTCAAGGCCAACTTGATTTTCTCCAAACAGAGAAAGCTAGCCATGTCCGATAGCCAGGTCTCCGACTTCGGGGGCTTTGAGTCCCTCCATGCTAATAGTATCCATCTCCTGACTACCAGGGAAGCAAAGGCCAGATGTCTGCCTCTTTCTCCTCCTGGATTCCCGGGTCTTCTGACACCCCGAAAATCGCCACCTCTGGACCCAGCGCCACCCTTTGTCTTTAACACCGTGGACATGACATCCGCAAACCCCTGCCAAAATCCCCTAAGCTTCGGACATGCCAGAACATGTGGACATGGTTCGCCGGTCCTCCCGCACATTTTGCGCACCTGTTCTCCACCCCAAAGAATCTGCTCATCCGGGCCACTGTCATGTGAGCCCGGTGAACAACCTTAAATTGTATCAGGCTGAACCTGGCACATGTTGCAGACACGTTGACTCTACACAACGCGTCCACCCATAGACCATTCTCTATCTCTCCTCCCAGCTCCTCCTCCCACTTGCGCTTCAGCTCCTCGGTCTGCGTCTCCCCCGATTCCATAAGTTCCTTATAAATGTCAGAGACGCTCCCTTCTCCTACCCACCCTCTGGAAACTACCCTGTCCTGAATCTCCCTTAGAAGTAGGAGCGGGAAGGTTTACACCTGTTTACGAAGGAAGACCCGCACCTGCAGATACCTGAATCCGTTTCCCCTCGCCAACCCAAACTTTTCCTCCAACGCCCTCATACTCGGAAGCTCCCCTCTATGAACATATCCCCCATCCTCTCAATCCCCACTCTCCGCCACAACCGGAACCCCCCGTCCATACTTCCCTGGAAAAACCGATGGTTATCACAGATTGGGGCCCAGACCAATGCTCCCTCTGCTCCCACATGCTTCCTCCATTGGCCCCAAACTCTCAGGGCCGCCACCACCACTGGATTGGTGGAGTACCGTGCCGGCAGGAACGGCAGAGGCGCAGTTATCAACGCCCCCAGACTGTTGCCCTTGCATGAAGCCGCCTCCATATGCTCTCATGCTGACACCTCCCCCACCACCCACTTCCTGATCATGGCTATATTAGCCGCGCCCAGTAATAGTTGCTAAAATTCGGCAGCGCCAGCCCACCCTCTCCCCGACTCCGCTCAAGCATTACCTTCCTTACTCGTGAGGTCTTGCCCGCCCAGACGAAGCCCGTGATCACTCTGTTGACCCGCTTAAAAAAGAACCGTGGAATAAAGATGGAGAGACACTGAAATACAAATAGGAATCTTGGGAGAACCGCCATCTTCACCGTTTCCACCCGCCCAGCCAGAGACAACGGAAGCGCGTCCCATCTCCGAAAATTATCCTTCATTTGGTCCACTAGCCGGACCAGATTCAATTTATGCAACCGGTCCCATTCCCGCGCCACTTGGATGACGAGGTACCTAAGGCTTCCCTCTACTAACCTAAACGGCAGCTCTCCCAGTTGCCTCTCCTGTCCCCTCGCCTGGACCACAAACATCTCACTCTTTCCCATATTAAGCTTATACCCCGAAAATCGGTCAAATTCCCCGAGAATCCTCATGATTTCTTCCATCCGCTCTATTGGGTCCAAAACGTACAGAAGCAGGTCATCCGCATAGAGCGAAACCCTGTGCTCCACCCCCCGCAACCCCCCCCCTCAGACCAGTCCTCTTCAGACCCTCGAGGCTCTCAGAGCAATTGGCAACGGCTCTATAGCCAGCGCAAACAACAGTGGGGAGAGGGGTGATACGTCACGTCCCCCGGTGCAGTCTAAATAGTCCGATGTTGTCCTATTCGACCGTACACTTGCCACAGGAGCCTGATACAATAGCCTGACCCAGTCAATAAAGCCCCGCCCGAATCTGAACCATCCCAGTATCTCCCACAGATAATCCCTTTCACCCGATCAAAAGCCTTTTCTGCATCCATTGCGATCACTACCTCTGCCTCCCTACCTTCCGGGGGCATCATGATCACATTTAACAGCCTTCTTACATTAGCCACCAACTGCCTGTCCTTAAAAAACCCCGTCTAGTCCTCCCCAATAACGTCCGGAACACAAAAAAGATTTTGGCCAGCAACTTGGCATCTACATTCAACAGGGAGATCGGCCTGTAGGACCCACACAGCTCCAGGTTCTCGGCCCGCTTCAGAATCAGCGAAATCGTGGCCTGTGACATTGTCGGGGGCAGCACCCCACTTTCCCTTGCCTCATTGAACATCCTCAACAACACTGGCCCCAGTATCCCCGAGAATTTTTAATAAAACTCCACTGGGTACCCGTCTGGGCCCGGGGCTTTACCCGCCTGCATGGCCTTCAAGCCCTCCACTATCACTTCCAGCCCGATTGGGGCCCCCAGCCCTTCTACCCGCTCCCCGTCCACCTTTGGGAAATTCAGCCCCTCCAAGAAGTGCCTCATCCCCTCCGGCCCCATAGGGGGTTCCGACCTGTACAACCTGCTGCAGAAATCCCTAAACACCTTATTCACCCCTACTGAATCACCAACCAGGTTCCCATCTCCGACCTTTACTTTCCCTATCTCCCTTGCTGCCTCCCTCTTCCTAAGCTGCTGTGCAAGCATTCTGCTGGCCTTCTCTCCATGTTCATAGATCGCCCCCTTCGCCTTTCTCAGCTGCTCCACTGCCCGCCCTGTGATCAGCAAGCTGAACTCCGCCTGTAACCTCCGCCATTCCCTTAAAAGCCCTGCCTCTGGGGTCTCCGCATACTTCCTATCAATCTGTAGTATCTCCTTTGCCAGTCTGTCCATCTCTGCCCTGTCAACCTTCTCCCTATGGGCCCGGATCCATATCAGCTCCCCGATGACCACCGCCTTCAGTGCTTCCCACACCACCGCTGCCGAAGTTTCCCCCATGTTTTTGACCTGCAGGTAGCTCTGAATACATTTCCTCAGCCGCTCGCACACCCCTTCGTCAGCCAAAAGTCCCACATCCAACCTCCAGTGCGGGCGCTGGTTACTGTCTTTACTAACCTGCAGGTCAATCCAGTGCGGTGCCTGGTCTGAGATTGTAAACGGCGAGTACCCCATGTCCACCACCCCAGCCAGCAAGGCCCTGCTCAAAATAAAGAAATCAATCCGGGAGTACACTTTGTGCACGTGTGAGTAGAAGGAGAACTCCTTCACCCTCGGCTGCCCAAATCTCCATGGATCCACCACCCACCATCTGCTCCATGAACCCTCTTAGTTCCTTTGCCATTGCTGGCACCCTGCCCGTTTTCGAGCTTGACCGGTCCAAGCCAGGGTCCATTCCAGCAATTGTTTGTTGTATCGATAATCTCAGGGGATCTCAAATTCTGGCATCTAAGAGCCTACTGCTAGCAGACTCCAAGAGGCAGTAAAGAATATTCTAGAAATTCTGATGGCTTCAAAGTGGTTTAAGTAACAAAATTGCTATATGTTGGAATTGCTATTTACCAACACCTCCAAGCTCATTGCAGCATATTGTGACCCCCTTCCCCCATAGTGACGGGAACTATAGCAGTTCAATAATAAAGCAATTCACAAAGAATACTCATCCCACTCTACAGGTCTCCTCTGGAGATTCCCAGCATCGCACACAGGTGCTAGTATGAAATCAATTTGAGTCATTCCAGGTGATATCAAGAAATGGCTGAAGGCACTAGATAAGGCAGCACGGTAGCACAGTGGTTAGCACTGTTGATTCACAGCACCTGGTTTAATTCCCGGCTTGGGTCACTGTCTGTGAGGAGTCTGCATGTTCTCCCTGCGTCTGCGTGGGTTTCCTCTGGGTGCTCCAGTTTCCTTCCACATGTCCCGAAACACATGCTGTTAGGTAATTTAGACATTCTGAATTCTTCCTCAGTATACCCAAACAGGTGCCGGAGTGTGGCGATTAGGCAATTAAAAAGGGCGGAACAGTAGCGCAGTGGTTAGCACTGTTGCTTCACAGCTCCAGGATCTCAGGTTCAATTCCCGCTTAGGTCTGTGCAGAGTCTGCATGTTCTCCCCGTGTCTGCATGGGTTTTCTCCAGGTGCTCCGGTTTCCTCCCCCAAGTCCAGAAAGACGTGCTTGTTAGGTGATTTGAACATTCTAAATTCACCTCAAGGTGCACGAACACGACTAGGGGATTTTCACAGTAACTTCATTGCAGTATTAATGTAAACCTACTTGTGACAATAATAAAGATTATTATTATACAGCAAAGACTGACATCTGGCTGTCGTGCTGAAAACTTGTGCTCCAGAATTACTCTGCGGGATTCTCCGACCCCCCCGCCGGGTCGGAGAATCCCCGGTGGGCGGCGTGAATCCCGCCCCACTGCTCCAATGCCGGATGCCATATTCACCGGCGCCGCTTTTCAGGTGGGGGCGAGGATCACGCCACACTGGTCGGGGGCCGTTGGCAGCGGCCCCCTCAGCAATTCTCTGGGCCCCAATGGGCCGAGCGACCGTTGGTTTCTGGCCAGTCCCGCCGGCGTGAAATGGACATGGTCCCACAGGGCGGGGCCTGGCTGGTAGGCTGGCTGGTGCGGTCCTTGGAGGGGCCTGGCCCGCGATCGTGGCTCACTCCTTCCTTCCGCACCGACCTCTGTAGGGCTCCGCCATAGCCGGCGCGGAAAAGACAACCCCCTGCGCATGCGCAAGAATACGCTGGCCGATCTGCGCATGGGCAGAACCACGCCAGCGGTCTGCGCAGGCGCTAACTCGTGCCGGCCCTTCGGCGCCAGTTGGTGCGGCGCCAATCCTCCGCCGCCGGCCGAGACCCCGGAAGTGCGGAGGAGTCCGCAACTTCCGGTTGGCCCGATGCCAGAGTGGTACGCGCCATTTTTTTATGCCAGCGTCGGGCCATCGGGGGATTTGGGAGAATCCCGCCCACTGTGTCCCTAGCCAAGCTGTTCCAATACATTTACAACACAGGTACCTATACAACAAAGAGAAAATTTGCCCTATCCATGAAAAGCAGGATATATCCAATCTGGTGAATTACCACCCCATCAGTCTACAATCCAGCACCAGCAAAATGATGGAAGGTATCACCGACAGTGCTACCAGGTTATTGCACCAAGTGACTCAACAGTAATCGGTCAGTACCACTCGACTCCAGACCTTATACGGCCCTGCAGCAAATCCCTAAGACGCCTTCGACAGCACATTCCAAATCTGGAATCTCTATAATCTAGAACAATAAGGGCAGCACATATATGGGAGCAGCACCACCTGCAAGTTCTCCTTCAACTCATAGACTTTCTTTTAAAAAAAATTTAGAGTACCCAATTCTTTTTTCCCAATTAAGGGGCTATTTAGCGTGGCCAATCCACCTAACATGCACAGCTTTGGGTTGTGGGGGTGAGACCCACACAGACGCGGGGAGAATGTGCAAACTCCACACTGACAGGGACCCGGGACTGGGATTGAATCCGGGTCACTGGCGCCATGAGGCAGCATAGCTGTAATACTTACCTTACGCTCCACATGTCCATTCCTTGATGGAGAGCAGCTGTGCCTGCGTCTGGTTCCCACAGATCCATGATCTGCAGGTCATTCATAGTTTTCAAGTAGTGGTCTTTGATTGACAGCTTGTTAAAAACCATCTGTAGCTTTGATTCCTTCATGTCCCACGCTTCAGAGGACAAAGTGATGAAACTCCAATGTTTGTAAACATTGACCACATCAAAGAGGTAAGTCCAGTGAAATCACACACTTGAGGGTGGCGTCTTTGAGGGGGTGCAGTGAGTTCCTTTAGGCATGTGGTCCCTGTGGGTGGTCCCCATATTACAGGGGATCACCATATTACAGGGGTCCCTGGAGGGGGTCATCGTATTACAGGGGTCCGTGGGGGAGGGGGGTCATTTGCATTTAGTTACATCTCCCTGGTGGCGTGCATTATGGACCTCATCAGAGTATTGCGTTCTGACTGGCGGCGATCCCAATTTTCCCCTGATGCCTGTTCTCTGTCCCATAGGGAAGCACATTCTGGACGTCCCGGAACTGAGAATCCCGCCCAATATATATGGACAGAGATAGTGGCAAATCTTACCATTGCACCTCTAGCTGGGAAAGAAAGAATTTATATTATTGTCACCAAACCAAATATGTACAATGGTAAAGACTCACATGTTAACAATGAAAAGGGGTCACTATGTAGCACATATGTACAATTTTAAGGATTCACTATCTGACACATGTACTATGGCATCAATTTACAATGTAACATGTACCTGCAGTGGTAAACGTTCATCTTGGTGCTTAAAGTCATGGTCGATTACAAGAGCTACCAGAATATTCCCTGTCGATTGGTTTTCCGATCTTATGAACTTATTAAATTGAGCTTCAGTTTGGAAACCTACAACTGCAAAGAAAATAAAATTCTGTAATCCATGAGCGAAATACCACAAATGCTGGAAATCCGAAATAAAAACAGAAATGGCAGCAAATGTTCGGGAGTTCTGACAGCATTGTTGCCTTTTTTCTTGCTATAAATATGACAATCAATAAGATTGCCCTTCTTTCTTTGGATATCGATATTATATTGCTCAGAGTCGCCAGGTATCAAACGAAACCACCACAAGGTTCAACCGGGTATCGATCAAAGAGCCAAACACCAGTTAGTTAGTTCAAGATCAAGGGTACTTTATTTACACACACAATTATCATGCAACATAAACACTACTAGTTAAACTACACCTATGAACTATGACAACCTGTATTTAACTTCAGGCACCCGGCTTAGGTCAGAGGAACAGTGGCCCTTGTTCGAATCTGGATCTACTGGGCCTGGAGAAGCAACTGCTGCTCAGCTGGGCTCATCCATCTGGTAACGGGCATTGAACTTGAACTTGCTTCTGGTGGTGCTGCAATTGGAGGTGGACGTTGACGGAGCGCCAGGTCCAAGAGAGATTGAATGCATGGCGGTCTCTCTCTTTATCCTTGGGGAGTTTTGCGCTCTTTTGGACGGTCCTTCAGTTGGACCCCATTAATTGGGTAATTCTTGATCACTGGATTTGATTTGAGCCAATAAAGGGGCGGGTGCCTTGATAGCCGGGCGTGTCCTAAGCGGTCATTGACCCTGTTGTTGATGCTTTCTGAGTACAGGGAGTGGCGGCAAAATGTCTGGGATTGTATCTGTTGCTCAAGTATCAGTCTTTTGTCTTACGGAGATGGGCCATCAAAATGCTAATCGGTTGGGGGTTTCGATGCAGTCTGGATTCTTCGCTCACAAATATACATTCAGGCTCGGAGCCTGCCTGAACCTTACATTGTCCATTTTTCCCGTTATGCTTTGCGACCGTCCATGTTTCTTATTTTAAGTGGCCATCCCAGATGGCTACAGTCCGTCCTCTTGATCCTCAATGCGAAGCGTGAAGGATCACACTACTGAATCTTCTCCTGTTCTCTGATATGCCGGGTACCCTCAATCAAGAACAGGTTCTATCCTACTCTGTCCTATGAGTCGAAACATTTACCTAAGTTTTCCCTAATACAACACATATCTCTAAAAATTCTAAGAGGGCACTATAACATTCAATCATATATTTCAATTTCTTTACACAAAAAGGGGAACCTCTAACTGTCCTTAACTAAACTACACTCATGCTGCTAACTAATAACCAAAGAACTTATATTACAGTACAAAATAAACAATAGCAGCATCACATTCCTACTTAACACTAATGTCAATTTACAGAGAAAGTGACTTTATTAAAAAAAAAAAACCGTGGAATGTATTAGGGAGGAAGGGTTCAGAAAGAGTGTGTGGTTTGCTGAAGTCCACGACAGGGGGCTCTGAGTGTGTATACTGGAGGGCGGGAGGCTCTCCTTCACCATTTCCGAAGTCTGATCGTCTGGATGACACTGCAAAGTATAGCTATAATCAATAGGGCTTCTACTGTGTACAAAAGGGAGTACCACTTTAAGATATTATCACACCATGTGGGGGTATCAGTGGCTGTGTCCATATGTGGTGTAGTGTCCGGGCTAGGGGTATCGTGTTGGGTGGTCATGTTTAGGGCTTGTGTGGTGAGGGATATAGGGTTGGATAACGCGCGCAACTGTATTGATCCAATGACGATCATGATGCAGATCATCAGGTCCGTCTTCATCTTGTCTGTATCTTCCTCTGTCTTCTGGTATATTGGTATCTTCCTGGCGGTACAAGCATAATATCTGTTATTATCTTGTTGTTTGATATCTCGTTTGTCTGTCTATTTCTCCTTAACGTCAATTTCCCATTTGGAATCGTCACAATGTGACTCCCTCATTTTTTTTTTTTTAAACAACCATTTGGGAGACAAGACATCCGAAAAAAAATTCTGTCACAGTGCGAGCACTCTCGCAGTCTGAGTTTGATGGGCTGAATGGGTGGACAATTTATCCATCCAGTGCAAATTCGTTTCAACCAAGTGTTTTAACATGTAAATAGCAGGTGGGGGTTAGCAACCGAAGGGTCGCCGGAAAGGAAACAAAAGTTGTGGCAAAGTGCATTCTTTAAACCACATTTTTAAAGGAACAGCAAAAGGGTTTTGAAAAGAATTTTCCGAATGGGGTGCTTATGAGCCGCGGCAGGGCAAGAATGGTTGGAATCCCCGGGTAGGGCGGTGACCAGTACCGTTGCTCCACTACCCGAGCTTGGCTGACCAATTACATAGGGGGTCCTCAGGCAGATGGGGATCAGTGCCATTACTCCATTGCCTGAGTGACCTTACAAGAATGGTAAGAATTTGAATATTTATGGACTTTCAACAAACTTGTCCCTTTAACTACCATGTGGCATCAAAGGAGTAGTCATAACTGTATCAAGAAATTTTCATGATATCGACACACAAAGTCATTCAAGAGAGAAACATTCAACATTAAAAACAAAGTAGAAAGCGGGCAGGTTCCATCAGAGAGTAGGACACCGTAAATCTCAATCGGTTCCTTTCTCTCATCATCTGGATACCTCAGGGTTACATTCCGAAAGGGTCTCAAAAGGAGTTAGCATGGTGGGAATCAGACTCGGGGTCATCCCCATCTCCCGGTTGCCAAACTAGTGCCTGGAGTTTCACTGCCAATGCAGCGTGGGCCGATGTGGGATCCATCTCGTTGTTTTTTATCAGTCGATAAGAATGGTCGCGGTGCCATTGTTTCTTATCCTGTAGGGCGGTAGGGGCAAGAGGGGTGTCGCTATTGTCGGGTGGTGGGTCAGGTTCTGGTTAACGGCAAATAAATTGTGTCTGAGGGGCCGAACATATCGTGGTCGGTGTCACTGGAGCTGTAGTGACTGGGGCCTGGTCTGTTTTTCCATTGGTCGTGAGTATCAAGGGCGTTCGTTGTGCTTTCGCTGAATCTATCGCTATCGCTAGCGGCTAAATCCAGTGTTAGTTTGAAATTCGTCTCTGGGGGCGGAGTCAAGGTCGTGTCTGTGGATGTGCTGTCCTGGCTGGGGAAGGGCTGGATTGGGTTGTCAGTGGGTGGGTCTGTGTTGTCTGCCATTGCCAGTGAGAGGTGGTATGAGTGGCTGCTCTGCGTTCCATAAACCTTAAGCTGGTTTATATGGAACCATCCTGATTTTCCATTTGGATATGTGATCTTATAAACTGAGGGGCTTACTTTATCGGAAATTCAGTAGGGTCCTGCAAATTTGGGGGAGAGGAATGAACTCGGATTGTACAGGGAGATCATGACTTGCTGTCCGACTGTACTGTCTTGTCAAAGCAAGCCTTTCTCTGCTTTTTCATAGCGCCTAGTCGAACAGCTGCAGCGAGCTGTGCTGCTTTAATATTCTCCATTATGTTTTGGACCGCTTTTTCGTGGGTAAGGGCGGTGACTGCGGGGCTGGCAAAATCAAGTCCAAATAAGTTCTCGGTACCCTTCATGGGTCGTCCGGTCATGAGGGTATGGGGGGTGTATCCTGTCAAACTCGACACCGTGTTTCTAATAAGCATCAGTGCAAATGAGAGCACTGTATCCCATGTCATATTATGCTGCTGTACCATCTTCCTAAGTGTTGCCTTTGGGGTCCGATTCATGCGTTCCACAATGCCGCTGGACTGCGGGGTGATAGGCAATGTGAAACTTCTGTTTTATTCCGAAAATCGTAAGGACATTTTTCATAACTCTGCCTGTGAAGTGCAAACCCTGGTCCGACTCAATACTACGGGGGAGTCCCCATCTAGTAAAAATCTGCTTGATTAGAGTTTTTGCCGTGGCTTTGGCCGTGTTTATTTTTGAAGGCAATGCTTCTACCCATTTTGTGAATGTGTCGATGATGACCAACATTTCTGCAGGGGGGGGGGGGCGGGGACTAATATAGTCTAACTGCAAGTTCGTCCATGGGCCATTAACAGGGCGGGTGTGTCTTAGCTGACCTTTCTTTGCATATCTGTCCGGGTTGTTCTGGGCGCAAATCAAACAATTCTCAATATAATGGGTTACGTCGGTTTTAAATCGGACCACGAGCAGAGAGGTCTGAGGTGCGCAAGGGTGGATTCTATCACTTGGTGTCAGTGTCCGTTGTGGAATTGGCAAATAATCTGGTTCCTGTCCTGGGTGGGGACCACATAAATACCATCCTTTAAACTTATCATAGGGAGCTGGGAAGTCTCCTTTTAAAATTTCCTTTAGGGTATCATCTTCTTTTTGTGCCTGGGCCAAATCTTGAATATTGGTCTGTGAGACCTGAACCGCGTGTACTGGGGCACTCTCGGGGGGGGGGGGGTTGACAAAAGTGGCCATGTCATGAGCCTGCTTTCGCTAGGGCGTCTGTTTTCACGTTACCAGGTGGGGAGGAACGATGGTGGCTTCTAACTTTTATGATTCCGTATTTTCTACCTTTCGCTGTCTGGAGAATGTGTCTTAGTAATGGCACTGAGGGTAGGGGTTTTCCGTCGGCGGATATAAATCCTCTAGATTCCCACAGGGACAGGAATTCTGTCAAGCTGTTGCAGACATACAAACTGTCCGAATATATGCCTGCTGGGGCCGGGAATTAATCTGGTTGCTGCACAATGTAAGCAATGGCTGCTAACACAGCTGCCTGCGAGCCTAAATGTCCAGGCAATTTAAATGAGATTTCCTCTAAAGCGCGTCCCTGCGCGTCCTCTACATAAATTCCACATCCTGTAATCCTTTTTCCATCTAGAACTGTGGAGGAACCATCTACATAAATTTTTAGAGCTTTGTCGGTGGGCTGGATCGTCTGTGGTCGGATGCCTGTCTTTTTCAGCACCGATTTGGGAACAAAGGGGCTTGTGGTGCGCTTGGTTGCAATGATCTCGCACTCATGTGGGGTTCCTGCATAGTGTAAATTGTCGGCCAGAACCGTGTGCGTCTTTGTCCTCTTTACCGTAATGTTGCGTCCTTGTAGGAGTAGGGTCCAGCGCGCTGCTTGAATTTGGCTTACTGTGCCGTCTTTTAGTCTACCATCTAATAGTAGCTGTGTCGGGGTGTGCTCGGTCAAAATGGTTACGGGGTTGAGTCCTGTTATGTATGAGAAGTATTGTACAGCCCAAAAAACTGCGAGCAAGTGCCTTTCGCAGGCTGAAAATCCCTGCTCTGCGGGATCTAAAACTCGTGAAGCATAGGCTACGGGTCCTAAACGATCGTGCCTTTCCTTTAGGAGTACGGCCGAAAGGGTTCGGTCGGTGGTCGCTACCTCTATCGCGTATGGGGAGTGTGGGTCTGGGGCCTGCAATGCGGGAGCTGTGCTTAGGACGCGTTTCAATGCATCTACGGCATCCGCGTGCTGTGGAAGACATTTCCATGGGGCCTGTTTCTTAAGGAGCTCGGAAAGTGGGGCTGCTTTTGTGGCGAAACCGTCTATGTGGTTCCTGCAGTAACCGACCAGTCCTAAAAATGAGCGGAGTGCTGTTACATTTTGGGGCAAGGGCAATTTTACAATTGAATCTATCCGTTTCTGTTCTATCTCACACTTACCATGCGTGATGACAGTACCTAAATAAGTGACCTTTCCCTGGAGAATTTGGGCTTTTTTGGGGTTGATTTTGCATCCAATATCTGTTAGGAGTCCTAATAGTTCCGAAAGAAGCAAAATGTGCTCTTCCTTGGTGTCAGTCTGTAGGAGCAAGTCGTCCACATACTGAACGAGGCATTCAGGTCGGGAAAATTTTGCTAATCCATTCGCCAATTGTCTGTGAAAAATGGAGAGGAGTTGTGGAAGGCACGTCCACGTGTACTGATGTCCTTGGAAAGTGAACTCAAATTTGTACTGGCACGTTTTGTCCAATAGAATGGACCAAAAGCCATTGCTAATGTCCAAAACCGTGAAAAAGTTTGACTGAAGTCCCTGTTTTAACATGGTCTCGGGACTCGTGGCAACGGTGTGGGCTGCTAACGGAGTTACTTTGTTTAATTTCCTATAATCGATGGTCAGTCGCCATGAACTATCTGGTTTTCTTACGGGCCAAATCGGGGCATTGTTCGTTGAGGCTACGGGCCCAATTACTCCTTGGTCCAATAAACTCTGGATTACTTTGGCTCTCTCTCCCTCGGCTTGCTGTGGAAAACCGTATTGTTTCTGGGGCTTAGGATCGGGACCTGTAATGTTGACTATTCCTGGAATTTTACCGCAATCGTGCTTGTGCTGGGCAAACAATGCTTTATGTTTCTTCAAGACTTCTCTAACTGTTTTGTCCGTGGTAATGGTTTGTGGATCAAACCAGTACTCTCCCACTGAGCTAATCCTGTGTGCGTAGTCTCCTACTGTGAGAGTGGCGGGGGCTCGTGCTGCTCTGGCCATTTTCCACACACATTTATTTACTGGGTCGAAAGACAGGTTGTGAGAGCTCATAAAATCTATTCCCAAGATGTGCTCTGCTGTCTGGGGTAAATGTACCAAAACGACTGAGTGCTTAGCTTTAGTCTTACCGATCTGGATATCCACAGGGGCTGTAATGTGTCCCTGCTGGAGGTGCCCTGTAAAGCCACTAAGAGTGATTGTGTCTGTAGTGGACCACAGATCTCGCTGGTACATCGTTGAGGAGTTTAATGTGGTTCGGGACCCTCCTGTGTCCCAAAGGAACTCTACTGGGTGTCCCCGGACTGTGCCTGCAACTACCGGTCTTCCGGACTTATCCCAAAGTGTGTCGCAGACCCACGTTGGGGAGTCCGTACACCATCAATCGGTGCCATTTAGGCCAAATTATCTGCTCCGGCGCTAACGCTGTGGATAGGTCTGGCATTGTTTCGAGGGAGGGCATTTGTGGGCTGATTCCGTTGCTGTTTCGGAGAACCATTGCATTCTCAGGCGTAATGTTCCCCCATGTCCGCAATTGTAGCATTCCTGCACTTTAGGGTGCTGCACGGTGTTTCTGCCTTCATTTACCCATGCGGGGTCTTGGTGTGCCCTTACTGGATTCTTGTTGGCGTCTACTCTCTCCTGCTCTGTCTTTTTCTGTAGGGACGGTTCCCAAGCTCTGGATAGTCGCTTCAGTACCCCCACTTCATTATGTGCCGGGTCTGAGGAGTCGTAATTTGCACATGCCTTTTGTCCTGCCTCCGTGGCATGGGAGACTAAAATACAGGTCCATTTGGCCGTATTGTCTACAGATAAATGGGCGCGTGTTAAATCACCGAATACTGCGGTGAAGTGGATCCAGAAGCGTCCAGCAAATACTGTTGGATGCTCTCCTTTTTTTTGTCGACACCGGTTGAGTCCTTCTACTGGATTTCCTCGATTGTAGCCAATGGCGTCTAAGATGGCTTTTTTCATATCTTGGAGGCTACCTCCTCCCAAATTATGTGGATCAGGAAGGGCTGAACTAACAAGACGAGTCAAGGCTCATTACAATGAATTTTACTTCTTCTGCTCGTCCAGACCGTACATGACAGTCTGTTGCCTAACTCGTTCGAAAAAGTGATGAGGTCTGACATGGGGTGAAAAGTTTCAATTTTATTGCGGGCAGCTCTTAACTGGGTGATGGTCAATGGGGTGGTGTACACAAAATTGGGTTGGTCTTCTGTTGTTACTCTACGCTGCGTGGTGATGCGATTCATTGGGTTGGGTGCTGCCTGTGCAGTCGGTGGTGCGGGTGCTTTCCTTTTCGGGGCCTGGGGGCTCTATTCTGACTTTCTGTCTCGTTCACATATCGATGGGCCGTTTCATTAAGTTCCTGCCAATCGGGGCCATCTTCCTGATCTAACTGCGGGCCAAAGGTATCTCTGAACCCATTCTGAACTGACAGCAGTGATTGCAATCTTGCAATTTGCTGCCTGCACTTGGCATGGTCCACCGAACTCTGCCTCTATTCCGTGGTGGAATTGTGGAGTGCTCGTAGGGCTGCCTTTAAATCCTCAAATTGTTTTCTCAACTGTTCTGCTTGGTTTTTTGTTTCCGCTCTTATCAAAACTGCACGTTGCATGTCCTGGTCGGCCTTATCGTATTGAATCTGAAAGCTACTTAGGTGAGCGAGACAATATTGGTGTACCCGTTTGACATCAGCCATCTCCTTGTCCTTCGCCGCTAGCTGCTCTCGGTGTTGCTCATTTACTCTCACACTCGCTAACATTTCCCTCTCTACTCCTCTCTTTCTCCTCAAGCTGTCTATGGAGTGTCCTCACGACCTCCTCTGTGCCTCGCAATTGTGCCAAGCAGGACACGATTGCCATCGGCTTACGAACTCTACTCAAATTCTTCTTATGGATCTCGGTCAGGTTGTCCCACCAAGTTTGTCCTATGCTACCAGGACCAGTTTCCTCATTCGCACAAAACTCGGACCATCCTTTCCCCTTTAGGTACTTTCTAATCTCTTCTTCCTATATGGGACACTGTTCTGCTCTGTTGGTCGCTGCGACCTCGGGTTCTTGTGGATGCATAAGGCGTTCCATTGCCTTCATTGCCATCTCTACGATTATCTCTGTTTCTACCGGGAATTTGGGACAATGGGGAATGAAGCGGTGGTGCAAACACAGGTACGGCTCAAGCTATTTTCTGGTTTACACAACTCCTGAAAGTTTCACGCAACAAAATCTATCGAGGTTACCTTATATCCCTTGTTAGTACGCATGCAAATTACACACTTCCGAATCTTGGAGGTTTGATCGATACTGGTCTTATGCTTCTGGTTTCTTTTACTTTCCCAATTTGGATTTCTAATTCAACCGTTTTGTGAGTTCGTTCGGAGTGACACAGTCACTTCTGGGTCGAATCCCACCAGAGTCGCCAATAACTGTTGCCTTTTTTCTTGCTATAAATATGGCAATCAATAAGGTTGCCCTTCTTTCTTTGGATACCGATATTATATTGCTCAGAGTCGCCAGGTATCAAACGAAACCACCACAAGGTTCAACCGGGTATCGATCAAAGAGCCAAACACCAGTTAGTTAGTTCAAGATCAAGGGTACTTTATTTACACACACAATTATCATGCAACATAAACACTACTAGTTAAACTACAGCTATCAACTATGACAACCTGTACTTAACTTCAAGCACCCGGCTTAGGTCAGAGGAACAGTGGCCTTTGTTTGAATCTGGATCTACTGGGTCTGGAGAAGTAACTGCTGCTCAGCTGGGCTCATCCTTCTGGTAACGGGCATTGAACTTGAACTTGCTTCTGTTGGTGCAGCAATTGGAGGTGGACGTTGCCGGAGCGGCAGGTCCAAGAGAGATTGAACGCATGGCGGTCTCTCTCTTTATCCTTGGGGAGTTTTGCGCTCTTTTGGACGGTCCTTCAGTTTGGGCCCCATTAATTGGGTAATTCTTGATCACTGGATTTGATTTCAGCTAATAAAAGGGCGGGTGCCTTGATGGCTGGGCGTGTCCTAAGCGGTCATTGACCCTGTTGTTGATGCTTCCGGAGTACAGGAAGTGGCGCCGAAATGTCTGGGATTGTATCTGTTGCTCAAGTATCAGTCTTTTGTCTTACGGAGATGGGCCACCAAAATGCTAATCGGTTGGGGGTTTCGATACTGTCTGGATTCTTCGCTCACAAATATACATTCAGGCTCTGAGCCTACCTGAACCTTACATTGTCCATTTTTCCCGTTATGCTTTGCGACCGCCCATGTTTATTATTGTAAGTGGCCATCCCAGATGGCTACAGCATTGGTCAAGAGAAAAATAGATTTAGCCTTTCAGGTCAAATCTATTTTGATTTTAAGTATTGGCACATTAACCCTTAGTTCCTTGTGCCACAGACGCTGCACAACTGGCTGACCTTTTCCAATATTGTTGGTGCCAGCTTGACACTATTGGTGCCAGTCTGGCATTGCCTGATGGCAAGGGCACTGCCAGGGTGCCAATACCAAGGTGCCAAGCTGCCAATTTTTGCGCGGTGGCAATCGGGCTAGGGGAGGCTGAGGCTTTGGGGGGTTCAGGGTTCATGTCCGGGGGTCAAGCGATCAGGACGCCGTCTAAAAATGACGTCCCAATCTCTCCCTGCACTGAGGAATTTCGGCGAGCGGGGTTCCTCAGTGCAGAAAACAGGACTAAGTGCTGCCTCGGCCGCGCGATTCCCGCTGAGGCCCCGTATCTAACCAAAGTTACATTAGATAGGGTTGTGTTTCTCGATGCTGCTAAACATGCTTTTTTTTTTCTTTTTTAAAATAAATTTAGAATACCCAATTAATTTTTTCCAATTAAGGAACAATTTAGCGTGGCCAATCCACCTAGCCTGCACATCTTTTGGGTTGTGGGGGCGAAACCCACGCAAACACGGGGAGAATGTGCAAACTTCACACGGACAGTCACCCAGAGCCGGGATCGAACCTGGGACCTCGGCACCGTGAGGCAGCAGGGCTAACCCACTCCGCTAAACATGCTTGCTATGGAACATAGTTCCGATTTGGTTATATTGCACCCCCCATGTATAACACTGTGGTTTCTTTGGATCTTTTGTTCTCTTTTCCTTTATATTTAAATCTTTATTTCGTAATGTTGGTAGATGTTAAATGCAAAAAACAGTAAAAACATTTTTTTTTTTTAAATGAATTCAAAACCCACAATAGCAAGTTGTAATAAACAATTCATAAATGTCGATGTCAGCACAAAAAAACCCTCCTGAAAGCTGTTAGATGGATACCTAAAACTTACTTCTCAACTATTTCATCCATGAGAATAAAAACTGAATTGCATCACCAGACTTAGGAATAAAAGATTGCTCCCATTAAAAATACAGTGACCTAAAACACTGAAAACTTACGTTTAACTACCCTCCGCAGACTGTTCTTCACCAGCTTTGCAATTCTCTCCACTGCCGTCACGTTGGAGGGAATGTAAACCATACTCCATTTAACTGTAGGGTGTTGGGGGAAATATGGAATATCATAAATAAAAAAGGAGGGATATGTGGTTGCATTTGGATACGGCATAGAACTAACTCGGTATCTTAGAGTTATAAGAATTGCGGCAAATATAAGCGGCAGGCTTATTTCAACGATGGTTACCAACACCTGGCGTTTCTGCATTGAAACAAAAGTAAGATTGATAAGTAAAATCAGAGACATGTACATTTAACACTAAGCACCATATGAGGTACATCACAAGTTCAAGATTCCCACCAGGCCAGGATGCAATGTCAGGTCTATGGGAGCTTGAATCAAACATGTTCCAGGGGTGCACAGGATAAAGGACAAATCAGTTTGTCTGACTCATAGCACTGGGCCCGAGGCTGGACCACATCAGTCACTGTGGCAGCCTAAACTCAGCTGGATTCAAGTGAGTCTGCATACAGAGGTGAACAGAAGCAGGGCTTGAGGGTATAGCTCTCAGAAAGGAAGTTCAAATGCACATTCCGGCAGGTGCTGGACAATTGAATTATCTGGAGATGAACTTCACAAACACACAACAGGATGGTAGACAGCACTGCTGTAGACATTCAGACACTTCACACAGATTCTCCTCTATGCCATCAGTTGTAATGTTCCACTTACCTGCAACAGATAGTTCTTCCAAAGGAGCAGACCAAACTGCCGAAGCCTGGTCATCCTGAACTCAAGAGAAGCCCAAAATATGACACGGACAGTCCACGGTTCCTAACTGGGGGAGGGGGAGTACAATTGATGCAGCAAGTTCTACTACGCAGCTTTCAAAACGTTGTCACAGACTGCAGTGAATGGAATTCCTGTGTCAGTTTGAATGAGATGTTCCGGTTCCCCCATCAGCCCAACAGTGCCCCTCTGAGAAAGAGAAAGAAAGCCTTGCATTTATATAGCACCTTTCACCTCCGGACCTCCCAAAATACCCTTTTGAAGGGTAGTCAGTTCTTTAAGTAGGCATTTATTAAAATTAAAATGCATCTTTATAGCTACAGCGTTGATGATTGTGAACAGAAGCACAGTAGCTACAAACCCCAGGTAAGTAAGTGGCCATAACTACAAGTCTTCAGTGATGTGGCTAAATTATGAGAGCGATAAAAATCCCTCCCTCACCCACATGAAGTAAATTAACAATTTTGTCCTTCCAGGCCTGTGCGTCCAGTGAGACTATTTAAGGTACATACACTGAGAGAAATCATTGCTAGTTACAGGCCTTTTGTTGTTGGTTACAGCAACTTGAGTTAGGAGTGATCCCAATTCCTTGGTCACCTGGCCATACACCCCCAGCACCCCCATTCCGACCCGTGCCTCAACTCCAAAGTCACATATCAAATTGTATCTAACCCATGCTGTACTTGATCTGAGGGTGTTTATTTGGACAACGCAAAAGAGGTTTTGCCAGCTATACCAGCCTTGGCAGTGTTTGATGAGACTGTGTGCAAGGAATTTTACTCTGTATTTATCCTGTGCTCTAATTGCTCTAAAGTGTTTGATCTGATGCTGTATAAATGCAATAGGGTAGGTAGCACGGTGGCGCAGTGGTTAGCACTGCTGCCTCACGACGCAGAGGACCGTGTTCGATCCCGGCCCCGGGTCACAGTCTGTGTGGCGTTTGCACATTCTCCCATTGGCTGCGTGGGTCTCACCCGACACAACCCAAAGATGTGCAGGGTAGGTGAATTGGCCATGCTAAATTGCCCCTTAATTAGAAAAAAAAGAATTGGGCACACTTAATTTTTAGTAACAAATATAAATCTTAGCTCTTCCAAACATTTTTTGCTTGAATAATTTCTGATGTTACCGTAACAATGCTCTTGTGGCAGTGAACAGAAAGAGAATGCTAGTGAGACAGGGAGAGGGTGAATTAGTGAAAGAGAGAAGCAGACCAGAGAGAGAACCAGACGGCAAGAGAGAGAGAGTGGGAGCTAGACAACAAGAGAGAGAGTGAGAGCTAGACAACAAGAGAGAGAGTGAGAGCTAGACAGCAAGAGCATGAGTGAGAGCTAGACAGCAAGAGAGAGTGAGAGCTAGACAAGAGAGTGAGAGCCAGACAGCAAGAGAGAGAGCCAGACAGCAAGAGAGAGAGAGCCAGACAGCAAGAGAGAGCCAGACAGCAAGCGAGAGAGTGAGAGCCAGACAACGAGAGAGTGAGAGCCAGACAGCAAGAGAGAGAGAGTGAGAGCTAGACAGCAAGAGAGTGAGAGCTAGACAACGAGAGAGAGTGAGAGCCAGACAGCAAGAGAGAGAGAGTGAGAGCAAGACAGCAAGAGAGAGAGACCCAGACAACAAGAGAGAGAGTGAGAGCCAGACAGCAAGAGAGAGAGAGAGCTAGACAGCAAGAGAGAGAGAGCTAGACAGCAAGAGAGAGAGAGCTAGACAGCAAGAGAGAGAGAGCTAGACAGCAAGAGAGAGAGTGAGAGCGAGACAGCACGAGCGAGTGAGAGCTAGACAGCAAGAGAGAGAGAGAGCCAGATAGCAAGAAAGAGAGTGAGAGCCAGACAGCAAGTGAGAGATTAAGAGCCAGGCAGCAAGTGAGAGAGTAAGAGCCAGACAGCAAGTGAGAGAGTAAGAGCCAGACAGCAAGTGAGAGAGTAAGAGCCAGACAGCAAGTGAGAGAGTGAGAGCCAGACAGCAAGTGAGAGAGTGAGAGCCAGACAGCAAGAGAGAGAGTGAGAGCCAGACAGCAAGAGAGAGTGAAAGCTAGATAGCAAGAGAGAGAGAGCCAGACAGCAAGAGAGAGTCAGACAACAAGAGAGTGAGAGCTAGGAAGCAAGAGAGAGAGAGTAAGAGCCAGACAGCAAGTGAGAGAGTGAGAGCCAGACAGCAAACGAGAGAATGAGAGCCAGACAGCAAGTGAGAGAGTGAGAGCTAGACAGCAAGTGAGAGTGAGAGCCAGCCAGACAGCAAGTGAGAGTGAGAGCTAGACAGCAAGTGAGAGAGTGAGAGCCAGACAGCAAACGAGAGAATGAGAGCCAGACAGCAAGTGAGAGAGTGAGAGCTAGACAGCAAGTGAGACTGAGAGCCAGCCAGACAGCAAGTGAGAGTGAGAGCTAGACAGCAAGTGAGAGTGAGAGCCAGACAGCAAGAGAGAGAGTGAGAGCCAGACAGCAAGTGAGAGTGAGAGCTAGACTGCAAGTGAGAGAGCTAGACAGCAAGTGAGAGAGTGAGAGCCAGACAGCAAGCGAGAGTGAGAGCCAGACAACAAGAGAGAGTGAGAGCCAGACAGCAAGTGAGGGAGTGAGAGCCAGACAGCAAGTGAGAGAGTGAGAGCCAGACAGCAAGTGAGGGAGTGAGAGCCAGACAGTAAGTGAGAGAGTGAGAGCCAGACAGCAAGAGAGAGTGAGAGCCAGGCAGCAAGAGAGAGTGAGAGCCAGACAGCAAGAGAGAGAGAGCCAGACAGCAAGAGAGGGAGAGAGAGCCAGACAACAAGAGAGTGAGAGCTAGAAAGCAAGAGAGTAAGAGCCAGGCAGCAAGCGAGAGTGAGAGCTAGACAGCAAGTGAGAGCTAGACAGCAAGAGAGAGAGAGAGAGCCAGACAACAAGAGAGAGTGAGAGCCAGACAGCAAGTGAGAGAGTGAGAGCCAGACAGCAAGAGAGAGTGAGAGCCAGACAACAAGAGAGAGAGAGCCAGACAGCAAGAGAGGGAGAGAGAGCCAGACAACAAGAGAGTGAGAGCTAGAAAGCAAGAGAGTAAGAGCCAGGCAGCAAGCGAGAGAGTGAGAGCTAGACAGCAAGTGAGAGAGTGAGAGCCAGACAGCAAGAGAGAGAGTGAGAGCTAGACAGCAAGAGAGAGAGTGAGAGCCAGACGAGAGAGAGTGAGAGCTAGACAGCAAGAGAGAGAATGAGAGCTAGACAACAAGTGAGAGAGTGAGAGCTAGAAAGCAAGAGAGAGAGTGAGAGCAGCTAGACAGCAAGAGAGAGAGTGAGAGCTAGAAAGCAAGAGAGAGAGTGAGAGCTAGACAGCAAGAGAGAGAGAGCCAGACAGCAAGAGAGAGGGAGCCAGACAGCAAGTGAGAGAGTGAGAGCCAGACAGCAAGAGAGAGAGTGAGAGCCAGACAGCAAGAGAGAGTGAGAGCCAGGCAGCAAGAGAGAGTGAGAGCCAGACAGCAAGAGAGAGAGAGCCAGACAGCAAGAGAGGGAGAGAGAGCCAGACAACAAGAGAGTGAGAGCTAGAAAGCAAGAGAGTAAGAGCCAGGCAGCAAGTGAGAGTGAGAGCTAGACAGCAAGTGAGAGCTAGACAGCAAGAGAGAGAGAGAGAGCCAGACAACGAGAGAGTGAGAGCCAGACAGCAAGTGAGAGAGTGAGAGCCAGACAGCAAGAGAGAGTGAGAGCCAGACAACAAGAGAGAGAGAGCCAGACAGCAAGAGAGGGAGAGAGAGCCAGACAACAAGAGAGTGAGAGCTAGAAAGCAAGAGAGTAAGAGCCAGGCAGCAAGCGAGAGAGTGAGAGCTAGACAGCAAGTGAGAGAGTGAGAGCCAGACAGCAAGAGAGAGAGTGAGAGCTAGACAGCAAGAGAGAGAGTGAGAGCCAGACGAGAGAGAGTGAGAGCTAGACAGCAAGAGAGAGAGTGAGAGCTAGACAACAAGAGAGAGAGTGGGAGCTAGAAAGCAAGAGAGAGTGAGAGCAGCTAGGCAGCAAGAGAGAGAGTGAGAGCTAGTCAGCAAGAGAGAGAGAGCCAGACAGCAAGAGGGAGGGAGAAAGCCAGACAGCAAGTGAGAGAGTGAGAGCTAGAAAGCAAGAGAGAGAGTGAGAGCAGCTAGATAGCAAGAGAGAGAGTGAGAGCTAGAAAGCAAGAGAGAGAGTGAGAGCTAGACAGCAAGAGAGAGCGAGCCAGACAGCAAGAGAGAGGGAGCCAGACAGCAAGTGAGAGAGTGAGAGCCAGACAGCAAGAGAGAGAGTGAGAGCCAGACAGCAAGAGAGAGGGTGAGAGCTAGACAGCAAGAGAGAGCAAGCCAGACAGCAAGAGAGAGGGAGCCAGACAGCAAGAGAGAGAGAGAGCCAGACAGCAAGTGAGAGAGTGAGAGCCAGACAGCAAGTGAGAGAGTGAGAGCCAGACAGCAAGAGAGAGAGTGAGAGTGTGGTAGTCACCACTGTTGTATTATATTGTATATATGAGTATGACGGTAAGGCCCATGTACTACAGGTATGGGGATAGATCCCTGCCAGCTGGCTCCGCCCAGGAGGTGGAGTATAAATGTGTGTGCTCTCCGAACAGCAGCCATTTTGTAAGCTGCTGTAAATAAAAAGCTCAGTAAATTACAAAGTTTTAAAATCATACTTTTCACATGTATATACACAAATATTTGCCATGTATGGCCAAAGTAACTCGAGTTCAGAGTCCACTTTTTAGTAAACTGCATAAATTAAGTTACATTAAATGGTCAGCACTAATACTTAAATCTTTCTCAACTCCCCTTTAAACTGATTAAAATACACTTCCTGGATCCTTGGTTCGATTATTTAATGGATATTATTTGCATTTTCCGTGCATTATGTTAGAATGTGACATTGCACAGTTCTGATGAAAGATCATCGAGCTAAACCATTAATCTGCATCCTCTCTCCACAGATGCTGCCTGACCTGCTCAACGTTTCCCGCATTCTCGTTTATTTCTAATTTCCAGCACATTTACTATTTTGCTTTTGGTTTAAAATGTGAACAATGTTGTACGTGATAGGGTGATAGGCTCATTAATCTTCAATATTATTAACAATGCTCGTTCCATTAGTAACTGTGGCCAGAACTTTCCGGCCATTCCCATCAGCGGGATCTTCCGCCGGTTTCTCAGCAGTGAGGGGTGCATTCAGCGGGATGTTGATAACAGTGGGACCAGGAGATTCTGCCGCCGGTCAAAGGCCAGCCACCTCCACCGCTGCAAAACACATAGAAAATCCCGCCCTTTGTGTCAATTCCTGCTTGTGCCCTCTTCTCGAGAATCTCATTAACAACGCGGTCAATTCCCACCCCTCCTGTACCATAACCTAATATATCGCTGGTTCTTTCCGTACATGGAATTCTTTAGCTTAGGTGGGGTGGAGGGAGGGGCAGGGGTGTGAGCAGCCTTCCACCAACACACACATCTACATTTCTCCTCACCCGCTTCCCATAATGACTCCCTCCCCTTCTCCAAGTCTCTCCGTCTCATCTGTTTTCACAATCTCACCTTCCACATCAAGGCGCCTGAAATGTCTTTAAAATCAGCCACACTCACCAGCAGGTCCTGTTTGCACCATTACTTTGCATTACAATAGGAGATTATTTGTTGCACTGCATCCTCCACTCCTTCAAATTTTCAACCACCATCACTTACACTTGTTAATCAACACAATGATAGCAGGGTGACATCTGAGACAAAGTGCTTTTGTTTGCGAAATATATTAAGTTGAGGAACGTTCTAGATGTTTGTGTAATCCCTTGAGGCAAGTCTATATAATTCGCAGCAGAATTTCAATTTGGGAAGAGTTGCTTTGTTTAAAATCAGCAGAATGCCCTTCAACCAATCCAAACATCGGAGACCCTTTAACCACCCAGTCAGCCGTCAGGAGAACTCACCAATGCTCACTACAGCAACCCAGTACTAGGTGACCTGCACACAATAACCCAGCAAAATACAAAAAACACTTTTAAAAGTTTGGCTTCCATCTGCACACTAACACCCAAGGGTTGCAATTAAAAGTAGTTACAATGTACAGTTGAAAGCTATGACCTCCAGGGAGATTATTCCCTTAAGAGCTCAATAAGGAAACAACGATGTTGATCAGTGTGGTATTACCCTGGTAACATCCAAATATGTCTCACAGACTGAGGAATCTGGTTTAACAACAAGTGCCATCAAGGAGCAGGTGCTGATTATTGGAATTTCAACCTTGTGTGTTTTTAGCTAAAGCTTGCAAAACCTGAGCATTCAGTTCTAACATAAGAATTTTTGGCAACAGAAACCTTTTGTGCCATTTATACGTTCACACATCATGCACTATCACTCAGCTACCTGGTCCAATCCACAAACCTTTCTCAGACATCCTGCAGGGTAACAAATAGCCCAATCCGTCCCTCCAGGCAGGCACGTTTTGTGACTCAAAAGCAGAACAGCCTTGAGACGCTAAATAATCTCCTCCTGCACTCCCCTACACTCACACATAGAATGTACATTACAGAAACAGACCATTTGGCCAACATGTCTGTGCAGGTGTTAATGTGTCACACAAGCCTCCTGCCACCCCTCTTCACATTACCGTATCAGCATTTCCTTCTATTCCTTTCTCCGTCGTACATTTCATTAGATCCCGTGCTATGAGCTACCTTGGCCCTAAACCCTGGCCTAAAGTGGTTTGTCCTCGAGTTTTCCCGGTTCCCAAACTCTCAAATTCCTCCTTAAAACAAACCTATCTCTTTGATCAAGATTTTGGACATCTGCCCTAATATCTCCTTATGGCTCTCTGTCACATTTAGTCCTGTGTTGGCTCTCAGCATAATTTATCATGTTAAGTGTACTATATAATGTTGGATTTGGATTTTGTTTATTGTCACGTGTACCAAGATACAGTGAAAAGTATTTTTCATTAAGTACATGAAAAGAAAAGGAAATTGTGATGAACGGTTATTGTATTACTGAACCCTTATCATCATGTAAGGTGATGTCCCCTTTAAGACCGGGCTTGGAACCCTGGGGGACTCCGCCTCTGGCTCCGCCCACCTGGGAGTCATAGATAAGGGGCCGCCTTGCAGGTGGCACCCAGTAAGCACCCGTCTCGGCACCAGGCTAGTTCTTAGGTTATTAAAGCCTTCTTTATCGTTTTACTCTCTAGCATCGTTATTGAGGGTACAACAATTTAATAAGCTAAACTACATCAGGATGGACGCAGGCCTAAAACCAGAGAAGTTCAATCTGGAAGCACGGACACTGGAGGCAAAGGAAATTTTTGAAGACTGACTCCGATGCTTCGAGGCCTACCTGGACTCCTCATAGACTCCCATCCTGGGGCCACGCAAGCTGTGCCTACTCCACGCCCGGGTGAGTCACAGAATCTCCGCCACGCTCAAAAAGGCGGCTACCTACGACAAGGCGGTCAAGATACTACGCAAACGGTTTGTCAAAACCATCAACGAGGTACATGCCCAGCATCTGCTCTCTACCTGCCGGCAGCGCTCGGGGGTAACGCTAGACAAATTTGTAGAAAAACTCACCGCACTCACCAGGAACTGTAATCATCCGGATGTGACGGAGGAAATCCATATGAATCTGCACATCAGAGATGCTTTTGTGTCCGGCATCCGCTTGACCTACATCCGGCAGCGACTACTCGAAAACGGGGCAAAAGACCTCCAGGACACGCTAACGCTCGCCACCTCGCTGGAAGTGGCCTGACATAATTTAGGCACATACCCCCGCGGACCCTGCGAGCCCCCCTCGGACATCCCCAGACTCGGCCACGTTACGGGCCTGCGCCGCGCGGTGACCCGCCCAGACCGGGGGCACACCGTGCTATTTTTGTGGGCAGGGCCAGCACCCACGCCCACGCTGCCCAGCCCGCTCCGCCATCTGCAGCAACTGCGGGAAGAAGGGGCATTTTGCGAGGGTGTGCCTGGCCAGGCCCAAGGGCCAGAAACACAAAGAACAGCAGGCCCGAAAATCAGGCTCACAGGCCTCGCAACGCGGCTGTGCATCGACCCGACACGCCCCTTCTGACGCATCATCTGCCTCGTGCGAATCATGGGGGTGGCCATCTTGGCTTGGCCATCTTCTCGACCCGACACGTGCGACCGACGGCAGCAGCCATTTTACGAATCCGACTCGGCTGAGGACTCGGACTACCCGCAACTGGGAGCGATCACCCTCGACCAAACGCGGCCAAAACACCTGCAGAACTCTATGATGCAGGTCCAGGTCAACGGGCGCGACACTCCATGCCTTTTCGACTCCGGGAGCACGGAGAGCTTTATTCATCCAGGAACGGTAAGGCGCTGCTCCTTGTGCACCCATCCCGTGTCCCAAACCAAAGCCCTCGCATCCGGGTCCCACTCGGTCCAAATCAAGGGGTACTGTATTGCGGATCTCTCGATCCAGGGCGCCAAATACACCCGTTTCAAACTTTATATCCTCCCTCACCTCTGCGCCCTTGCTGCTCGGACTGGATTTTCAGTGCAGCCACCGAAGCCTGACACTGAAGTTCGGCGGACCCTTGCCCCCCTCACGGTATGCAGCCTTGCGACATTGAAAGTCGCACCCCCCTCTCTATTCGTGAACCTCACTCCCGACTGTAAGCCCGTCACCACCAGGAGCCGGCGGTACAGTGCCCAAGACATGACTTTTATCAAGTTAGAGGTCCAGCGTTTACTGGGAGAGGGGGTCATCGAGGCTAGCAACAGCCCCTGGAGAGCACAAGTGGTGGTAGTCCGGTCCGGGGAAAAGAAACGGATGGTCGTGGATTATAGCCAGATCATAAACCGCTTCATGCAGCTCGATGCGTACCCCCTTCCTCGCATAGCAGAAATGGTCAATCGGATCGCCCAATGCCGGGTATTTTCCACGGTCGTTCTCAAATCCGCCTACCACCAGCTCCCTATCCGACCGAAAGACCGCTCCTGTACTGCCTTCGAAGCAGCCGTCCGGCTCTTCCACTTCCTCAGGGTCCCCTTCGGCGTCACAAATGGGGTCTCTGTCTTCCAGAGGGCGATGGACCAAATGGTGGACCAGCACGGCTTGTGGGCTACATACCCGCACTTGGAAAACGTCACCGTTTGCGGCCATGATCAGCAGGACCATGACGCGAACCTCGAACAGTTCCTCCAGATCGCCCAAGCCCTCAACTGACCTATAACAAGGAAAAATGCGTTTTCCACACAACCCGGCTAGCCATCGTCAGCTATGTCATGGAAAACGGGGTCCTAGGCCCCGACCCCGACCGCATGCGCCCTCTTGAGGAACTTCCCCTCCCCCGCAGCCTCAAAGCCTTCAAACGGTGCTTGGGGCTTTTCTCGTTTTACGCCCAGTGGGTCCCCAAATATGCGGACAAAGCCCACCCACTCATAAAGACCACGATATTTCCCCTGCCGGCTGAGGCCCGATTGGCCTTCAGCCGCATCAAGGCCAACATCATCAAGGCCAACATCATCAAAGCTGCTATACACACGGTGGACGAAACTATCTCTTTCCAGGTAGAGAGCGATGCGTCAGACATCGCCCTGGCTGCTACCCTCAACCAGGCAGGCAGACCAGTTGCGTTCTTCTCCCGGACCCTCACCGCCTCAGAGATTCGGCACTCTGCAGTCGAGAAGGAGGCACAAGCCACTGTGGAGGCTGTGTGGCACTGGAGGCACTACCTAGCCGGTAGGAGGTTCACCCTCGTCACCGACCAACGGTCGGTAGCCTTCACGTTTGATAACGCACAACGGGGCAAAATAAAAAACGATAACATTTTGAGGTGGAGGATCGAACCTTCCACCTACACGTACGATATCAAATATCGTCTAAGGGAGCTCAACGAACCCCCAGATGCCCTGTCCCGCGGCACGTGCGCCAACATGCAGGAGGACCGCCTGCAAGCCATCCACCATGGCCTCTGTCACCGGGGGTTACCCGGCTCGTCCACTTTATCAAGTCCCGCAACCTACCTTACTTAACCGAGGCGGTCAAGGCCATGCCCAGGGCTTGCTAGATCGGCGCGGAGTGCAAACCGCACTTCTACCGGCCAGCCAAGGCTCGTCCAGTGAAGGCCTGGGGCCCTTTGAGCAACTAAGTGTGGACTTCAAGGGCCCCCTCCTGTCCACCAACCGCAATGCCTACTTCCTCACCGTCATCGATGAGTTCTCCCGCTTCCCATTCGCCGTCCCCTGTCCCGACATGGCCTCGGCCACCGTGATAAAAGCACTGCACAGCATCTTCACCCTGTTTGGTTTCCCCGCTTATATCCACAGCGACCGGGGTACATCATTCATGAGCGATGAACTGCGTCAGTATCTGCTCAGCAAAGGCATCGGGGAAACGGGAAATGTAGAGGGAGAACGCGATAGTTTGGAACGCTGTCCTTCTGGCCCTACGGTCGAGAAGTTTCCCAACCACCCGCTGGCAGGAGGTCCTACCCGATGCCCTACACTCCATTAGATCGCTCCTCTGCACGGCCACGAATAAGACCCCTCACAACCGCTTGTTTGTCTTCCCCAGGAAGTCCACCTCCGGGGTCTCGCTTCCACCTCGGCTGATACGCCTATGTCGAGTACCCCGACGGCAGGCAAGATACGGTTTCCCTCCGGGATCTGGCACCCGCTGGTTCCCCCTCCCTCACGGCTCCCCTGCGGGATCCGGCACCCACTATTGGATTAGTAAATAGAGTGCAGAAGGCAACTGTAAACCACTGCATTATTTTACCAAGCATAACCATAAGTCCAACATATGGAAGTCCATGGTCATCAATGCCCTCTTATGGTATGAAGAGACAGAGAGAGAGAGACAGTAAGCAGAGATCTGCACTTAAAATTTGAATTCAATTTTTTAATTCCTCAAAAGGTATCACTGGTCTTAACATCTTCAGAAAATCTTGAAGTGCTAAGATCAATTCTTTATCAAAGTAAGATGAAGAATGCAAGGCCAAAACATGGAGTATTATAAAAACAAACCTGCACCCTGCGCATGCTTATAGAATAAAGGTTACAGAACAGGAGGAGGCTATGTGGCCCTTTTAAAAATTCATTTACAGAATGTAGGCTTTGCTGGCTAAGCCAGCATTTATTGCCCATTCCTAATTTCCCTTGAGACAGTGGTGGTAGCTGCACAGGGGCACCAGACAAGGATGCCCACTGTCCCCGCTGCTGTTCGCTCTAGCGATCGAGCCATTAGCAATTGCTCTCAGAGCAGCAAAAAGCTGTAGGGAGATCCGAAGGGGCGGCAGAGAGCACAGAGTCTCACTCTGTGCAGATGACCTGCTCCTCTACATTTTGGACCCACAAAGCAGCATGGACAGAATCATCACGCTCCTGAAAGAGTTTGCTGCCTTTTCGGGCTACAAATGCAACATGAGCAAAAGCGAGTTCCCGGTATACCCACAAGTAGGGGGGGCAGCACGAATGGGAATGCCGTTTAAACAAGCCCCACACAAATTCTGCTACCTGGGGATCCAAATAGCCCATGACTGGAAAGGGATCCACAAATGGAACCTCACCAGTCTGACAGAGGAAGCCAAAAAGGACCTGCAAAGATGGAACATACTCCCACTCTCACTCGCGGGGAGAGTCCAGATGATCAAAATGAACGTACTGCCCAGGAACCTCGTCCTACTTAGATCCATCCCGATCTACATCTCCAAGGCCTTTTTCAAAGCACTGGACAAACTAATCATGGCGTTCATAGTTGGGGGGTGGGGGGGGGGGGGGTGGGGGGGGGTGGGGGGGGGGGGGGGGGGGGGAAGAGAGAGAGATGATGATGATAAGAATGCGAAGATCCCAAAGAAGGTCTCACAAAAAACAAAGTCCAAGGGGGGCTAGCCCTCCCAAACCTACAATTCTATCTCTGGGCGGCGACAGCCGAGTGAATAAGGGAATGCATCAAGGAGCCAGAAGCCAAGTAGGTGCGCGTGGAGGAGGCCTCCTGCAAGACCTCCCTCCGGGCTCTCGCCACGGCGGCACTCCCATCCCCACCCAAAAAACACTCCAGCAGCCTGGTGGTGATAGGCACCCTCCAGTCCTGGAACCAACTACGGCAGCAATTTGGCCTGACCAAAATGTCGGACAAAGCTACCATCTGCAACAACCATAGGTTCACACCAGCGCTGACTGACGCTACCTTTAAAAAGTGGGGACAGGACGGAGGGACACTGACAGTTAGGGGCCTATATACAGATGGCAGGATCGCAACATTGGATGAACTGACGGAGAAATTCCAACTAGCCAGGGGGAACGAGCTAAGGTACCTGCAACTCAAAAACTTCCTACGAAAGGAGACAAGGACGTACCCACAACTGCCACGACAGACATTACTGGAAGAATTACTGGACACAAGCATCCTAGATAAAGGAAACTGTAGTTGCATGTATGATCGACTGGTAGAAAGGGCCGACACCGTACTGGACGCAATAAGAAAGAAATGGGAGGAAGACCTGGGGATTGAAATAGGGTGGGAACTCTGGAGCAAAGTACTGCATAGGGTCAACTCCGCCTCCACGTGAGCAAGGCTCAACCTGACGCAACTAAAAGTGGGACATAGAGGCCCCTTAACTCGAATGAGTAGGTTCTTCCCGGAGGTGGAGGATAGATGTGAACGGTGCCAAAGAGGCCCGGCCAACCACGCCCACATGTTCTGGTCTTGCCCCAGACTTGATGGATACTGGACAGCCTTTTTCGAGGCAATGTCCAAAGTGGTGGGGATGAGGGTGGAGCCATGCCCGAAAGTGGTGGTCTTCGGGGTATCAGATCAGCCAGATCTATTCCTGGGGAGGAGGGCGGATGCCCTTGTCTTTGCCTCCCTGATTGCCCGCCGTAGAATCCTGTTCAACTGGCGGTCCACCCAAAGCTGCAGACTGGCTGTCCGACCTCTCAGAATCTCTCCAAATGGAGAAAATCAAATTCACCATCCGAGGGTCAGACGACGGCTTCCACAGAACGTGGGAGCCATTCACCCAATTGTTCTGGGACCTGTTTGTGGCCAACGAACAAGCAGAAGAAAAGCCAGGTAGTCAAGAATCAGGGGAAAGTAGCCAAGGTGTGAATCAGGGGAAAGTAGCCAAGGCGTGAGAGGGAGGAATAGACCGGGGGGGGGGGGAAGAAGAGGGAGGAGACAGGGAAACTAGAGAGGGGGGGGGGAGAGGCAAGGGAATGAAAGCCAGAAGGAGAGCATGGGAAACGACAACAAACTCGGCAAATACAGTAACAGAGAGCAAGGAAAATACGGGATGAACGGCCGAAACGGAGGTGAACGCACAACGACAACGGCATTGAAAACCGTCCAGGAGAAGCAAGTAACAACACCAACACCAGATCCATTCTCGTATTGCCCTCTCTGCATTGGACATAACTAATGTAATTGTTTCTCCGGCACCCAAATGTATATGTATCTCTCCAGTCCCCCCCCCACACACAAACAGGTGCCGACCGATTTGTTAAAAATAATATTGCTAACTGTACAGAGTTGTTGTTGAGCTAGTGCACAATATCATACCAGTCTTTTTTTTTTAAATTGTTTTTTTTCTCTTCTATATATATATATGTATTTTATTCTGTGTACATAACTGTAAATATACTTTGTTCAAAAACCCAATAAAAAAAATTTATTAAAAAAAAGAGACAGTGGTGGTGAGCTGCCTTCTTGAACCACAGCAGTCCGAGATGTAAGTACACCCTAAGTTTTGTTAGGGAGGGAATTCCAGGACTTTGAGCCAGCGACAGGGAAGTCAGGATGGTGAGTGACTTTGAGGGGAACTCCAGGTAATGGTGTTCCCAGGTATCTGCTGCCCTTGACCTTCTAAATGGTACTGGTCATAGGTTTCGAAGGTGCTGCCTAAGGAACACATACGAGTTCCTGCGGGGCATCTTGCAGATGGTACACACTGCTGCTACTGTGCTTTGGTGGTGGAGGGTGTGAATGTTTGTGGAAGGGGTAGCAATCAAATGGGCTGCTTTGTCCTGGATGGTGTGCAGTTTTTTGAATGTTGTTGGAACTGCACTTATCCAGGCAAGTGGAGAGTATTCCATCTGACTTGTGCCCGATTGATCAGTCATTTTCAAAGTCGGGTTCATGCCGGGTGGGTCGCAGGCGGGTGTTGGGAGGGTCGCGGAGCCATCCATCGCGGCATTCCCGATTGCGGGAATTAATGCGCAGTGGCCGCAGCAGCCAGCTTTTATAAACATCTGCTGCGACCAGCTTTAAAAATGATGGCCACAAGCGGCTTTCAGAATGCGGCCGCGTTGCGCATGCATGCCCGCTCATCAGTGCGCATGCCCAGTGCCCAGAAATAAACACCGCCTCCTCCTAACGTCAGCATGCTGACCCAGGAGAAACTTTTTTTTTACTTCAATGCAGTCTTCCTGCCTGAAGCAACGGCACAGAGCAGGTCACGCCCCCGGCGTCATGTGTTCTGGGCGCAATTGCGATTCCTCCATTTTGTTAGCAGCAAACAAGCAACAGGACTGTAAAATTTAAAATAGATTGTTTTGTAATATAGAACAGAGGACCAGAGACACAAACAAACCAGGATCTCACAACTAAACTTGCTGGAGCCAGTGGCTCAAGAAAATCCACAGCAGGACAAAGCAATGGTGGTGTGAGCTGCTCAGGAGAATCCACAGCAGGACAAAACAGTGCTGCTGTGAGCTCCAGGATTTCTGATGAACAACCCATACAGAAACGTATAAATTGAATGACAAAGCAAGTGAGAACGTGAGGACCAAGCAGGCTCACCTGCTTAAAGGTAAGCAAAAATGGTGGGTTACAAAGTTCGGGCGACGTGGGACGCGAAGGTCGACCGGCGGGGTCACGAAGGTCGGCTGGCATGAGTGGCAAAGGTTGGCCAGCATGGGTCCCGAAGGTCGGCCGGCGTGGGTTCTGAAGGTCGGCCGGGGTGTGTCCCGAAGGTTGGCAAGAATGGGCCCCGGAGGCAGCACGGTGGCGCAGTGGGTTAGCCCTGCTGCCTCACGGCGCCTAGTTCCCAGGTTCGATCCCAGCTTTGGGTCCCTGTCCGTGCGAGTTTGCACATTCTCCCCGTGTTTGCATGGGTTTCTCCCCCACAACCCAGAAGATGTGCAGGCTAGTTGGATTGGACACGGTAAATTGCCTCTTAATTGGAAAAATGAATTGGGTACTCTAAAGTCAAAAAAAAAGAATGGGTCCCCGGAAAAAAAGTTTGAAATATACTGCTATAGATGATGGGCGAGGCATTGGAAAGTCATGAGGTGAGATACTTGCTGCAGGATTCCTAGCCTCTGGCCTTCTCTTGTTGCCACACTATTTATATGGCTGGTCCAGTCCAGTTTCTGGTCAATGGGAACCCCCAGGATGTTGATAGTGGGAGAGTCAACAATGATAATGCCATTGAATGTCAAGGAACGAAGGTTCGATCCTCTCTTGTTGAAGAGGGTCATTGCTTGGCAACTTGTGTGGCGCGAATGTTACTTGCCAACTTTCAGCCCATGCCTGGATATTGTCCAGGTCTTGTTACATTTAGGCATGGACTGCTTCAGTGGTTGAGGAGTCGCGAATGGTGCTGAACTTTGTAATCATCAGCAAACATCTCTACTTCTGACCTTATGATGGGAAGAAGGTCATTTATGAAGCAGCTGAAGATGGTTGGGCCTAGAACACTACCCTGAGGAACTCCTGCAGTGATGTCCTTCGTTTGTGCCAGGTATAACTCCAACCAGAAGAGAGTGTTCCCCTTGATTCCGATTGACTCCAGTTTTCCTAGGTCTCCTTGATGCCATACTTGGTCAAATGCTGCCTTGATGTCGAGGGCAGTCAATCCTACCTCATCTCTGGAGTTCAGCTCTTTTGTCCATGTTTGAACCAAGGCTGTCATGTGGTGAGGAGGTGAATGACCAAAGTGGAACCCAAACTGAACATTGTGAGCAGGTTATTGCTGAGTAGGTGCCGCTTGATAATATTGTTGATGACCCTTTCCATCTCTTTACTACTGATCAAGGGTAGGCGGATGGGATGGTAGTTGGTTGAGCTGAATTTGACCTGTTTCTTGTGACTAGGATATGCCTGTGCAATTTTCCACATTGGTGGGCGAATGCCAGTGTTGTAGCTGTACTGGAACAGCTTGGCTAGGGGTGCGGCAAGTTCTGAAGCACAAATCTGCAATACTATTGCTGGAATATTGTCAGGACCCATAGCCTTTGCACTATCCAGTGCCGTCAGCCATTTCTTGATATCAAGTAGCGTGAATCATATTGGTTGAATACTGACATCTATAAGGTTGGGGACCTCCAGAGGAGACATCCATTCAGCACTTCTGGCTGAAGATTGTTGTCAATGCCTCAGCCTTGTCTTTGGCACATATGTGCTGGGCTCATCAATCATGGAGGATGGAGATATTTGTGCAGTCTCCTCCTGCAATGAAATGTTTAATTATCCATCACCATTCACGGCTGGATGTGGCAGGACTGCAGAGCTTAGATCTGATGCGTTCGTTGTGGAATGGCTTATCTCTATTACTTGCTGCTTATGTTGTTTGGCACACAGGTAGTCCTGTGTTGTAGCTTGACCTCATTTTTAGGATGCCTGGAGTTGCTCCTGGCATGCTCTCCTGCACTCTTCATTGAACCAGGGTTGATCCCCTGGCTTGGTGGTAATGGTGGGGGGGGGGGGGGGAGAGAATGCCGGGCCATGAAGTTGCAGATTGTGGTTGAATACAATTCTGCTGATGCTGATGGCACACAGTCCCTCATGGATGCCCAGTGTTGAGTTGCTAAATCTGTTCGCACTCTATCCCATTTAGCATGGTGGTAGTGCCACAAAACACGATGGAGTGTATCTTCCTTGTGAAGATGGGACTTTGTCTCCACAAGGACTGTGTGGTGGTCACTTCTACCGATACGGTCATGGACAGATGCATCTGTAGCAGGCAGGTTGGTGAGGATGAGATCAAGTATGTTTTCCCTCACCACCTGCTGCATGTCTGTGAGGTAGGTCACCCACATTTGGCACAAGCCCCCAAATGTTCATAAGGAGGACTTTGCCAGAATCGACAGTTCTGGGTTTGCCATTGCCATTCCTGGTGTCTTGGTCTTGCCAGGAGATGCGTCCGGTTTCATTCCTTTGTGTTTTCTTTGTAACGGTTGGATACAACTGAGTGGCCATTTTAGACAGCATTTACAAATCAACCACATTGCTGTGGTTGCAGGAAAACCAGGTAAAGATGGCAAGTTTCCTTCTCTGAAGGGCATTAGTGATCCAGATGTTATTTTATGACAATCAAAGAACAAAGAACAAAGAAAAGTACAGCACAGGAACAGGCCCTTCGGCCCTCCAAGCCTGCGCCGACCATGCTGCCCGTCTAAACTAAAATCTTCTACACTTCCGGGGTCCATACTCCTCTATTCCCATCCTATTCATGTATTTGTCAAGATGCTCCTTAAACGTCACTATCGTCCCTGCTTCCACCACCTCCTCCGGCACCCACTACTCTCTGTGTAAAAAAACTTGCCTCGTACATCTCCTCTAAACCTTTCCCCTCGCACCTTAAATCTATGCCCCCTAGTAATTGACCCCTCTACCCTGGGAAAAAGTCTCTGACTATCCACCCTGTCCATCAACAATGGTTTAATGGTCATCATTAGACTTTTAAGTCCAGATGTTTTTATTCAATTTAAATTCCTCTGTCTGCTATGGTGGGATTCAAGCCCAGGTCCCCAGAGCATTACTCCGAGTCTCTGGACTACTAGTCCAGCAGAAATACCACTGTGCAGCACAGTAGCATTGTGGATAGCACAATTGCTTCACAGCTCCAGGGTCCCGGGTTCGATTCCGGCTTGGGTCACTGTCTGTGCGGAGTCTGCACATCCTCCCCGTGTGTGTGTGGCTTTCCTCCGGGTGCTCCAGTTTCCTCCCACAGTCCAAAGATGTGCAGGTTAGGTGGATTGGCCATGATAAATTGCCCTTACTGTCCAAAATTGCCCTTAGTGTTGGGTGGGGTTACTGGGTTATGGGGATAGGGTGGAGGTGTTGACCTTGGGTAGGGTGCTCTTTCCAAGAGCCGGTGCAGACTCGATGGGCCGAATGGCCTCCTTCCACACTGTAAATTCTATGTAAACTTCTATGTAAACTATGTGAGAGTACCTTTAAGAAATGGGTGTTTTTTTAGAGAATAACTGTAGTGGGTGTACCTTTAAGAAATGGGTGTTTATTACTGCAGTGATGTCAGAGTGTGGGTGAAGCTGGGCTGTCCGTCAGCTTTTAGTTTCACTTTGAGAAAAAAACTTGGGTGTGTCTGTGGTTTTTTGGTTTGTTTCAGTGTTGGAGCTGCAGTCAGCCACAGAATGTGTAATGTTGTTCTCTCTGCCATGTAAAGACTGTCTCTTGATCATTTGATGAATTCAGAGTTATAACTGTTCTCAGTAGTGAATTTAAACCTGATGTGCTTCTGTTAAAAGTTTTTTTTAAAGTCTTATGGATGTTAAAAGGAAAGTAAGGATTACTTAGTGTTGTATTCTTTGTGGGTTGTATTTGCATTAATGGTTGCTAAGATGTTCACTGTATGTTTTAAAAAGGTTAACTTGAGTTCAAAGAATAAACATTGTTTTGCTTTAAAAAATACTTTTCGATTTCTGCTGTACCATATCTGTAGAGTGGGCCGTGTGCTCCCCATACCACAATCTATTAAAGTTGTGGGTCAGGTGAACTCCATGATACACTTTGGGGTTCTCTAAACCCTGGCCCATAACAATGCCTCAATTTGCCATGATTCTCTCAGCATTTTTGGATACATCCCATTTGGTCCAGGTGGCTTGTCAACTTTAGTACAGCTAGCCTGCCTAATACTTCCTCTTTATCAATTTTTAATACATCAACTATGTCCTCATTCACTATGATTGCGGCAGCATCGCCTTTCTTGGTAATGTACTCACTTAGTATCGCAGCCATATGCCATCTACCTACATGTGTGGACCAATTTTCTGATCCTGAGGGATCCCCATCCCTCCTCATAATACCCTTTTACTATTTTTTTGGCTATAGAAGACTTTTAGATTCCCTTGCATGCTAGCTGCTAGTCTCCTTTCATATTATCTCTTTTGTCTTTCCGATTTCCTTTTTTGCTTCCTCTCTCAATTTTGCTTTATTTGATCTGGTTATTAGTTGTATTATCAAACTGACGTGTTATATGCCCCCTTTGCTGCTTCATCTGACTCTCCTTATCCAGGGAGCTCTGACTTTGGTTGCCCTACCTTTCCCCCTCCTGGGAATGTATCTCGACTGTACCCAACTACCTCCTTTTCAATGACAACCCACCGTTTTGCCTGCTCAACTTTGGTTCTAATTTAGCTGGGTTAGAACCGTTAATGATCTAAAAACGTCAATTGCTGTCATGTAAACATAATTTCAGGCATCTATTCTACCAGATGGCCACAAATCGCACAGCATTCAGAGAGTGTTGTATTATAACCACCAGAAGTGCACTGTGCAGAAAACACTTATTGATATAGACAGCACGGCAGCACAGTGGTTAGCACTGTTGCTTCCAAACGGCAGGGTCCCAGGTTCGATTCCTGTCTTGGGTCACTGTCTGTGTGGAATCTGCACGTTCTCCCCGTGTCTGCGTTGATTTCCTCCCGGTACTCAGGTTTCCTCCCACAAGTCCCGAAAGACGTGCTTGTTCGATGAATTGGACATTCTGAATTCTCCCTCAGTGTACCCGAACAGGTGCCGGAATGTGGCGACTAGGGGATTTTCACAGTAACTTCATTGCAGTGTTAGTGTAAGCTTACTTGTGACACTAATAAAGATTATTTTTACGTCCTGCAATTTCCTTCTTGCCATCCACCATTACAGGTGGCAAGGAGCACAATGGTTAACACTGCTGCCTCACAGTGCCAAGGACCCGGGTTCAATTCCAGCCTTGGGTGACTGTCTGTATGGACTTTGTACGTTGTTATAACCTGCCTGCTTACCATTGGCTGGGGTCTAATGACAATCCCACAATCCTGTGGGAGTATGAGCTTCCCCAATGAGGGGGGACAGAGAAATCATTAGCAGACTCCCTGTATAAATAAAGCTGGCCAGTTTGGAACCAGCAGGAAGCAGTAAGCAGCAAGCAAAGTTGCTGCTGCTGTTGTGTATATATAGGTTATTGTAAATAAATGTTATTTCTTTGTATCCTTGAAACTCGTGCTGGATTCTTCGTGGCCCTCACAAAACTGGCGACGAAGGTTAAAGTGAATAGCTGTCTACACTGCTGAAGCCACCTCCCTGGATTTTTGTTGGATATAGGTTGGAAGTTGTTTTCTATTATACCATGCCTCTGTATGGACGTTTGGATGTTTTTGATGCTGCGCTGGAAAGCTGGGAACCAGTATGCACAACGGATGCGTTACTATTTCCGGGCAAACAATATCACTGAAAACGAGCGCCAGGTGGTCCTATTGCTCACCGCCTGCGGCCCGCATACCTTTGGGGTGATTTGGAGCCTTACGTACCCAGCTGCGCCGGACACCAAAACGTTTGATAAACTTGTGAATTTAGTGGGGCAGCATTTTAACCCAATCCCGTCCACGATAGTCCAAAGTTACCGGTTTAATACCGCTGAGAGGACCCCAGGAGAATCCCTTGCCGACTTTCTATCCAGGCTATGGAGGATTGTGGAGTACTGTGACTATGGTGAGACCTTGTCAGAAATGTTACGTGACCGTTTGGTTTGCGGTATTAACAATGCGGCCACCCAGAGAAAGTGGTTAGCTCAGCCAACATTGACTTTTCAACAGGCCATTCAAATAGTATTGTCCCGAGAGAGCGCAGAACGAGGAGTGCAGGAGATACAGGGAATGAAATGCATGCCTTGGGGCGCAGCCCCTGCCATCCGAAAACGTTCCCCCGCACTCCTGCGGTACCTTGGGCGAGACAACATCAGGACCAACGCCAGTGGCCATCGGACATTCCTCCCTGAAGGGAGCCTTCTCCAGAACCAATGGATGAGGAGCCATGTCCGTGTCAGACTTGTAGGCGCCGACCCCGTCGCGGACGCCATCATTCCAACCGAAACTGGGACCAGCCCAGGGGCGGTACCTTCCATGTGGATGAACCTGCGGCGACTACTCCCAAGGACGTAGAGACGGAGGACGACTGCCTGCAGCTGTATTGTGTGGCAGCTCCCCATATGGCCCCAATTAAGGTGACAGTACGGGGCAATGGTCACCCGCTTGAGATGGAGTTGGACACTGGCGCAGCAGTCTCTGTGAATCGCCCAGAGGACATTGATCGCATCAAGCAGGGTATACAGACCCTTACATCAACCGACACACAGGCCAGGTTGGCCACCTACACGGGGGAACCATTGGACATTGCAGGAACTACGATGACCCCTGTTGTTTATGGACGCCAGGAGGGGTGTTTCCCACTTATCGTGGTGCGCGGCCACGGGCCCAGCCTGTTGGGTCGGGACTGGTTGCACCATTTGCGCTTGCAGTGGCAGCACATCCTCCAAACAGTTTCTGGAGGGTTGACTGAGGTGCTCGGACGATACCCAGATGTATTCCAGCCCGGTTTGGGGAAAATAAAAGGGGCCGTAGCCCATATCCAAGTCGAACCAGGAGCCACGCCGCGCTATTTCCGGGCGCGCCCAGTGCCTTACGCCTTGCTCAAGAAGGTAGAAGGGGAGCTCACTCGTTTGGAAACTTTGGGTATTATCAGGCCTCTCCGTTTTGCTGACTGGGCAGCACCAATTGTACCTGTAATGAAGCCAGATGCCACAGTTCGCTTGTGCGGCGACTATAAACTTAGTGAATGCGGCTTCCCGACTCGACCGATATCCAATGCCTCGCATAGAGGATCTGTACGCAAAGCTTGCAGGTGGACTCTCGTTCACAAAATTAGGTATGAGTCACGCCTACCTACAGTTGGAGCTGGACCCTGCCTCCAGACCATATGTAACGATTAATACACACCGGGCCTGTATGAATATACACGTTTGCCCTTTGGAGTATCCTCTGCCTGCGCTATTTTTCAACGCGTTATGGAGGGCATTTTGAGAGGTTTACCGCGTGTCGCTGTCTACTTAGATGATGTTTTGATCACGGGGACGTCGGAGCAGGAACATTTGGAAAATCTGGAGGCTGTCCTTAGACGCTTTTCGGAGGCTGGAGTCCGTTTACATCGCACAAAGTGCGTCTTTCAGTCGAAGGAAGTAGCCAACCTGGGTTATTGGGTGGACCGCGAAGGTTTGCACCCCGTCGCAGAGAAGGTGCGTGCAATTCAACACTTCCGCCCCGACTGACACTTCGCATCTTCGTTCTTTTCTTGGCCTCGTAAACTATTACGGGAAGTTCCTCCCCAATCTGGCAACTACGCTGCCCCATTGCATCTTCTGCTAAAGAAAAATCACACCTGGGTTTGGGGTCAGCCGCAAGAAACCGCTTTCCGGCGGGTAAAACAACAATTGTCGTTGTCTGGGTTACTAACCCACTATGATCCAGGAAAGCCTTTGTTCGTCACATGTGCTGCATCCCTGTATGGTATTGGGGCCGTCTTGTTCCACAAGATGGAGAATGGGGCAGAGCGGCCGATAGCTTTCGCCTCCCGCACATTGACTGCAGCGGAAAAAAAGTACGCGCAGATCGAGAAAGAGAGCCTGGCAGTGGTCTTTGCGGTGAAACGTTTCCACCAGTACGTGTATGGCCACCACTTCAGTATCGTGACTGATCATAAGCCTCTGCTGGGACTTTTCAGAGAGGTAAGCCAATACCGCCCATTGCTTCCGCACGGATCCAGCGCTGGGCTTTGTTGCTCGCTGCATACGAGTATTCTCTGGAGCACAAACCAGGAACGCAGATAGCGAATGCCGACGCACTGAGTCGATTGCCTTTATCGACCGGCCCCATGTCGACCCCCACGACCGGTGAGGTGGTTGCAACCCTAAATTCTATGGACACCTTGCCTGTCACGGCATCACGGATCCGTGAGTGGACCCAGACGGAGCCAGTCCTGTCAAAGGTTCGACACATAGTCCTGTATGGTGGGCAGCATAGACAGCTCCCAGGCGAGTTGCGGGCATTTTCCTCCAAGCTGTCAGAATTCAGCGTGTGATTGTCCTGGAAAAAGGACAGGAGCTGATACTAAGAGACTTGCACAATGGGCATCCAGGTGTGACCAAAATGAAAATGTTGGCCCGGAGTTATGTTTGGTGGCCGGGCCTCGACGCCGACATTGAGAAGGTGGCCCAAAACTGTTCCATTTGTCAGGAGCATCAGAAGTTTCCGCCGGCTGCGTCCCTACATGACTGGGAATGGCCAGGGTGACCTTGGGCGCGCTTGCATGCGGATTTCGCTGGCCGTTTTCAAGGATCCATGTTCCTTTTATTAATCGATGCCCAGTCTAAATGGCTAGAGGTGCATAAGATGCTAGGCACAACGTCCTGCACAACAATTGAGAAGATGCGTTTGTCTTTTAGTACACATGGCCTCCCCGAGGTGCTGGTTACGGATAACGGCACTCCATTCACCAGTGAGGAGTTTGCCAGGTTCACGAAGATGAACGGCATACGCCATATCCGCACTGCCCCTTACCACCCGGCTTCAAATGGGTTGGCGGAACGCGCAGTGCAGACATTCAAACGAGGCCTAAAGAAGCAGTCTTCTGGGTCAATGGACACGAGACTGGCTCACTTTTTGTTTTCGTATAGGACCACCCCCAATGTGGTGACTGGGGTAGCTCCCGCAGAACTGCTAATGGGCCGGAGACTTCGCACCCGCCTTAGTATGGCTTTCCCGAACATTGGCGCAAAAGTACGCCGCACACAAGTACGGCAGGGACAGGGTTTTTCTCGGCATCGGCCGATTTGGCAGTTTGCGGCCGGTGACCCAGTGTTCGTTCGCAATTTTGCTGGTGGTGCCCAGTGGGTCCCTGGCGTAATCTTTTGCCAAACGAGCCCTATATCTTACCAGGTGCAAGCCCAGGGTCGTCTCCAGCGCAAACATGTAGACCACGCTCGGTCCAGAAGACTATCCCTTCCAAAGATTCCCCGCCCCCCGGAGCTCATTTTTATAGCCGCAGAGACCAGAGACAATGGAAAGTAGTCCTCACAATCTTCCTCTGGTGCCTCACTCAAAGCCTGCGCAGGTCGTTACAGAACCGCGCGGAGATAAAGACGCCGAGGTGACAGAGGCAGCAGACTCTGACTCCGAGATGGAGACACAGGACGCATCAGAGGGGGAAATCCTCGGGCCCACGGGCCGTGGATGTACAACCGTTACGCCGTTCATCACGGAAGCGCCGGTCTCCGTCTCGTTACACGCTGCCCGATCCAGCTCCTCGTGCAAATGGTGTCCGGCCTGCGGCAAAACGAGTCCGACACCCTCCTTCGCCAGGGTCTTCGTTGGATTCCTTGGACTTTGGGGGGGGAGGGATGTTATAACCTGCCTGCTTACCATTGGCTGGGGACTAATGACAATCCCACAATCCTGTGGGAGTAAGAGCTTCCCCAATGAGGGGGGTGGAGAAATCATTAGCAGACTCCCTGTATAAAGCTGGCCAGTTTGGAACCAGCAGGAAGGAGGAAGCAGCAAGGGAAGTTGCTGCTGCTGTGTATAATTATATATATATGTTATTGTAAATAAATGTTATTTCTTCGTATCCTTGAAACTTGTGCTGGATTCGTCGTGGCCCTCACAAAATACGTTCTCCCCATGCCTGTGTGGGTTTCCTCCATGTGCTCCAAATTTCTCCCACAGTCCAAGAATGTGCAGGTTAGGTGGATTGCCATGCTAAATTGCCCCTTTGTGTCAAAAAGGTTTGATGGGGTTACTGTGTTATGGGGATAACATTATAGGGCTCTTTCAGAGGGCTGGTGCAGACTTGATGGGTCGAATGGCCTCCTTCTGCACTGTAGTGATTCTACAGTACTTTACATATTTACATTCCACAGTAGCAGCAAGAAAAGCAGGTTCACTGTTCAAAAAAGCATGATAATTTAGCCACCTGAAGTGCATTACAGGGTTTTAACCACAGGCAGCACCTGCGATTCACTTCCCGATGTGAACTGAGTCATGAACATGTAATTTGGGTTGGGCCAGGAAAAACAAACAGCTTGACAACTTTATCTTTTTGGGCCAGAGGGAACATTTTGTAGCTAAATTACGTCCAAGAGAGAAAACTTTAAAGAACCACAAGCGCAACCCAAGACCTCATCATCCATCCATGCTCATGTACTACAACCCAGTATACCCACTAATAGACTGAAGTGATGACACCCATCAGTATTCTTCTGGGTGCAGTTTGGTGGCAATCACTTTTTTGATGCATGACAATTAGTGGATTCCAAACCAGCAAGTCCTGAGAACTGGTTTGAAAAGTATCTGAGTACTGCAGAACTCACATCACCACACCCAGCAACATAGAAAGAGAGCCCAAGCACACGAGGAAGATAATACTAACAACATGTGCACAAAACAAGGACAAAGATCCCTGCATGTAAGAATGTACAAGATAGATTGTGGGGGTAACTGGGTTACGGGGATAGGGTAGATATGTGGGCTTTAGTAGGGTGCTCTTTGTAAGGGCCGGTGCAGATTCGATGGGCTGAATGGCCTCCTTCTGCACTGTAAATTCTATGATTCTATGAACACCACTTGGTAAATTTTGGAAGTGATAAATTCTCCTCAGCGAGTAAGCATCTTGCACTCAGAATCATAGAATTGTTATGGTGCAGATGAAGGCCATTCAGACAATCATGCCTACACCAGCTCTTCGAATGTGCGATATGACTTAATGCCATTTTTCTGCCTTTTCCCCTCAACCCTGCACATTGTTTCCATTCAAATAATCATCTCATACTCTCTTGAATATCTCAATTGAATCTGCCTCCACCACACTTCCAGGCAGCGTATTCTAGACCTGACTGACTTGATGTGAAAAAGTATTTTCTCACATTGCATGTGCTTCTTTTGCAAATCACTTTAAATCTGTGCCCTCCCCTTCTTGAGCCTTTAATGAGCGGGAATAATTTAACCCCATCTACTCTATCCACCCACCTCTTGATTTTGAACACTTCTATCAAATTTCTTTAGTTTTCTTTCCCCCGAAGGAGAACAGTCCCGACTTCCCCAAACTCGCTTCATAACTGAATTTCTCATCCCAAGAAACATACTTGTAAACTTTTTCTGCACTCTCTCCAATGCATTCACATCCTTCCTAAAGTGTGGCACCCAGAACTGTCCCCAATACTCCAGCTGGGGTCTAACTTGTGTTTATATAAGCTCAGCATAACCTCCTTGCTCATGAGCATTATGCCACCATTATTAAAGTCTAGGATACTGTATGCTTTATTAACCGCTCTCTCTCCACCTGTCCTGCCACCTTCAATGATCTATACACAAAAATACCCAGGTCCCTCTGCTCCTGCACACCCTTTAGAGTTGTACCCCTTATTTGATATTGTTTCTCAATGTTCTTCATACCAAAATTAACCACCTCACACTTCACCAAATTGAACTTAATCTGCCCATTCCACCAACTTGTCTATGCCATTTGAAGTTCTACTCTATTCCCCTCACAATTTACCATTCCGCCAAGTTTTGTATCATTCGTAAACCTTGAAATTGTAGCCATGATGTGGAGATGCCGGCGTTCGACTGGGGTGAGCACAGTAAGAAGTCTTACAGCACCAGGTTAAAGTCCACCAGGTTTGTTTTGAATCACTAGCTTTCAGAGCACTGCTCCTTCCGCAGGTGAGGAGCAGTGCTCCGAAAGTTCGTGATTCAAACAAACCTGTTGGACTTTAACCTGGTGTTGTAAGACTGCTTACTTTGAAATTGTACCCTGCCCACCAAGATCTATATCATTTATATCAGGGAAAGCAAACGTCCTAAACCAACCCCTGGAACTGCACTATAAACCTTCCTCCAGCCCAAAAATATCCCTCAACTGTTTGCTATTACTCAACCAATTCTGTATCCACATTCCTACCACTCCTTTTATTTCATTAGCTATCACTTTTCTCGCTTCTGTCATGTGGCACTGAATCAAATACCTTTTGGAAGTCCGTTTGCACCACATCAACAGCAATACTCTCATCAATCCTCTCTGCTACCTCTTCAAAAAACTCCAGCAAGATAAACATGATTTTCCTTTAAGAAATCCACACTGGCTATTCCTAATCAACCCACAAATTTATCATGTAATTATTAATCTTAATCCTGAATAACTATTTCTATAACCTTTCCGACCACCAAAGTTAAACTGACTGGTCTGTAATTGCTGAACTTATCTTTATAACCTTTTACACAAGGGTGTAATGTTTTCAATTCTCCAGTCCTCTGGCACCTCCCTCAAGTCACGGTAGCACAGTGGTTAGCATTGTTGCTTCACAGCTCCAGAGTCCCAGGTTCGATTCCCGGCTTGGATCACTATCTGTGCGGAGTCTGCACGTTCTCCCTGTATCTGCGTGGGTTTCCTCCGGGTGCTGCAGTTTCCTCCCACAGTCCAAAGATGTGCAGGTTATGTGGATTGGCCGTGCTAAATTCCCCTTAGTGTTAAAAGGTTTGGTGGGGTTATTGGGTTACAGGGATAGGGTGGAGGTGTGGGCATAGGTGAGGTGCCAGGGCCAGTGCAGACTCGATGGGCTGAATGGCCTCCTTTTGCACTATAAACTCTATGATTCTATAGAAAAAAAGAAAGAAGATTATGGCCAGCGCTGCTGCAATTTCCACCCTCACTTTCTTGGATGCATCTCGTTTGGTCCCAGTGCCTTGTCAATCTTTAAATACCGACAATTTATCCAATACCATCTCTATCAATTTTGAACAAAGATGTCTGGTCTGTATTACAAGTTACAGTTAAACGTGGGATTTTAAGTTATCTTCATGAAATAAATGGTTAAATACTGTGTCAAAAAGCCAGGACTCAAGATGGACTCTTTGACTCCATTCGAATGGTCTTATTATGAGGGGAATACCATTACATCATCTCTTTTTCAACAACATTGGAATTTCTTTATACATCAAAGAAATCTATAGTATAAAGCAGTGCGTCTTTCTGGATCCTGACAGCTGTTGAGTTTAAAGACCGGAGAGTGCTGAGCTTCCATAAATGGCAACTTCCAATGGTCGATCAGGAAAAGAATGCAAGGAGGAAAAAATACAACTGGTTCTGGGTATACATTCTAAATAAATTCATTTTCATGATTATTTCTACTCTATGTGTTCTTACTTCTGCATATTAAAGTATATATAAATGTGATTTATTTTAACCAGTACTATCATTTGTGTATTAAAATACAAGCTGTCACAGTGCAGGTTACTAGTTTCCATTAATCAGCTACAGTGACTTTGCTTCTATATTACCGATCCTTCAATGCTATCCTGAAACTTTTTTTCAATGTTGTCGGTAGTTGATCAACTGGCGACAATATACAACCAAGTTGAATTGCTTTCATATTCTGAGTCTGGAGCAGTGTCGGGATGCCCTTAACTTGTGCTCTAGGAATGGATTTCAAAACCTGCTTGTAACTAGCTGCTTCAGTAAAGTTCCTTTGTACTACTCATTCCCTCAACCTTCCATGCTCCCTGCCTCACCATCCCCGGCCCATTTCATCACCCAGGCTTGAACCTCTGACATTTGTCGAATGGGACAATTTGCTTGTCAGCATTTATCCAGTCCTGCAGATAACCAGTCACTCCACTCCACCCAGAGACAAAAAAAACAACTTAAATGTATCTCTATTTCCTTCACTCACAATAACTAAATTAAATGTCAATTTAGGGTAAAAATGTCACTCGAATAACTTGCGTTTGCAACAATTCCCTAGCACTGGCCTCCTGTTTGTTTAGTGATAACCACACTTGCTTGATTCTAACTAAATCTATAGGAAAATGCACCTTTATACCAGCTACATCACTAACAGGCTTTGGGATTTGACTATGGTACATCACAATGCTTTCAAGCTGTGCGGGTTAACATTATCCTAATCACCAAGACAACTTCTTCACACCTTAACAAAGAACTAAAAATAAGCCAAACATGCCAAATTTAAGAAGACCGACAATGTTGCCAAGATTAACTGGACAATAATTAAGTTATTAAATCCTCCAACACCCTCAACACTGTGTGACAACAAGTACCAAAGATGCTGGCTGAAAAAGGCAAAACCTGGAGAGGATGGCATAACAGCCTCACTCAGTATCTAGAGTTGGGCCTTATTGTCACCTGCTCCTGGGAGCTCAGTGATCCAGCAAAAATATAATTAAAGTCTCAACAGAAAAGCAAGCCGAGGAGACCTCACCCCAGCCTCTCCCCACTTGTCCACCCCCAGCAGATTGTTCCAGTTACAAGTGCTGCAGGTCAATCACAGTCCTGGCAGCTTATTCTCTTATAGCTAGGTCAGGTACAAACAACATACCGCATCAAGTGGTATTACCAACCTTTCACTAGCAACGAGAAACCGCAGAATACATTGATGTGGTCACTGGTGCCAAACAGCTGCCCTTCTCCTGTGACAGAGCACTTCCCACAAACACTCCAGCCAGATCTCCCCCTCCCACCACCGGCTGTCTTTACATCTAACTGTGCTGCTTCCCACAGTTGAAGTTCCCACCGCTCCGTTCCCCGGCAGCGGCCGCTTCTTATAATAGCTCTCAAGACCAGTTCTCCTTCAAACCTCTCTGGATCTCATTATCCCCTCGGTCTCTTGTCCTGCACTCACCTGAGCCGCTGCTGCCAAAACAATGCCGGGCGCCCAACCGAAACCTTGGTGGCAAGCCCCGCCCATCAACGCCTCACTCAGCCCGCCTCCTTCACTTGCTATTGGCCAAACACTCCCGTCACTCAAACGGCAGTGACGCCACAAAGAACGGGATCAGAATGAACCCCACCCCATCACTGCCACTCACCTGTCCGCCCACATGCCAAACTCTGCTCTCCCCTGCCCCTTCTGCCAAACACTCACCCGCCACCGCCCCTTCCTGCCAACCTTTGCCCTGCCTGTCTGCTTTTGCCAAACTCCCCCCCCCATTCTGCCTCTCACCTGCCCACCCTCAACAATCACAGTCCTCACTGCCCCTCCCCTGTCCATGTGCAGCCAACCTCTTCTGTCCGTCCCGATCAACCTGTCCTCACTGCCCCTCCCATCCACCTCACCAACCTATCCTGTACCCCTCCCCTGCCCTCACCGTGCACCCGCACTACCCCTCCATTGTCCACCCCGGCCAAACTCTGTCCCTCCCCTGTCCACCTTCACCAATCTCTGCCTTCACTATCCCTACCCCATTCACCCTCATTGCCCCTCCTGCCGATTTACCACCAGCCTCCACCCTCACTGGTCTGCCCTCCTCCCCCATAATCTTTGACCTCACCTCCCCTTCGCTGTCCAGCCCTCCACCATGTCTGCTCTTGCTGCCCTTGTCCCACCACGCATCCCTACATTTCTCTCCAATATTCATCCCCCCCCCCCCCCATCCTAGTCATTCCCTTCACTGTCAGGGCACTCCAACCTCTCCCCACCCTCCCACCCCCAGCAGAACAAGTTTGTCTACTCTATCGCCTCTTCATGATTTTGTGCATTACTTCAAGAATATTTAATTGGCTGTAAAACACTAAGATGGCCAGTGATCATGAATTGTACTGTATGACTATGAACCATTGAATTGCAAGTCTTTGTTAACAAATTGCATCTAGCCTCTTATCATTAAGAAAATAAGCCGGTTTCTGTCTCTCCAATAAGTGGAAGACCTCAGCCATATTTAACTCTTATTGAATTTTAACCACTTCATAAAATGGGTGTGGCACAAAGGCCATTCATGTCCAGTCTGTGCCTCCTCCTTGCAATGACAACTGAGCTAGTTCCACTCTTCCACACCTTTTTTCTATACACACATATATATATCCACACACTATAAAATCAACAAAATCAGTGGTTATAGTGCCAACATAATTGTACACTTTTTTCCAGTCCAAAAAACAATTTCACCCCGACACTGTAATTTGACCAATTGTAAATCCATATTGTCACTGACCCTTTTATTCCAAAGTTTCAAATATGTTAGCAACCTATTATTATGTGGTACTTAATCAAATGTCTTTTGGAAGTCCACATACACTACACTGCGTATGTCCTCAATGTCATGGGGGGATGGTTAGATCCTCTCTTGTAGGAGATTGTTATTGCCTAGCACTTGTGTGGCACAAATGCAACTTGCCATTTGTCAGCCCAAGCCTGGATATTGTCCAGGTCTTGCTGCATTTGGCCAAGGACTGCTTCATCATCCGAGGTGCTGAACATTCATCTGCAAATATCCCCACTTCTGACCTTATGATGGATGGGAGATCATTGATGAAGCAGCTGGAGATGGTTGGGCCTAGGGCATTACCCTGAGGACCTCCTGCAGTGATGCCCTGGAGCTGAGATGATTGACCACCAACCACAACCATCTTCCTTTGTGCCAGGTATGATTCCAACCTGCGGAGAGTTTTCCCCCTGATTCCCATTGACTCCAGACTAGGACTCCCTGAATTCATACTCTCAAAAGCTCACTTGATGTCAAGGGCAGTCACTTTCACCTCTGGCACTCCGCTCTTTTGTCCATGTTTGAACCAAGGTCAGGAGCTGAGTGACCCTGACAGAACCCAAACTGTGCATCCATGAGCAGGTTATTGCTGAGTAAGTGCCACTTGATAGCACTGATGATGAGTCCTTCCACCACTTTGCTGATGGAGAGTAAAGTGATATGGCGGTAATTGGTTGGGTTGGATTTGACCTGTTCCTTGTGTACATGACACACCTGGGCAATTTCCCCAGCAAGATGGCGCCGGAGCGTGGTGATTCTCTGCGAGCTCTCACAAATATCTTCTTCTTACATCTCCTATAACCATACTAATTTCTTAAAACTTAATTCTAACTCTAACACTATCACTCTATTGTAGCCAAGTAAAATGGCTGCGTTCCGATTAATCTGGCCAAAACCCAGTTTGAAATGGCTAACCCGAAAGACTGCTGGGAAAAGCTGCTAACAAGCCACAAGCAGGCAGCTGCAGACAGTATTGCATATTCGGCTCTGGGGAAGTTAGCCCAGATCGATACTCAGGGCTATCAACAGCCCATCAACCCAGGTATTTGCAGTTACATTCAGGACTGTTTGCAGCCCATCTATCCAGACATCTGCCGTTAAATCGGCTATCCCCAGGAACAATTGCAACATATTAGCAATTGAATACCGGGCCAGACCTGTCGGCTCCTGCAGTGGCCGAAACAAAGACAGGTGAACGACCACCCCCCGATCGAGGAATCGCCTCACCATTGGACACATCGACCCCAGGGATTGGGGACAAGGCTAAAAAGAGCAACACTATGTATTTACATTGTGTACCTTGTGTTGCCCATTACGCATTTTCTTTTCATGTACTAAGTGATGTGTTTGAGCTGCACGCAGAAAAATACTTTTCACTGTATCTCGGTACACGTGACAATAAACAAATCCAATCCAATACTGGGTAGATGCCGATGTTGTAGCTGTACTGGAATAGCTTGTCTATCGGTGCGGCTAGTTCTAGAGCACAAGTCTTCAATACTATTGCCGGAATATTGTCAGGGTCCATAGCCTTTGAAGTATCCAGTGCCTTCAGCCATTTCTTGATATCATATGGAGTGAATCGTATTGGCTGAAGACTGACATCTGTGATGCTATGGACCTCCGGAACAGACCAAGATGGATTATCCACTCGGCCCTTCTGGCTGAAGATTGTTGCATATGCCTCAGGCTTGTCTTTTGCACAGATGTGCTGGGCTCCTCCATCATTGAGGATGAGGATATTTGTGGAGCCTCCTCTATGAGTTGTTTAATTGTCCACCACCATTCACAGCAGGACTTCAGAGCTTAGATCTGATGCATTCGTTGTGGAATCACTTAGTTCTGTCTATTACTTGCTGCTTATGCTGTTTGGCACACAAATAGTCCCGTCGTGCACTTTCACCAGGATGACATCTCATTTTTAGGTATGCCTGGTGTTGCTCCTGGAATGCCCTCCTGCACGCTTCATTGAACCCCTGGCTTGGTGGTACTGGTAGAGTGGAGTATATGCCAGGCCATGAGGTCGCAGATTGTGATCAAGTACAATTCTGCTCATGGCCCACAGTCCCTCATGGATGCACAAACTTGAGTTGCTAAATCTTATTGCAGTGTGTCCCATTTAGCACGGTCATAGTAACACACAACCACGATGAAAGTATCCTCATTGTGAAGACGGGACTTTGTCTCCACAAGGACTGTACGGTGCTCACATCTATCGATATGATCATGGAGAGATGCATCTTCAGCAGGCAGGTTGGTGAGGATGTTTTTCCCTCTTTTTGGTTCCCTCAGCACCTGCTACAGTCCCAGTTCAGCAGCTATGACCTTTAGGACCCAGCCAGCTCGGTCTGTGGTGATACTACGGAGCCATTCTTGGTGATGGAGATTGAAGTCCTCCACCCAGAATATATTCTGCACCCTGCCACCCCAGTGCTTCCTCCGAGTGGTGTTCAACATGGATGAGTACTGATTCATCAGCTGATGGTGGACAGTACGTGGTAATCAGCAGACGTTTCCTTGCCCATGTTTAATCTGAAGCCATGAGACTTCTTCATGTGGTCTACAGTCGATGTTGAGGACTCCCAGGGCAACTCTCTCATGACTGTACACCACTGTGCTGCCACCTCCGCTGGGTCTGTCCTGTCGGAGAGACAGGACATACCAAGGAATGATGATAGTGGTGTTTGGACATTGTCTGTAAGGTATGATTCTGTGAGTATATCAGGCTGCTGCTTGACTAGTCTGTGAGAGAGAGATCTCCCAACTTTGGCACCGGCCCCCAGATGTCAGTAAGGACTTTGCACGGTCAACAGAGCTGGCTTGCCGTCGTCATTTCCGGTGCCCGTGGTCGGCCTGGTTCATTCTTTTTTCATGTTTTTGTAGCAGTTGAATATAACTGAGTGGCTTGGTAGGCCATTTCAGTGAGCATTTAAGAGTGAATCACATTGCTCTGGGTCTGGAGTCACATGTAGGCCTTCCAAGTAAGCATGCCAGATTTTCTTCCCAAAAGGACATTAGGAAACCAGATGGGTTTTTATGACAATCAATTCATGGTCATTAGACTTTTAATTTCAGGTATTTTATTGACTTAAAATTCCACCATCTTCTGTGGTGGGATTCGAACCCAGGTCCCCAGATCCCTGGGTCTCTGAATTACGAGTCTAGCAACTAGTATATTTGACTCTTGTCTACTCTATGTTTGTTCATCGTTGACTCAATTTCCTCCCAATTGAGCTTTGCCTAGCCTCATGTTCATTTTAAAACCTGCATCTCTGAAATGCTTAGGGATTTTTTATACACAAGAGGTGACAAATTGGAGGAAACTGTTCTGGGACTGGGAGAGCCAGCTCTTTTGAATATAATAGTCTCAGAAGCGGAGAATCCCACCCCAAGTGTTGATGCTAACGCAGAATTCGTGGACTTCCACGACTGCAAAACTGGCGCCGCACCTGGACTGATTCCACTGCTGTTAAGGGGCTAGTGCCCGTGGAACACAATCGATTCCAATGAGAAACGATGCATGAGTCACCAGTTTCGCGATTTGACACTCAGGAGGCTGACAAGGTGCAGCCGCATATACACACTTCACTCCCCGCACACACCAGACCAGCCAACAAGATGGCAGCAAGACACACGGCGCCAAGAGTCACCGACGATGGGCTGGAGACCCTCCAGGAAGCAGTGGAGGAGAGGAGGATAACCCTGTACCCTATCCCGGATAGGAGATAGAAGCCTGGGCGCAGGTGCCAGAGGCAGTCAGCGCCGTGGGCAACACTGTCCGGACCAGCCAGCAGCACCAAAAACATTGCACAACCTCCTCCGTGCAGTCAGGGTGAGCAGGCAAGACTGTGCCCCTGGCACTAACCCGCGTCCCACACACCCATCTTTTAAAAAATATATATATTTATTCAAATTTTTCAACAAACTTTCAACAAACCCCCCACCCAACAAGAAAAGAGAAACAAAAACACAACAATCCGAAATTATACATTGGATTTCCCCCATATACAATAACCCCCCACATAACATTCAAAAGCACAAATAGGGGAAAAAAAAACACCTTCACCCAAACGCCACCCCAAAAGAAACCCCCCTCCCTCCCCCTCCCCTGGGCTGCTGCTGACCTCCTCCTAACGCTCCGCGAGATAATCTAGGAACGTTTGCCACCGCCTGGAGAACCCTTGCACAGACCCTCGCAAGGCAAACTTTATCCTCTCCAGCTTAATGAACCCTGCCATGTCATTGATCCACGCTTCCACACTAGGGGGCTTCGCATCTTTCCATAGTAGCAAAATCCTCCGCCGGGCTACCAAAGGCCAGAATACCGGCCTCTTTCACCTCCTGCACTCCCGGCTCATCCAATACCCCAAATAATGCCAATTCCCAGCTCGGCTTGACCCGGGCGTTCACCACCTTGGACATAGTCCTCGCAAAACTCCTCCAAAAACCATCCAGCGCCGGGCACGACTAGAACATATGGACGTGATTTGCTGGGCTCCCCGAGCACGTCCCACATCTGTCCTCCACCCCAAAGAACCTACTCAATCTTGCCCCTGTCATATGCGCTCTGTGAGTAACTTTGAACTGTATTAGGCTGAGCCTGGCGCAAGAGGAGGAAGAATTAACCCTACTCAGGGCATCAGCCCACAGACCCTCATCTATCTCCTCCCCAAGCTCCTCCTCCCACTTGCCCTTTAACTCCTCCACCAAGGCCTCCTCCTCTTCCTTCAGCTCCTGGTAAATCGCCGAAACCTTGCCTTCTCCAACCCATACACCTGAAATCACCCTGTCCTGAATCCCACGTGCCGGAAGCAACGAGAATTCCCTCACCTGCCGCCTCACAAACGCCCTCACTTGCATGTACCTGAAATCGTTTCCCGGGGGTATCCCAAACTTCTCCTCCAGCGCCCCCAGGCTCGCAAACGTCCCATCGATGAACAGGTCCCCCATTCTTCTAATCCCTGCCCAATGCCAGCTCCGAAACCCCCCATCCATCCTTCCCGGGACGAACCGCTGATTCTCCCGAATCGGTGAACAAACCAAGACACCCACCTCGCCCCTGTGTCGCCTCCACGGCCCCCAGATCTTCAGCGCCGCCGCCACCACCGTACTCGTGGTGTACCTTGTCGGCGAGAGCGGTAACGATGCCATCGCCAGCGCCCTCAGGCTCGTGCCCACACAGGACACCATCTCTAGCCTCTTCCACGCCGCCCCCTCTCCCTCCATTACCCACTTACGGATCATCGCCACATTAGCAGCCCAATAATAGCCACACAAATTCAGCAGCGCCAGCCCCTCCCTGACCCTGCTACGCTCCAGAAACACACTCTTCACCCTCGGGGTCTTATTCGCCCACACAAATCCTATGATGCTCCTGCTTACCCGTTTGAAAAAGGCCTTGGGGATCAAAATGGGAAGGCACTGGAACACAAAGAGAAACCTCGGGAGGACAGTCATTTTGACCGACTGCACCCTACCCGCTAGTGAGAGTGGCAGCATATCCCATCTTTTAAAATCCTCCTTCATCTGCTCCACCAACCGTGTCAAATTGAGCTTGTGCAGGGCCCCCCAACACCTAGCTACTTGGATCCCTAGGTACCGAAAGCTCCTTTGTGCCTTCTTCAGCGGTAGCTCATCTATCCCCCTTCCCTGGTCCCCTGAATGCACCACAAAGAGCTCACTCTTCCCTACGTTGAGTTTATACCCTGAAAAGTCCCCAAACTCCGAGGATCCGCATGACCTCCGCCACCCCCCTCCATTGGATCCGCAACATACTACAACAGGTCATCGGCGTACACTCGGTGTTCCTCTCCCCCCCGGACCAATCCCCTCCATTTCCTGGACTCCCTCAGTGCCGTGGCCAGCGGCTCAATTGCCAGTGCAAACAACAAGGGGGATAAGGGGCACCCCTGCCTCGTCCCCCGGTACAGCCGAAAGTACTCCGACCTCCGCCGGTTCGTGGCCACACTCGCCACCGGGGCTCTATATAGCAACCTGACCCAACTGATGAACCCCTCCCCGAACCCAAACCTCCACAACACTTCCCAAAGATACTCCCACTCCACCCGATCAAAGGCCTTCTCCGCGTCCATAGCTGCCACTACCTCCGCTTCCCCGTCCACCGAGGGCATCATAATCACATTGAGGAGCCTCCGCATATTTGTATTTAGCTGCCTACCCTTTACAAATCCCGTCTGGTCATCATGAGTCACCCCCGGGACACAGTCCTCAATTCTCGTAGCCAGCACCTTCGCCAGCAACGTAGCGTCAACATTGAGGAGCGAGATCGGTCTATACGACCCACATTGCAATGGATCCTTGTCCCGCTTCAAGATCAAAGAGATCAGCGCCCTGGACATTGACGGGGGCAAGGTCCCCCCCTCTCTCGCCTTATTAAAAGTCCTCACTAGCAGGTCCACGTATTTCCTGTAAAATTCAACCGGGAACCCATCCGGCCCCGGGGCCTTCCCCGCCTGCATGCTCCCCAATCATTTAACCAGCTCCTCCAGCCCAATCGGCGCCCCCAAACCAGCCACCTCCTCCTCCTCCACCACCCTCGGGAACCTCAGCTGATCCAGGAATCGTTGCATCCCCTCCTCCCCCGCTGGGGGCTCAGACCTGTACAGATCCACATAGAAGTCCCTAAATACCTAGTTTATTCTCATCGCACTCCGCACCGTATTCCCCCCGGGAATCGAACCTGGGACCCTGGAGCTGTAGAGCAATTCTGCTAACCACTATGCGACCGTGCTGCCCAGCTGTGCCAGCATCCGACTCGCCTTCTCCCCATACTCCTACGCCGTCCCCAGCGCTTTCCTTCACTGTGCCTCTGCTTTCCCCGTGGTAAACAGGTCGAATTCCGTCTGGAGGTTCCGTCGCTCCCCAAGTAGCCCCTCCTCGGGGGCCTCTGCATACCTCCTGTCCACCCTTAAAATATCTCCCACCAACCTCTCCCTCTCCCTCCCCTCGCTCTTCTCCCTGTGGGCCCTAATGGAGATTAGCTCTCCCCTGACCACCGCCTTCAACGCCTCGCAGACTACCCCCACCTGCACCTCCCCGTTGTCGTTGGCCTCCAAGTATCTTTCAATACACCCCCGCACACCCCCTCATCCGCCAACAGTCCCACATTGAGGCGCCACAGCGGGCACTGGTCCCTCTCCTCCCCCAACTCCAGCTCCACCCAATGCGGGGCGTGGTCCGAGATGGCTATGGCCGAATATTCCGTTCCCTCCACTTTCGGGATTAGCGCCCTACTCAAAATGAAAGTCTATCCGGGAGTAGGCTCTATGGGCGTGGGAAAAGAAGGAAAATTCCCTGGCCTGCGGCCTGGCAAACCTCCATGGATCCACTCCCCCCATCTGGTCCATAAACCCCCTGAGCACCTTGGCCGCAGCCGGCCTCTTACCACTGCAACCTACCACTCACCATCACATATCGACCTCCATTATCCACTGCAATATTCAGTGCCTCGAACGACACCCGCTTCCCCACCAGTATTGCAACCCCTCTGTTCTTCGCATCCAGCCCTGAATGAAAGACCGGCCCTACCCATCCATTTCTCAGCCTAACCTGATCTGCCACCTTCAGATGTGTCTCCTGGAGCATAACCACATCTGCCTTCAGTCCCTTTAAGTGCGCGAACACCCAGGTCCTCTTGACCGGCCCGTTCAGGCCCCTCACATTCCAAGTTATCGGCCGGATCAGGGGGCTACTCGCCCCCACCCCCTGCTGACTAGCCGTCTCCTTTTCTAGGCCAGCCACGTGCCCGCACCCTCCAGTCCCCCAGGCGGCGGACCCCCGCCCCGACTACCTCTCCTACTTCCAGCTCCCCTTTGGCCAATGCAGCAGCAACCCAGTTCCCCCCCCCCTCACCCCTCCACCAGATCTCATCTAGCCATTTTGCTCCCCTCATGACACTCCCGTAAATCAGCTGACTGCTGCTGACCCCGGCCTCTCCCGCCATTCCATCGACCCCCCAGTGTGAGAATCCCCCCACCCCTTGGCAGTCAGTGTGCGCTCCTCTCCAGCACCGCCCTCCCCCCCCGTCCCCATCCTTCCCTAACACGGGAAAAAAGCCTGCGCTTTCCTCAGCCGGCCCCGCCCCCTCTGGCGCAGCTCGTTTTTGCTGCCTTACCCCAACTCCCCATCCCCGGACCTCCACCCCCCCCTCTTCCTCCACGGGGCCCTGCCCCTCCAACACCGACACCCACACTCTCCCACAGCCCCCACATCAAATCCATTCACCCAGCACCAAAACAAAAAGAATATTCCCCAAACGCAGTAAGCACAGTAAATATTCCCCCACAACAAACCCTCAGTTTGAGTCCAACTTTTCAGTCTGGATAAAGTTCCATGCCTCATCAGGCGTTTCAAAATAGTAGTGCCGATCTTGGAACGTGACCCACAATCGCGCTGGCTGCAGCATCCCGAACCTCACCCCCTTCCGATGGAGCACCGCCTTAGCCCGGTTGAAACCAGCCCTCTTCTTAGCCACCTCCGCACTCCAGTCCTGGTAAATTCGGATCTCCGTGTTCTCCCACCTGCTGCTCCACTTTTTTTTGGCCCATCTCAGGACACACTCCCTGTCCATAAAGCGGAGGAACCTCACCACTACAGCCCTTGGCGGCTCGTTGGCTTTGGGTCTCCTTGCCAGGACCCGATGAGCCCCATCCAGCTCCAGGGTCCTCGGGAAAGCTCCCGCGCCCATCAGCGAATTGAGCATCGTGCTCATGTATGCCCCGGCATCGGGCCCCTCCACTCCTTCAGGGAGACCCAGAATCCGAAGATTCTTCTCCAGGTCCTCAAAGTTTTCCACCCACCTCTTGTGCAGCGCCTCGTGCACCTCCACCTTCACTGCCAGGCCCAAGATCTCGTCCTCGTTCTCTGAGGCCTTCTGCCGCACCTCCCGGATTGCCGCCCTTGGGCCTTCTGGGTCTCCACAAGCTTCTCAATCGCCGCCTCGCCCCTTGGGCTTTCTGGGTCTCCACAAGCTTCTCAATCGCCGCCTTCATTGGCGCCAGCATTTCTGTCCTCAGCTCCTCAAAGCAGCGTTTAAGAAACTCCTGCTGCTCCTGCGACCACTGCGCCCACGCTGCTTGGTCTCCACCCGCCGCCATCTTGCTTTTTCTCTCTCGCACTTTCCGCTGCACCAGGATCATTTTTTTCAAGGCTCCACTCCTGGTCCAATCCATATACTGTCGGGGGACCTTGCTGTCAGCTTCCCACACTGGAAGCCGTCGAACAATTGCCGTTGGGGCCCCTCTGAAGAGCCTAAAAGTCCGTTCCCAGCGGGAGCTGCCGAACGTGCGACCTACCTAGGCATAGCCGCAACCAGAAGTCGGCCCACACACCCATAAGCTGGCACCGCACCCCCGCCCACCACCCGGAGGGCAGCAGAACCCCCACACTGCACCACATGCCAGCACCCATGCCGGCCGCCATGGCCGGGTGCCCCGGCTACTGAGGCCACCAGCTACCCAGCCCCTGGGTTGCATGCGTTGGACTGTCTAACACGGTCGTTTTCTGTTTCTCTTTCTCTCCTCCCCCACTTCCCCCCCTCCCCTCCCCGGAGAAGGCCGCCCACAAACACCGGGAGCGGGCAAAGACAGGACGGGAACCACCGGACCTGCAGTCCTTCTTTTAAAAAATAAATTTAGAGGACCCAATTCATTTTTCCAATTAAGGGGCAGCTTAATGTGGCCAATCCACCTAACTGGCACATCTTTTGGGATGTGGGGGCGAAACCTACTCAAATACGGGGAGAATGTGCAAACTACTCATGGACAGTGACCCAGAGCCGGATCGAACTTGGGACCTCGGTGCCATGAGGCTGCAGTGCTACCATTGTGCCACCGTGCTGCCCTCGGACCTGCAGCCCTAACTGCGGCAGAGCAGAGGGCACTGGATGTGGTCGGCAGCCCGGAGGAAAAGTCACCAAGGGGGAGTTCGACCGCGGGCGTGGAAGTGAGACCTCGCTTCGTTGCGGTTCCCCGTGACACGCGTGTCAACACCATCCCCCCCCATACTCACCCCCACCCTCCTGGCCCACGGTCTAATCATGCATCTTGTCTCGAGTCTTGCAGAAGCAGCTTTGGATGGGGCAGCTCCATCTGGCCTCCCCTGCCCCCAGCCAGTGCCACAGCCTGAGCCCCCCCATGAGCCGAGCAACGGGAGCAGCGCAGATGTCAGCCCTCCGGCAGAGCCTCAGGAGACCCCGGAGCACGAGTCGGAGGATGATACAGATTTCCAGTCACAGCTGTCTCCAACACCCTCCACCATCCCAGAGACACTCACCTCGGTTGGGCACTTTAGTGAAGAGGGTCCTGGGACACTCTGGTGCGCACCACACAGCTGATCCGGTGCGGCAGGTGGAGGTAGGAACTCCCGAGGGGCCGGACGGTTGGAGGGCAGGCCAACTCCAGGGACTAGCTACCGTCCAGATGGGTTTTGGGATTCTGGAACGGACAGTCCCATCGATTCGCGGAGCAGGGACTACATGAGGAGATGTCAGCGAGTATCCAGTACCTGCTGGTGCAGTTGGAGGAGTCCAACCGCGTGTAGCAGGAGGAGGTAGTGCCGACCATGTGTGCCACCAAGACTAACACCGCAAGGGTGGCGTCTGCGGTGGAGGCACTGGGGGCGACGGTTTTGGCTATGGATCAGCATGTTTCAAGTCTGAGGCATTCTGTGCGGGAGCTGGCTGAGGCCCAGGACATGGTTGCCACCTCACAGGCCACCATGTGCCAGAGCCACCTGGACATCGCAGCGGCGCTTCGGAGTGTGTCCCAGTCACAGTAGGCCATGGCTGGGAATGTTGGCGGCATTGTCCAGGCGCTGACCAACGTGGTACAGACACAGATGGAGGTGGACCAGTTGCAGAGGGTGACGCAGTTACTGGCTGATGTGACACAAATGCAGGTGGTGGTGGCACAGTCACAGCTTGATGTGGCGTAGTCCGAGGGGGAGATGGTCCACACGTGCAGACCCTGGTCGAGACCAGAGAAGGCCTCCAGGACTGGCAGCGGCACGAGGGGGGGCCCCTCAGGGGATAGCTCTGCTACTACCCCGTCCCGTGGAGTAACCCGCGAGCCACCGGGCACCCCGAGGGAGGAGGTGGTGATGGGGCCTGTGCCGGTGACTCCTGCACGGGAGGTCCCAAACATCACAGCACTTTGGACTTGTGTCCCTGGTGCATCTGGTGGGCAGCGGGCAGAACCACGCCACCTGGGATACCCGAGCAGTACCCGGGCCCATCAAGACCCAGTCGCCCCAGAAGATGGCAACGGGGATCCAGATCACAAGGCAGGAATCAACTTAATACCTCATATTAAGTTGATCTTTTCTCAATTGCCCTGAGAGCTTCTAGGGGTTGGAAGGGGCTGGTATGGGTGGGTGGGTGGGGTGGGGGGGCGATACACAAGAGTTTTGTTGTACGCCAGTGACCTGCTCTAATACATAACGGATCCAGTGTCTGGGATGAATGAAATCATGGGAATCCTGAGGGAATTCGGCCCATTCTCTGGGTATAAACTGAACATGACAAAAAGTGAGTTGTTTATAGTCCAGGCAAGGGGCCAGGAGGGTCGTCTGAGGGGGCTGCCATTTAGGTTAGTAGGGGACAGGTTTAGATACTTAGGAATACAGGTGGCACAGGACTGGGGCCGGTTGCACAAGTTGAACTTATCACGGTTGGTGGAGAGTGCAGATGGTTAAATTGACGAACCTCCCGAGATTCCTGTTCGTATTCCAGTGTCTCCCCATTTTCATTCCGCGGTCTTTTTTCAAGATCAATAAAATGACTATGGGATTTGTGTGGGCGGGAAAGTCCCGGGGGTGAGGAGATTGATGCTCGAGAGGAACCGAGGGGAAGGGGGACTGGTGCTGCCAAACTTTAGTAATTACTACTGGGCGGCCAACGCAGCTATGATAAGGAAGTGGATGGTGGGTGCGGGGTAGGTTTGGGGGCGGATGAAAGCCGCTTCGTGCAAGGGCACCAGTTTGGCAGCCCTCGTTATGGCGCCCCTCCAGCTCCCGCCGGCACGGTACTCCACCAGCCCTATAGTGGTGGCGGCCTTGCGGATCTGGGGCCAATGGAGAAGGCATGTGGGGGAAGTGAGAGCATCAGTTTGGTCCCCAATTTGCGACAATCACCGGTTTGCCCCGGGCATGGCAGAGGGCTGGGATTGCGAGGATGGGGGATCTGTTCTTGGAAGGGAGCTTCCCGAGCATGAGGGCGCTAGTGGATAAATTTGGGCTGGCAAGAGGGAATGATTTCAGGGACGTGCAGTTGCGGGACTTTCTATGCAGACAAATTCCATCCTTCCCACGCCTGCCACTTAGGGGGATCCAGGACAGGGTAGTGTCTAGTGGATGGGTCTCAGATACATACAAAGAACTTATGGGGACAGAGGAGTCGCAGGCGAGGAGCTGAAGCTGAAGTGGGAAGAGGAGCTTGGAGGTGAGATAGAAGAGGGCTTATGGGCGGAGGCGTTGAGCAGGGTAAACTCGACCGCAACATGTGCTAGGCTCAGCCGGATTCAATTTAAGGTCGTCCACCGAGCCCACATGACAGTAAATTCTTTGGATTGGAGGACAGGTGCGCCAGATGTTCGGGAGGACCAGCGAACCATGTCCACATGTTCTGGGCATGTCCAAAACTCAGGGGGTACTGGCAGGGGTTCACAGACGTTATGTCCCGGGTACTGAAAACAAGGGTGGTGATGAGTCCAGAGGTGGCAATTTTGGGGGTTTCAGAGGACCCGGGTGTCCAGGAGGAAAGAGGCTGACGTTTTTGCCTTTGCTTCCCTGGTAGCCTGACGACGAATTCTGCTGGCATGGAGGGACTCAAAGCCCCGAAGCCGGAGGCCTGGCTGTCGGATATGGTGAGCTTTCTCGGTCTGGAGAAAATTAAGTTCGCTCTGAGAGGGTCACTGTCAGGGTTCACCCGGCGGTGGCAACCATTTATCGACTTCTTCGCGGAAAATTAATCATCAGCGGGGGTGGGGGGGGGCATTTAGGGCAAAGTAGATTAGGGAGGTAGTTAGGCTGGTCCTTGTAGGAGGGGAGCTGGCTTTTTGCACTATGTTGATTGTTCTTTGCACTGTTTTGTATCGTTCTTGTTTACTATGCCAAAATGCCTCAATACTTGTTTATCAAAAAGAAAAGTTGATCTTTTCTCTACACCCTAGTTATGATTATAACATTACATGCTGTAGTCTCGCCTTCCTTCCCTATGTACGGTATGCATAGCATGCAAGAAACAACATTTTTCACTTTATATTAATACATGTGACAACTGTCATGTGAGAGTACCTTTAAGAAACAGGTGTTTAAGAAATGTACCTTTAAGAAATGGGTATAATCAATGATGTCTAAGTGTGGGTGGGTGGAACTTTATACTTTCATTTTAGGCTGTTTGCTGCAGGGTGTGTTTTAGTTTCGTTTTCAGTGTTGGAGCTGAAGCCAGACCAAGCAGGTGTACTGCTGTTCCCTCTGCCATCAAAAGACTATCGCTTGATCATTTGGTGAATTCAGAATGATAAATGTTCTCAGTAATGAATGTAAACCTAATGTGTTTCTGTTTAAAGGTTTAAAAAAAAAGTTGTATGGTTAAAAGGACAGCTTACGGATTACTTAGTGTTGTATTCTTTGGGGGGGGGGGGGGGTTGTATTTGAATTAATGGTTGCGAAGATGTTCACTGTATGTTTCAAAAAGGTTAACTTGAGTTCATAGAATAAACATTGTTTTGCTTTAAAAAATACTTTTCCATTTCTGCTGTACCTCACCTGTAGAGTGGGCCGTGTGCTCCCCATACCACAATCTATTAAACGTTGCGGGTCAGGCAAACTCCATGATCCACTTTGGGGTTTTCTAAACCCTGGCCCATAACACAACAAATCTAATCTAATCAAAATCAAAGAATTTACAGCAGGCAGCCTCTCCTGCCTGCCTGGGCCCCATGTCCTGCCCATTCTCATCGGATGAGGACTGGCGTTCCTCCTCCAGCACATTGCCCCTCTGCTGTGCGATGTTGTGGAGGATACAGCAGTCCGCCCTGATACGGCCGACCCTCAGCATGATACTGGACAGCCCCTCCAGAGCGGTTCAGGCATCTGCAGTGCAAACCTCAGGAGGCCGAAGCACCACTTGATCATGCTCCTGGTTGCTGTATGGGCATCGTTGTGGTGAGTCTCAGCGTCGGTCTATGGCGTCATCAGCGACGACCGCAGTGGATAATCCTTATCGCCCAGGAGCCAGCCTCAGGAATCGAGTGCGCCAGGATGAAGGTGTCTTGCACACTATCGGGCACAGGCGTGAATGATGCGCTGCTGATGGTCACATATCAGCTGTACGTTCAAGGAGTGGATCCTTTTCGGTTCGTGTAGAGTGGCCTATCAGCCAGTGCTCGTAGGGGTACATGCATCCCATCGATCATACCCTGAGCCCGGGGATCCCATCGATAGTGGCAAACCCCGCTGCCTGGCCATCACAATGGGCTCGGTTCACATTCAAAAGGATCTATTGTCCCACCTGGGCATATAGGGCCTCCGTAACAGTGTGGATGCACCTGTGCACAGAGTTCTGTGAGATCCTGGACAGGCCCCCACTCGGTGCCTGGAAGGACCCCGTGGCGTAAAGGCTCAGGACGACCTACACTTTCATGGCACCAGGAGCAGATGTGCTCTCCCATACCCCTGCGGTGCGAGGTGTGCCATGATCTGGCAGATATGCTGCACTGTCCCCATACTCAGCCGGAATCTTCTACAGCATGCCTTGCCCGGCATGCCTTCGAATGACAGGATCTGCCACTACACACAAGGCCTGATGCGATGCCTCCATGGCACCTCCTCCTCAGCCTGTTGGGTGGCTGGTTCTCCATCCTGGACAGCTGCTACCTGTTCCTCTGTGGAACACTCCTCTTTGAGCCGCTCCCGCTGCGGCAACTAGGAGGAAGGCCACCATTGCTGGTTGAATTCCAATATACATTGTCGGCAGAGGGTAAGAGCATGGCGTGGACCCTGTGCCCAACCACCGGGCGACACGATGGCCCTTGTCAGCACTGCAGACTCTGTCCCATGTTCTCACTCTCCACCCCCCCCATTCCTGCACCACTGGCCCCTTCAATGCCCAGCATCGTGGCCCTTATGCCTAGCTGTCACTGCCCTTGCCAGCAGTACGCTGTGTAATCACTACCTGGTGCCCCTGTAGGGGCTCCTGTGGGCGTTGTCCTGTGCCTGGGCCACCGGCAGCACTCTGCAGAACCAAAGGTCAAGGTGGGTGGTCAGTGGGGTGCACAGCAAGATGGCTGCCTTGCAGGCCATGGTAATGGTGGCCCGTGCCTGGACTGTCCCAGACCGTGGGTGCGGGGCCTTCCCCAGCCAGTGTCCGGCCCAGCAGTCCACAGTCACTGTGTGCTACCTCCTCTCTCCGTCTCATCAGCCACAATGCCAGTTTCACGATTTTTAAAAGCACAAGTGAACCGCGCAGTCAGGAACTCGGCCCATCTGAGAATCACGGAGGCCCCGGAGAATACTGTGTTGGGCCCGCTGATGACATGCAAATGGTGTTTACTGTATGTCGATTCCAGAATGCATTGACGCCGCTCTCGAGGTGACGGAGAATTGCGATTTGGCATGATATTGGCACCCACTGCAACTTTGGCGCCAGAACAGATTCTCCACCCAATCGAGTTTTGCAATTTCGCCGTCAGCCTACGAAGAATCCCGCCCATGTCATGTGGCAAATTTGGCAGAGTGCCAGACTGCATATGGACAGCAATACAATCAGATATTGTTCAACTCTCTGACTGAAAATAGTGAGCCAGTGAGACACAAAGAATTATACTATAAATAAAATTTAAAATAAAAGTTGTGTCCAAATGGAAGTATTACAATGATAACTCAGTAAGATCAAATTTCAAAATATGTTCAGTTCTGAAGATGTTTTGCAGGAAAAATGCAAAACACGCCTTCTGCCCTAAAAATATTTTAGATACAATTACGGTTAAACATTTAACATTAAAATATCCCATTACAATATCAGGCTTGCCTCCCGAACCTACTTTGAAAGATTACATTTAAATCAATACTTGCAACAGCACATTAATTATCCACTTTGACCAATGTATCTTTACTAAGATGACACTGCATACAGGTAAATTGTACATTTAATCGACAAGTTATTAAATACAGATTATAGGCTAGTGACAGGGATAGTGTCTGCAAACATTTAAGTATTCACATACAGTACTAGCGATACTCATGATGAAGCATTCAGAGTAAGGCAATCGTGGTTCTACAAATATTCATTGAATGCAAGTAATACTTGAGGTTTTTAATCAGTTTCCCCAGCATCAAAATTCTCTTCCAAATTTTACGTTCATAATGCATCAAATCAGATCTTTTGGGTCTGGAGAACTGAGTTTACACAACTAGCATTGTATGCCAAAATACTTGATATGCAAGTGAAGAGTTTGGAGGCAACTAGGAAACATTGAATCTGAGGTGGTGCATTGCTGTCAATAATTCATATCTGGATGTTAGAAAACAGTATACATTCAACATTTAAAAAACTGTAATCGGTTTTACTGAACAAAAACTCAAGCACGATGATTGTAGATTTCCCAACAAGTTGAAACTCCAAGTGCCGTACACATTTTTCACATCCAGATTCATTTAAAAATATTTGGATCACAAAACAGTCATTTTTTTTTTTTTTACAAAAATATATAACTGAATTTCATTTACAATGAAAATGTAAACGGAAATGAAATTCATTTCAAATAAAAGGTACTAAGTCAACATAATCACATCAAGTTTTAAAAAGTTTAATTTATGCACCTGCCTGTTTCCCAGGGCCCAATACCCACCAAATCTTAATTTGAAGTTGTAAATTACAAGTTCTCCATTTTTGCAAAATATTCCCTGAATAACTTTACTGCAAAATATTTTGTTGCACCATAGTTTATTTTCACAGCTTGCCTATCTATTTTAATTTTAGCAGTGATTCATTTTTTAATTACTTAACTGCCAAATCCACCAATGGCTTCAGCAAATAAAAATGCACAGTAGAATCCCATTTAATCAAGCTGTAAATATTTAAAGTAAAATTTCCAGTATGTGACTGTGGTGTTAACCGGGTGCAGAGATTCCTCCAATCCAAATGCAAATTATCCACACTGAAAAAATTGCAGCAAGGCAAAATACTAAACTGACCATTACAAAACAAAATTGGACACTATGAACACAGACCCATTTTCTCAGCATCTATTGCTACATGCAATACTGTTGGAGTATTTAATTTAATCCAGTTATAAGTGTAATTGCCATTAAAAAGATTTAAGTGGTTTTGTCAAACAACTGTAAACATGGTCTAATGTCCAAGACAATGGATTTTTACCATAGTATTGAGAAGTTAAATGGTGACAAAAAGCCTCCTTAACAATATCTATTGCTATTAAAGGTAGTGGCTTTTAAACAAAAGTGCAATGATATAATTTCAGTGCCTTGAATAGAGAAATGGCAGTATTTAGAGGCAGACATTAACAGGCTTTGGTCAGTGCAGATTTTGGCTGCATGCAAGGAGTTAAGAAAAGCAGCCAATTTAAATCTCCCACTGAAAATTAAAGTACACACCAATTTGGAAATCAGATCATTGTTCAAACCATGTTGTCTTACAATGTTGTACAGATCTAATATTGCTTTATTACCCATATCAAATGCATTCCAATTAAACAGCAATGTTTTCACAAACTTTAAGGCAATTTTCTTTCAAACACTCACAAAACCCAAATTCCAGTCATCTTTGTCATGCTGCGCTCCATTCTTGCGTTTAATAGGCTTCTTACGAGAAGGTGATAACCTGTGTTCCCTCCCAAAAGGCTCTCGTCCATGAGCCAAAAGCAAGTTTTCCGCGCTATAAGCTGAAGGCATTGGCTTTATGAATTCTATTGTGGGAGACAGCCTTGAGGTAGAAGGTAATGATTGTCTAGTGTTTGTTAATGGGGAGCTATCACTGGTCACAGATGAATATCCAGAGCTAAGCTCCCCTCGAGGATCTCTTAAAACACACAATGCTGCAGATTCACTTGTGTTAAAATAAGATTCATTTTTTGCTTTAGGAGGTCTCCATGATCCTGGCAGGAACTGATCATCCACCAATCTGTCGTCTTCGCTCTCTTCACTTGTAGCTTCACAACAGTGTTCGGAACTTTCACTGACTGTAGCCATATTCTCAAGTTCACTAATATCGCTAACTGCAACAAAACATTTTCATGGTTTTCAATCAGACTTCTTGGATATAGCGGTACTTAATTGCTTTAAACAAAATGCCTTAAATAGCAGGCCTCATGTTCAGCTACACAGATCAGTAGTTGGCCACGAGGTTTGTTTACTAATTTTGTCCCGTAACCTGTCACTTTTTCCTCCCAAAAGGAATTTCAGTGCATAAAAGGAGGAAATTTGTAAAGAGGGATTCTGTATTGCAAAGGTCTACTGATTTACTGCAAATTTTCCTTTGGATTGGTTATTGCTTCAAAATCAATTGTCCTTGAATATGTGCAGATATGACAATGCAGAATTGAGAAACTGAATGTTTTTCTTTGGTAAATGCTCAAATACTCCAGGAATCCTCCTATACACCATCACAAATCTGGTTTACTTAATATTTAGCCTTCCCATTAAATTCTTGGGAGTACAGCACAAGAATAAGTGTTTATTGTTCCATTTCCCCATTGCTGGTCTCTACATTTAGTTTTGAAGGGCAGACCTGCAGAATTCTGTTGCACCCTCATTATTTTACATATTTATGGAGTGCGGGAGGAAGAGGGATTCCCCAGGCACCCTCACTCAAAATACATTGAGCAATGAACACTCTTAAGGTATTGAAGTAATTCCACAAAATTGCAATCTGATCGGAAACAGATGAATGCAGAACTAGGAGGAGGAGGTAACCAATTAAGAGAACATGCACGCATGGGGCAGCCAAGAATGAAAAGTTCACCCATCGTCATAATAACACAAACCTAAGAGCCCAGAAGTAAAAGCAGTTGCACTCGACATCAGGATCAGAGCTGGAGATGGAAGCATGAAGGTAGACCTCAAGCAGAGAGCCCACAGGTAAGAGAGCATGGGAGTCAGGGAGGGAAGTAAAATACACAAACATTGCATCAGAATGAGGAAATGAGCTGATTGGCAAGTATTTGGCAAGCCCCAAATATACTCTGTGATAGAGCATGTGTAGCTCTCTGGAGCAGAAAAGTCCAAAGATTTACAACCCTCTCTGAAGACATTTCTCTTCATCTCGGTCCGAAATGCTCAACCCCTTATCCTGAGACTGTACCCATATTCTAAATTCCCCAGCCAGAGGAAACAGATTCCACTCTAATACCTTATCCAGCCCCAATGTTAAATTGACCTACCTATACTTATTAGGAATGTTCTTGCATCCTTTCTAGAATAAGGATATCACATTTGCCACTTTAAAATCCTCTGGCACCTTCCCCATACATACATAAATAAATAAATACTTCCACCCAATTTCCCATAGCACCCTGGAATGCAAACCATTCAGTCAGAAAACTTATTTGCCAAACATAGTCAGCCTTTCCAAGCAAGCTTATTAATTTTCCAGTGGATGTAACTGGGTCAAAGAAAAAAAACTGTGATCCCTACAAGGGAGCAAGGCAACCAAATTGGGAGAAGGGAGTGGGAAGAGGCACCCCCTTCTCATGGTGGAGACTTTTAAAATACATGCTTTGAAATGAGATTTTCTGGTGCATTTCAGCAGCATTTGAAGAAATAACTTGACACTTCTAAAGACAAAAAGAACCCTCAGATTAAATCATACAATATGTATATCATTCCCACTTATTGGAAAAGATCAGTCACAAAGTCAAAACTTATTTAACGGCAACCCTCAGAGCTGACCAAATTCCTTTACAATTATTTGAGCCTAATGTAACCCTTCCCTCACTGTTCCCCTGCAGTGTCTCCCCCTCTCTCACAGAACCCCGCAAGTCTCTCGCACCATGGACTTATGGTGGCGGCCATGGAGTAAACGGTCGCACATCCAGCAGCTCTCGCCCTTATTGTTTTTTTTTTAAAAATGGTGCTTAAGCTGGATTTTCCAGAAAATTTCTCAACACAAGTTGATGAAAGGGAGAGGAAAAGGAGGTGGACCCTCAATTTATGGAATCGTTTCCAAATAAGAGTCGAAAAAGGAGAAACCAAAAGATGAGTGAAAGCAAGAATCAGAGGTCATCGAGCTCAATGGTAACGAGACAAAGCATGTCCACGCCAGCTCACTGGTCGATGGAGCAATGGGTCGAGTACCTGGATGAGAAGTTCGCCCGACATCGCAAGCAGTGTACAGAAGATGTAACCCAGATGATAGCCTCGATTAAGGAGGTGGTTGACCTGCTGGAGGAGAAAATGACGACCCAGGGACAGGAGATTCTAAAGTTGTAGGAGTTGGCGACTGAACGAGAGGAGTCCACTGCAATGGCTTTGGAAATTAGCATACTACAGGACAGCCAGAAACGACTGCTAGATAAAGTGGAAGACTTGGAGAACCGGTCTCGCAGGCAAAATATCTGAATAGTCGGGCTGCCAGAAGGGAAGGAGGGATCAGATGTGGGAGCATATGTGGGGAAGATGTTGCAGGAGATGGTCAGGGCCGATGTGTTTGAAAAGCCTCTGGAGGTGGACTGGGCGCACAAGGTGCTCGTACGTAAGCCCCAGTGTCGTGAGCCCCCAAGGGCCATGGTGGTGAGGCTACAGTGATTCCTCGACAAGGAGCATATCATGAAGTGGGCCAGGCAGACAAAACGGTACATGTGGGAAGAATCAGAGATCCGGGTGTACCGAGACTGGGGACCAGAACTCGCAAAGAGGCGAGCAAGTTTCAACTAAGTTAAGGCGGCCCTGTTTGAGAAAGACATTAAATTTGGACTGTTATACCCGGCGTGTCTTTGGGTGACCGATGAGAACCGGGAGCCGTACTTTAATTCTCCGGAAGAGGTGGTTACTTTCATGAAAGACAATAATCTGGCTTAAGGACTCTTAAATTCTAACTGTGGTGCGCTGAGTTTGAGAGAAGGAATGGAGTGGCGGGGAGGAGAGAAAAATGGTTCTGTGTTCTGCTTTGTCTTGTTTAAAATTTCAGCCGTTTAATTCTGCGAGTTAAGTTGTGATGTTCGGGAAGAAAAGGGTTTGGGTGTTTTATTTATTTTTTAAAAAATGTTTTTCGCTCTTTTCTCGTCGTGTAATTTGATTTTGATTTATTCTCTGCAACAAAGATGGTTGATTCTTTCATGCATAATTTTGATTAAGCTGCTTGAAACTTCTTCTATTGTGTTTGATTCTCTTTGAAGGTGATGTGACTGATAATAATCGGTCAAAGGGGGAGGGGTAGAACCTGGCAATCTGGTGTAATGACTTTTAAACTCAAACTGTTGTGGTCGGAGTTTGGGGGAAGGGACAGGATGGCAGGGAGATGAGAAAAATGGTTCTGTGTTTTGCTATGTCTTGTTTAAATTTTCGGTCTTTTAATTCTGTGAGTTAAGTTGCGATGTTCGGGAAGAAAAGGGTTTTGGTGTTTTATTTATTTTTTCTTCCCTCTTTTGTGTAATTTGATTTGGATTTATTGCTTTATGTTCTGGATCACAGAGGGAAGAACTTTTAACATGCGATGGGGCTTTTTAGTTTGTGCAAGAAGGATGGCTGATTCTTGCATACATAATTTCGCTTAACCTGCTAGAAGCTTCTTCTTGAGTGTTGGATTCTGTTTGAAGGCGATGGGACTGATAGGAATCGGTTAAAGGGGGAGGGGTTTGCCTCGTTGCCTGCGCGTTGGGGGATGGTATGTTTGCTTTATGGGATTGTTGTTACTGCGTTGAGTGCTTGTTTTATTGCTAGGTGTGACAGAATCTGGCAGTCGGCAGGTTTTTTGACGCCAGAGGGTGGGAGATGCTGAGCTAGCAGGATAGCTGGTTCACGGGAGCAAAGTGGGGGGAGAGCAGAGGAAAGACAAAGTGGGGGCGGGGGCTGCTGACAGGTAAGGGACAGTTAGGAGACTGGAGATGGAGATCAGATGACGGTCGCCGCCGAGGGGCGGATCAAGTGAGGTGCGGAACACGGGCCATGAGTTGGCCAAGGAAAGGTCATGGTTGACCGACAGGAGAGGGGGGCAAAAACCACACCGACCAGACTGGTTACATGGAATGTTCGGGGACTGAACGGGCTGGTTAAGAGAGCTCATGTGTTCGCACACCTGAGACAGTTAAAAGCGGACGTGACTATGTTACAGGAGACACACTTGAAGCTGGGAGACCAAATTAAATTAAAAAAGGGATGGGTCGGGTGTTTCATTCAGGACTGGACTTTAAAACAATGGGGGTGGCTATCCTGATTAATAAAAGGGCGACATTCGAGGTGGGAGGATAGAGGTCGACCCGGAAGGCAGATTTATTATGGTTAGCGGGAAGCTAGAGGGAATGGCAGTGGCGCTGGTCAATATATATGCCCCAAACTGGGATGATGGCACATTTATCAGGAACTCGCACCGGCTGATCATGGGGGGGGGGGGGGGGGGGGGTGACTTTACGGTCCTGGACCAGAGGTTGGACTGGGCGGGTGCTAGGTCGGGGAAGCTACCAACAATGGGAAAGGAACTGCGGGGGTTCATGGAGCGCATGGGAGGGGTGGATCCGTGGAGATTTGAGAGACCAAGGAGCAGGGAATAGGCATTCTACTCCCATGTACATAAGGCGCACTCCAGGATAGATTTCTTCATGCTAGATAAAAACTGTTAGCAGGGGCTGAGGACACAGAGTACTCAGCAATTGTGGTCTCAGATCATGCACCACACTGGATAGACCTACGGGCAGACACGGGAATGTCCTAGCGCCCACAGTGGAGACCAGATACAGGGTTGTTAGCGGATGAGGAGATCTGTTAGCGAGTGAAAGAGGCCATTTGGGGGTTCATAAAGATCAATGACACAGGAGAGACTGCAGCTGGGGTGGTCTGGGAGGCACTGAAAACGGTCATTAGAGGGGAATGTATTTCGGTTCGAGCCCACAGCGATAAAACTGAGCGGTCGGAGCTGGACAGGTTGGTAGAAGAAATCCTACAGGTGGACAGGAGATACTCTGAGTCTCCAAATGAGGAGCCCCTGAAGGAGCGTCAGGGACTTCAAATGGAGTTTGGGCTCCTTTCCACAGGAAAGGCGGAGGGTCAACTGAGGAGGGTAAAAGGGGCAATATATGAACATGGGGAGAAAGCTAGCAGGATGCTGGCACATCAGCTGAGGAAACAGGAGGCAGTGAGAGAAATAGGGAAAGTAAAGGATTTGAGGGGGAAGACTGTGACGGACCCGGGGGCGGTGAATGAAGTGTTCCGGGAATTTTATTGCCAGCTGTACGAGTCGGAACCCCCAGGTTGGGGAGGAGAGCATGAATCAATTCCTGGGGAGGCTAGAGTTTCCGAAGGTAAATGAGGAGCTGGTGGAGGCCCTGGGGGGGCCCCGATTGGGCTTGGGGAGGTGATAGCTGGACTGGGGGCGATGCAATCAGGTAAAGCTCCGGGACCTGATGGGTTCCCAGTTAAATTTTATAAGAACTTCTCTGGGTTACTGGGGCCGCTCCTGGTTAAGGCTTTCAACGAGTCCAAGGAGCTGGGAGTACACCCCCCAACGTTATCACAGGCATCAATTTCTCTCATCCTGAAGCGAGACAAGGATCCGGAGAGCTGTGGATCGTACAGGCCAATCTCCCTCTTGAATGTAGATGCCAAATTATTGGCAAAGATCCTGGCTACTCAAATAAAGGATTATGTCCTGGACATAATTGGGGAGGATCATGGGATTTGTAAAGGGCAGGCACTTGACATCCAACATTAGACGGCTTCTTAATGTAATTAGGATGCCAGCGGAGGAGCACGAGGCTGAGGTGGTAGTTGCCATGGACGCGGAGAAAGCTTTTGACCAAGTGGAATGGAAGTATGTAGCGCACAAAGACTCCGTGAGACGAATAGAGTGAAGTCGATGAGGCTTTATTAAGCGTGTCTGTTCCCCAGCAGCCCGATAGTAAACTGGCCTGCGGGGGAAGGCACCGGCTTCTTATACTTCACCTTCAGGGCGGAGCATGAGGTCAACGGCCAACCAGGACCCGGGATCTGTCAGCCAATGACATTAGGGCTTCCAGTCCCACATGACCCCCAATACATACTACCACATTCACCCCTTGTCAAAAATGAACCCGGCGGGGTGATGCTTCGTATGGTGGTAAGGGTTTACAGGGCTGGTCCTGGGAGGATAGAACAAGCATGAGGTCAACGGCCAACCAGGACCCGGGATCTGTCAGCCAATGACATTAGGGCTTCCAGTCCCACATGACGCCCAATACATACTACCACAAAGTATCTATGGGATATTTTAGGCAGGTTTGGGCAGGGATTTGTGGAGTGGGTCCGGCTACTATCCCAGGCCCCGGTGGCAAATGTAAGAACTAACCGAGTTCGGTCAGGCTACTTTTGTCTTTGTCGGGGGACAAGGCAGGGATGCCCGCTTCCCCATTATTGTTTGCCATGGCCATAGAACCGTTAGTAATGGCTCTGAGAGCAGTGAATACCTGGAGGGGTATAGTGAGAGGGGGGTGGAGCACAGGGTCTCTCGCTATGTGGACGATTTGTTGCTTTATATCATGGACCGGTTTTTGGGGGGGGGGGGGGGGATGACTGAAATCATGGAGAATTTGGGCAATTTTCAGGCTAGAAGTTAAATGTGGGAAAAGCGAGATGTTCGTGATTCAGGCACGGGGGCAAGAAAAGAGGCTGAAGGAGCTACCTTTTAAAGTGGTTGGGAAGCGTTTTAGGTATGTGGGGATGCAAGTGGCCACGGATTGGGGGCAGCTTCACAAGTTCAATTTGGGCAAAGCAGTGGATCAAATGAGAAGGGATATTTGTAGATGGGACATGCTCCTACTGACACTGGTGGGGAAGGTTCAGACCGTGAAGATGACTGTCCTTCCGAGATTGCTTTTCTTTTTTCAGTGACCCCCGATTTTTGTCCCAAAGGCTTTTCTTAAGTATGAATATGGCGATATAGAGGTTCATATGGGCGGGTAACACCCGGCGAGTAAAGAGGACACTCCTGGAACGGGCCCGCGGGAAAGGGGGATTGGCTCTCCCGAGCATTATTAAGTATTACTGGGCTGCCAACATATTGATGGTCAGGAAATGGGTAGTGGGGGAGGGTTCGGTCTGAGAGTGGATGGAGGCAGCATCCTGCAAAGGTACGAGTCTGGAGGCTTTACTGACGGCGCCCCTGTCGTTCTCGCCGGCTCGGTACTCCACAAGTTCTGTGGTGGTGGCAGCCCTGAGGGTGTGGGAGCAATGGAGGCAGCATATGAGACTGGAGGGGGTGTCAGTGTGGTCATCGATCTGTGCTAATCACCGGTTTGTCCCGGGGGGGCTGGATGGGGGCTTTAAGGTATGGCAGCAGGCAGGGATTGAGAGGTTTGGGGATCTATTCATCCAGGAGGGCTTTCCGACCTTGGACACATTAGGAGGAGGAGTTTGATTTGCCAGGTGGGAACGGGATTCGGTATCTTCAAGTGTGTGACTTTGTACGGAGACAGGTCCCAAGCTTTCCTCGCCTCCCCCTGAGGGGACTACAGGATAAAGTGCTGTCAAAAACAGGAGTTTAGAGGTGGGAAGGTTTTGGACATATACCGGGAATTGTTAGAGTGGGAAAGGGCCCCTATCAGAGGTGAAGAGGAAGTGGGAAGAGGAGTTGGGAGGGGAGCTGGAAACTGAACGTGGGAAAAAGCCTTAAAGGGTAAATTCATCCACGTCCTGTGCTAGGCTCAGCTTGATTCAGTTCAAGGTAGTCCACAGGGCCCACATCACAGTAGCCCGGATGAGTAGGTTCTTCGAGGAGGTGGAGGACAGATGTGGGCGTAGCCCGGCCAACTATGTTCATATGTTTTGGGCATGTCCGAAACGGAGGGAATTCTGGCAAGGATTTGCAGATGTTATGTCGGAAGTCCTGGAAGGTAGGGTAACTCAGAGTCCAGAATTAGCAATATTTGGGGTGTCGGAAGATCCGGGGGCAATGGGGGTGGGGGGGTGGGAAGGGAAGGCCGATATCCTGGCCTTCGCCTCCCTGGTGGCCCAGAGATGAATCTTGCTGAGATGGAGGGACTCGGAGCCCCTGAAATCAAGAGTGTGGGTCAGCGATATGGTAGAGTTTCTCAGTCTGGAGAAAATCAAGTTCGCTCCAAGAGGATCAATACAGGGTTTCGCCCGGAGTTCCATTCATCGATTTCTTGAACAAAAACTGAACGTCAGCAGTAAGGGGGGGGGTCGGAAAACAGGAGGCATGGTAATGTTAAATAAGGACAGGGAATTTAGTATACGGGTAATTGGGGATAGGGCGGGAGAAGTGGGGTATTGTTTGTTGTTATTTTAGAGGGTCTTTAGTGCATGGACCCGCGCAGTTGTTTTAAAAATGGCAATGTTAAATTGTGAAAATTACAAATGCTTCAATAAAATATTTTCTTTAAAAAAAGTTTCTCGCACCACCATTGCTCAGGCTAATGTGCCGTAAATCACTTTCTAGTGAGCCTATTCGCAGCAAGTGCGCAAGAGAAACAGACTGCGATGGAAGGAGCAGCAGAAAATGGGTGAAGGAGTGTTAGCCTGATCACTGGAAAAACGTGCACTGCTGTTGGGGGAAAAAAAAACATAAATCCAGTAAAATATATCACATCCCTTTTCACCTCTTCCATTACCTCTACCATTGCCACATCTATTTGCAGCATCCTTGAGCACGGATGAGGTCCCGGAGGTCTGGAGAATTGCTAATGTTGTCCCTTTGTTTAAGAAGGGTAGCAGGGATAATCTAGGGAATTATAGAGCTGTGAGCTTGACGTCAGTGGTAGGCAAACTTGGAGAAGATTCTGAGGGATAGGATCCATTCACATTTGGAAGAAAATAGACTTATCAGTGATAGGCAGCATGGTTTTGTGCAGGGAAGGTCATGTCTTACAAACCTAATAGAATTCTTTGAGGAAGTGACAAAGTTAATTGATGAGGGAAGGGCTGTAGCTGTCATATACATGGACTTCAGTAAGGCGTTTGATAAAGTTTCCCATGGCAGGTTGATGGAAAAAGTGAAGTCGTATGGGGTTCAGGGTGTACTAGCTAGATGGATAAAGAACTGGCTGGGCAACAGGAGACAGAGAGTAGCGGTGGAAGGGAGTGTCTCAAAATGGAGAAAGGTGACGAGTGGTGTTCCACAGGGATCCGTGCTCGGACCACTGTTGTTTGTGATACACATAAATGATCTGGACGAAGGTATAGGTGGTCTGATTAGCATGTTTGCAGATGATACTAAGATTGGTGGAGTTGCAGATAGCGAGGAGGACTGTCAGAGAGTTGGGCAGAGAAATGGCAGATGGAGTTCAATCCAGGCAAATGTAAGGTGATGCATTTTGGAAGATCTAATACAAGAGCGGACTATACGGTCAATGGAAGAGTCCTGGGGAAAATTGATGTACTGAGAGATCTGAGAGTTCAGGTCCATTGTGCCCTGAAGGTGGCAACACAGGTCGATAGAGTGGTCAAGAAGGCACAGCATGCTTGCCTTCATCAGATGGGGTATTGAGTACAAGAATCGGCAGGTCATGTTACAGTTGTATCGGACTTTGGTTAGGCCACATTTGGAATACTGCGTGCAGTTCTGGTCGCCACATTACCAGAAGGATGTGGATGCTTTAGAGAGGGTGCAGAGGAGGTTCACCAGGATGTTGCCTGGTATGGAGGGTGCTAGCTATGAAGAAAGGTTGAGTAGATTAGGATTGTTTTCGTTGGAAAGACGGAGGTTGAGGGGGGACCTGATTGAGGTCTACAAAATTATGAGGTATGGACAGGGTGGATAGCAACAAGCTTTTTCCAATAGTGGGGGTGTCAATTACAAGGGGTCATGATTTCAAATTTCAAGATGAGAGGGGGAAAGTTTAAGGGAGATGTGCGTAGAAAGTTTTTTTACGCAGAGGGTGGTGGGTGCCTGGAACGCCTTGCCAGCGGAGGTGGTAGAGGCAGGCACGATAGCATAATTTAAGATGAATCTAGACAGATATATGAACGGGTGGGGAACAGAGGAAAGCAGATCCTTAGAAAATGGAAGACAGGTTTAGATAAAGGATCTGGATCGGCGCAGGCTGGGAGGGCCGAAGGGCCTGTTCCTCTGCTGTAATTTTCTTTGTTCTACTGATATTTTGTCAGGGTCTTCTTCTGTAGTAAATACCAATTTACACAAGTTTTCCAGCTTTGCCCTGCACCTTTAAGGATCATTACCCTCATTGTCCTCAGTAGGTCCTTTCCCACCTCTTACTACCCTTTTATTATATTGTATTCTTGAGTTTTTTGATTCATTTGTGGGATATGGGCGTTGTTGCCAAGGTAAGCATGCTTTCCACCATCCCCAATGCCCTTAGAAATGTGTTGGAACTTGCAGGTTGTGTTCCCACCCGTCTGCTGCCCTTGTCCTTTAGATGGTAGAGGTTGGGGTTTTGGAAATGCTGTCCAAGGAGTTTTGGCAAGCTGCTGCAGTGCACCTTGTATATGACACACACTTTTGCCACTGTGCATCTGTGATGGAGGAAGTGAGTGTTTATAGTGGTGGATGGGGTGCCGATCAAGACTGTGTCAAGTCTGTTGAGTGTTGTTGGTGTCACACTCATTTAGCCAAGTGGAGACTGATCTGCTTTTGGCACCAGAGTATTTATATGGCTGGTCCAGTTCAGTTTCTGGTCAATGATAACTCCAGGATGTTGATAGTGGGAGGATTCAATTATGGTAATGCCACAAGGAGATGGTTAAATTCTTTTGTTGAAGATGGTCATTGCCTGGTGCTCATGTGGTACAAGTTTTACATGCCACTTGTCAGTTCAAGCCTGAATGCTGTCATTTCTTGCTGCATATGGACACAGATAGTAATTGCGAATGGTACTGAACACTGTGCAATAATCAGCAAACATCCCCACTCTGACCTTATGATGAAAGGAAGATCATTAATGAAGTAATTGAAGATGGCTGGACCTAGGACAATGGGGAACACATGCAGCAATGTACTCAGGCCGAGGTGATTGGCCTTCAGCAATCACTACATCTTCCTTTGTACTCCAATCCTCTTGCAATAAAAGCTAATATGGCTTTTGCCTTTCTAATTGCCTGCTGTAAAAGCATGGTAGTTTTGTTTCTTGTATGAGTACATCCAAATCCCTCTGAACAACACTTGGAAGTTTCACATTGGTCAGTGAAACAAATAGTCGCAAAATAAGGGGTGACCATTTAGGACTAAGGAGGAGAAATTACCTCATTCAAAGATTTGTGAATCTTTGGAATTTTCTACCCCAGAGGGTAGCGTATGCTCCATCATTGAATACATTCAAGGCTGGGGTAGGCAGATCTTTAGTCTCCCAGAAAATTAAAGGAAATGGGGAGCGGGCAGTAAAATGGAGTTGAAGCCCAGGATCAGCAATGATCATATATAATGGTAGAGAATGCTCTACGGGCCATATGGTCTACTCCTACTTCCCGTGTCCTTTCATTACTGGAATCATGGACTTCCAGTGGCAATATGTAGTAGAGCAGTCGCACACGAGGCGGCTCCCGCCAGGGTACTTTGACACCCTTTTCGACTGGTTATTGGGAGGAAATGTGGGTTGGAATTTGGTTAGTTTGATGGGTTAAGAATCCCACATCAAAGGGCAGCACGGTGGCAGAGTGGTTAGCACTGCCGCCTCACAGTGCCGAGGACCCAGGTTCGATCTCAGCCTCGGGTCACTGTCTGTGTTGTGATATCACATTCTCCCCTTGTCTGCATGGGTCTCATCCCCACAACCCAAAAGGTGTGCAGGGTAGGTGGATTGGACATGCTAAATTTCCCCTTAACTGGGAAAAAAAAATCCCACATCAATGGGATGCACAATAAATACATAGATAGCAGAAAAATAAGTAAGCGTTGTCAAAGTTGGAAGCTTCAAGAGCTTTGTCTTTGAAGAAGCTCCTTCAGCGTCAGTGGCCACTTCACCAGCCGCGGAGATGCTTACAGGCATCCTGGCGGGGGATCTTCAGAAACTATGGCAGGAGGTGTTGCGGATTATGAGACAGCGGTTGAGGGGGCGATGTCCTCTATTTGAGCGGTCTTTGCAATACAGATGAAGTGGTAAAGGCGCAGGGTGGGGAGCTAAAGGTGGTGGAGGTGGCTCTCAGGGCAGTGGTCAGATCAACTCCTTGGAAGTGTAGATGGTGCAGGTAGCCGGTGACAAGAAGGCATTAAGGGCCACAGTGGACGATTTGGAAAATCGCTCCAGAAGACAGAACTGGAGGGTTGCCGGAAGGTTTGGAGGTTCCGAATCTGAAGTTATGTCACAGTTGTTTTGGAAGATGGTGGAGGAAGGGGGAAACCATGTCCCCCCATAATTGGATCGGGCTCACAGGTCGTTGAGGTAAAAGCTCAGTGCTGGAGCGCCTCCACATACGATCATTGTGCGCTTTCACAATTTTCAAGATGAAAGAGTTCTGCGATGGGCAAAAGATCATCAGGACTCCAGATGGCAGGGCCACATTGTGAAGATCTATCAAGATGTTGGAGTGGGGAGAGGGCAGCACGGTGGCACAGTGATTTTGGATCATGCTCCTCATTGTGTTTGGGGATGGGGTGGGGTCCCGCTCACGCCCACCGTGGAGGTTGGAGACGACACTGTTGGTGGATAATGGTTTCCTCTGCCATTGGGGAGTACATTGATTTTAATAGGAGTGAGGATATTTTACCTCATGTTGTGGGAGGCTCTGAAGGAGATCATTCGGGGGAGATAATCTCTTATAGGGCACAAAGAGAAGAGTGAAAGGGTGGAGAGGCAGAGGTCGGTGCATGCCATCCTTGAAGTGGATCGGAAATACTTGCTTGCTCCGATTCCAGAGTTGTTGGAAAGCAGAAAGAAATAGCAGTTGGAATTTGGGCTGCTTTCGATGGGCAGGGTGGTGCGCCAGCTGCGATGCTCGCGGGTGGCTTCTTATGAGCATGGGGAGAAGGCCAGTCGCCAGTTAGCACACCAGCTGAGGCAGCAGGTGGCCTCTTGGGAAATAGTGCAGGTGAATGACTCTAGTGGCAGGTTGGTCTCTGCCCCAGGCAAGGTCAATGAGGCTTCCAAGTGGCAGATGAGTTGTCCATGTTGGAGTATTTGGAGGTTTTCTATGCTGGTTGTAGAACGAGAGAGAAGGGATGAATTGTGAGTCCCTGCTGACCCCGGAGGTGATGAAATGCATGGGTTTGATGCAGTTGGGTAAGGAGCTGGACCCGGATGGTTTAACGATTGAATTTTACAAGAAATTTGCAGGTCAGCTGGTCCCATTGCTGTTAGAGATGTTTAACGCCTCCAAGCCCCGGGGATATTGCCAGCCACAATGGCGCAGGCATCGGTTTGCTTGATTTTAATGAAGGATAAGGATCCTTGGTGGTGGCATTCGATGTCCTTGTCCACGGATGGCTTGTTGTTATGGGGCGGATCATCTCTCCAGCGTAGAGCAGAAAACGAAGCTGTTTAGGAGCTTTGGCTCCTTCTCAGCATATAAATTGAGCTTGGACAAAAGCAAATGCTTTCCGATGAATCTCCCAGAGAAGGGGGCCAATCCATGGAGGTTGCCTTTTCACCTGGCCAAGTCCAGCTTCGGTTATCTGAGAATCCGGGTGGCCCATGATTGAGCCTCGCTCCATCAGCTAAATTTGGTGGGTCTGGTATATGGGATCACGTCTGACTTGAAGTGGAATACCTCCCTCTGTCCCTGGCAGACAGGGTCCAGTCTGTAAAGATGAATATTCTCCCACGGTTTCTACTTTTGCTTCAGCGTCTCCCAGTTTTCCTTTCTTTGTGAAAGTCAATAAAATTATATCTTTTATTTGGGCAGGCAAGACCCCATTGGATTCGTTGGGTATTTTTGCAGAGGCACTGACAATCGGGGGGCCTAACGTTGCCCATTCTGTTATTTTATTATTTGGTAGCGAATATTGAAATGGTGTAGGGATGGTTTACAGGTACGGAGTTCATATGGGGGCAGATGGAGAGGAGTGCCTGTGGAGTTACTAGTTTGAGGGCCTTGGTTTCAGCTCCGCTTCAATTTTCCCCTGCAAAGTGGACTTCAAGTCTGGTGGTGGTGGTCACTGAGAATATGGAGACAGTTTAGGGAACATTTCAAGCTCGGTGTCATAACGTTTTTCGCCCCAACCTGTGAAAACCAGGTTAAAGTGTAGTGAGAGGGGGAGCTGGGTCAGGTTTTTGAGGGGGGAGTGTGGTGTGGAGTGAGGCTCTACTCAAGAGTCAACTGCACCTCGTGGGCTAGGCTCAGCTTTATTCAGTTCAAGGTGGTGCATAGGACACATCTGACCAGGGCACGGATGAGTGGGCTTTTTCTTGAAGTAGAGGATAGATGCAAGCAGTGTTCAGGGGGTTTGGCGAATCACACACATGTTTTGATCTTGTCCCAAACTGGAGCTTTTGGGACTCTTTCTTCAGCACCATGATGGGTGCTAAAGCCAATGCTCTGGCCTTCGCCTTGCTAATAGCTCGAAGGAGAGTTCTGCTTGGGTGGACTCTGGTTCCACCCAGTGCTTCATCGTGGTTAAATGACTTTATCGAGTTTTTGCACTTTGAAAAGGTCAAGTATATCATAAGGGGTTCGGCTCGAGAAAGCAGCCTTTCATTTCGTATTTCAGTGAGCTGGTCACTGTCAGATGTTAGGGGAGAGGGTGCCAGGATTTGTTTTGGGTTTTGGCTTGGTTGTTTATCTCTGTGGGTGTGAGGATTAAGTCCAGAATTGTATCTGTTGTGCTATATGGCTTTACGGTGATATATAGAAAAGAAAATCACTGGGATCACTATCAGAACAGGTTGAAGAGTTTATCATACCACACTAAGCAGAAGGTTTTATCCACTGGGCCTGCTGTTTTTGTTCTTGAATTTGAACATTTCAAATTAGTTCACAGAAACAACTGCATTTGTGGACTCACCAAATGTTTATGTCCATGGGCAATGTGATGTCACAGACATATTCCAGTGCTGCCCAAACCACTGGGTGGAAACAAATGCACTCCGAACACCGTCAAGAACATCAGGGATTTAGGAATAGGTCAACATATATGAGGCTCAAGAAGCAATTCATTACCTTCACAAAAGCCACAATCTTCCCATTAATGTTCTGAAATAAACAAAAATAAACTTACCATCAGCAATTTTCTCCCCTTCACTTTCCTGGTCTCCTTCATACCCGGTGCAGGATAAGTCTAAACTCCAATCTAGAAAATCCCCCAGGAGTGTATCCTCATGGTTAGATAATTCAACAATTGGAGTCGCCACAAAGTTGCCTCTATCTTCTCGAAAACTATCCTCTCTTCGTCTAAATAGAAGGGACAAAAGTTCTCAGACTAATTGGTAATAAGATTTACCTGCATCAGATCCTTTATTCTGGAAGATTATTTCCAGGGCCACAGGAGACCAGTGCCTCACTACAGATTTAAAACACCTAATGTAATCTGGCATTTTAATACGATTGGAAATATAATCTGATCCCAGTTGCTGCCCCAAATTGCACAAGTTGGTGCAGCACATTAAAAGGAGACACTGAAAATCTTACACATGCCTCGTTCAATTTAAAACGACAAAAATAGCAAAATGACACTGCAATTACATTTTAAAATATTAAATGTATGCATACACCAGATTTTTGAAAAGGTAAAATACTGAAGTACATAAGTAACCTTTTGCCAAAAAATAAAACCATGCATCAACAGCTAAAGACACTATAAACAGCTCTGACACCATCCCGGCTGTAAGACTGAAAATGTGCGCTCCAGAACAAGCCACACTTCTAGTCACGCTGTTCCATTACAGTTAGAACATTGGTATCTATCTGACAATTTGAAAGTTGTCCAGGTACATTCTCTCAATAAAAAGCAGGACAAATCCATTCTGACCAATTACCAACCCATCAGTCTAATCACAATCATCAGCAAAGAGGTGGAAGGCGTTGTAAACAGAGCTATTAAGTAGCACTTACTCAGCAAGAATCTGCTCACTGACACTCAGTTTGGGTTCTGCCGGGGCCACTCAGCTCCTGTCTATTCCCTTATTTTCCTCTTTCTTTTATTTTTGCAATTACCGTTTTGATTCATGGACCTGTGACTAAGGCAAAGCAGCTTGCCTTATTCGAGCACCTTGAATTCGAGCAGACGATGGTAGCAGCCGGAGAGATCAGTGATGACTCGCTTTGAATGACTTGGCTGGCGGCCAATGAACTGGCTCGAAAACTATGTTTTAACCAGTAACCAGTGGTGATTGGTTCTGTTCTCACAGATGTTTTTCAGAGACAAGGCTAGGTTCCTAGTTTCACCTTTGGTTCTGAGGTTTTGAAGGAGCTGCTCTAAGTCTCTCTCTGATCAGATTAATTTTCTTTAAAATTCCAGTGCAAGAGCTTTCTCTCTCCCCAGTAAGACTGGATGTCATTCTTTTGAGACTGCAAAGGATTGAAGTTAACCCATGGGCTAGAACTGGGTTTGATGTGAGACAAAGGCTCTCTAGAAAGAAACAGGCCCGAGGGTGAACCTTTGAGTTGAAGGCCCAGTTTAATAAAATCTGAAGTGTCGCTCCAGAAGAAAGCCGACTGCTTGTCAGTACTGAATGAATGACTCTGCAAGATGACCATCACCACTGAAAACCAGAGTCCTCGATCAACCAGCATGTCGGGAGGAAACAAAAACAGAATATACTGGACAATCTCAGCAGGTCTAACAACATTTGTGGAGCAAGAAGGTAGCTAAAGTTGAGAGTCTGGATGACTCTTTGTCAAAGCTAGAGAGATCTAGAAATAGGGTCAGATTTATACTGTAGCGGGGGAATGGGGCAGTGGGGCTGGATAGAGAGTCAGCGCTAGCTGGAGATGACAAAGATGTCGAGGACAGAAAGTCAAAGGAACGTAAATGGGGGTGATTAAGACTTAGAAGGGTGACACATAAAGAGATTAGAATGGGTGAATAGCAGAGCAAAAGGTGAGCAGCATGTTAAAGGGCAACTAGGAACAGTTGGCCCAAGTGGAGTGGGGAGGAAACAGATCAATGGAAGAAATGAAAATACATCGATAGAAATAAAAACGGAGTGAAGGTGGAGGTGAGTTCACAGTCTGAAGTATGTTAAGTCCGGAAGGCTGTCAGGTTTTTATTTTATTTTTTAAGGTGCCTAATCGGAAGATGAGGTGCTGCTCCTCCAGTTTGTGTTGGGCTTCACTGGAACATTGCAGCAGGCCAAGGACAGACATGTGGCCGTGAGAGCAGGACAGCGAGTTGACAAGCGACAGGAAGGTCTGGGTTCTGCTTGTGGATGGAGCAGATGTGTTCTGCAAAACAGTCACCCAGTCTGCATTTAATCTCACAAACGTACAGTAGACCGCATTGGGAGCAGCAAATGCAATAGACCAGATTGAAGGAGGTGCATGTGAAGTGCTGTTTCCAATGCGGTTCATTTTCTGTTTTTGTTTCAGATTCCAGCATCCAGTCATTTTCTTTAATCTTCGAGCTGGGAGGAAAGCCTGCTGCAAAGGACTCAGCATACGAAGCAAAGACCCTCATCCTTTTGCCCTTAACCCTTTTGTGTTTGTCTGGATAGAGGGTGGGGTAGGTTAGCTTGTTATCCAGCTGAACCTGCATATTTCATCTTTATTTCTGTTATAAATAAACAGAAATTGTGTTTTGACTTACAAACCTGGTAATTGTAATTATTGGACAGGCAAGGGCCAAAGATTTGGGGAATTTTCATACAAATTATTGGTTAATTCACTTGTTTTGGGACTCCGGGGCCTGTGAAGCTGGAATTATCTGCGCACTAGCCCAGGGTGTCATAACACCATTCATGATCCCTCAAATACTGAAGTAGTCCATGCCCATCGGCAACAAGACCTGGACAATATTAAGGCTTGGGCTGATAAGTGGCAAGTAACATTCATGCCATACAAGTGCTAAGCCATGACCATCTCGAACAAGAGAAAATCTAACCACCTTTCTTTTATATTTAATGCCATTACCATCAATATCATCCTGGGGAGTTGCCAATGACCAGAACTAGCTATACAAATAAAAGAGCAGATCTTAGGTCAGGCATTCTGCGGTGAGTAACTCACCTCCTATCCACCATCTCGGGAGTGCATTGGACCACTCTCCACCTGCTTGGTAAGTGCAACTCCAACAACACCCAACAAACTCAACAATGTCCAATAGCAACTTGCTTGATTGGCACTCTAGCCACCACCTTACATATTCACTCCCTCCATCACTGATATACAGTATCAGAAGTGCGCACCATGTACAAGATGCACCTTAGCATCTACCCAAGGGTCATTTGGCAGCACCTTCCAAACCCACAACCTCTACCACCTAGAACAAAGGCAGTAGACACATGGAAACACCACTGCACATCATCCTGACTTGGAACAATACCACTGCTCCTTCTGTAATGTTCCAGCATATTATGCACTTTTAGTCAATACTTGTAAAATTTTGGTGTGGCAAATCATGTGACTGTTGGTCTTTTGAGCTCCTGACACTGTAGACTCTCAAACAAATATTCAATAAAATATAAACTTTTGCAGCCATCTTTTAAGGATGGATCATCAACAAAAGAATTTTAGAATCCCAGCTGGCCCACCTCTTTCAGTGGAAAAAAGGAAAGTATCAAAATGCACCGTGTGTAAGATGAAGGTAACTGGATCCCACCAATTTACCATTGTTATTTTAATGATTTCCCTCATGCAAACCAGGCTATGTGATTTTCATCGTGTCAATCGACTGGAATCAATAGACACATCATCCTTTGTTGGAAAAAGACAGAAGGGGCAGCACGGTGGCGCAGTGATTAGCATTGCTGCCTCACGGCGCCGAGGTCCCAGGTTCGATCCCTGCTCTGGGTCACTGTCCGTGTGGAGTTTGCACATTCTCCCTGTGTTGGCGTGGGTTTCGCCCCCACAACCCAAAGATGTGCAGGGTAGGTGGATTGGCCACGCTAAATTGCCCCTTAATTGAAAAAAATGAATTGGGTACTCTAAATTTTAAAAAAGCAGAAAATCTGCCTGCAGACAGAGAATTCCTCCGAAACCTATTAAACCATCTGCAAGTCATCCTTTGAAAATCGAGGTTACAACCGTACGGTTTTACCTTTATCCATGCTAATCTTGGTTTGCAAGTGCGTTTAAAAGCCCTGGATAAGTGTGAGGTGATAAATAGCCTTTAATTCAAAATTCTCAAAAAGCTTGCTTTTGAAATTATTTAATTGGGACATTCACACTGAGGCAAAGAAAACACACACCTTTTACCTACCAACACACTGTCATGGGCCCCAAAAAAAACAAATTCTACCATGACACTTTACTGGATTAAAACTCTGGAACTGGATGGATTGCAGTCCACTACTACTTTCAAAGGTAATCATGGATGAACAAAGTCTTTCCAGCGAAAGCTCACCTTACATACAAAGAGGGGAAAAAAAGAAAATCACTAATCTCCCCAAATCAGTTTTGAATCGGTTGAGCAATGTTCTTCACAGCCCCTACTCCTGCATGTTGTCAGAAGAGATAGGAACTCCGCCCATTGCAGAACCAGGATTCAAACTTACACCCTGCCCACCTTCTTCTCAAAAGGGTAGAGGGGCCCTGTGCATTACTGCTATCAGCCAACCACATGCAAACACCTATCTCAAACCATGTAGCAAAACACAATAGCTCCACCTTTACCCCTTTACATGCAGTGTTAAAAATAGTAAACCAGGATTTGCTCAAATATCCATGTAGGTCGTACTCCTAGGAATTTCCCAAATAGCTTACTTAATTTCAGAAAGAATGTCAACAGTTTTGCGGCCACAACTTGAATCAAAATGCATCTCATTTCATTCCAATCCTCCAATTAACCAGGTTCCCCAAAGAAAACCCACTGAATAGTCAAAAGTTGACAGGAATAGTAGGCTCTGGTGTCACGGGTTTGGAACTCTGGAAGATTATGGAAATCAAGACAGACAGGACAAACTGCAGTCCTAATTCGAATTCATTGTATTTCAAAGCAGGGGAGCAGTCATATCCAAGAAATTAGAGCTAGGAATATTCCTGTCATGCAAGGTACTTCTTTAGCACTAAGGAACATAATTAGAAGGTAAAAGATATATTAAAAATAATCAAATGCATGTTCTCCTACCTATATTGGGAAAGATGGAAGCCACCTGGGACAAATGCGCAAGAGGTCAGAAACATAAGAGGGATTGTAGTATTATAGGTGGTTAGATAGGGAGGGGGGGGGGGGGGGGGTCGGGGGGTCATGCCATGAATGAAGTATGTGAACATGGAGGATTAGCAAGGATGGGATTCAACAGGATAATTTTGATAAGTTTTGGATGAGCTGAAGTTAACAGAGAGGGAAGATTTACTATTTCCCCAAGAAAGCTTGGTCACCTCCAGACTTGTTCCAAAGACATGGGGTTCGATTCTCCGTTCCGGAGTCTAAGTGCTGATGCCAACAGAGGATCCTTGGATTTCCACGTCAGAAAAATTAGCGAGGAGCTAACACCGACACCACGTGGAACACTCGCAGAACACACGCAAAAAGGTGCTGGAATCGCTGGGTCTGTGATGGACACGCGCAGGGCCGACAAGGTGCTGCCACGCGTTAACTATACACCCCCGACACACACTGCGCCATCGGGAACTCAGCCCATCGGAGGCGGAGCATCGCGGGTGGGCCTGCTAATAAGATATGAACGCGGTTACAACTACGCGCGGCATGCGTCGCAATGACACTGTTTTGGAGGGGACAAAGCATCGCAATTCGGCGTCAAACCTGCGCCTGCCACGATTTTGGCATTGGGAGCAATTCTCCCCTTGATCGCCGATCCGTATTTTGGCGTTGGCCAACGGAGAATCCCGCCCATGACTACCGGTTTCACCAGCCGATAGTTAGGTGGTATGAAGGTAATTGACAATAGAGAAGTGAAAGAAGTCCTTAAAACCACAAAATTAGGTCCGTGAGGTTGCAGAAATTCCAATTCAAAGATGGCAGGTTTGGAGAGGGATGGAACCAATGAAAGTGGCTTCAGTTTTCCTAAGTAAGGAGGAAGGACAACTTAAATTCAATTGCATTTCATCACTCTAGGACACTCCAAAGCAATTGAGCACTATTTAAGTGCAGACACCAGCCTAATGCAAGAAACAGAGCAGCCTATTTACATACACAAGGAAAAAACAGTTTGGACCAGTGTTCTTATTTCCCCATTTTACTGTTTTTTCTTCTGAGAGCTGATCAAATCATAGAAATAACAGTGCAGAAGAAGGCCATTCGGCCCATCGAGTCTGCACCGGCCCCTGGAAAGAGCATCCTACTTAAGTCTGCCAATAATGGACACACAAGGCAGGACGCACATGAGGAATAGGGAGCAGTCTCTGGACTCTGAAAGTAACTGCAAGGGAAAAGAATGCTGGAAATGGTCTGACTACAAATGACTAAAAGAGGTAAATGCAAGACATCAGATCACAGTGACTAAAATTGGTTTACAGTTTAATGAGAATCTCCCATGAAAATCAGAACATTTAAACCATGCAGAATTTAAGCTGGAATGCTCACATCTTGATAAATTTACTCTAGTTTGTTGAAGTATCCATCCCTTCCGCCCACCAATTTTCTTTAAACTGTACGGACTACAAACTCCTCCAAACTCTACATTTGTGCTTGAAGACATTTTAGATTTTAAAAGTCACTGAACTTCCACAAACCTGTAAGTGTCCCCTGTTATGCACTGTACATGCTAGATCACAGCAAGAAGTCTTACAACATCAGGTTAAAGTCCAACAGATTTGTTTCGAATCACTGGCTTTCGGAGTGCAGCTTCTTCCTCAGATTCACCTGTGAATTCACCTAGTGATTCGAAACAAACCTGTTGGACTTTAACCAAATGTTGCAAGACTTCTTACTGTGCCCACCCCAGTCCAACGCCGGCATCTCTAAATCATGCTAGATCACTGCATGGCTACACAACTTAGAGGGAACACTATCCCCCACTGGAGTGGAAATCTTTAATTTAGGTTTACAAGTGGATTCATTTCTTACCGTTTTGTTTTGTTGCCTGAAGGAGACGTCAAAAAAGTCTGAATCTCGGGATTAGTATGATCAGAAAGTTGTGAAGATTCCTTTTCCTCTTTTATTCCTAGCAGACTACAGAGCTCACTGTAATCCATCACCTAGCATCCATCACAATGTAGGGTTAATAGAAAAGCAAAACAGCCATATTTTTACTTCATCATACCATGAACTTGAACAGTTAGCCTGAATTCAATTATCAGTTTACTATTAAATGCATTCAGTAGAACTTCTAAATGTGTCCTGCCCCACAAGAAGGAAAGCACTGTTGGAGTGGGTCCTGGGGATTGAAGTGAGTCAAGTGGGGAAACAGCTCATGAAGTGGTCATGGTATTATAAAGTTTAGTTAGAAAAGAATAGATTATTCTAAAATAAAAATCCTTCACTGGAACTTATTTCAGCAAATTAAGGCGTGATCTGGTCCAGGTAAATTGGTGTTAGTTTGGGAATTTGAAATGCAATGCAGCCTTTAAAATCAACATAATTTGGTACAATTCCACAAAGAGAAATGAGAGGGCAACCAGAGCCAGAGCTTCCTGGATGACATTAGAATGCAGGACAAAGTGGAAAAATGGGGTTTGACAGACATCAGGGGCAAAATTCTCCGGAAATGGCGCGATGTCCGCCGACTGGCGCCCAAAACGGCGCCAATCAGACGGGCATCACGCCGCCCCAAAGGTGCAGAATGCGCCGCATCTTTGGGGGCCGAGCCCCAACATTGAGGGGCTAGGCCGACGCCGGAGGAATTTCCGCCCCACCAGCTGGCGCGGAAATGACATCTCCGGACGGCGCATGCGCGGGAGCGTCAGCGGCCGCTGACAGTTTCCCACGCATGCGCAGTGGAGGGACTCCCTTCCACCTCCGCCATGGTGGGGACCGTGGCGGAAGGGAAAGAGTGCCCCTACGGCACAGGCCTGCCCGCGGATCGGTGGGCCCCGATCGCGGGCCAGGCCACCATGGGGGCACCCCCCCCGGGGTCAGATCGCCCCGCACCCCCCCCAGGACCGCCCACGCCGCCTTGTCGCACCGGTAAGGTAGGTGATTTAATTTACGCCGGCGGGAAAGGCAATTTATCGGCGGGACTTCAGCCCATCCGGGCCGGAGAATTGAGCGGGGGGGGGGGGGGGGGGCGGGGGCGCCAACCGGCGCGATTCCCGCCCCCGCCGAATATCCGGTGCCGGAGACTTCGGCAACTGGCGGGGGCGGGATTCACGCCAGCCACCGGCGATTCTCCGACCCGGCGGGGGGTCGGAGAATGTCGCCCCAGCTTGGAAACGCCGAGTCTGAAAATAAAAAGCAGAGAAGTAAAAAAGGAAATCAGGGGCAAGAGACAATGAGAACTGACTGTTGGTCACCATAAATAGGGAATCCAAAAGGTCTTCAGTTGTCAGGAGCAGTGGAGCTGATTCAGAGTTGAGGTTCTAAATGAGTACATCGCATCAGCATTTACAAAGGAAGGGAACTTTACCAAAGCTACAATAACTAAGGAAGCTGTTAGGATACTGGATAAAATAGAATAAAAAGGAAGAGGTAAGACGGTTGGCAGTACGTAAAGTCTATATATCGCCCTGTCGGGTTGAGGTGCATTTTATATTACTGCGGACAGGAGGATGCAAATGGAAGAGGTGCTGACCAGAATCTTCAAATTCTTAGATATTGGGCTGGTGCATTGCAAAGTTAAAATCTTGTTCAAAAAAAGGAGAGAAGAATAAGCATGCCAATTAAAGGTCAGTTTAATTTTAATGCTCAATGAGTGGTTAGGATTTGGAATGCACAGTCTGATAAGTGAAAGGGTGAAAGAAAAAGAAAAAAAAAAAAAGAGGTTCAGCAGTAACTTTCAAAATGCAATTGGATAAATGCTTAGAGATTATTTTGAAATATGGGGCAAGAACCAGGGAGTGATTCCACTTTGAAAGCCAGAGCAGAACTGATGAGCCAGATGACCTCCTTCTGTGCTGCACTATGCAATGATTGGAAAATCAAAAATAAGCGCGAGACTTGCATTTCTATAGCATGCATTTGCATTTCCATAGCATGCATTTAAAATACAAATAATTTGAAACGTAATGACTGTTAGAGGTAAGCATGGGAATCATTGTACACATAGAAAGGTCCAATGAGCCGAATGACCAGTTAATCTACTTTTGGTGATGTTAGTCATCAATGCACCCTGAACCATGATAAAGGAAAAACTTCCGACATGCCACCTGAACCATTGAAACAGGCAGACAGGGCATTTGTTTAACATCTCAACATTAGGGCAAGACCTTTGATGATGTAGTACTCCCTTTAGCACTAAACAGATATGTCAGCCCAATTGAAAACTGCTCAATTCAAGATTGAAGGCTTTGCTATCCTTATCGACACGCAAATTCCTCTCCAACTCCAACTCTTTTCCTCCATTTTAAGGTCTCTTTGTTCTCCCATTAAGGTTCAAGATCCGTTCTTCCTCCTCGAAGGGCAACTATTAACGAACACCATCAATCTCAGCGTGAATAATGTCCTACATATTGAAGTTGGAGATTATGCTGTGTAGGATGGTAGTTAATTGCGCCAAAAGTTAATTTATTTAACTTCATTAAGCAGAAAAGGATAGAATAAACTAATATTTATGTAGGCAAGTGCCCTATTACACTTCCGTAGTCCTTTAAGCCAATAATTTAAATTACTCCTTTAATACATCTATCAATACTAGGGAGAGATTAAGAAACTAATGCCCACCAACTCAAATCTCAACATCTTCCCCATCACATACATACCAAAAGCTTTTAAATCAACAGCCATGACTTGATTCAAAATGTCAGAATGACTGTATTGAAATCAACTCAGAAGGCGATAAACTACAAATTAACCGGAAAATAAAAATACACCAAGATGTTCCATTTCGCATGTAATTTGGCATCTCAAATTGTGCGTCATTCTTTTTACTGGCAATCCAAAATTAGAGCAATAATTGCTTGCCTGGTCTGCAGCTAAGTAACAATTCGATGGCTGACAATGCATCAAGGCAGTTTTACACCAAGGACAACACACCTTTTCCTTGCTAATTTGCTGATAACGTTCATCCTCAAATCGTTGCTTTACAGCAGTAAGAGACACGTGCCTGTAATCCCTGGGCGCTTCATTATGGAAGCTAGTAGAAACAGTTTTAGAATAAATCAAAATGCAAAGATTTGATTTCCAACATACAGTACTATCCTCTTGACAAATAATTAAATTAAAATGAGAGAAATTAACAGCTCACAAAGGTATACCACTATATGCCAAAGAAATTTGAAAATGCAAGGTTTTCATACAAGTTAAAGTACAGATCTTGCATACAGCATTAGCCATGGGCTAGCAGGAATGAGAAGTTGTGAAATAAACAAAGGTTAGAAATAAATCTATTTTCAATTGCTATGTTGAGGTTCTTAAAAGCATGTAACATGCAGATATATATTGCAGAGGCACATAAAAGTTTTCCTTTAGATTAAATTAAATATTGCAATATAAAGCAATGCAGCACAAAGTGTTTGAATATTAATGAGACAAAATATTAACATTTCATGAATTCTGTGCAAACATTTAACTCTTCTGCCCCTCTACCAGCAGTAAAATAATGTTTATGCAGCAAAATGATTCAGAATAAGACTGGTATAAAATATAGGGTACTGAAATTAACAGAGAAGCAAAGAGAGAATTGAGAATCTATGTGTACACAATTGGGCAACTCCACACCACTGCATACACCATTTACATCCTGTATAAGGTACACAGACAATTAGTTGGATATTATTTAGTAACTCTCACCATTTTTTATGTAGATCTGCTGCACATGGAATCAGATTTTCTAATGTAAAACCAGTAGACTCTGTTAGCTGACTTGACCATGGGAGGACTAGAAAAGTAAAAGGAAAAAAAGCGTTAAAATTTCAATTACAGAAATGGCAGGTTCAATTAGATTTGTTGTGAAACACTACAGTTTAAGATTTGATTTAGCTGGACATTGGAAACACGAGACCATTCTCCACGTTACCATTCTCCCTCCCGATAAAAGTATTGCATATTATGCACAATTGCGTTTTTGGAGATGAGAAAAAGTGCAATAAACATGGATTAAGATTGTTTGTAGTCTTCATTATTCTTAAAATTATACTATCCTTCACAGCAAATGCAATGAACGTAACTTGGACAGTTTGATCCAGGAGAAAAACATGTTAGTACACGTAAAAAAATGGAGATTGACACGGACGTTGCCAAATGTGGTTCTCTTCATCCTTGTCCTAAGAATAGCCAGATATTGCTCAATAGTGTTTGTTCATTCTGACCTGAAGCTAAACTAAAATTAATTAGCCAAAAACCAAGCCTATTTTGCAAGGCTGGATTGTGTTAGACCAAGAGGTTCACAATATAAGCAGCTGTCATTTGGCTCAAGTCTTTGCTTAAGCAATCTACAATGAATTTCAATACCTTGTACTACCTGCCTTTGCTTCAAATATTAATCCACTTTCTTTAGAAGCCGAATCCCCTTTATTGCAAAGGGATTGGAGTTTAAAATAGGGAGGTTTTGTTGCAATTGCACAGGGTATTGGTGAGGTCTCACCTGTAATACTGCATCGTTTTGGTCCCCTACCTAAAAAAGGATATAGTAACATTGGAGGCAGTCCAAAGGAGATACACCAGACTAATTCCTGGGATGAAGGTCATCCCATCAAGAGAGACTAAAAAGTCTGGGCCTGTATTCCTTGGAGTTTAGAAGAGTGGGGGTGACCTCATTAAAAAATATAAGATCCTAAGGGTAGATAGTGAGATATTTTCACTAGTGGGAGAGTCTCAAACAAGGAGACATAGTTACAAGATAAAGGGCCGGACATTTAAAACTAGAGGTGCGTAGAAATTTCTTCTTAGAGGGCGGTGAATCTCAGTAATTCTCTGCCCCGGAGGGTGGTGAAGGTGGATAAATATTTGATAGATTGAGGAATAGGGAGGCTATGGGGAAATGGTACAGAAAAGGAGTTGAGGCCGGCATAGGTCAGCCATGATCATATTAAATAGTGGGGTAGACTTGAAGGGCCTGGTGGCCTACTCCTGCTCGCCTACTCCTGCTCCTATTTCTTGTGTTCTTGCATGAAATATGATTTGTAAAGTGGAATCCAGGTTAAATACAATAGGTCGATAGGGGAAGAGAGGAAAATAAGACTGGCAAAAGAAGAATGAGAACAGAATCGCAAGCAACATAAAAAGGAACCCAAGAATCTTTTACCAGAATGTAAATAGTAAGCAGTTAGTAAGAGATGGAGTGGATCCTTTTAGGGACAAGAGGATGATAACATGTTTGAAGTGCTGGGCAAGGCTAGATAATTAATGAAAACTGACAAAATATGAACAGTAGCAGTGATAGTAGCAGTAATGGATGGGCCAAAAATTGAAAGGCAATAGATACTGGAAAGGCTGACAATGCTTAGAATGCCTAAGTCGCCTGGCATGCACCCCAGATTGCTAAAGGAAGTGGCATTTGATGTAGTCGAAGGGCTTGCCATAATCCGCCAAAATTCCCATAATGGGAAAAATGCCAGAGCATTAGAAATTGGCAAAAGTAACATCCGTTCAAGAAAGGCTGTAAAGGCATCCCTAGTCACACAGGTCAGTCAGTGCATACGTACATACCAATTAGGAGTAGGCCGCTCAGCCCCTTGAGCTTGCTCCACCATTCAATGAGATCATGGCTGGTCTGATTTTAACCTCAACCCCACATTGCTGCCTATCCCGGTTAACGTTTCACTCCCTTGTTAATCAAGAATCTATCAAGCTCTGACTTTAAAATATTCAAAGATTTGCTTTTATTGCCATTTGAGTAAAGAGCTCCAGACTCATGACTCTTGAGAAAAGAATTCTCATCTCCATCTTCAATGGTTTTTAAACAGTGACTCCTAGTTCTATATTTTTCGACAAGAGGAAGCATCCCCATCACATCCATCCGGTCAAAGGTTTCGATCAGGTTGCCGCTTATTCTTCTAAACGCCAATAGATACAAACCTAACCTCTCCAACCTTTCCTCACAAGACAACCCATTCATTCCTGGTATTAGTCTCGTAAATGTTCTCTGAACTGCTTCTAACAAATTTACATCTTTCCTAAGATAAGTAGACCAGTACTGCACAGAATTCTCTCGATGTGATTTCGCCAATGCCTTGGACAAGTGAAGCATAACCTCTCTACCTTAAAATTCAATTTCCCGCACAATAAATGATAACATTCTATTAGCTTTCCTAACTACTTGCTGTACTTGTTAATTAGCCTTTTGTGATTCATGCACTAGTGTTTTTCAAAGTCAGGGTCGTGGCCCGTTGGCAGGTGTCAAGAGGGTCGCGGAGCTATCGGTCCCACTGTGTTCCCGCGGTGGTCCCGATCACAGGAGGAGCACCGACCATCCGCTACCAGCTTTTACATGGAGAATTGTGACCACTACCATCTTTTAAATGGAGATGCAGATTGAGCTGCATGGAGTCTTCCAGCCAGAGGCAGCAGCAGAGAGTAGGCCACGTACCCTGCATGTAGAATTAATGGGAAACGCTGTCCAGGGATGCGCTTTTGACGCCAAAGCAGGGAACAGAGTTGTTTTGGTTTTTTAGCTGCTGGCAAGCAAGGCAAGTGAACAGTGAAGACCAATTTAAAGGAAGAGACTGCCAGAGACTCGAATAGACAGTTCAACTATTGATTGGAGAGGGTCTCAACAGAATCTGCTGGAGTGGTGCTCAAGAGTCTCCAGGGGAAGGACAGAGCAGTGGTAGAGTTAGAGTTCCAGGGCCTCTGGGTAACAGCCCTGAAAAAATGAACTTAACCCAGAACAAAGAAGTATAAATACGATTTCTTGAGGTATGCTTTTGCCAATTGGAACAATGCAAATAAGGAGGCAAAGCCCATGTGTGTTATATGCAGGGAAGTACTGGAAGTTTCAGAATTTGAAAGATAAGTGGTGTGCGAAAAATTCCGTTTCAGCTTGAGACCCCAGAGTCGGCTATTAACTTAGAGCGGACTCCAAATTAAAAGACTATGCTACTGCAGCTTACCGTAATATGTAATACGCACATTAAAAATGCACCAAAAGCCCACGAGGCTGTCAGCATTCTAGTGTAGCATCTCCCAGGAGTGTCCAGTGCTGAGTGAAACACGCGTTTCACTGCTATTGCCCTTCACGACGAAGTACACGTGAAGGGGTGGATTTTCCATTTTCATAAAGGTGAAGACAGCACAAAGAAACTGGCTAAAGTCTGCACATGATATGCGCATTGCCCTCTGTTCCTTTGAACCGGATTCAAGTGAGATCATCAGGTCAAAGCAGGCTTCCTTTCACATTGAAAATTAAGCGAACATGGTGGATATCGTAAAGGTTGGTCAGTGTGTGTCGCAAAGGTTAATGGGTCCCAGGGGAAAAAGCTCGAGAAATACTGCACAAGGTCACTCAGAAACCTCTGGATCTCAGAGCTCCGCAATCTCTCACCCATTTCAATAAACTTTTTTATTCTTCCTGCCAAAATGGACAATTTCACACAGGACGGCACAGTAGCACAGTGGTTAGCTTTGTTGCTTCACAGCACCAGGGACCCGGTTTTGATTCTCGACTTTAGTCACTGTGCGGAGTCTGCGCGTTCTCCCAGTGTCCGCGTGGGTTTCCTCCGGGTGCTCCGGTTCCCGCCCACGAGTCCAGAAAGACGTGCTTGTTAGGCGAATCGGACTTTCTGCATTCTCCCTCATTGTACCCAACAGGCGCCGGAGTGTGGCGACAAGGGGATTTTCACAGTAACTTCATTGCAGTGTTAATGCAAGCCTACTTGTGACACTAATTAAAATTATATTATTTGCCCACATTATATTGCATTTGCCAGATTTTTGTCCACTCGCTTAACCTATGTCTCTTTGTAGCCTTCTTCTATCCTTTTCATAGTCAACTTTCCTACTTATTTTTATGTCTTCAGCAAATTTAGCAACCATACCTTCAGTCCCTTCATCCAAGTCATTTATACAAAATATGAAAAGTGGAGGCCCCAGCACTGATACCTGTGGCACACCACTCATTACGTCCTGTCAACCAGAAAGAGACATATTTATGCAAACATTTTTTCCTGTGAGCTAGCCAATCTTCTATCCATGACAATCTGAAACACCCTAACCATGAGCTTTTATTTTCTACAATAACGTTTGATGTGGTACCTTATCAAAATGCTTTCTGGAAATCCAAGTGTAGTACACCCACCGGTTCCCCTTTATCCACAGCACTGTGACTCCTTCAAAGAACTCCAATAAATTGGTTGAACATGATTTCCCTTTCATAAAACCATGTTGACTATGCCTTGACTTTTTCCAAATACCATGCTATAACATCTTAAATAATAATAATAATAATAATCTTTATTATTATCACAAGTAGGCTTACATTAATACTGCAATGAAGTTACTGTGAAAATCCCCTAGTCGCCACACTCCGGCACCTGTTCGGATACACAGAGGGAGAATTCAGAATGTCCAATTCACCTGACGAGCACATTTTTTGGGACTTCTGGGAGGAAACTGGAGCACCCGGAGAAAACCCATGCAAACACGGGGAGAACGTGCAGACTCCGCACAGACAGTGACCCAAGCCAGGGATCAAACCTGGGACCCTGGCGCTGTGAAGCAACCGTACTAACCACTGTGCTACCATGCTGCCCAATGACAAATGTTAAGCGAACTGGCCTGTAGTTTCAAGCTTTTTATCTCCCTCCCTTTTTGGATAAAGGAGTTACTGTTGCTATCTTCCAATCTAATGGAACCTTTCCCGAATCTAGGGAATTTTGGAAAATTTAAATCAATTATCTCATTAGCCATTTCTTTCAAGACCTTAGGATGAAGTCCATCCAGACCCAGGGATTTCTGCAGACCTAACAATTTGCTCGATACCACTTCCTGGTGATTGTCATTTTCCTGAATTTGTCCTCCCCTTCCATTTCCGGATTTACAGCTATTTCTGGGATGTTACTTATGTACAACAGAGTAGTGAGGCCGTGGAATGCCCTACCTGCAACAGTAGTGAACTCCCAACAATGAGGGCATTTAAAAGTTTATTGGATAAACATATGGATGATAATGGCATAGTGTAGGTTAGATGGCTTTTGTTTCGGTGCAACATCGTGGGCCGAAGGGCCTGTACTGCGCTGTATCGTTCTATGTTCTATGTCCTCTATATTGAAGACCGATGCAAATTATCTGTTTAATTCATCTGCTATAGCCCTACTTTCCATCAACAATTCCTCAGATTCACTTTCTATAGGACCAATGCTCACTTTGTTAACTCTTTTCTTATTTAAATATCAATAAAAACTCTTACGATTTATCTTTATATTGCTAGTTAGCTTTTTCTCGTACTCCTTCCCCTCCTTATTAATCTTTGTCATTATTTGGTTCGTGTTTCAGAAACAATAATCAAGGGGGGAAAAAAATCAACATGCATTTGAGAGGTTTGTGTTAACTAAGGAGAACATATTTGAAGCCAGATTGTGCTCGACGAATCCAATTGAATTTTTTGATGAAGTAACAGAGAAGATCGATGAAAGGAATGCAATGGGGTCTGCTTATATGGATTTTAAGAAATTTGACCGAGCATCATAAAAAGGATGAATAACAAAATTGTGACAAAGAATAGGGAGGTCAGTATCCAGTGGATTAAAAAATGATAAAAGGTTGTGGTAAATGCTTGTTTTTCACTGGAAGATGGTAGACTGTGGTGTTTTCCCAAAGGTCAGTGCTAGGACCACTACTTTTTGATGTGTTCTAATATCCATGTCATTTATAGAGTTAAAATTCAAAATTTGTTGATACAAAACCCGAGGCATTGTAAACAGCAAGGATGAAACTAATCAACTACAACAGGACGTAGGATAGCAGAAGGGGCAGACGTGTGGAATTTAATGCAGAGAAGTGAGGTGATGCACTTTGGCAAAAGTAATCAGGAAAAGCAATACAGGCATAATGGCACAGCTCCAAACTGCAGGGACAGTGGGAACTGGGGGTGCCTGTGCATTGACCTTTGAAAATGGCAGGACTATTGAGCAAATATTAGCAAAGCATATGGGGCCTTGAACTTCAAAAATAGCGATATTGAATACAAAAGCAGGGAAGTTATGCTGAACCTTTATAAAGCTTGAGTATTGCCTCCAGTTCACGACACCACATTTTATGAAAGACATGAAGATCCCGGTTTAAGGTTTTGAGCAAGAATTGCAGAGGGCAAAGAGCAAGATTTTTTTAAAAGATGCAGCCAGGATAATGACCTGGAAAACTGCCCAAAACAATGGTGAAATCAGAGACGGACAATAATTTCAAAAGGAAATTGAATGAGCATTTGAAGGACATTTGAAGCTTTGCGCAAGTCAAGGAGACACAGCCGGAGTGAGACACATCCAGAGTGGGAATTTGGAACTTGGTAATTTGGTGCAGTGAGGTAATTCGGTGCAGAGTGGGAGAAGGTGCTTTTTCCCTACTGTTTTGTTCTCTCTCTTTCTTCTGGCCTGTAACTTTTAACCTGCAGGGAGAGAACCAGAGAGCGTCTGGGAACCTGGAAATGCAAGTGATTTTTATTTATTTTTATTACCTATTCAAATTGTGTGTGTGTGTGTGTGGGGTGGGGGGGGGGGGGAAGAGAACTAAAGTGATATCACAGTAAAGCTGTGACCCGATTGGCTGGTTGGGAAGCTACACTAAATTAAAAAAATTAAGCATTGTTAAACTAATTAAACATAATTACTTAATTATAATTAAGAGGGGTATCTAAGCCAGAGATCAGTGAGTACTGTATTTAGCTTTCACATTTATAGTAGAAATCTAGTGCTAGGAGACATAGTTAACAGTAACTTTAAAAGAAAAAACTTTAAATTTAATTTACTAATTAATTGATGCAAGTCAATTAGAGGGGTGCAGTGCTCTGACTGTGAGATGTGGCAGGTCCGGGAGGCTTCCAGCGTCCCGGATGGCTTCATCTGCAGAAAGTGCACTCAACTGGAGCTCCTCACAGACCGCATGGTTCGGTTGGAGCAGCAGTTGGATACACTTAGGAGCATGCAGGTGGCGGAAAACATCACAGATAGTAGTTATATAAATGTGAACACACCCAAGGTGCAGACAGAGAAATGGGTGACCACCAGAAAGGGCAGGCAGTCAGTGCAGGAATGCCCTGTGGTTGTCCCCCTCTTGAACAGGTATACCCCTTTGGATACTGTCAGGGGGGGATAGCCTATCAGGGGAAAACAGCATCAGCCAGAGCAGTGGCACCACGGCTGGCTCTGATGTTCAGAAGGGAGGGTCAAAGCGCAGAAGAGCAATAGTCATAGGGGACTCTATAGTCAGGGGCACAGATAGGCACTTCTGTGGACATGAAAGAGACTCCATGATGGTATGTTGCCTCCCTGGTGCCAGGGTCCAGGATGACTCCAAACAGGTAGCGGGCATCCTGAAGGGGGAGGGCAAACAGGCAGAGGTCGTTGTAGATATTGGTACTAACGACATAGGCAGGAAGGGGCGTGAGGTCCTGCAGCAGGAGTTCAGGGAGCTAGGCAGAAAGTTAAAGGACAGGACCTCTAGGGTTGTAATCTCGGGGTTACTCCCTGTGCCAGTGAGGCTAGAAATAGGAAGCTAGAGCAGCTAAACACGTGGCTAAACAGCTGGTGTAGGAGGGAGGGTTTCCGTTATCTGGACTACTGGGAGCTCTTCCGGGGCAGGTATGACCTGTATAAGAAGGATGGGTTGCATCTAAACTGGAGAGGCATAAATATCCTGGCCGCGAGGTTTACTAGTGTCACACGGGAGGGATTAAACTAGTATGGCAGGGGGGTGGGCACCGGAGCAATAGGTCAAAAGGTGAAAGCATTGAGGGAGAACTAGGGAATAGGGCCAGTATGGCTCTGAGGCAGAGCAGACAGGGAGATGTTGCTGAACACAGCAGGTCTGGTGGCCTGAAGTGCATATGTTTTAATGCAAGAAGTATAACAGGTAAGGCAGATGAACTTAGAGCTTGAATTAGTACTTGGAACTATGATGTTGTTGCCATTACAGAGACCTGGTTGATGGAAGGATAGGATTGGCAGCTAAACATTCCAGGATTTAGATGTTTCAGGCAGGATAGAGGGGGATGTAAAAGGGGTGGCGGAGTAGAGCTACGGGTTAGGGAGAATATCACAGCTGTACTACGGGAGGACACCTCAGAGGGCAATGAGGCTATATGGGTAGAGATCAGGAATAAGAAGGGTGCAGTCACAATGTTGGGGGTTTACTACAGGCCTCCCAACAGCCAGCGGAAGTTAGAGGAGCAGATAGGTAGACAGATTTTGGAAAAGAGTAAAAACAACAGGGTTGTGGTGATGGGAGACTTCAACTTCCCCAATATTGCCTGGGACTCACTTAGTGCTAGGGGCTTAGACGGGGCAGAGATTGTAAGGAGCATCCAGGAGGGCTTCTTAAAACAATATGTAGACAGTCCAACTAGGGAAGGGGCTGTACTGGACCTGGTATTGGGGAATGAGCCCGGCCAGGTGGTAGATGTTTCAGTAGGGGAGCATTTCGGGAACAGTGACCACAATTCAGTAAGTTTTAAAGTGCTGGTGGACAAGGATAAGAGTGGTCCTAGGGTGAATGTGCTAAATTGGGGGACGGCCAATTATAACAATATTAGGTGGGAACTGAAGAACCTAGATTTGGGGGGGGATGTTTGAGGGGAAATCAACATCGGACATGTGGGAGGCTTTCCAGTGTCAGTTGAAAGGAATTCAGGACCGGCATGTTCCTGTGAGGAAGAAAGATAAATACGGCAAATTTCAGGAATCTTGAATACCGAGAGATATGTAGGCCTCGTCAAAAAGAAAAAGGAGGCATTTGTCAGGGCTAGAAGGCTGGGAACAGACGAAGCTTGTGTGGAATATAAGAAAGTAGGAAGGAACTTAAGCAAGGAGTCAGGAGGGCTAGAAGGGGTCATGAAAAGTCATTGGCAAATAGGGGTAAGGAAATCCCAAGTCTTTTTATACGTACATAAAAAGCGAGAGGGTAGCCAGGGAAAGGGTTGGCCCACTGAAGGATCGGCAAGGGAATCTGTGTGTGGAGCCAAAGGAAATGGGCGAGGTACTAAATTAATACTTTGCATCAGTATTCACCAAAGAGAAGGAATTGGTGGATGTTGAGTCTGGAGAAGGGGGTGTAGATAGCCTGGGTCACATTGAGATCCAAAAAGACGAGGTGTTGGGCGTCTTAAAATTATTACAGTAGATAAGTCCCCAGGGCCTGATGGGATCTACCCCAGAATACTGAAGGAGGATAGAGAGGAAATTGCTGAGGCCTTGACAAAACTCTTTGGATCCTCACTGTCTTCAGGTGATGTCCCGGAGGACTGGAGAATAGCCAATGTGCTCCTTTGTTTAAAAAGGGTAGCAAAGATAATCCAGGGAACTACAGGCCAGTGAGCCTTACGTCAGTGGTAGGGAAATTACTGGAGAGAATTCTTCGAGATAGAATCTACTCCCATTTGGAAGCAAATGGACGTATTAGCGAGCGACAGCATGGTCGTGTCTCACTAACTTGATAGAGTTTTTCGAAGAGGTCATAAAGATGATTGATGCAGGTAGGGCAGTGGATGTTGTCTATATGGACTTCAGTAAAGCCTTTGACAAGGTCCCACATGGTAGACTGCTACAAAAAGTGAAGTCACACAGAGTCAGGGGCGAGCTGGCAAGGTGGATACAGAACTAGCTAGGTTATAGAAGGCAGAGAGTAGCAATGGAAGGGTGCTTTACTAATTGGAGGGCTGTAACTACTGGTGTTCCGCAGGGATCAGTGCTGGGACCTTTGCTGCTCGTAGTATATAGAAATGATTTGGAGGAAAATGTAACTGGTCTGATTAGTAAGTTTGCAGACGACACAAAGGTTGGTGGAATTGCAGATAGCGATGAGGACTGTCATAGGATACAGCAGGATTTAGATCGTTTGGAGACTTGGGCGGAGAGATGGCAGATGGAGTTTAATCCGGACAAATGTGAGGTAATGCATTTTGGAAGGTCTAATGCAGGTAGGGAATATACAGCGAATGGTAGAACCCTCAAGAGTATTGAAAGTCAGAGAGATCTAGGTGTACAGGTCCACTTGTCACTGAAAGGGGCAACACAGGTGGAGAAGGTAGTCAAGAAGGCATACGGCATGCTTGCCTTCATTGGCCGGGGCATTGAGTATAAAAATTGGCAAGTCAAGCAGCAGCTGTATAGAACCTTAGTTAGGCCACACTTGGAGTATAGTGTTCAATTCTGGTCGCCACACTACCAGAAGGATGTGGAGGCATTAGAGAGGGTGCAGAAGATTTACCAGGATGTTGCCTGGTATGGAGGACATTAGCTATGAGGAGAGGCTGAATAAACTTGGTTTGTTCTCACTGGAACGACAGAGGTTGAGGGGCGACCTGATAAGAGGTCTACAAAATTATGAGGGGCATAGACAGAGTGGATAGTCAGAGGCTTTTCCCCAGGGTAGAGGGGTCAATTACTAGGGGGCATAGGTTTAAGGTGCGAGGGGCAAGGTTTAGAGTAGATGTACGAGGCAAGTTAAAAAAAATATTAAAATTTTATTTTATTTTATTTTTTTTAAAACAGAGGGTAGTGGGTGCCTGGAACTCGCTGCCAGAGGTGGTGGTGGAAGCAGGGACGATAGTGACGTTTAAGGGGCATCTTGACAAACACATGAATAGGATGGGAATAGAGGGATACGGACCCAGGAAGTGTAGAAGATTGTAGTTTAGTCGGGCAGCATGGTCGGCGCGGGCTTGGAGGGCCGAAGAGCCTGTTCCTTTGCTGTACTTTTCTTTGTTCTTTGACATGCAGGGCTATGGGGATAGAGCGGGGAAAGAGGATTGACTGAATCGTTCAAGAATCAGCACAGATTCAATGAGCCTAATGGCCTCCTCTGTGCTGTAAATGACACTGATTGGCAAGAAACTACATACTCAAATTAGTCTACATCATGAATCTTACTGTCGTCTTCCTTTTGATCTTGCTGATCATTTTAAATTTATGACCTTGATCAATAATTACCCAATCACAGAAAAGTTTTTTCTTGATTTACAGACTTCAAAATGTTATCTTTCCAATCTCTTACTTTCTCTGCCACGTCAAAATAATTCCACTACTTTGGTTCCCTTCTCAAATATGGTTAATTAGCATAAGCAAAGTCAATCAATGTAGTTGCTCTATGTTTATAATGGCTTCCCAAAAAGGTGCACAGCACTTTCACCTGCCTATTACATATTAAATGTCATAATATTCAAAGCTATGGGTCAAGTGCTGGGAAGTGGGATTAATGTAGATTAGATTAGGTTTTTTTGTCGGTGCAGGCTTGATGGCCGAAGGACCTCTTCTGTACTGTGTTATCTTAAAATTCTATATACAAATAATTTGTTACATCTTTGTTCATGTGCTCATACCTCTCCTTTTAAAGCCTAAAATACAATTGGTCTTTTTAGTACCCGAATTCCCACTTTCAAGCAAGCGAATAAAAAGTGATCCCGATGCCCAAGTGCAAATCACATGTTAGATCCAGTGAATACACCCCTTCCAACCAGTCTCTTCTGACTCATCTAAACCATTTGTGGTCTCAGACCAATTCTCAACACATCTGTATCGCACTGCAGCAAGGATTACATACTTTCACCTGTGTCACCTAGCTCTGCCTATCTACTGTATCCTTCATCGTGCCTTTTAAAAAAAATGAAAATCACTTATTGTCACAAGTCGGCTTCAAATGAAGTTACTGTGAAAAGCCCCAAGTTGCCACATTCCGACGCCTGTTCGGGGAGGCTGGTACAGGAATTGAACTGTGCTGCTGGCCTGCCTTGGTTGGCTTTAAAAGCCAGCTCTTTAGCCCCGTGCGCTAAACCAGCCCCCTTGTTCAGCTCCAGATGCAATTACTGCAGTGCCTTCTCAGCTCGCCTTGCACCCCACTGCCAATATCCACAAGACAGTTCAATACACCTGCTACATCTGTTTTGTATTTCAATGGCATCCATCAAGTACCCATTTAAAATAAATAGACTGTCCATGTATATGAAACTAAAATTTTAAATTGCAGGCATAGGACTCAATTGTTTTGACTGAATTTAATTCATAATATTAATTATACAAAAAGGTAGGAATCATAAATAGATTTCTGTGTATTAACACTTATAAGCACACGACCAAAAAGGCTTATTTTACGTTTGCTGTTTCAGCACTATTGACCCAGATAGACAGTAGGAAACTAGACACTGCATTGTACATTATCCTCTATGGGCTAGTATACAAACCTTGTTTGTGAAGTACTCGTGCTAATAGCAAGGCGGCTGCAGCTGTCATAGCAGGGGAATAAATAGAGATGTCTGTATACAGTAGTGAGAGTTCACAGATGTAGTTGAAGAGATGTGTGGTGCGTCTTTTTAGTGGAGAAATCGCCAGTAGTACTTCTGCATAATCTAAAATGGTAGGTATCTGCAAAAAAGAATCTTTCTGAACTATGCACTGCATTTCAACACATGAATGAACATTTTTGCACTCACGAGAATATAGGTCAAATAGGGGTATTTGTCCACACTCAAACCTGATGGCATGCAACTCTTCAATCTCCATAAAGTCTTTGTTTTTAAGAAAACATTTGTTAAGTGTGCTCATCACCATCTGTGACACATTGCCCGTTCCTCGTATCATTTATATATTGGGCATTCGAGATGCACTCTAGCTAGTTAGGGAGACTAGGCTTATGAAGTACCCTGTGATATCAACTACGAGAATATCTAGTGTAAATGTGGAAAATTTGTACCATTTAGTCACAATCATTCAATTTACGAAATTGCAACACCCATGTTTGTTTTATTAAATCTACGATTGTATCTTTCCAATAGAAGAAAATGCCACCACGTTCAAGTCTACATGACCCTTGGCAAGAATCACTTACTTTAATTTTCCCTCGAAGTGCAGAAATGATCTCTCCCATCATTCGCACTAGATCCTCATATTTGTATGTATTGTCTGTAAGCCAGACTGCTTCACGAATTGTCAGGATCTCTTTACTAATAAACCTATGGAGGGATATATGTAAATTTAAAAATTGTAAAGACATAGAAGCAAATAGCCCAAAATGTACTTGTTTTAGAAATTTTTAAAAGTCCAATTCAGCTTATATTGTTTTAACTTTACCTTGTGCAAATAACCATGCAAGCTATCCCCAATAACTGGAGTCGACCTCGGGGTACAGAGCGCAGCATTAGGTACCGATCCACATTTGCCACTGTGATATGCAAGCACAAGCTGGAAAAATCCTTCATGCTGGTCACTTCCACTAACCAATCAATTAAAATGTATCTGTAGAGGTTGAGAGTTATTAGTTACATCATAGCCATTTCAGTGGAGCTCATAATCATTTGGTCCTGCATGTTTCCATTAAATCGTAAAATGACATCCTGCAATGGACCTTCTACCAGTCAAACCTCTAATCAGGAGAGCCTCAATCCAGAGTAAACCATTCTTAATTTGATAGGTTGTATCTAAACCACATCATAGAAACAAAATGCGTGAACTATTTCAAAAATGCTTCTGAAAATCAAGTTACAAGTCAAACATACTATTTCCAAATAGCCGTTTGATAAATTCCTCAAGAAAACCCAAGACAGATCTACTTTTCTTGAATAAACTCCAAACTGATTCTAAATCACAGCCTATAAAATGCTCACCAATAGCTTCCCTATAAAAATGAAACCCTATTGGTCAATAATTGCCACCAGATCACGAGACCACCCCAGTACTCCAATCCAATGCAACCATATCTATTATGCATCAATTGACTGAGCTGGAAGGGCACAGACTAAAATGTTAAAATTGGTTAGCTTGCTTGGTGAGCTTTAAACTGGTTTATCATAAAAACATCACAGGTTTGATAAATTATTCATAGCTTAAAGGGAGCCTTTTCCTTCCGGAAAAAAAAAAAAATCAGGATTAGATATTAGTTATTTTATGACTTCATTGCTCCCATCTTGTGGCGAAGAATCCAATACAACAACCAATAATAGGGCTGGACTTCAAGATGCTTTATAGATATATCAATAAAACACAATTGCATCAACAAGAATGAACAAAATTAAATAGATAACATCTCAAGTCATAGCACTGGTTTGTATAGCCACTTCATTTATGCACGATTGATCCTTATAATGGATATCCTTCATAAAGATGATCGGCATGATTCTCCATTCCTGAGACTAAGTATGGATGCTGGGGCAGGATATGTGGACTTCCACAACAGCAAAACTGGGATGCACCTAGACCGATTCAGCGATCACGGAGGGGCTAGCACCGACGCCAGATGGAACACAATCGATTCCAATGATACTTGGAAATAGTGGGCTGGATTATCTGGTCGGCAACGCCGAAATCGGGTTCAGCAATGAGCCGATGAATCAAAATTCCCGACAGAATCAGGGACAGCGCCACTTCCGCGATGCTCCACCCCCTCCAAAGTGGCGCACTATAGGAGTACACCACGCCACGTATCCACGGCCTCAGGCCATTGCCGGAGGCTCGCCACCCCGACCGGCCGAGTTCCTGACGCCGTGGGACATGTGTGGTCTCACCCGTCGGGAGCTCAGTGTGGCGGCTGCTGACTCAGTCCAGCGCCCCAGTCGAGGGAGGGCCGATCCATGGACAGGGGTGGACATATTCGGGGCTGGGGGCACTGTGGTGGGGCAGTCTGGGGAACGCGAGCCGGCCGGAGGGGGGGGCTATTTCGCGGGCCGGGTGCGCGAGCAGCATCCGCCATGAAGCACGGCCTGCATGCACGGCCAAGGACCCGACAATTCTCCAGGCCATATAGGCAGTTAGATCAGTGTGCTCTGCTCTGCGCTGCCTGGCTGCCCCCCCCCCCCCCCCAACTGAATTTTGCCGATTTTTTTGTCATGAAACGCCACCATTTTCACGCCGGCGTGGAGACTTCAACTCCAGGAGGGAGAATCCAGCCCAGATGACTTCCAACTTGATTTTCAGCAGCATTTTTTAAATACTTCATGTGTGTCTATGATGTGGTTTAGAGAAAGATGGGGGGCTGAATTCTCGGTTTCTGCGGCTACGTATTGACGCCGAAGGAGAAACCGTGGACTTCTACAACAGGAAAATCAACGCCGCACCTACACCGATTCCCCTATCGGTGAGGGACTAACACTGGCGCCGCGTAGAACACCATCGAATACGATGGAAAATGGTGCAGGATTCGCCGGGTCCATGATGGACACTTGCAGGGCTGACGGGATGCAGCCACACAAAGAATACACTCCCCACACATAGAGGCCAAAAAGATGGGACAGGTGGTGCTGGAGCGCCCATACAGCTGATGGGTCGGCTGGGGCCAGAGGGTATCCAGGGGGTGCCCCGGGGGGGGGGTCACCTATACGACCCTGGGCACCAGGTTTAAAGCGGGCTGTCAGCGACATGCCTAGCTGCATGGCTGACTTGTCGGCTGCGGTAATGGTGTTGCGTACCCGTCCACCCCAACCCCACCTCCTGGCCACCCCCCAGCCCTGGCAGAAGCCCCCAGGCCTGCGGCACGACCGTCGGCGAAGTATGGCAGTGCTGGACATTGCCCTCTCTCTCAGCAGCCACCACGGCAGGTTGACTATGTTTGAGAGCACACACGGACTGCGTCGTCGGGAACTCGCTCATCGGAGGGGGAGAAACGCGGGTAGGCCCACTAATAATATGCAAACGGCGAATAGAGCACGCATGGCGTGCATCACATTGACGACGGTTTTCGAGGCGACAGAGCTTCACGATTCTGGTGTCGGGAGCTATTCTCCGCCTGATTGCACACCCTGATTTTGGCATCGCTTAGCGGAGAATCCCGCCCATAATCTATTGGATTAAGAATGGTTTACTCTGGATTGAGGCTGTCGTGGTTAGTGCTTTGACTGGGAGGAGATCCATTGCAGGACGTCATTTTCTTGGGAGGCTGACAAGCTGCAGCCGCAAATACACATTACAATTCCCACACACACTCATCCCAGCCAACAAGATGGCACTGGTTGTACTGGAGCACGTCCATCCTGCTGATGGGTCACCTGGACCAGAGGGCACCTAATGGAGTGCCCTAGGGGGGCACCCATACGACCTGTAGAAATGCGGGTGGGCCCACTAATGATATGCAAACGGCAATTAGAGCATGCATGGCGTGCATCACATTGACAACGTTTTCGAGGTGACGGAGTTCACAGTGGGCAGTCAGTGGCATATGCAGTTGCATGGCTGCCTTGCAGGCCATGGCAATGGTGCTCCATGCCCGTCCCCCTCCGGCCCCATAGCCCACCTCCTGCTACTCCCTCCAGCCCTGACAGATGTCTCTCGGCCAGCGGCACAACTGTCATCAAACGATGGCAATGTTGGACACATTCATACCCACTCTCTCCCCCAGTAGCCACGCTCTCCCCCAGAAGCCGTAGCGCCCGTTTCAATGCGAACCTCGCCATCGGGAATTCGGCCCAGTGGAGGGAATCCCGCCCGATATCTGTTCACCTTGGCCTTAAATTTAAATTGACTCAGCATCCATTACCTTTTGCGGAAGTATGTTCCAGATTCTTGCTACCATTTGGGTGAAAGAATGCTTCCTGATTGTACTCCAGAATGGTCCTGTTTCAAGATTGTGCCACCTTGTTCTGGATTCCGCAACAGAGGAAATAGCTACTCTATCTGTTTAATTAAAAATAAATTTAGAGTACCCAATTCATTTTTTCCAATTAAGGGGTCATTTAGCGTGGCCAATCCACCTACCCTGCACATCTTTGGGTTGTGGGGACGAAACCCACGCAAACACGGGAGAATATGCAAACTCCACACGAACAGTGACCCAGAGCCGGGATCAAACCTGGGACCTCGGCGCTGTGAGGCAGCGGTGTTAACCACTGCATCACCCCATGCTGCCTCCATTTATCATGTAACAGCTCAATTAGAGGACATGTAAATTCATGAACATTTCTTATTCTTTGGTCTGGATGCAGTATAAATGTCACCGTAGGCTAGTTGGGCTAAATGTCCCGCTCCTGTGCTGCATATCCCACACAATTCAAGATCAGACTTCAAACCTCTAAACTAAATCGGACACAGATTAAGTTAATACAACCTGTCCTCAATTTTACCCTTTCAGTCTTGGTATCTACAACCACTCCAGTATATCCATCCTGAGAAGTATTCAGAACTACTGCAATCATTCAGATGGGGGTCAAGTACCAAACTATTCAGATCAAGCTTGATTCTGTGCATGGTTCCCATCAATAGATTGAAAATATTTGCAAATTTACCTCATTGTGTCATTCATGCCCTTTTGCACTTGGAACATTTTCTGTTTGTTAGAAGGATAGGAAGACTGAAAAACCTGGGCCACAAACTCTTTCGAAGCTATAGACTTCATACCCAACAGATTGGCATTTCCGCAGGCTTTTGCTAATGACACCTGAAATAATAATTTTTTTAAATCACATATATGTCTCAGCATAGACTCAAGATCAAAAGACAACCCTTAATTTTGCTAAACACAGCTGCTAGAATTTAAATTCAAAGTCAGTCCAGTTAGAGGAATTAAGACAGAATCAAATTGCTTGACCCAACCAGTGTGTTGGAATTTACCCCCACATAGGAGTAGCCCAATTCCACATTCTATTCCGTTCCCACAGTCTTCGCCATCAATCACATATATCACCTATTTTTTAAATCCAGGCATGATCCCTGTTTCAATAAACTCTGGTACTGAGTTACACTTATACTTATGGATTAACTGCAGTTAACCAGAGCCTGGTCATACCACCTGAATGATCATTAGGATGATATGATCCTTGAACTTTTCCTTCAAAGTCACAGTTAGGGCAAAGATTCACAATAAGTCAAAAGGCAATCATCATGAGGACTGTTAAGTAACAAGAGGAAAACCTGCAAGTTTTAGATTATGGTAGAGTCTTTAAAGATGCAGGAGAACAGCTTGCATCTTTCTGCTTTGTGCATTTATCGTCTTGAAAATTCTCATACTGTCCCACGGTTACCTACTCAACTCCTGTGAAATTAAATGGGATAATTCCACCGCTGTTTCCACCCACACATCTAAACTCCACAACCACTCTACCAAGATACATCTTGTAGCATTGCTGGAAATTACAGGTTGTAGAAACAACAGTATATTCTGTGGAAAAACTTGCTAGCCAGAGTTGTCACTCAGCATGGGCATTTCCAGAATCACACTTGAGGTTTTTCATGATTACCTAACTTGCCAACTGAACAAACTCTCACTATAAAGGGGGAACTCCAGCAGCCACTCGTAAGTCAGCTAGAAATTTTGAATTTCAAAGATCACATTATACTCCTGCCCACTATACGTAGTACACCCTTTGAGAATTTCTCCCACACCATATAAAATACCCAAAATTTCCAAATCCATTTAAACTGATATCACTGAAGAGACTACAGGAAGAAAAGGGTGCCCAACATCAGTGGAGATTGGAACCAACAGAGGTATACGTCCAACCCTGCTCATCCTACATAGCTAATTGGAATTTATCAGGCAACATAGTGTCATATTTGTGACAAGTTATGAATGCTAAACAGTATCCGCAACCAAAACAATACTGCCAACATTGACAGACATTACCGTGGATTTCAAACAGGCCACAAGGACAATCTAAAATCCAATTTACCAATTACAAGCTCTGGTCAGTTATGGCGAAGGAAGTCAAATTATTCCACCTGTTGCACATACCTGTGCTTCCCAGCATCCTTTAATTGCGTAGTCCCTGAGTTTCCTAAGGCTCTGAAGATACCTGCCAGGATCAACCACCTAGCAAAAAAAGCCATGAAAATTTAATAACATTTCAGAGAGCATAAGGTAGAAGACTCAAAAATACACTTCACAAAGAAATCTTTTGTAAACAGTAAAAAAGGTTGAAGAGCCTGATCCAGGATCCAAAAGATTAGGAGATGAATCAATTTTCTTAACTTCAATCTCTAAAGCCCATCAGCCTTCACTGGTCATCAAGATGTGCATACTTCCATGTGCCCCACTTTACCCTACAAACTACCAACCAAAACAATATGTTCATCCATTGAAACTTATGGTCTAATAATCCATGATTAATTCTACAGTACTTTTGATTTCACGATTGCTGTTTATAATTTTCAACCCAGGACTTTTCAGTGACAACCCAGGACTTTTCAGTGGCAGCTATGTGGTGAGCAATCGCACATGCAGTGGCTCCCGCCAGGATACTTGAATTTGGCCCTTTTTGCCTGGTTTATGGGCGATATTTGGACAGAAAGTTGTTTAGTTTTATGGGAGAGGGTCCCCTCAAAGGTAATGCCCAGCAAGTACAATACAAGGCAATGCAATACAAGGCAGAAGTTGGGTAATGGATCGTCGTCAGACTCAGGAATCGCTCGAGCCTCGGTGGGGGGTAACATGGTGGAGGCTTCTGCTGCGTTGTTGGCCTCTCCGTGGTCGACTGAGATGTTGGCAAGCTTCTTGACAGAACAATTTAAGAAGCAGTGGCGGACGGTCGCTGAGGACCTGGAAGGCAATGGAGTGGGCTTTAGTCCCATTTGGGTGGCCTTGGAGAAGATGGACCGCAGACAGAGGAGCAAGGTGTGGTGATACGGAAGGTGGAAGTGGCACTTGGACCATCGTGACTGGATTGTCTCCCTGGACGCAGTGATGGTATAGGTGGCTGAAGAGTGTAAAGCATGGCAGGCCAAGGTGGACAATCTGGAGGACCCGCTCCAGGTGGTAACATTTAAAAATCGTTGGACTACCGGAGTGTCTGGTGGGCTCAAACTCTATGGACTATATGTCCAAGATGTTCCAAGATGGAAAGTTGGGGGGGATTTGTGGTCTCCTCCCAAATTGGACCAGGCCCATTGGTCGCTGAGGCAGAAGCCCAGATCTGGGGAGCCACCACAGGCAACCATCATCAGGATTCACTGGCACCAAAACAAGGAACGAGTCTTGGCGTGGGCAAAAAACCATGGAGCTGTAGATGGGAGGGCCACACCATCAGAACATATCAGGACGTTGGTGTAGAGCTGGGAAGAAGGCATGCAGCATTCAATGAGGCCATAGCCGCGCTGCAATGCGAGAGCAATCTGAGATTTGGTCTTGTGTAGACGGCTCGTCTTCGGGTGACTTTCAAGGAGAGATATTACACTTTGAAAGCATCGGAGGATGCAAACGAGTTTGTCAAGAAGCATGGACTAGGGGTGAACTAAGGTGTTCAAGGAGGGACTAAGACATTAGATACTTGTTCACGGTTAGGCTCATTTGAATCGGTACTTATTGTGCAAGTTATGTACTTTGCGGGAGGGCTTGGGAGTTATGAGGCTTTGTTGGATATTTTTGCTGGGCGAAGTTGGTTTGTATATTGTACTGTTGGGAGGTTTTGTGGGGTGGGGGTTAGGTGCTTATTTTCCTCTATTGTTCTGTATTAAAGTTTGGTATGGGCAGGGGCTGATTACCGACATACTGTTTAGTTGTCTTTGATTTTACCCTGTGCGGAGGTCACCCTGCTCGCTGTAAAGCTAGTTTATGGGAGCTGAGAAGGGGGGATTTCTGCAGCTTGTTACCGTGGGGGTATTTTTTGTGTAAAAAGGTTGTGCTTTTTATAAGCTTAGGTTTTTTGTTTCTGCTTTGTTTGGGATTGGGGATAGGGAAGGGGGTGTTCTGTTCTGCTGTTGGTTGTTTATTTGGTATTCAGGATGGGGTTGGGAGGTAGGCTGCTGGTGGTGACAGGGTCTTTGTCCTGGACAATTTAGCGTGACCAACCCATCTGCCCTGCACATCTTTGGGTTGTGGGGGTGAAACCCACGCAAGCACGAGAAGAATGTGCAAACTCCACATGGACAGTGACCCTGGGACCTTGGTGCCGTGAGACAGCAGTGCTAACCACTGCGCCACCATGTTGCCCTACACCAAAAGGAAACTTACTAACTAAACCAAAATGTAACTCCTGGGGGGGGTGATAATGCACCCCAGTCCCCATGGCATCCACCAGTCGCCGAAGGCCTAAAGCGTGCCAATGGACACAGTGTGCTCTCTCTTAAAGGCCAAGTACTGAATTCAATAATGTCCTTCATCTTTGTATCTTTACAATATAATTACAATACTATTAACTAGATGGATAGTAACTAGCACCATAAATCACAAGTAGAGAACACACCATCTTCTTTGACAATCAAGGTACCCTTTTAGCTCCAACATCTTAATGAAGGCCTCAGATAAAGCATACCAGCTGGACTCAAGAGTCCTAGTTCAATATTCTCTTAAGGTTAATGTGCAGGTTCAGTCGGCGGCTAGGAAGGCAAATGCAATGTTAGCATTCAGGTCGAGAGGGCTAGAATACAGAGCAGGGATATATTGCTGAGGCTGTATAAGGCTTGGGTCAGACCCAATTTGGAGTACTGTGAGCAGTTTTGGGCCCCATATCCAAGGAAGGATGTGCTGGCCTTGGAAAGGGTCCAGAAGAAGTTCACAAGAATGATCCCTGGAATGAAGAGCTTGTCATACGAGGAGCGGGTGATGTCTCTCGTTGGGAGTTTAGAAGGGTATGGGGGATCTTATGAAAACTTCCAGGATACTGAGGGGCCTAGACAGAATGGACACAGGCACAGCCTCAGACTGAAGGACGATTCTTTGAAACAGATGAGGAATTTTTTCAGCCAGAGGGTGGTGAATCTGCGGAACTCTTTGCCGCAGAAGGCTGTGGAGGCCAAATCGCTGAGTGTCTTTAAGACAGAGATAGATAGGTTCTTGATTAATAGGGGGATCACGGGCTATGGGGAGAAGGCAGGAGAATGGGGATGAGAAATATATCAGCCATGATTGAATGGTGGAGCAGACTCGATGGGCCGAATGGCCTAATTCTGCTCCTATGTTTTATGGGTTTATGGACCGAGAGCAACTTATTTCTAAAGGCTGAATAGCAAAGAATGTTTCAGAAGTTTCAAACAGCAAATCAAAACTTACTGCTTCTTTCTGATTTGCCTCCCACAAGTGGTAAGAGCTTGACAAGCATCCATGACTGGAAGATTCTTCAAACATTGCTACAGCCTGCTTCTGTTTCTCTTCATCCTAAAGTCAAGTAAGAACTCAGTTAAATATTTAAAATGTGATGTGCGTTAATAACAGTGAGTTATGCAGCAACACTTCCCAAAGCAGTTCACAAGTGATTTTAAAAATGACACCAAGGCACATCAAGACAAATAACTAAAAGTTTGGTCATAGTAATAGGTTTTAAGGAAAGTCTTAAAAGGGAGAAACAGAAGGGCTAAGGGAGGGTATTCCAGGAGTTTGAAGTCAAAGCAGCTAAAGATTCAGCTGTCAAAATGGAACAAATAAAACTAGAGAATTTGCATCGGCCAGAATTGGAGGAATGCGGAGATGCAAGAGGGTTGTAGGGCTGGAAGTGGGACCCAAGTGGAATTAAGTGTGATTGGAAATTTATTTACCATGATACGAACCTCAAAGAGACTGAGAACTTTGGCCAAACAGTAAGTTAATGATGCTTTCTTAGCCTAGAAAATGAAAAACACAAGCGGAGTTAGAAAAAAATACAACCAATTTTGTCACAAAGAATTCAGTGCACAGGCTCAATAGGTTATGAATAGAAATAGAAAATAGGAGTAAACCTACTCGGCCATTCAATGCGATCATGGCTGATCCTCTATTTCAACACCATGCTCCCGCTCTCTCTTCATTCCCCTTAATGCCTTTAGTGTCGCAAAATCTACTCTTTCTTAAATATATTCAGTGACTTGGTCGTCAGCCTAGTGTGGTAGATAATTTTACAGGTTCACCCTCTGAGCGAGGAGATTTCTCCTCATCTCAGTCCTAAATGGTCTACACAGTATCCTGAGACTACCTTCTTCTAGACCCCCCCAGCAAAAGGAAACTTCATCCCTTATCCAGTCTGACTAGCTGTGTCAGAATTTTATACATTTTAATTAGATCCACTTATTCTTCTCAATTCCAGTCAATAGATGCCCAGTCGACCCAATTTCCTCATACGATAATCCTGCCCTTCCAGGCATCAATATGGTAAACCTTTGCTGCACTCACTCTGTGGCAAGCATATCCTTTCTTGGATAAGACTAAAACTGTGCAAAATATTCAGGTTGTGGTCTCAACAAGGCCCTGTACAGGTGCAGTAAGACATCCTCGATCCTGGACTCAAATCCTCTTGCAATGGAGGTCAACCTACCGTTTTGTCTTCTGCAGGATCTCTTATTTTCAAATAAGAGATAGGGGTCTGGTGGTAGTTTGAGATTGAGTTTTATGGCAAAAACTTAGTTAGTACACTTTCAAATACAAAAAAAAAGAAACAAAAGCCCATCAGGGCATAAGGAAGAAAACAATGGAAAGAGAACAAAGGCGTAGAGTGGGCAACATGTGCACCAGTAACTTTATACCTGCACGGTTTGACCCCCCCCCCTTCTCTGTTCCCTATTGGCTTACAAGTTTTGAATTTTGAGCTCTGAATAGTGGTCCTTACCATCACTCACATTGGTATTTTAGCTTACTGGCTGTTCTTGCTTTGTTATATTTCTACACATTTGTAGCCTGGATTCTGAAAAGCTGATATGTTTCTGCAGTATACCTTCCCAAAGCTACAATATTTTCAAAACTTGGTTTTAATATTTCCCTACATCTTCCTAACTGCTTAATGCACCTGCTTGCTTGCAGTGACTGATTTACAGAGGACACCTCGGTCCTTTGGTACATCAACATTTCCCAATCCACCACACTTAAATAATACTATGTCATTGTTTTCCCTACTGAAGTGGATATTTTCACATTTATCCATGTTATACTGTATCGACCATGTATTTGTCCACTCAATCAACTAGTCTAGATCACCTTGAAATCTCACTCCTCTCATTCCCACTTAGTTTTGTGTGAGGAGCAAACTTGGAAATATAACATTTGGTTTCCTCATCCAAATCATTGATTTATTGTATATAGCTGGGATCCAAGCATTGATCCCTGCAGTATCAACTAGTCACCGCCTGACACTCTGACAATGACCCATTTTTTCCTACTCTCTGGGTTTCATGTGTGCTAGCCAATTCTCAATCCATGCTAATAAATTACCCTCAATCCCACATGTGCATTAATTTTGAACACTAACTTCTTATGTGGGACATTTTACAAAAGCATTTCAAAAATCCAAATACACCACTTCCATTGGTTCTCCCTCATCTATTCGACTAGTTATGTCCTCAAAAAACTCCAGGTTTGTCAAACATGATTTCCCTTTCATAAATCAATGTTGACTTTTTCTAATTCCGTTGATATATTTGAAGTGTCCTGTGTCACATCCTTTATAAAAAGCATAGACTCCAAGCATATTCCCTACTATTGATGTTAGGTTAACTGGTCTGTAATTCCATGTTTTCTTCCTCCCTCTTCTTTTTATTAAAAAAGTGGGGTTACATTTGCCACCCCCCAATCTACCAGGATGGTTCCAGAATTTTGGAAGATGACAACCACGCGCCCACTATCTCCATGGTCACCTTCTTCAGTATCCTGGGATGTAGATTATCAGGCCATGGGGATTTACTGGCTTTAAATCCCATTAATTTCTTCAGCACTACTTTTAAAAGAGACTAATACTTATGTCCTTCAATTCCTCCCATGAGATCCTTGGTTTTGTACCATTTCTGTGAAGTTATTTGTGGCATCTCCTGTGAAGGTAGAAGTAATGGGAGAGTAGATTCTATTTTTCATATTTTGGGGGAATATTGTCTTATTCTGTGAAACTTTGTGCATACGGAAATGATTTCAGTAAGCTGGGGAGAGGGAGGCGGTGGCGCTGTGGCTGGACGTGTAATCCAGAGACACAAGGTAATGCTCTGGAGACCCAGGTACAAATCTGACCACAGCAGATGGTGGAATTTAAATTCAATAACTTCTGGGGCGTCATTCTCCGACCCCCCGCCGGGTCGGAGAATGGCCGTTGGCCGCCGTGAATCCCGCCCCCGCTCCCGCCGAAGTCTCCGGTACCGGAGATTGGGCGGGGGCGGGAATCGGGTCGTGCTGGTTGGCGGGACCCCCCGCTCAATTCTCCGGCCCGGATGGGCCGAAGTCCCGCCCAGAAATTGCCTGTCCCGCCGGCGTGAATCAAACCTGGTATTTACCGGCGGGACCAGGCGGCATGGGCGGGCTCCGGGGTCCTGCGGGACGCGGGGCGATCTGACCCCGGGGGTGCCCCCACGGTGGCCTGGCCCGCGATCAGGGCCCACCGATTCCGTGGGCGGGCCTGTGCCGTGGGGGCACTCTTTCCCTTCTGCCTCCGCCACGGCGGAGGTGGAAGTGACTCTCCCCACTGCGCATGCGCGGGAAACTGTCGGCGGCCGCTGACGCTCCCGCGCCGGGAAACTGTCAGCGGCCGCTGACGCTCCCGCGCATACGCCGCATTTCCGCGCCAGCTGGCGGGGCAACAAACGCCATTTCCGCCAGCTGGCGGGGCGGAAATCCCTCCGGCGTCGGCCTAGCCCCCCAATGTTGGGGCTAGGCCGCCAAAGATGCGGAGCATTCCGCACCTTTGGGCCGGCGCGATGCCCGTCTGATTGGCGCCAGTCAGCAGACATCGCGCCGTTGGGGGAGAAATTCGCCCCTGGAGTCTAAAGGTGACCATTGTCGATTGTCACAAAATCTCAACTGGTTCACTAATGTCTTTCAAGGAAGGAAACTTGCCGTCCTGACTCCAGACCCACAGCAATGTGGTTGACTTGTAAATTCCCTCTGAAATGGCCCAGCAAGCCACTCAGTTGTACCTAACCACTATGAAAAAACAAAAGGTTATGAAACCAGATAGCCCACCCAACATCAACCTAGGCACCGGAACAATAACAGCAAACCCAGCCCTGTCTACCCAAGTCCTCCTTACTAACATCTGGGGGTTTGTACCAAAATTGGGAGAGCTGTCTCAAGTAACAACTTGACAGAGAAACATGGAATAGTGGGGGCCATTCAGTTCTCCAAGCCTGCTCTGCCATTCATTGTGATCATGGCTGATCATCAAACTCAATAGCCTAATCCCGCTTTCTCCCCATATCCTTTGATTCCCTTCGCCCCAAGTGCCATATCTAACTACTTCTTGAAAACATACAATGTTTTGGCCTCAACTACTTCCTGTGGTAATGAATTCCACAGGTTCACCACTTTCTGGGTGAAGACATTTCTTCTCTTCCCTGTCCGATATGATCGACCCTGTATCCTCAGACTGTGACCCCTGGTTCTGGACACACCCACCATCGGGAACATCCTTCCTGCATCTACCCTGTCCAGTCCTGTTAGAATTTTATAGGTTTCTATGAGATCCCTCTCCATTATTCTTCTGAACTCCAGCGAATACAAACCTAAACGATTCAATCTCGCCTCATGCGTCAGTCTCACCATCCCAGGAATCAGTCTGGTAAACTTTCGCTGCACTCCCTCTGGAGCACGAGCATCCTTCATCAGATAAGGAGACCAAAACTGCACACAATATTCCAGGTGCGACCTCACCAAGCAAGACATCCCTCCTCCTGTATGTGAATCCTCTCTCAATGAATGGCAGCATACCATTGCCGTCTTTACTGCCTGCTGTACCTGCTTGCTTACCTTAAGTGACTGGTGTACGAGGACACCCAGGTCTCGTTTCACATTCCCCTCTCCTAATTTATGGCCATTCAGAGAATAGATTGCTTTCTCATTTTTTCTAACAAAGTGGATAACCTCGCATTTATCCAAATTATACTGCACCTGCCATTCATTTGCCCACTCACTCAACTTGTCCAAATTACACTGAAGATCTCTGCATCCTCCTCACAGCTCACCCTCCCACCCAACTCGGTGTCATCTGCAAATATGGACATATTACATTTTGTTCCCTCATTTAAGTTATTAATATAAATTGTGAATAGCTGGGGTCCTAGCACCGATTCCTGCAGTACCCCACTAGTCATTGGCTGCCAATTTGAAAAAATACGTTAATTCCTACTGTTTCCTGTCTGTCAACCAGTTTTCTATCCATCTCAATACACTCCCCCAATCCCATGTGCTTTCATTTTACACGATAATCCCTTATTCGGGACAGTGTCAAAAGCCTTCTGAAAGTCCAAATACCCCACATCCACTGGCTCTCCCTCATCAACTCTACTGGTGACATCCTCAAAGAATTCCAGTAGACTTGTCAAGCATGATTTCCCCTTCATAAATCCATGCTTACTGTTCAATTCCGCCACTGTTTTCAAAGTGCTCTGCTATAAAATCTTTGAAAATGGATTATAGAATTTTCCCAATTACCGATGTCAGGCTTCCTGGTCTATAATTCCCTGTTTTCTCTCTACCCACTTTTTTTTAAATAGTGGAGTTACATTAGCTACCCTCTAATCTGCAGGAACTCTTCCAGAGTCTACAGAATCCTGGAAGACGACCAATTTCTAGAGCCACTTCGTTAAGTACTCTGGGATGTAGATTATATGGGGATTTATCAGCCTTCAGACTCATCAATTTCCACAAGACCATTTCTCTAATAGTGATCTCCTTCAGTTCCCTGCTTTCATTAATCCCCTGCGTTCCCCAACGTTTCTGGTATATTATTTGTGTCATCATTTGTGAAAACTCAACCAAAGTATGTGTTTAGTTGTTCAGCCACTTCTTTTGCCCCGATTATACATTCCCCTGTTTCTGACTGTAAGGGACCTACATTTGTCTTCACTAATCTTTTCCCATCACATACCTAGAGAAACTTTTACAGTCAAGCATGGTCAAGCATCAAAAAGATGTGCAGGGTAGGTGAATTGACCACACTAAATTGCCCCTTAATTGAAAAAAAAAGGTTGGGTACTCTAAATTTATGAACAAAAATAAACTTTTACAATTAGTTTTTATGTTCCCTGTAAGCTTGCTCTCGTACTCTATTTTCCCCATCTTAATCAATCCCTTGGTTCTTCTTCGCTGAATTCTAAACTGCTCCTAGGCTTCAGACCTGTTATTTTTCTAGGCCAATTTGTATGCTTCTTCCTTCAATCGAATACTATGTCTAATTTTCCTTGTAAGCCATGGATTGGCCGGCCTTTGGCATTTTACTTTTGTGCCAGACAGGATTTTTTTTTTTTTAAATTTAGAGTACCCAATTCATTTTTTCCAATTTAGGGGCAATTTAGTGTGGCCAATCCACCGAGCCTTCACATGGCAAAACGTCATGCAGACTTGAAACTCCTATCGCTCTCCACAGATACTGTCAGACTTGCTAAGATTGTCCAGTGTTTTCTGTTTTTGTTTCAGATTCCAGCATCTGCACTAGTTTGCTTTTATCATAATGTATAATAGTAGCAGGTTTATTCTAACCAAGGCAAGAAGTATTTCAGCATCTGTATACTTTTACATAAAGGGTGATTTAGTCAGCAAGACAATCCAGCTCCCATCAAATTTACTTTTGCAGGTTAAAAAATCTATAACTAATTCAACAGCTCCTGTGTGCCATTTAAAATCTTACAATCAAAAAACTAATTGGCTATGAAACACTTCAGACAGCTTTGGAAAAATTAAACATACAAAATAAACAATTTTGTTTTGTTCTTGGGACGAGATGCAGTGATGAAACAACCAATTAATATTAATTCTTACTTTTCCCAAAGTGAATCAAAAGTAATAATTGTGTGAGATTGGAGTCATATACAGACCAGGTAGGATTTGAAATCACTGAATTAGACCTAATACCATGACCACAAGGCTACTGTAGCCACTTTCCTATTCTTATGAGAGAAATAGATCTCACAAAAGCATAGGGATAATGGAAAATCATAGTGAGTGGAACCCATTTGGTTATTTAACAGTTACAAAACTCGACTTGGTTATTAAATGGAGATTTTCCAGAAAACAAAACAAAGAGCAAATATAATATCAGTACAAATGCCATGGATCAATCAGAATACCTGACAAAGTAATGCAAAATATATTCTCAGATTAAATTTACAAAGATAATACTAAAAATAGAAATGAAACTTACAGATTGTACCTGGCATTCACTTTTTAAACTATTGTAGACAACTGCCTTACAGCAACTCCCAGTCAGAGACCAAGGTGGCCTAATGAATAGCCAAATAAAGGGGTTAGCATCAACGTTCAAACTTTCAGCCAGACTGAAGAAGTGGGAGGCCTTCAGTCCATTCACTTCAGCACGGCCTTCATCAGAAACAGAAACTGAAAAAAAGTGCCCACAATTACTAGAGAAGAAATGGCATTTGCATTAGTACATTGTAACTAATCTACTTTTATCACAGGCCATCAAATTAATTTTCCATGATATTTAATTTCAAATCCTTTTGAAGAAAGCATTCACTTAAGTTAAACATTTGAAGAAAATTAAATTAAGTCTAATGTGAGCTTCACATTGCTAAATGGTATTACTGTAAAAAGTATTTTGTATTAATTCATTCATGCAACCTGGTAGTCACTGGCAAGGTCAGCATCTCAGAAAGGGATATAAATCCAGTGTGTGATGTTTCTCCTAATGTTTATATAAATTAGTAAATTCTTGCATTAAATAATTGAGAATGCTAAATTCTTAACATCTAGGAATAGAATCATGAAATAAACTGTCAAGGAAAAGGAGAGCGTCCTGTTAAGATCGTCCTGTTGAACTTCTACCATCTCTTTTAAAGACGACAATCACCATATTTTCCAGAATAATCTCCAATAATGCTATTTTGAAGCCAATCAGCATAAAAATTAAATTTGGTTAAGCAATTAATAACTCAATAAGGCAGATGCTGTTGCTGTCTAGTTCTTTAATTTGCAATTTTTGACTTTACTCATGATAATGTAATTCAAATAAAAGAAGTTGGGAGCAACAAATGAGATGTTAAAGAGCCATGGGTTGTTGACCCCTGTTCTAGACATTGCTCACAATAGGCAATGTTTGTAATGTTTAGGTGTCAAGGTTTAACATGGTCGGTCAACTGAAGTCTACCTTGGCCTGCCAGTCCACCTCCAAATCCTTCTCTTTTTCAGGCAGTTGGTAGGTGGTACATGTGGAGCACACCATTCAGGAGAGGTGGCTCCAAATGGCAGCTAAATGATGGGGGCGGGGTGAAGGAAGCATTCTGAAAGTTTGGTTTTATTTAAGCAGTACATAAGATTACTTAATGCAGCACTTTGAGCAAAAAATATTGTAGGGAACCTAATGGAGACTGCATTCCACTTCCACCCAGGGAAATACAAAAGCAGCTCACCAACACAGAGCTTTTAAAAACTCTTATCCTAGGGGGTCATGTGATGCAAGTGCCAGGAACAGGCTGTATTTTTGTGAGCTCTGGTGCTACTTATTTTTAAAATCCTTATGCACAGCCCATAATTAATTGGTCCTGATGTGTACGATCTGTGCTACATTCCTGGAAGATCCTGGTTAAATATTGGCTTTGGGGAAGCCAAGTTAAAATCAAGAAAACCCTTGGTTGACTGAGGTGGTCAGCGATGGCGGAGGTGGGGTCCAGTTCGCAGTGGTATTTTTGAAGGTGAGCGGGCCTACAATTCAGCGATGCTGTTGAGATGATGGCTGCCATTGAGTGAAAGTTGTGGATGACAGTTGCAGCTCTCCAGCATAGATTATTGGGATCACTCTGATGAACTACTCTGATGAACTGCAAGATATCCTGAAGAGAATGGATGAAGCGGATCATGTCAGTCGGTTTCCTCAGTGGAGGCTCGCCTTCAAGAAATCCTGCTACATGATATGTTGAACATCCTGGGTTTATTCAGGGAGGTGACGGAGGAGTGATCGCACACCCAGTCTCCCAAGGGGAACTGTGGATGAATTCCCAGCCGAATGAGAGAATGTGAAGGTTGGGCATTGAGTTTAACGGAGTACATTATCTGCTGTTTTCAAGGCCTGGGGTCATCTTACCCTCAGTGAATGTAGAGAACGGTTGGAGGCGGCCGGTCAAGACTGGCTTTGCCATCTGCCAGGGCCTAGGTGTTTCTTTACCCGGGCTTAGTCATGACAACATGGCGAAGGTGATGGGGCTTTGATGAAACTCTGGATGGATCCTGGTTGCTGCTTGACGATCCTGTTATGGCTGTGGCTTTTCCAAGCTCCATGGTTGGTTATATTATCCTGCAGGTTGGCCCCGTTGTGATTACATAGCTGATTTTGTTCTTGCCTTTATCCTGTCACAGGTGTACAATATATGAGCACAGAGGTATTTGTCACTCATTATCCTGTTATATGGTGAAAATCATGCGGAGTTGCTAACAAGACATGAGGATTGTGCAGTATTTACCGAGTTTTGTTTTTATTTTATATAATATATTATATATATATATATATATATATATATATATATATATATATATATATATGTGCTGTAATCCTTGCTTTTACAATGAGTACACTTTTGTTTAGAGAAGATGAGTAGCACCATATCAGGGCGGCAGGTAGATGGTTTGGTGCATAAGTGGTTGGTATGACCTTGCAAGTCATCACTGAGGATGAGGATGAGGAAATCCCCCCCCCCCCCCCAATCATTAGAACGATTAGTGTCATATTTTTATTTTAGGCTTCTGATATTTTGGGATTATGGATTCCGGTCTCCGGTGAAGGTACGGACAGACTTGATACCCTCGAGAACAATGGGTTTCTTTCTTCCTTCTGTGGTTGGCACTTCTGGTGTTGTTGGGGTAGGGTAGGGGGAAATAGTTATCGGTGCGTGCCCCGACGTGGTCAGTTAATCCTCAGATATCTTGCCTTTTTTTGGGGTAGCCTATATTTACTTGGCCGAGAGAGTCGTGGCAGTGGTCACTTGTCGGTTCAGACAGGTGTAACTGTTTTACCAAGGTCAGGCGGAGGGTATATTGGGTGGTGAAGTAGGTCACCTTTCCGAAGTGTTCCCCTTTAGGGACTACTGGTCTGCTCTCCTTCTCAAGATATTGTTCCACTGGGAAGATAATATGTTGGCTGCAAGGCCGGAGTGTGAGTCAGAGTGCTTTGGTTCAGTGTTATTAGAGTCCTTCTTTTGTGAGGTCAGGCTGGGTGAAGGAGTCTTGTATAGGGACTTTCAGACTGTCATCCTTCTGGAGGCTTGGGCTTCCCTGTTGAAGCAGAGTCCTGTTTCTTATGAGGCTATGCTGTGCTGTCTTTCATATCCTTTTGTGATAAGTGTACGTTGGTAGACCTTGTTTAACATCTATTGGCTAATCCTGGTGTTCCTCTCTCTGGGACTTCCTTTCTTAATTGGGTGTGTGCATGGCCGTGCTGGAAGGGTCGTATCCCCCTTCCATGACACCCCTTGATGGGTATCTTCTTCTCCTGATCAGAGTTTCCTCAGTGGAGGATGGTTCAAGTCTTTCAGTGTTGGTGGGGCCTGAGCAGTGCCTCTGATTTGGCTGGAGAGGAGTGACGTCTGTAGCAGGTCTTGGCATAGTGCAAGTATCCTTGGTTTACTGGCTCCTTTCGACGAACGTGCACACCACCAAGCCATGTCTTGTACTGCGGGTGGTATCCTTTCACTGCCTGATGGTCTTGGGAGCGAGGTAGGTTTTGAAAATGTCTTATGGAGGGAGGTGTGACCATAGGGCATGTGCTCATGACATTATCCTAATATCCTTACATCCCCAGCTCTTTTTTGTATCCTCTGTATCCTGTCATTGTCTGTGGGAAGGGAGACGCCAACCCCAATGTTTACAATCTGAATTAATTTCTGAATATTTGCGGGCCTTCTCTGTATAAACATGTGAATAACAATCATTCTGTACTGTACTACATGTTGGGGGTTTGTTGCGTCTTGTGGTTATATGTAAAATATCCTTAGAACTAATGCCGTTGCGGATTTAAATTTTTTTTATTTTCTTTAGTTTGGGGCTAAAGAATCCTTAACTGGCTCCTGCAAAGGTACTGACCAGTCTCGTATCCGAGAAAAATATAATGTGCCATTGGTGCCTCTGGTATGATTATGATTTTGTTGGGAGACGTACGTATTGGTGCGCGCTCAAGCGTGGCGCAGAAGTCTTATCCTATATTCTTGTTGGCTGTATGAACAATCACTCCACCTGAAGATGTGCGTCGCTTTACCATGTTTTCATGGCTTTATCCTCTTCTCCCTCATTCTGTAGTTTATCCATTTACTGCCTTTCATTGTATGAACTGAGGGACTAAGATTAATGATTAAGCTGAGCCAACCATGCTGCTGTTCTCCTGTTTTTACTGTATTTACATACACTGATGCATTTACTGTACTGTACCAGTTGAGGATTGTTACATTTGTAAAAATGAACAATCTCTAATAAATATATAATTTTAAAAACTCATCCTTACCTAGAGAGAAAAATAGATCCAGAAAAGTATGCAAAAGAATGAGAATCAAATGGTCTCTTTTCAAGAGTAATCATTTAACACAATGTTTTTCAAACTTATTTTCCGGGTCCCATTTTTACCAATCGGCCTACCTACGCGACCCACACCGGCCAACCTTCGCGACCCACCATTTTCTCTTACCTCGTTTGTTGTTGACAAAAATGGAGGAAATGGTTTTGGGTCACTTTGGCCCACCGAACTTGAAAAAAAAAAAGGCTCCGACCATATGAAAATAAATGCGGCTGCACTGCGCATGCGTGCCCGATCATCGGTTGGCATGCGCACCGATGATCGGGCACACATGCGCAGTGCGGCCAAATTTTTTTAATCTGTTCCTGGCCATTTTGAAGGCCGCTCGCAGCCGACATTAAAAGCCGGCTGCTGCGCGATCGGGAGCGCCATGACGGACGGCTCCACAACCCTCCCGACACCCGCCCGTGGGTCACGCCCCCGAGTTTGACAATGCCCGATTTAACACACCTCCAAACTTGTCTGTTTCAAACTAGAAACTCAACTATAGATTATAGTACAGAAACAGACCATTCAGCATAATAGAGCAACACTGCTGTTGCTCATTACATGAGCCACTTCGTCTAAGTCTGTCATTTATTTTTCTTTTCCAAGGAACCATCCAATTTCCTTTTAAGGGAACTTATGGACCGTTTCACAAGTCTGTGGCACAAATTCCAATTTTAAATTATCCAAGATTTCTTTGACTTGGCTCTTGAATTAGTGACTTGTTTTCAAAAAAGCATTGCAAGAAAACAGGATGAATACTCACGTCCTTCGTTATAGAGGTAGGCTATTCCTAGCTTTACTGCAGCCTCAAAATTTCCACTTTCTGCAGCCCTAGAATAGAGAGACTCATTAGAACTGCAGCAAATATTTTCTTCTCACCCACCACCCAAAACATTAAAAAAAAATGTTTTTAAACAAAACAGGCTACCCCCTAGTTGGCTATATTTGCACACATTTGTAAACAAAGTTACCAGTACAAGGAACTTTGCTTTCATAATATTGGAGAAATCGTGCACATTCTTCAAGCATTAACCTGAAACTAAGAGTATGGTGAGAGCAATGCAATTAAAGAAGACTGTAACTTGGAAAGAATGCATAAAGTGAGATGGTTTTGTGGTGACTGCACCTTTAAATAAAAACAACCACTCAATCTATTGCTGGAAAGCCCATATGTAATTTTACTTCTGATAATTCAATTTTCTCTTTGGAACAAATTTTACAATTCACCTAGCACCAGATCCACATGGTAACAAAGGAAAAGGCCAATGAGAAAACATTTGCAGATTTATCCATTAGAGTTAAAATGAAGAGAAGTGGTGCCAATATAACAAGCAAACTAGGGCTAGCCGAGCCTCTGACAGTTAGTCAAATAGAAATAGCAGCACATCTTACAACTGTACCTTTCAAACAGCCATCGATTTGATGGTGATGGCCAGATCTCCTGAAAGTTTGCATGGACCCAAACACTAGAGTGATTATCTACAAGGTATCGGAAGTGAGAGTGTACCTGAAGAAACAAAATACAAAATTTCAACTCTGACCATCTCAAATAATCTATATTAAAGTGTAAAGAAAATTGCAACTCCTCTGGAACACAGGCAGACCCTACAGTTCACTCTACTACAGAAAGAGATTCCTTTCCCATGAAAGGGCTGCACGGTAGCACAGTTGCTTCACAGCTCCAGGTCCCAGATTCGATTCCAGGCTTGGGTCACTGTCTGTGCAGAGTCTGCACATCCTCCCAGTGTGTGTGTGGGTTTCCTCCGGGTGCTCCGGTTTCCTCCCACAGTCCAAAGATGTGCAGGTTAGGTGGATTGGCCATGATAAATTGCCCTTCATGTCCAAAAAGGTTAGGTGGGGTTACTGGGATAGAGTGGTGGGTGCTCTTTCCAAGGGCCAGTGCAGACTCGATGGGCCAAATGGCCTTGTAATTTCTATGATTCTATGAACATAGCAACTGCAATTATTCTGGGTAGCTCGATTGTCCATGATCTCAACTCACAAGCACAAGTGTCCATTTATTTTGAGCACTTGCCACCAATGCATTTGGTGTATTGACTGTGCAGTCCCAGGGTGTCCAATTTGGATGATCTTCAAATAATAAATATGAACCACGCAGTCCACTGCCAGAAGTGTGCTAACCAAGGAATTCAGACAAATTTGTCAACCAATTAATTAGTGAATAAGACACACATATGGTAACAAAAAGGAACATTCACACTGTTGGTGTTTACTACATGATAGTGGTGCTGATCTAAAATAGTATGAAAAGCACCAGCTGCACGGAGCAAGTTGCAACAAGTCTCAATATTAATTCAGCAATTGATAAATATAGACAGTCTAAAGTGAATCTTCTCGCTATATACCAAACTTGCAGAGCACAGTTGAGCAGTTTGCAGCTGGAAGAAACTGTTCGGTATGCAACACAAATAAAGCAGTTATGACAGTATCATAGAGTTTTACAGAAAGAGGCCCTTTGGCCTATCGTGGTCTGCACTGGCCAAACACCTGTTCCAGATACCCACCACAACTTATGGGTGAAAAAGCTTTTCCTCAAATGCCCTCTAAATCTCCTGCTCCTTATCTTAAATCTATGCCCCCTGGTAACTGACCCCTCACCTAAGGGGAAATGTATCTTCCTATCTACCTATTGATATCCCTCATAATTTTGCACACCTTGATGTCCCTCCTCAGCCTTCTATGCTCCAAGGAAAGCAATCTCAGTACATGCAGCCTCTCTTCAGAGCTGGAACATTCAAGCCCAAGCAATATCCTGGCGAACCTCCTCTGAACCAACCACTTTCTTCCTATAGTATGGCAACCAGAATTGCACACCGCACTCTAGCTGTGGCCTAACCAGTGTTTTATACAGCTCCATCATAACCTCCCTGTTCTTTTATTCAATGTCTCAACTAATAAAGGCAAGTTTCCAGAGTGTCTTTAAGACAGTGATAAATAGGTTCTTGATTAATAAGGAGATCAGGGGTTATGGGGAGAAGGCAGGAGAATGGGGATGAGAAAAATAGCAGCCATGATTGAATGGCAGAGCAGACTCGATGGACCGAGTGGCCTAATTCTGCTCCTATGTCTTATGGTCTTATCCCATATTTCTTCTTAACCATCTTATCCACCTGTCCTGCTGGCTTCAGGGATCTTTGGACACGCACCACAAGATCCCTCTGGTCATCTGCACCTCTTAGCGTCCTACCATTCATTGTATATTCCCTTGCCTGCTAAGTTCTCCCAAAATACACCACCTCACACTTTTCAGGGTTAAATTCTATTTGTCACTGTTCTGCCCATCTGGCCAGCTTGTCTATATTATCCTGTAATCTAAGGCTATTTACCACAACACCAATTTTAGTGTCAGCTGAAAACTTACTGATCATAACTTACATTCACATCCAGATCATTCACGTACACTACAAACGACAAGGGACCCGGCATCAATCCCTACATTACACCACAGGACACAGACTTTGGGTCGCAAAAACAACCTTCGATCATTGCCCCCTCTCTCCTGCACTAAGCCAATTTGGGATCCAATTTGCCAAATTGCCCTGGATCTCATGGTTTCTTACCTTTTTGATCAGTCTCCCATGCAGGGCATTGTCAAAAGCATTACAGAAGTCCATGTAAACTACACCAACCTCACTGCCCTCATCTACACACCTGGTCACCTCCTCGAAAAATGTAATCAAATTTGTTAGACACGATCTCCCCCTGACAAAACCGTGCTGACTATCCTTGATGAATTCTTGCCACTACAATTGCAGATTAATTCTGTCCCTCAGAACCTTTTCCAATAATTTTCCTACCACTGATATTAAACTCACTGGCCTGTAATTACCTATTTTTTCCCTACATCCCTTTTTGAATAAATGGTACATTAGTTGGCCACCAGTCTTCTGGCACCTCTGCGGCCCAAGAGGATTTGAAAATTAGCGTTAGAGCTCCTGCAATCTCCTCCCTTGCCTCACACAGCAGCCTACATACATCACATCTGGGCCTGGGGGTTTAACCACTTTTAAGCCAAATAAAACCATTAATACCTCCCGCCCCCAATGCTAATCTGTTCAATTACATCCCTGTGAACTTTATTGCTTTACTGGTCGAAAATCTCCAATCTTGTCACACCAGGTACATAAACAACAAACTCACCGCTCTGAAGTGCAGAATATCCTGAGCAGGAAGACATTCCAATACATAAAGTAGAACATCGTCGGGAAGACCGAGTAACGTCAAGACAGGTGAACGCTTCTGAATCTTTTTTCTCGTCAGTTGTGAGAAACATTTTGCACATTTACAATGAAGTACTGTAATTAAAAATATTTCAGAATGATAAACAGTAAGGTTTCAATTTTGCTTAAGCCATTATTGTTCCTTACTCTCTCCCATCCCCTATCATGATGTTCAGAGACCCCCATTCCTGCCCACCCAACCCAAGAGTCAGTGTCCCTTGACCATCGCCCCATCCATTCCCCAGGGGCTCGAAGTCCCCCTCCTCCACAATCCCCAGGGCTCAAAGCCCCCCTCCCCTCAATCCCAGGGGCTCAAAAATCCCCCCCCCTCAATCCCCAGGGCAAAAAGCCCCACCTCCCCTTCAATCCCCAGTGCTCAAAGCTCCCCCTCCCCCTCAATCCCCGTGCATCAAAGCCCCCCTCCCCATCAATCCCCAGGGCTCAAAGTCCCCCTCCCCATCAATCCCCGGGGCATAAAAGCACCCCCCCCCCCAAATCGCTGGGGCTCAGCTCTCCCCCCCCAAAAAAAAAATTGCGGGGGCTCAACCCCCCCCCCCCAAAATCGCTGGGGCTCAGCCCCACCCCCCAATCTCCAAGGCATAACCCCCCCCAATCCCTGGGGCTCAACCCCCCCCATCCCTGGGGCTCAAAAGTCCCCCCTCCCCCAATCCCTGGGGCTCAAAAGTCCCCCCCCCAATCCCTGGGGCTCAAAAGTCCCCCCCCCCAATCCCTGGGGCTCAAAAGTCCCCCCCCCCCAATCCCTGGGGCTCAAAAGTCCCCCCCCCCCAATCCCTGGAGCTCAAAAGTCGTCGTCCCCAATCGCTGGGGCTCAGCCCCCTCCCCCCCCAATCGCTGGGGCTCAGCCCCCTCCCCCCCCAATCGCTGGGGCTCAGCCCCCTCCCCCCCCAATCGCTGGGGCTCAGCCCCCTCCCCCCCCAATCGCTGGGGCTCAGCCCCCTCCCCCCCCAATCGCTGGGGCTCAGCCCCCTCCCCCCCCAATCGCTGGGGCTCAGCCCCCTCCCCCCCCAATCGCTGGGGCTCAGCCCCCTCCCCCCCCAATCGCTGGGGCTCAGCCCCCTCCCCCCCCAATCGCTGGGGCTCAGCCCCCTCCCCCCCAATCGCTGGGGCTCAGCCCCCTCCCCTCCAATCGCTGGGGCTCAGCCCCCTCCCCTCAATCGCTGGGGCCCAGCCCCCCCCAAAATCGCTGGGGCATAACCCCACCCCATTCCCTGGGGCTCAAAAGCCCCCCCCAATCCCTGGGGCTCAAAAGCCTCCCCCCAAATCCCTGGGGCTCAAAAGCCCCCCCAAATCCCTGGGGCTTAAAAGCCCCCCCAAATCCCTGGGGCTCAAAAGCCCCCCCCCAAATCCCTGGGGCTCAAAAGCCCCCCCCCAAATCCCTGGGGCTCAAAAGCCCCCCCCCCCCAAATCCCTGGGGCTCAAAAGCCCCCCCCCAAATCCCTGGGGCTCAAAAGCCCCCCCCCCAAATCCCTGGGGCTCAAAAGCCCCCCCCCCAAATCCCTGGGGCTCAAAAGCCCCCCCTCCCCCCAAATCCCTGGGGCTCAAAAGCCCCCCCCCAAATCCCTGGGGCTCAAAAGCCCCCCCCCAAATCCCTAGGGCTCAAAAGCCCCACCCCCCCAAATCCCTGGGGCTCAAAAGCCCCACCCCAAATCCCTGGGGCTCAAAAGCCCCACCCCAAATCCCTGGGGCTCAAAAGCCCCACCCCAAATCCCTGGGGCTTAAAAGCCCCACCCCAAATCCCTGGGGCTTAAAAGCCCCCCCCAAATCCCTGGGGCTTAAAAGCCCCCCCCCAAATCCCTGGGGCTTAAAAGCCCCCCCCCCCAAATCCCTGGGGCTTAAAAGCCCCCCCCAAATCCCTGGGGCTTAAAAGCCCCCCCCCCAAATCCCTGGGGCTTAAAAGCCCCCCCCCAAATCCCTGGGGCTTAAAAGCCCCCCCCCCCCAAATCCCTGGGGCTTAAAAGCCCCCCCCCCAAATCCCTGGGGCTTAAAAGCCCCCCCCCCCCCAAATCCCTGGGGCTTAAAAGCCCCCCCCCCCAAATCCCTGGGGCTTAAAAGCCCCCCCCCCAAATCCCTGGGGCTTAAAAGCCCCCCCCCAAATCTCTGGGGCTTAAAAGCCCCCCCCCCAAATCTCTGGGGCTCAAAAGCCCCACCCCAAATCCCTGGGGCTCAAAAGCCCCACCCCAAATCCCTGGGGCTTAAAAGCCCCACCCCAAATCCCTGGGGCTTAAAAGCCCCACCCCAAATCCCTGGGGCTTAAAAGCCCCACCCCAAATCCCTGGGGCTTAAAAGCCCCCCCCCAAATCCCTGGGGCTTAAAAGCCCCCCCCCCAAATCCCTGGGGCTTAAAAGCCCCCCCCAAATCCCTGGGGCTTAAAAGCCCCCCCCCAAATCCCTGGGGCTTAAAAGCCCCCCCCCCAAATCCCTGGGGCTTAAAAGCCCCCCCCCCAAATCCCTGGGGCTTAAAAGCCCCCCCCCCAAATCCCTGGGGCTTAAAAGCCCCCCCCCCAAATCCCTGGGGCTTAAAAGCCCCCCCCCAAATCCCTGGGGCTTAAAAGCCCCCCCCCCCAAATCTCTGGGGCTTAAAAGCCCCCCCCCAAATCTCTGGGGCTTAAAAGCCCCCCCCCCCCCAAATCTCTGGGGCTCAAAAGCCCCCCCCCCCCCAAATCTCTGGGGCTCAAAGCCCCCCCCCCAATCCCTGGGGCTCAAAGCCCCCCCCCCAATCCCTGGGGCTCAAAGCCCCCCCCCCAAAAAAAAAATCTCTGGGGCTCAAAATACCCCCTCCGCCTTCTTTCTGCACTCCGCCCTCCCCACACGATACTGCGACCAACTCTGAGCCGACGAAAAAACTCACCGCCTGGCTTCATCATCAATGATCCGCTTTCCCCCTTTTTCAAACCAAGAATCCCTCAGTCTAGTGTCAGGGTGAGGGCAGCACGTCTGGGTGCCTCTCTCTGCCGCGATGTGAGATGGGTCTGTTATGTGTGTTCCTCGCTTGGCCCGGTGAGCAGACCGGGTCTGGATGTCACTGTGTCCGGGAACGACCGACCGCGTTCTCCGCCTCGGAAGTCTTGGCCGCGGCGCCGCTGAAACCGTGTCCGCGCACCCGACCGTTTCAAACCACCCTCACCTGAACCATTTCAAAATCGCCCGCGTTGATTGGACGCCTTCAGGTCCCGCCCGCCCATTGGTTTGACTACCAGTCAATCACTGCCGTCGTCACACAAGGTATAATTGCAATTGGTCGGTTCCGCGACTCTGCTGCGTCGCCAGCGTTTCTAATTGGTTCAAAAGGATGCACTTTCCAATCGAGCAGCAAACTCCCACGGCGGCCGGGAGTGGAAAGCACAGCGTCCCCTGTGTGCTGGAGGGGAAAGCGCAGCGCTCCGGCGGCCGGGAGTGAAAAACACAGCGCCCCCTGTGTGCTGGAGGAGGAAGCGCCCCGGCGGCCGGGAGTGGAAAGCGCAGCGGCCCCTGTGTGCTGGAGGGGGGAGCGCAGCGGCCCCTGTGTGCTGGAGGGGGGAGCGCAGCGGCCCCTGTGTGCTGGAGGGGGGAGCGCAGCGGCCCCTGTGTGCTGGAGGGGGCAGCACAGCGACCCCTGAGTGCTGGAGGGTGGAAAGCGCAGCGCCCCGGTGGCCAGGATGGGGAAGTGCTGCGCCTAGGGGCCACGATGTGGAGACGCAGCGCACACTGTGGTCTGAAGGGGGAAATGCAGCCTCTAAACGTTTCACTTTCTAAAATCAAGCCTCTGAATCTCCTCAAACCCAGTCCAACTCAGATTGCTTCAATGACCATACCAAGCTCTAAATGGCTCCGAGGTTTCATCATAACCATTTTCAGCACAGCCAATGACCTTCTGCCATCTTCTCTGCTCCCCAGGACTTCTCCTGAGCCTTAACCGCACAGCGCGAGCTGACAGAAAAATATTTGCTGCCTGCAGCCTGCTAGCAGCAGTATCGATTCGGCGTGGCATTTCCCCTGCTGCAGAGCATTCACCACCCCCAGCAACACACACTGCTGCAGAACATTCACCACCCCCAGCAACACACACTGCTGCAGAACATTCACCACCCCCAGCAACACACTGCTGCAGAACATTCACCAACCCCAGCAACACACTGCTGCAGAACATTCATTACCCCCGAGCAACACACACTGCTGCAGAGCATTCACCACCCCGGAGCAACACACACTGCTGCAGAACATTCACTACCCCCAGCGACACACACTGCTGCAGAGCATTCACCACCCCCAGCAACACACACTGCTGCAGAACATTCACTACCCCCAGCAACACACACTGCTGCAGAACATTCACTACCCCGGAGCAACACACACTGCTGCAGAACATTCACTACCCCCAGCAACACACACTGCTGCAGAACATTCACTACCCCCAGCGACACACACTGCTGCAGAACATTCACCAACCCCAGCAACACACACTGCTGCGGAACATTCACTACCCCCAGCGACACACACTGCTGCAGAACATTCACCAACCCCAGCAACACACAATGCTGCAGAACATTCACTACCCCGGAGCAACACATACTGCTGCAGAACATTCACTACCCCCAGCAACACACACTGCTGCAGAACATTCACTACCCCGGAGCAACACACACTGCTGCAGAACATTCACTACCCCCAGCAACACACACTGCTGCAGAACATTCACTACCCCAGCAACACACACTGCTGCAGTACATTCACTACCGCCAGCAACACACACTGCTGCAGAACATTCACTACCCCCAGCAACACACACTGCTGCAGAACATTCACTACCCCGGAGCAACACACACTGCTGCAGAACATTCACTACCCCCAGCAACACACACTGCTGCAGAACATTCACTACCCCGGAGCAACACACACTGCTGCAGAACATTCACTACCCCCAGCAACACACACTGCTGCAGAACATTCACTACCCCGGAGCAACACACACTGCTGCAGAACATTCACCACCCCCAGCAACACACACTGCTGCAGAACATTCACTAACCCCAGCAACACACACTGCTGCAGAACATTCACTACCCCCAGCAACACACACTGCTGCAGAACATTCACTACCCCCGAGCAACACACACTGCTGCAGAACATTCACTACCCTCGAGCAACACACACTACTGCAGAACATTCACTACCCCCAGCAACACACACTGCTGCAGAACATTCACTACCCCCAGCAACACACACTGCCGCAGTACATTCACTACCCCCAGCAACACACACTGCTGCAGAACATTCACTACCCCCAGCAACACACACTGCTGCAGAACATTCACTACCCCCAGCAACACACACTGCTGCAGAACATTCACTACCCCCAGCAACACACACTGCTGCAGAACATTCACTACCCCCAGCAACACACACTGCTGCAGAACATTCACCAACCCCAGCAACACACTGCTGCAGAACATTCACTACCTCCAGCAACACACACTGCTGCAGAACATTCACTACCCCCAGCGACACACACTGCTGCAGAACATTCACCAACCCCAGCAACACACACTGCTGCAGAACATTCACTACCCCCAGCAACACACAATGCTGCAGAACATTCACTACCCCCAGCAACACACACTGCTGCAGAACATTCACTACCCCCAGCAACACACACTGCTGCAGAACATTCACTCCCCCCAGCAACACACAATGCTGCAGAACATTCACTACCCCAGCAACACACACTGCTGCAGAACATTCACTACCCCCAGCAACACACACTGCTGCAGAACATTCACTACCCCCAGCAACACACACTGCTGCAGAACATTCACTACCCCAGCAACACACACTGCTGCAGAACATTCACTACCCCAGCAACACACACTGCTGCAGTACATTCACTACCCCCAGCGACACACACTGCTGCAGAACATTCACTACCCCCAGCAACACACACTGCTGCAGAGCACTCACCACCCCCAGCAACACACACTGCTGCAGAACATTCACTACTCCCAGCAACACACTGCTGCAGAACATTCACTACCCCCAGCAACACACACTGCTGCAGAACATTCACTACCCCCAGCAACACACACTGCTGCAGAACATTCACTACCCCAGCAACACACACTGCTGCAGAACATTCACTACCCCCAGCAACACACACTGCTGCAGAACATTCACTACCCCCAGCAACACACACTGCTGCAGAACATTCACTACCCCAGCAACACACACTGCTGCAGAACATTCACTACCCCAGCAACACACACTGCTGCAGTACATTCACTACCCCCAGCGACACACACTGCTGCAGAACATTCACTACCCCCAGCAACACACACTGCTGCAGAGCACTCACCACCCCCAGCAACACACACTGCTGCAGAACATTCACTACCCCCAGCAACACACTGCTGCAGAACATTCACTACCCCCAGCAACACACACTGCTGCAGAACATTCACCACCCCCAGCAACACACACTGCTGCAGAACATTCACTACCCCGGAGCAACACACACTGCCGCAGTACATTCACTACCCCCAGCAACACACACTGCTGCAGAACATTCACTACCCCCAGCAACACACACTCCTGCAGAACATTCACTACCCCCAGCAACACACACTGCTGCAGAACATTCACTACCCCCAGCAACACACATTGCTGCAGAACATTCACTACCCCCAGCAACACACACTGCTGCAGAACATTCACTACCCCCAGCGACACACACTGCTGCAGAACATTCACTACCCCCAGCAACACACACTGCTGCAGAACATTCACTACCCCCAGCAACACACACTGCTGCAGAACATTCACGACCCCCAGCAACACACTGCTGCAGAACATTCACTACCCCCAGCAACACACACTGCTGCAGAACATTCACTACCCCCAGCAACACACACTCCTGCAGAACATTCACTACCCCCAGCAACACACACTGCTGCAGAACATTCACTACCCCCAGCAACACACACTGCTGCAGAACATTCACTACCCCGGAGCAACACACACTGCTGCAGAACATTCACTACCCCCAGCAACACACTGCTGCAGAACATTCACTACCCCCAGCAACACACACTGCTGCAGAACATTCACTACCCCCAGCAACACACACTGCTGCAGAACATTCACTACCCCGGAGCAACACACACTGCTGCAGAACATTCACTACCCCCAGCAACACACACTGCTGCAGAACATTCACTACCCCCAGCAACACACACTGCTGCAGAACATTCACCACCCCCAGCAACACACACTGCTGCAGAACATTCACTACCCCCAGCAACACACACTGCTGCAGAACATTCACTACCCCCAGCAACACACACTGCTGCAGAACATTCACTACCCCCAGCAACACACACTGCTGCAGAACATTCACTACCCCCAGCAACACACACTGCTGCAGAACATTCACTACCCCCAGCAACACACACTGCTGCAGAACATTCACTACCCCCAGCAACACACACTGCTGCAGAACATTCACTACCCCGGAGCAACACACACTGCTGCAGAACATTCACTACCCCCAGCAACACACACTGCTGCAGAACATTCACTACCCCCAGCAACACACACAAATACATTTAAATCCCAGAACTTTCTTAAGTTCCACCCACACCATGACAACGTAGCCTTCTAGGACTCGCTGAATGCTTTGAAATCAATTGTAGCTCTAACATCTGAAAGAAAATAGCTCTCTGGTGTGAGAGATGGATGATTTTAGATATATTGGATTACAAACATTTGGCAATTTAAGAGTTAAAAGCTTGGTTTAGAGTGTGACTCCAATACTGATGATTTTAAAAGAATCTTGTTTTGCATACCACAAAGATTTTAGGAGCCAGAGATGAAATTGGCCATCGTAAAAGCCTGGGCTAATGCACTGTTGTTTGACTAGAAGGGGGTGTCCCAGTGAGTTAAGTGCTTTCTTTCTGGGGAGTTAATTTGTTTTTAGCTTTGGACGATTCTGTCATTGCTGTGTGGAAATAAGGTATTCAGACATTTTGATTTTGTGTTGAGTTCTGATCTGGCTACCCTTTAGACCACATGGGAAATATATTTTGCTCTCAGAGTAGGATAGTTAAAAAAGATTAATGGTGTTCAAAGCAATGCAGACATGTCTGAGGACAAGGGGGAAGCTGAAACAAACCACTTGAAACCGCTTTTTGAAGACACCCAGCCAGAGTCTGCAGGGGTTCTGTCAGGAACCAAATCTGTTCTGGAAAGCAAGTATTACTCTGTGCCATTAGAGGTTGGTTTAGCACAGTGGGCTAAACAGCTGGCTTGTAATGCAGAACAAGGCAGCAGCGCGGGTTCAATTACCGTACCGGCCTCCCCGAACATGCGCCGGAATGTGGCGACTGGGGCTTTTCACAGTAACTTCATTGAAGCCTTCTTGAGACAAGATGTGATTATTATTATTATGTAGGATGGGTTGAGAGCTGCATGTTTTTCCTTTTTTGTTGTTCAATTGGCAATAGAGATAGTAATTAATTATTGAGTAGTATTGTTTAAGGGATAATTGTAAGCTATATTCGGGTGTGATGTTAAGGAGATTAATATTGTGTTAATAATAAGGTTTTGTGACTTCTGGTGCATACAGGGTGGAGAATATCGCACATAAGATTGCTCCCACCGTGGTCTTTGTTTTTTGGACTTTTTGACCCGGTTCCAGGGGATTTTAGTTATCAGGATGCTGGGGAGCATTGTTTTTCTGCGTTCTTTGAGCATATACACTGGGTGGGGGGTTACCTTTGCTAGCTGTGAGGCTTTAGCTGGTGAATAGGAGTGAGGTGGGAGAGGGGCTTGTTAGACCTGCTTGGGCAAGGTTCGGTGAGCCTAGCTTATTTGTTGGTAGGGGGAGGGGGGAAGAGATGAGGGAGTTGTTTCTTTGGAACATTTTTTTCAGGTGTATGTGGGGAGGGATCTGACTGGGACTAAGGGCTCTTCTTAGTCTCATTTTAGGGGCAGGGTTGGTGGCTGTCTTGGATGGATTCTGGGCCCGGTGGATGACCTTTGTCTTTTACCTTTAATCTTGGCTCCGGCTCTCACCGAGGAGAGACCTGCACAACAGCTGCACCAGAACAAGTAAGTCCAAGGTCAACGCACGCTACCAGACAGACGGCCTTAGCTGTTATCCCAGTTCCACCCCAGCAGTCTCAGAACCGAACAACGGCCATTGTTCCTCTGACTGAGTGGGCGATCAAAGCTAAGTATAGGCTTTAGCAGTAGTGATAGTTTAGTCCGTAGTATTTGTGCATGAGTATATTTAACTGTGTGTGTAAATAAATAAGCATTTGACTTTGAACTAACTAACTGGTGTATCGAGTCTTTGATCAGTATTTGGTTTGAACCGTGTGGCGATATCGAAAGATACCTGGCGACTCTAGAGCAAAACGTAATTAGAATTAAGGAAGGCGACCATATTGACCGCCATATTCAGAGCCAAATAAAGAGAGAAAACACAATTAGCAACATTTACTGGCGACCTCTGCCGGGACTCGACCTAGGAGTAGCCTAGTCACTCCGAGAGAACCCAAATTTGAACTGGAATCCAATTGGAAACAGAAAAACCTCAAGTGTAAGAACAATACTGATCAAACCTCCGAGATTCAGAAGTGTGTTAATGCATACGTACTAGCAGGGATATAAAGTAAACCTGAGAGATTTTGTTGCGTAAAACTGTCGGGAGTTTTGTAGGCCGGAAAATAGTGTAAGCCGTACCCGTGTTTACATCACCACTTTATCACCCCCTGTTCCAAATTCAGTGGAGAACCCAGAGAGAGAAATGGCAATGAAGGCAATGGAACGCCTTATGAACCCCCAGGAATTTGAGGTTGCAGCAACCAGTAGAGTAGGACAGTGTCCCGTATGGGAAGAAGAGATCAGGAAATATCTCAAAGGGAAAGGATTGCCCCTTTGGAGTGAATTCTGCGCCAATGACGAAACAGGTCCCGGGTGTATAGGACATACTTTGTGGGAGAACCTGTCAGAGATCCACAAGACGAGCTTAGGGAAAGCTCACAAGCCGATGGCAATCGTGTCCTGCTTGGCACAATTGCGAGGTACAGAAGAGGTCATTAGGACGCTCCGTAGAGAGATTGAGGAGAGAGACAGAAATAGTGAGGGAGATGTGAGCGAATTTGAGAAGGAGAATAAGGAGTTAAGGGAACAGTTAGCAGCGAGGGACAGAGAGGTGGATGATGCCAAGTGGGCACACCAATCTTGTCTCGCCCATTTGAGTAGTATTCAGACCTAGTATGATAAGGCCTACCAGGACACGCAACGTGCGTTCTTGGTAAGACAAGAAACCAAGCACCAGGTAGAGAAATTGCAGAAACAGTGCAGTGATTTGAAAGCAGCCCTAAGAGCACTCCACACTTCCACGATGGAACAAAGGAAGAGCTCAGTAGATCACGCAAAGTGCCGGAAGCAAATCACGGAATTGCAATCTCTGCTTTCTGTCCAGAATGGGTTTCAAAGTATGTTTGGACCCCAATTAGACCAGGAAAACGGCCCTGATTGGCAGGAGTTAAATTAAACTGCCCATAGATACGTACATGGGACATGTACACAAGAAAAACCCCAAAAGAGGAAAGCACCCCAACCCCCGACTGAACAGGCAGAACACATCCCCATGAACCCTGTAACCACACACTGCAGGGCCGCAGCAGAAGGAAACGCAGATTTCCTATATACAACCCCGTTAACTGTGACCCAATTACGAGACGCGAGTGGAAAGATTACACCGTTCCTTCCCACATCAGACCCCCATAAGTTTTTCGCTAGAGTTAAACAACAGGCTACCATGTACGGCCTGGATGAAAAGGAGCAAATGAAGCTCTCAGTTTTAAGCCTCGACCCTTCAGTCGTGGCAGCCCTTCCCGACCCACAGAATGTAGGCGGAGGCACACTCCAAGAGATGCACACAGCGATCCTAGATGCGATCGGCTTTAACAGAGGAGACCCCGTAGAAGGCCTAAACAAGTGTAGGCAAAAGAAAACAGAGCACCCCACAGCGTTTGCTGGTCGCTTGTGGATACATTTTACAGCGGTATTCGGAGAGTTAGCCCGCGCCCATTTGACTTGAATCCTAGTCTCTCACGCGACAGAGGCAGGACAGAGAGCTTGCGCAAATTACAACCCCTCAGACGAGGCCCACAACGAGAAATGGGTTTTGAAGAGATTGTCCCGTGCTTGGGAGCAATCAGTCTAAGGCAAAACCACATTTGCAGAACCAGAGGACGAGCAGGCAGACATGAATCCAGTTAAGATGCACCAGAACCCCGCATGGGTAAATGAGGGCAGAAACAGCCCACCACAACCAAAATCCCAGGAATGCTACAATTGTGGACAATTAGGTCATTATGCACGAGAGTGCAATGCGCCCCAAAAGCAGCAGAGAAACCAACAGACGGCACCCTAAATAAGAATTGGGCAAAGCCAATCCATAGCGTTAGCGCCCATTCAGAGAACATACACATGAACGGCACCGACTGACGGTGTTCGGGCTCCCCAACCTGGGTCTGCGACACCCTTTGGGACAAGTCCGGTAGACCGGCCGTAGCAGGCAAAGTCTGGGGACACCCCGTAGAATTTCTTTGGGACACAGGAGGGTCCCGCACCACAATCAATTCCGCCACGATGTTTCAGCGAGACACGTGGCCCACAACAAACACCATCACACTCAGTGGCTTTACAGGTCATTTACAACAAGGACACATCACAGCCCCTATAGCGAAACAAATAGGGAACATTACAACTAAACACCCCGTAGTTTTGGTCGATCTACTCCAGACAGCTGAACACATCCTAGGAATCGATTTTATGAGCTCACACAACCTCACTTTTGATCCAGTTAATAAATGTGTATAGAGAATGGCAAAGGCAGCACGAGCCCCCACCACGCTCACAGTTGGAGACTATGAAAACAGAATTAGCTCAGTAGGAGACTTCTGGTTCGACCCCCGAGCCATTAGTCAGGACAGACAGGTTAGGGAGGTCCTGCAGCAACACAAAGCAGTATTTGCACAGCACAAGCACGACTGTGGCAAAATAGCTGGCTTGGTAAATATTACAGGTCCCGACCCCAGACCCCAAAAGCAGTACGGTTTTCCCCAAGAAGCAGAGGGAGAAATCGCCAAAGTAATAGAGAGTCTGCTTGATCAAGGCGTACACCGATCAGTAGCCTCCACAAACAACGCACCAATTTGGCCCATCAGGAAACCCAATGGATCATGGCGACTGACCATTGATTACCGGGAACTGAACAAAGTAACCCCAGTAGCAGCCCCCACCATAGCCAAGAGTCCCGAGACCATGCTCAAACAGGGACTCCAGTCAAAAAAAGTTTCGGTTTTGGGTGCGACCCTGTTTGCTACTGAGCAATGAGGTGTCCACATGATGAAAAAAAAGGAACCGATGGAGAGATACGGTGTCCTTTCTGATGGAACCTGCACCATGTTTGTTGTATGTTTGTTCGTTTAATGTACATGTATGTTGTTTTTGAATTTGAAAGTTTTTCATGGCCCCACGCCACCACCCTTTGGCGCCCAATGGCTGTTAATGGAACAAGTTTGTTCACAGACAACCGTTCAGAGGAACTAGTTTGTCGGCAGACACCACTCCTAGCTACTCTCCTGATTCGATCACGAGAGGCAGCCCCCCACAACACCACATTCTTACCCGTTCTTGTCGGTCGCTCAGGCAGTGGAGAAATGGCACTGGTCCCCGCCCTGCCTGAGGACCCCCCTCTGGTCAGCTCCGCTCGGGTAGAGCACAAACGGCACTGATCACCGTCCTACCCGGGGATTCCACCCATTTCTTGCCCGCCGGGGCCCATATGCACCCCATTTTGGCACTTTCAGTTTGAAATTCTTATGTTTGTTTTTGGCGACCCTTAGGTTGCTTCCGTATGCTATTTACATCCTCAAACACTCGGATGATAGATCGCACAGGCTGCGAGACGGCTCGCACTGTGTCTGTATTTTTCTCGAATGTCTTGTCCCAAATATTTGGTTTTTAAAAAAATGAGGGAGTCACAGATGGTGACCAATTATAATGGGTAATTGGCAACAAAGGACAGACAGACAGACATACGAGATCTTAAGCAAGATAATAACAGATATTATGCTTCTGTCCACAGAACTCCGGAACCTCAGGAACCCCAGAGGAAGAAAAAGAAGACCGACGAAAGGAAAGATGAAGACAATCTTCACGTTTTGAACCTAGATCTTAGCGGGATCCCTTCAGTTGCACGTGGACGCTACCCCCCTGTCCCCTACCACACTGGCCATGAATGATTCCCACCCCTGCCATACACTGAACCCCGAGATAGTTACCCTTGAGACAGTTACCGACACCCTGACCTGGTGTGACAAGTTTATAACCTGGTATTCACTATCTTACATAGTCGAATCACTCTTAGTACTAGCGATACTCTGCAGTATCGTGCAGACACTTTAGACTCAGAAAATGGCAAAGGAGAGCCTCCCGCTCTCACACCCTGGTATACACATTTAGGTCCCCTATTTTCGGACTTCACCAAACCCCCCAACCCCTTGAGTGAATTAAAGTGCATCCGTTTTTCTTTATGTGTGTTTTGTTCATTCAATAAAGAAATGTAAACCTCTGTGCTTGACTGCCAAGCCAGAGAAACTTGTGTTGCTGCTATTTGTACATTTAAAGTGTTGTAGAATTATTGTTGATTGTTTGAGTGAGGATAGTTTATTGAGGATAGTTAGAGGTTCCAGTTTTTTTATTTTGTAACGCATGCCAGAATGTCATAGCTCCCCGCAGAGTTTTATACTGATATATGTATGTAAAATGATTTTAGGTAAAAATTGAGTTTCATAGGATAGGGCAGCGAAGTGCTTACGGGTGCCCCGCCTGGTCAGAGAACGAAGACGACGCGGTAATGTGGTCCTTCACGCTTCGTGTTGAGGATCACAAGGAGGGAGTGTAGCCATTTGGGATGGCCACTTCCAGAATACAAAATGGACACTTTGCAAAGATTGCAGGGAAAATGGACAATACTGAGAAAATAAGCAGGTTCAGGGTTTGTCTGCATATTGGAGCCGCAACTCCCAGACAAGACCAAAACTGCAAACCCATTAGCATACTAATGGCCCATCTCCGGGAACAAAAGAGTAACATTTAAGTAACCGATACTAAGGCAGACACCCCGGCACCAGAGGAGACCAGAACAAAGCAGGCCAACAGCCACTTAGGACACGCCCAGCCATCAGGGCACCCACCCCTTTATTGGAGGAAATCGATAGGAACGATCGAGAATCAGCCCAATTAATTGGGGCCAAGTTCAAGGCGCCAAAAGCGCGCAAAGCCCCTTTTGGGTATAAGAAGGATCCCCCAAGAGAGAATTGTTCTCTTGGCTTTGGCTCTCGCCAAGGAGAGACCTGCCCAACAGCTGCACCAGAAGCAAGTAAGTCCAAGGTCAACGCACGCTACCAGACAGATGACCTTAGCTGTTCCCCTGTACCAGTTCCACCCCAGCAGCCTCAGAACCGAACAACGGCCATTGTTCCTCTGACTGAGTGGCGCCCGAAGCTAAGTATAGGCTTTAGCAGTAGTGATAGTTTAATCTGTAGTATTTGTGCATGAGTATATTTAACTGTGTGTGTAAATAAATAAGCATTTGACTTTGAACTAACTAACTGGTGTATCGCGTCTTTGATCAGCATTCGGTTTGAACCGTGTGGCGGTATCAAAAGATACCTGGCGACTCTAGAGCAAAACGTAATTAGAATTAAGGAAGGCGACCATATTGACCGCCATATTCAGAGCCAAATAGAGAGAAACACAATTAGCAACATTTACCTCTGAATATGGCGGTTAATATGGTCGCTTTCTTTAATTCTAATTACGTTTTGCTCTAGAGTCGCCAGGTATCTTTCGATACCGCCACAAGGTTTATTTATTTACACACACAGTTAAATATACTGACGCACAAATACTACAGACTAAACTATCACTACTGCTAAAGCCTATACTTAGCTTCGGGCGCCCACTCAGTCAGAGGAATAATGGCCGTTCTTCGGTTCTGAGGCTGCTGGGGTGGTACGGGATAACTGCTAAGGTCGTCTGTCTGGTAGCGTGCGTTGACCTTGGACTTACTTGTTCTGGTGCAGTCCCCCCGCCCTTACTCCTAGCTACCCATATATTAGATTCCCTGCCCTTATTCTCCAGTTCCATGCTTCCCCTTCCCCCCCCCCCCCCCGCTGCACCCTCCCCATCCCCCCAATCCCCCCCCACTTCTGCTGACGGTCAGTTTTCCTTAAAGAAGTCGATGAACAGCTGCCATCTCCGAGCGAACCTCTGTATTGAACCCCTTAAGGTGAACTTAATCTTCTCTAGCCTGAGAAACTCTGCCATGTCACTGACCCACACACCCAACTTTGGAGGCTCCGAGTCCCTCCATCCCAGCAAAATCCGTCTCCGGGCCACCAAGGAGGTAAAGGCCAAAGTGTTGGCCTTTCTCCCCCCCTGGGCTCCCGGATTTTCCGACATTCCAATTATTGCCACCTCTGGACTCGGAGTCACCCTCCCTTCCAGGACCTCTGGCATGACATCTGCGAATCCCTGCCAAAATCCCCTAAGCTTCAGCCATGCCCAAAACATATGTACGTGATTTGCTGGACTTCCCCCGCACCTGTCCTCCACCCCCTCAAAAAACCTACTCATCCGGGCTACAGTCATATAAGCCCTGTGGACCACTTTGAACTGGATCAGGCTAAGCCTGGCACATGACAAAGATGCATTGATTCCTTTCAGGGCCTTCTCCCATAGCTCGACTTCCAACTCCCTCCCCCCCCCTTTCCTGACTCGTCTTCCCACTTCCCTCTTCACCTTCTTGGTAGGGACCCCTTCCCACTCCATCAATTCCTTATATATTTCTGAGACCCTCTCCTCCCCAACCCCTGTTTTTGATATCACCTTATCCTTGTAGTTCCCTGAGAGGGAGGCGAGGGAAGATTGGAACTTGCCTCCGGACAAAGTCCCGGACCTGCAGGTACCAAAATCCGTTCCCACCCGGTAACTCAAACTCCTTCTCCAACTCCTCCAGGCTTGGGAAACCCTCCTCAATGAAGAGGTCCCCAAATCTCTCAACCCCTGCCCACTGCCACCTCCTAAAGCCCCCATCCAGCCCCCCCGGAGCGAACCGGTGATTGTCACAGATCGGTGACCACACTGCTGCCCCCTCCAGTCTCATGTGCTGCCTCCATTACCCCGACACTTTCAGGGCTGCCACTATCACTGGGCTTGTGGAGTACCGAGCCGGCGAGAACGGCAGAGGTGCCATTAACAGAGCCTCCAGACTCGTGCCCTTGCAAGATGCCGCCTCTACCCTCTCCCACACCGACCGCACCCCCACTACTCACTTCCTAACCATCAAAATATTAGCCGCCCAGTAGTAATTAATAAAGTTCCGAAGGGCCAAGCCTCCCTCCCCGCGCCCCCGCTCAAAAAGGACCTTCTTCACCCTCGGGGCTTTCCAGCCCATATAAAACGCGAGATCGCCACGTTCATTTTCCTCAAAATTGCCTTGGGGATAAAGATTGGGAGACACTGAAACTCAAACAGCAATCTCGGGAGGACTGTCATTTTCACAGTCTGTACCCTCCCCGCCAATGACAGGGGGAGTACGTCCCACCTGCGGAAGTCCCCTGTCATTTGCTCAATCACCCTGCCCAAATTTAATTTATGAAGCTGACCCCAGTCCCTTGCCATCAGAATCCCCAGAGACCTAAAACTCCTTCCCACCACTTCAGTCACTGCTTTTTACACACATGCTTTCCCATAGACGGGTTTCCATTAATGTGGGGCTGCTGCTGGGATGGGGGTGGACGTGCGCTGGCTTAGATGGTGACAGTTTTGTTTCTAGTTGATTGTGTATTAGTTTTTTCTCTATGCTGTTTAGAGGGTAATTTGCTCAGTAATTTGCTTTGGTTTTTGTATCATGGAACTGATATTAAACTTTTACGCCTCAGATTCCTTTCAGGGCTCGAGCGGGAACTTGTGCGGCATATCCCAGCCAACAGCCCACAAGTGCATTTTGAAGTCACGGATTCCCTGCATTCCCGGGCAGCTGACTATATAAATTTTAACCTGGACCAGGCCCATCAAGATGTCCAGGCAGCAGGATTCTCCACAATCGCCAGGATGCCCCAGGTCCAGGGGGTAATAGATGGCAAGCATGTTGCATAGTGTGAACCTAGCGATCCGGGAGCATCCTTCGTTAAAAGGGGTTCTCCTCCCTGAATGTTCAACCTGTGTACGACCACCACCTCAAGATCATGCACGCATATGCACGCTTCTCCGGGGCAGTCGGAGATCCCTGGCGTCTTTAAGGGACACCCCAGGATGACCGGTACTCGCTTAAGTTCTGACTAATGATGCCACTGCAGAGGCCGATGATGGATGTGGAGACCCGATGTAATGAGGCCCATGTGGCCAACCAGGCTGTCTTTGAGTGATGCTTCGGACTGCTGAAGATGCGGTTTCGATGCCTCGACCACTCTGGTGGTGCACTGCAGTACCCCCACCGAGGTTCATTCACTTTGTGGTGGTCAGCTCTGCCCTCCACAACCTGGCACAGCATCAGGGCGACATGGTGGAGGTGGAGGAGGAACATGCAGCCTCATTAGAGGAGGAGGAACCAAACGAGGAGGAACTGCAGGATGAGCCTGGCGAGGACCCGCGGAGTAGTTGGAGGACAGGCAGCGAGGGTCAGGCATGCCCGGAGGGCCAGGGAGGATGTGGCTCCATCCGTCATCTCACCCCCTCTCCCCATCCCATCCACTGTCACCCCCCAATCACCCTGTTCCGCATTCCCAAAGTCTGTGTAACATCACTCCAGGGTGATGGGCCTATATGCAAAGCAGGAGCGTGATGATAACCCACTGTGAGCTGAGCTCCTCAATCTATGCCATAGTCCAACTCTGTCTGTCTACTGACAGTGCGCTCATACCCATTACCTACATGTGGTATGCCCCGTGCGTTCTTAGTGATCCTCTATCTTATTAGCCTTGCCGCTACATCCAGGTGTGTCCCCAGGACGCACATCAGAGGTAGAGGTAGCCTGCTGCTTGCCGCACCCTATGGCCTTTGATGTCCCTGGCGAGCATCCTCTGGAACTCCATGGACAGGAGGGCCCCGACTGACTTGCCGGAGGCACATACCTCGCCATGCCACCCTGTTCCACCTGCTGACCCCAAGGTGCTCCGTTGCCCGGAGGTGGGATGCGGCAGAATTGGTAACCACCATCTTCTCCCAGTAGGGAGGCTCCAGGTTGGCCTCCAGCACTCCCTTATCTCGGTCGGTGTCCAGAGGGCAATCAACTTGGGACAGAGGGGCAGCTGGATTGAGCTCCAGAGGCCGCTTCGTCATCTGGCTCTGCCAGCCCTGGTGGCTCCACATTGTCTGCACCATGGTGTTCATGCCCCCAGCATGCCCCCTATGTGACTGGGTCTTGCTCTGTAGTGCTTCGCCAATATCCATCTGTGTCTGGGACATGTCCTCCAGCGACTGGGACATGCTGACGAGGCGCTCAGCCATGGCCGTCACTGACTGAGCAACACCTTGAACACCACCATTCATGGTGCTGACGCCGTGCTCCAGGCTTTTCACTGCGTCGCCACCTGAGCAGTGTTAGCCTCAGTGCCACGCATTGCCGGCGTCATCTCCTGCCCCCAATCCGCTCTGGGCCCACTGGAGCGTCGCTGACAGCCCCCTCGGAATATCATGGTCGTATCCCTTCATCTGCATCAGCTCCGGGATAACCTGATCCACAGGCTCAGTATCTGACCGGGACCCAACTGGGTCCTGGGATCCAGCAGACCTCTGACTGCTGCCCCCCTGGACGGTGCTGCCTCCACCTAATGTGCATCAGCAACTGTGTGGTGCTCACCAGATTGTGCCCCAGAGGCCTGTCTACTACCTTCGCCCACCAAGGTGTGTGTCTCTGTGCTGGTGGAAGGTGGAAATGAAGCTTTAACGCCTTGATGGTGGAATCCTCGGCGCTCTCCTCCGAGGTGTTCTCTTTTTAAAAAAAAATTAAAGTTTTCACAAAATATCAACAACAAAATGTAAAAGGAACCCAATAGAATTAAATACAAAACAAAACAACCCTGTACCCCCTCCCCCCTATACATAAATAATATATTAACACCCGCCGAAACACATAGTAAACATAGCAAATATATACACAGCCTCAGATTCCCCAGTATAGACAAACAAAAATAAAATAGAACCCATCCCCCCCTCCTCCCCCTCCCCCCGGGCTGCTGCTGCTGACCATTGTCTACCGTTCTGCCAGGAAGTCTAGGAACGGTTGCCACCGCCTGAAAATCCCTTGCACCGATCCCCTTAAGGCAAATTTCACCCTCTCCAATTTAATAAACCCCGACATATCGTTGACCCAGGATTCCACGCTTGGGGGCCTCGCATCCTTCCACTGAAGAAGAATCCTTCGCCGGGCTACCAGGGACGCAAAGGCCAGAATACCGACCTCTTTCGCTTCCTGCATTCCCGGCTCCTCTGCCACCCCAAATATCGCGAGCCCCCAGCCCGGTCTGACCCTGGATCCTACCACCCTCGACACCGTCCTCGCTACACCCTTCCAAAATTCCTCCAGCGCTGGGCATGCCCAGAACATATGGGTGTGATTTGCTGGGCTCCCTGAGCACCTAACACACCTGTCCTCACCCCCAAAAAACCGGCTCATCCTTGTCCCGGTCATGTGTGCCCTGTGCAGCACCTTAAACTGTATGAAGCTGAGCTTCCGCACAAAGAGGAAGAGTTCACCCTTCCTAGGGCCCATGTCCCCTCCTCGATCACTTCCCCCAACTCCTCCTCCCACTTATATTTCAGCTCCTCCACCGAGGCCTCCTCCTCCTCCTGCATCACCTGGTATGTTTCCGAAATCTTCCCCTCTCCAACCCACCCCCCCCGAGAGCACCCTGTCCTGTACCGTGCATGGCGGCAGCAGCGGGAATTCTACCACTTGCCGCCTGGCAAACGCCCTTACCTGTAGATACCTAAAGGTGTTCCCTGGGGAGAGCCCGTACTTCTCCTCCAGCTCACCCAGGCTCGTGAACTTCCCATCCACAAGCAGATCTCCCACCCTTCTTATCCCTGCCCTGTGGCACCCTGAAAACCCTCCATCTATTCTCCCTGGGACAAACCGGTGGTTCCCCCGTATCGGGGTCCACACCGAGGCCCCCACTTCCCCCCTGTGCCGCCTCCATTGCCCCCATGTTTTGAGGGTAGCCGCCACCACCGGGCTCGTGGTATACCTCCTTGGAGGGAGCGGCAGCGGCGCCGTTGCCAGTGCCTCCAGACTCGTACCCTCACAGGACGCCGTCTCCAGCCTCTTCCATGCAGCCCCCTCCCCCTCCATCACCCACTTGCGCACCATCGCCGCATTGGCGGCCCAGTAGTACCCAGGGAGGTTGGGCATCCCTACTCCGCTCCAGGAACACCCTTCTTACCCTTGGAGTCCCTCGCGCCCACACAAACCCCGTTATGCTCCTGTTGACCCGCCTAAAGAAGGCCTTCAGGATAAGAATGGGGAGGCACTAGAACAGGAACAAAAACCTTGGGAGCACCGTCATCTTGACTGACTGCACCCTACCCGCCAGGGACAGCGGCAACGCGTCCCACCTCTTAAACTCCTCCTCCATTTGCTCCACCAGCCTTGTCAAATTAAGTCTATGCAGGGCCCCCAAGCTCCTGGCCACCTGGACCCCCAAATACCTGAAGCTCCTCTCCACCCTTTTAGTGAGAGCTCGCCAATCCCCCTCTCCTGGTCCCCTGAGTGAACCACGAACAACTCGCTCTTCCCCATGTTGCGCTTGTACCCTGAGAAATCCCCGAACTCACTTAGGATCCTCATTACCTCCGGCATTCCCCCCACCGGGTCCGCCATATATAGCAGCAGGTTGTCCGCATAGAACAACATCCTATGCTCCTCCCCACCCTGCACCAGCCCCCTCCAGTTCCTCGACTCCCTCAGTGCCATAGCCAGGGGTTCAATCGCCAGCGCGAAGAGCAGGGGGGACAGGGGCACCCCTGCCTCATCCCTCGATGCAACCGAAAGCACTCAGACCTCCTCTTGTTCGTGGCCACACTCGCCATCGGGACCTCGTACAACAGCCTAACCTACCTGACGAAGCCCTCCCGAAACCCAAACCTCTTCAGCACCTCCCACAAGTACCCCCACTCTACCCTATCGAAGGCCTTCTCAGCGTCCATCGCCGCCACTATCTCCGCCTCCCCCTCCCTCGCCGGCATCATGATAACGTTCAGGAGCCTCCGCACATTCGTGTTCAACTGCCTCCCCTTCACGAACCCCGTCTGGTCTTCGTGGATGACCTATGGCACCCAATCCTCAATTCTCGTGGCTAAGACCTTCGCCAGCACCTTGGCATCTACATTTAACAACAAAATCGGCTTGTAAGACCCACACTGCAGGGGATCCTTGTCCCGCTTCAGGATCAAGGAGATCAGTGCCCGGGACATTGTCGGGGGCCAAGCCCCCCCCCTCCCTTGCCTCATTGAAGATCCTAACCAGCAACGGGCCCAACAGGTCCACATATTTTTTGTAAAATTCGACCGGGAAACCGTCCGGCCCCGGTGCCTTCCTTGCCTGCATGTTCCCTATCCCTTTGGCAAGCTCCTCCAGCCCAATCGGGGCCCCTAATCCCGCCACCAGTCCCTCCTCCACCTTCGGGAACCTCAGTTGGCCCAGAAAGCGGCCCATCCCTCCCTCCTCCAGTGGAGGCTCGGACCGATACAGTTCCTCATAAAAGTCCCTGAAGACCCCATTGATGCCAACCCCACTCCGCACCACACTCCCTCCCCTATCCTTAACTCCCCCGATCTCCCTAGCTGCGTCCCGCTTCCGAAGCTGATGCGCCAGCATCCGACTTGCCTTTTCCCCATATTCATAAATCGCCCCCTGGGCCTTCCTCCACTGCGCCTCCGCCTTCCTGGTGGTCACCAGGTCGAATTCGGCCTGGAGGCTACGCTTCTCCCTCAACAGTCACTCCTCCGGCACCTCCGCATACCTCCTGTCTACCCTCACCATCTCCCCCACCAGCCTCTCCCTCTCCCTCTGCTCTCTCCTCTCCTTGTGGGCCCTAATGGAGATCAGCTCTCCCCTAACCACCGCCTTCAGCGACTCCCAGACCATCCCCACTTGGATCTCCCCGTTATCGTTGGCCTCCAGGTATCTCTCTATGCTTCCTCGGACCCGCTCGCTCACCTCCTCATCCGCCAACAGCCCCACCTCCAAGCGCCACAACGGGAGCAGGTCCCTCTCCTCCCCCAGCTCTAGGTCTACCCAATGCGGGGCGTGATCCAAAATGGCTATCGCCGAATACCCGGTATCCTCTACTCTCGCAATCAGCACCCTGCTCATAACAAAAAAGTTGATCCGGGAGTAGGCCTTATGAATGTGCGAGAAGAATTAAAATTCCCTCACCCCCGGCCTTGCAAATCTCCAAGGGTCCACCCCTCCCATCTGGTCCATAAACCCCCTCAGCACTTTAGCCGCCGCCGGCCTCCTACCCGTCCTAGACCTGGAGCGATCCAGTGCCGGATCCAACACCATGTTAAAGTCTCCCCCCCCATTATCAGGCCCCCCTCTTCCAAGTCCGGGATCCGACCCAACATACGCCGCATAAAACCCACATCGTCCCAGTTCGGGGCGTACACATTGACCAGCACCACCCTCTCCCCTTGCAGCTTACCACTTACCATTACGTACCTGCCGCCATTGTCTGTCACAATGCTCGACGCCTCGAACGACACCCTCTTTCCCACCAAGATCGCCACCCCCCCGATTTTTGGCATCCAGCCCCGAATGAAACACCTGGCCTACCCACCCCTTCCTCAATCTTATCTGGTCTGCCACCTTCAGGTGTGTCTCCTGGAGCATGACCACATCTGCCTTCAACCCCTTCAGGTGCGCGAACACCCGGGCCCGCTTAATCGGCCCGTTCAGTCCCCTTACGTTCCAAGTTATCAGCCAGACCAGGGGGCTACCCGCCCCCCTCCCCCGCTAACTAGCCATAACCCCTCCTCGGCCAGCCACGCGCCCGTGCCCCATGCCCGGCCCGTTCCCCACGGCGGCAGACCCCCATCCCAACCCCCTCTACTCGCTCCAGCTCCCCCTTGCCCATATCAGCAGCAACCCGGCCCCCCCCCCCTCCCCCAGCTAGGACCCCTCCTAGCTGCTTTACTCCCCCCATTGCAGTCCCGCAAGTCAGCTGACTCCTGCTGACCCCGGCCGCTCCGCCTCTCCTTAACTCCTCCCATTGTGGGACTTCCCCACTCCCTCCATTACCCACCAGCAGGCTCTCCGCCTCCCCCATCCATCCCAAGCGCGGGAAACAACCCTCGCTTCCCCGCCCCCTCCAGCCTTCAGCGCGGGCAAAAGCCCCCCCCTCCCCCACAGGGCCCCATCCCCTCTACCGGCCATCCACCCCCTACTCCGTTTACTTGCCCCCCTCCAAGAGCCCACCTGACAGACCCAACCAAAACAGTGCCCAACCCACCCTAACCACCCACGCCGAACCAAAAATAAACAAAAACAAAGAACCCCACCTCAAAATGTTACACAACAACAACAATCCCCGACCATCCCCACGCCCGACCCCCCCCCATCCCGACCCTCAGTTTGTGTCTAGCTTCTCGGCCTGAACAAAGGCCCACGCCTCCTCCGGGGACTCAAAATAATGGTGCCGGTCCTTGTAGGTGACCCACAGACACGTCGGCTGCAGGATGCCAAACTTCACCCCTTCCTGTGCAGCACCGCCTTCGCCCGGTTGTACCCGGCCCTCTTCTTCGCCACCTCCGCGCTCCAGTCCTGATATATTCGAACCTCCGCATTCTCCCACCTGCTGCTCCTCTCTTTCTTGGCCCACCTGAGCACACACTCCCGATCAGCGAACCGATGAAACCGCACCAGCACCACCCGCGGCGGCTCGTTAGCCTTGGGCCTCCTCGCCAGCACTTTATGGGCCCCTTCCAGCTCCAGGGGCCCCTGGAAGGACCCCGCTCCCATCAGCGAGTTTAACATGGTGACCACATAGGCCCCCACGTCCGACCCCTTCAGCCCCTCCGGGAGGCCCAGGATCCGCAGATTCTTCCGCCTCGACCGATTCTCCATCTCCTCAAACTGTTCCTGCCATTTCTTGTGGAGCGCCTCCACCTTTATCGCTAGGCCCAAGATCTCGTCCTCGTTGTCGGAGATCTTTTGTCGGGCCTCGCGGATCGCCACCCCCTGTGCCATCTGGGTCTCCAGCAGCTTATCAATAGAAGCCTTCATCGGCTCCAGCAGGTCCGTTTTGAGCTCCCTGAAGCAGCGCTGGATACCCTCCTGCTGCTCCTGCGCCCACTGCATCGACGCTGCCTGGTCCCCGCCCACCGCCATCTTGCTCTTCTTCCCTCGCACTTTCTTTGGGTTCACCACCACTTTTATAGTCGCCCGGCTCCTGGTCCAAGCCATACACTGTCGGGGGAATGTTGCAGTCTGCTTCCCACACCGGGAAATGTCGAAAACGTTCCGTTGGCGGCCCTGAAAAGAGCCCAAAAGTCCATTCCAAGCGGGAGCCGCCGAACGTGCGACTTAGCTCTGCATAGCCGCAAACGGAAGTCCACCCCTCCGAGGTGTTCTCTTGGGAGCAGCCAGCCCAGATGAGCCGGCACCATCGGATGGACATTTGATCAGTGGGAGAAAAGGATCATTATGTCTGGTATCCCGTGGCCTTCGATGCTCCTGGTGGCCATTTATCATCATAGATTATCATAGAATTTGCAGTGCAGAAGGAGGCCATTCGGCCCATCGAGTCTGTACCGGCTCTTGGAAAGAGCACCCTACCCAAGGTCAACACCTCCACCCTATCCCCATAACCCAGTAACCCCACCCAACACTAAGGGCAATTTTGATCACTAAGGGCAATTTATCATGGCCAATCCACCTAACCTGCACATCTTTGGACTGTGGGAGGAAACCGGAGCACCCGGAGGAAACCCACGCACACACGGGGAGGATGTGCAGACTCCGCACAGACAGTGACTCAAGCCGGAATCGAACCTGGGACCCTGGAGCTGTGAAGCAATTGTGCTATCCACAAGGCTACCGTGCTGGGGGCTCTGGGGGCTCTGGGGCCAGAGAGCCCCGGCACACTTGTCGGCAGCACATGCACAGCCGTGCCACCCTGTCTCGTGTGCTGGCTGGCTGTGTGACGCGGCCTCATTAGAGGGGTGGAACTCGGGGGAGCTGGTGACCACCATCCCCACTCCATGCAATGGGTCCAGTTGGCACCCAGCGCCCCCTCCTCTCGGTGGGTGCCCATTGGGCCCAAGGGTTCACCTCAGGACGGAGAGGCAGCTGGTTCAATCCCAAGCTGCCCCTTCTCATCTGGCTCTGCCAGCTATATCAGGTCCCCAATGTCTGCACCATGGTGTTGACGCCCTTGATGATGCTCCTTAGTGATTGGGACATGCTCTGCAGCACCTTGGCAGTGGCCATCTGCAACTGGAGCAAGTCCGCAGCACCTCAGCCATTCCCATCTGAGACCAGGACGTGTCCCACGGAACTTCATCAAGGTCCGCCTGGTTGTGGATCACGTCCCCCAGTGAGTGGGACTCCAGGGTCCGTTCCTCAAAGGTTGTGAGGATTCTTGTGTCCGGCACCCTTCTGCCAGTCTGGGCCCTCTTCCAACAATTCTTGGAGAGATTCTCCTGTGGAGCCACAGAGAGAGCATCGTTCGCCACACTTGAGGGTCACAATGATGGGGGTGGGGCATTAAGGAAGGGTTGGGGGTGCAAATGGAGGGTTGGGGGGCTGGTCGTATGGGGGTGGGAAGGTCTCGTGGGGGGGGGGGTTGTCAACCCATACGTGCGGCCTGGTATTAGGTCATTGACCTTCTTGTGGCACTGGAGGCCTGTACTCCTGGTCGCGCTTCCTGAGCTGTCGGCCACTGCCACAGGTGGCATTGGCTGCCCTGTGGCTCTTCCTCTGGGACTCTCGGGGGAACAGGGCATCCCTATTGGCCTCAACTGCATCTAGGGACCTCCCTAGGTCCGCGTCTCAAAACCTTGGGGCCGGCCGTCTCTGCGCTACGGCTGTGAGCTGTGTGGGGTTAGCTGTGCAAGTGCTGTTTAAGTGCTTCTTGACCTTTTTAGCAGGGGGCTGGCGAGAGCATTCCCAGAGAATCAGCTGGCAAGCCTTCAGTTTCGGCATGAAGCCTGTGGGGTCTCGTTAAGTGGACCAATTAATGTTGTATTGCATTGCCGGCCTCACTGGGCCGAGTGCCAGGAAGGTCACGGCAGTTCCTGCTCACTACCACACTTAGAAATTGTTCCAGAGCACGAAAGGTCTGGAAGGGGTTACCTAGGTTGCTGGGATACATCCTGCTGAAGCGACTGCTGCTTCCGGATGTGGAAGGGGAGGGAAGAATTGGGGATATATATAAGTGGCTGGGGGAGCAGGGAGGCGAGCGGGTGGTGAAGATCAAGGAGAAATGGGAAGCGGAGTTGGGAATGGAGATCAATTGGGGAGTATGGAGTGAGGCACTGCGAAGGGTAAACGGGACCTCGTCTTGTGCAAGGATGAGCCTGATACAGTTTAAAATGGTGCACAGGGTGCATATGACTCGGGCGAGAATGAGTGGGTTCTCTCAGGGGGTAGCAGATGAGTGTGAGAGGTGTGCGCGGGGGCAGCGAATCACACGCACACGATTTGGGGTTGAAAAATTGGGAAGATTCTGGGTTGGAGTGTTCGCGGTCTTAGCCAGGATAGTGGAGGAGGAGTTGGACCCGGACCCTTTGGTGGCGATATTTGGGGTTTCAGAGAAGTCGGAGCTCATGGAGAGGAGGAAGGCTGATGTCATGGCCTTCGCCTCTCTGATTGCACGGCGACAAATTTTGCTGGAGTGGCGTTCGGCATCAGTCCAAAGAAGTGCAGATTAGGTGGATTGGCCATGATAAATTGCCCTGAGTGACCAAAAATGTTAGGAGGGGTTATTGGGTTACAGGGATAGGGTGGAAGTGAGGGCTTAAGTGGGTCGGTGCAGTCTCGATGGGCCGAATGGCCTTCTTCTGCACTGTATGTTCTATGTACTCTATGTTCAATAACGACACAAGAGTGTAGAATGGTAAATAAAGGCTTTAATAAGCAGAGAACTAGTCAGTGACCAAGACATGTGCTTATTGAGTGCCACCTACAGGGCGTCACCTTATATATGGCTCCCTGGTAGGCGGAGCCAGAGGCGGAGTCCCCCAGGGTTCCAAACCCGGTCTTAAAGGGGCATCACCTAAATGGTGTTAAGGGTACAGTAACCATTCATCACATTCACCCCCTGTTTAAAAAAATGCAAAGTCCGTCGGGGGTGAAGTGGAATCACATGTCTAGTCTTTTCAGCGGCCGGATCATCCTCGTCGACCTTCTCAGCTCAGGCGGTAGTGCAGCGGACACGGACGTCTTTGGTGAGAGTACATCTGGGAGCACAGTGGTCGGAGCTTTGATCTGGGTCGGGGTAGAGGGTCGGGGGCAAGGGGGAATAGCTGGGTGAATAGCTGGAGCTGGGGGTAGCGGTGCCGGCGGGGAGTGTGGGGGGGGGGCGCGGTCGGTGTCTACCGACGGGGCGGGGGTCCCGGGGGGCATCAGTGGGGGAACCAGCGGGTGCCAGGTCCCGCGCGAGGGGCAGGGGGCATTAGTAGTGGGGGAACCAGTGGGTGCCAGATCCCGTAGGGAAACCGTGTCTTGCCTGCCGTCGGAGTGCTCGACGTAGGCGTATCGGGGGTTTGCATGTAGCAGTCAAACCCTTGCGACCAGGGGCTCCGTTTTATGGCTCCTCGCGTGCCTCCGGAGACGAACAGGTCCCTGAGCCATCAGCCAAGGTGGAAGCGAGACCCCGGAGGTAGACTCCCTGGGGAAGACAAACAAGCGGTTGTGAGGGGTCTCATTCGTGGTCGTGCAGAGGAGCGCCCTAATGGAGTGGAGGGCATCGGGTAGGTCCTCCTGCCAGTGGGTGGTTGGGAGACTTCTTGACCGTAGGGCCAGAAGGACAGCCTTCCAAACTGTCGTGTTCTCTCTCTCCACCTGCCCGTTTCCCCGCGGGTTATAGCTGGTCGTTCTGCTCGAGGCGATGCCCTTGCTGCACAGATACTGACGCAGCTCATCGCTCATGAACGATGTACCCCGGTCGCTGTGGATATAAGCGGGGAAACCAAACAGGGTGAAGGTGCTGTGCAGTGCCTTTATCACGGTGGCCGAGGTCATGTTGGGGCAGGGACCGGCGAATGGGAAGTGGGAGAACTCATCGATGACGGTTAGGAAGTAGAAATTGCGGTTGGTGGACGGGAGGGGGCCTTTGAAGTCCACGCTTAGTCGCTCAAAGAGTCCCGAGGCCTTTACAAGGCGAGCCTTGTCCGGCCGGTAGAAGTGCGGTTTGCACTCCGCACAGATCTGCAAGCCCTGGTCATGGCCTTGACCTCCTTGGTGGAGTAAGGTAGGTTGCGGGACTTGATAAAGTGGGCGAGCCGGGTAACCCCCGGGTGACAGAGGTCATGGTGGATAGCCCGCAGGCAATCCTCCTGCGCGTTGGCGCACATGCAGGACAGGACATCTGGGGCTCGTTGAGCTCCCCAGGACGATACTTGATATCGTACGTGTAGGTGGAGAGTTCGATCCTCCTCCTCAAGATTTTATAATTTTTAATTTTGCCCCGTTGTGTGTTATCAAACATGAAAGCTACCGACCGTTGGTCGGTAACGAGGGTGAACCTCCTACCGGCTAGGTAGTGCCTCCAGTGCCACACAGCCTCCACAATGGCTTGTGCCTCCTTTTCGACTGCAGAGTGCCGAATTTTGGAGGCGGTGAGTGTCCGGGAGAAGAATGCTACTGGCCTGCCTGCCTGGTTGAGGATAGCAGCCAGGGCGATGTCTGATGCATCGCTCTCTACCTGGAAAGAAATGGTTTCGTCCACTGTGTGCATAGCGGCCTTGATGATGTCGGCCTTGATGTGACTGAAGGCCGACCGGGCCTCAGCCGTCAGGGGAAATGTCGCGGTCTTTATGAGTGGGCGGGCTTTGCCCGCATATCTGGGGACCCACTGGCCGTAATAGGAGAAAAGCTCCAAGCACCGTTTGAGGGCCTTGAGGCTACGGGGAAGGGGAAGTTCCTTAAGGGGGCACAAGCGGTCGGGGTCGGGACCTAGGACCCCGTTTTCCACAACGTAGCTGAGGATGGCTAATCGGGTTGTGTGGAAAATGCATTTTTCCTCGTTGTAGGTCAGGTTGAGGGCCCGGGCGGTCTGGAGGAACTTTTCAATGTTCGTGTTGTGGTCCTGCTGATCATGGCCGCAGATGGTGACATTGTCCAAGTACGGGTAAATAGCCCGCAGGCCGTACTGGTCCACCATTTGGTCCATCGCCCTCTGGAAGACGGAGACCCCATTTGTGATGCCGAAGGGGACCCTGAGGAAGTGAAAGAGCCGGCCGGCTGCTTCGAAAGCAGTATAGGGGCGGTCTTTCATTCGGATAGGGAGCTGGTGGTAGGCGGATTTGAGGTCGACAGTGGAGAATACACGATATTGAGCGATCTGATTGACCATCTCTGCTATGCGGGGAAGGGGGGACGCATCGAGCTGCGTGAAGCGGTTTATGGTCTGGCTGTAGCCTACGACCATCCGTTTCTTTTCCCCGGACCGTACTACCACCACTTGTGCTCTCCAGGGGCTGTTGCTAGCCTCGATGACCCCCTCTGCCAGTAAACGCTGGACCTCTGACTTGATAAAAGTCATATCCTGGGCACTGTACCCCCGGCTCCTGGTGGCGACGGGCTTACAGTCGGGGGTGAGGTTCGCGAATAGTGAGGGGAGGTGCAGCTTTCAGTGTTGCAAGGCTGCATACCGTGAGGGGGGTGGGTGGGGGGGCAAGGGTCCACCGAACTTCAGGGTCAGGCTTCGGTGGCTGCATTGGAAATCCAGCCCGAACAGCAGGGGGGCGCAGAGGTGAGGGAAGATATAGAGCTTCAAGCGAGGGTATTCGGCGCCTGGCCGCAATACAATACCCCTTGATTTGGACCGAGTGGGACCCGGAGGCGAGGGCTATGGTTTGGGAGGCGGGATAGGCGCACAAGGAGCAACGCCTTACCGTTTCTGGGTGGATAAAGCTCTCCGTGCTCCCGGAGTCGAAGAGGCAGGGAGTGTCGCGCCCATTGATCTGGACCTGCATCATGGAATTCTGCAGGTGCTTTGGCCACGATTGGTCGAGGGTGATCGCTCCCAGTTGCGGGTAGTCTGAGTCCTCAGCCGAGTCGGATTCACAAAATGGCTGCCGCCGTCGATCGCTGCCCCCATGACTCGCACGAGGCCGATTACGCATCAGAAAGGGGCGGATCTTGCCGGTGCGCAGCCACGTTGCGGGGCCTGCGGGCTTGTGAGCTTGATTTTCGTGCATGGTGATCTTTTTGTTTCTAGGCCTTGGGCCTGGCCAAGCAGTCCCTCGCGAAATGCCCCTTCTTCCCGCAGTTGCTGCAGATGGCAGAGCGGGCTGGGCAGCGTGCACGTGGGTGCTGGCCCTGCCCACAGAAATAGCACAGTGTGCCCCCGGTCTGAGCGGGTCGCCGCACGGTGCAGGCCTGTAGCGTAGCCAAGTCTGGGGAAGTCCGAGGGGGGTTCGCAGGGTCCACGGGGTATGTGCCTAGGTTGTGGCGGGCCACTTCCAGTGAGGTGGTGAGCGTTACCGTATCCTGAAGGCCTTTTGCTCCATTTTCGAGGAGTCGCTGCCTGATATAGGTGGAATGGATGCCGGACACGAACGCGTCTCGGATGTGCAGGTTCATGTGGACTTCCGCCGTCACATCCTGATGATTTCAGTTCCTGGCTTTTCCACGTACTCGTCTAGTGTTTCCCCTGAGCGCTGCCGGCAGGTAGAGAGCAGGTGCTGTGCATGTACCTCGTTTATGGGTTTGACGAAACGCTTTCGCAGGATCTCGATTGCCTCGTCGTAAGTGGTCGCTTTCTCGATCATGGCGGAGATTCTATGGCTCACCCGGGTGTGGAGTAGGCGCAGCTTGCGAGGCCCTAGGATGGGAGTTTCCGAGAATTCCAGGTAGGCCTCAAAGCAGCAGAGCCAGTACTTAAACATTTATTTGGCCTCCGGTGTCCGTGCTTCCAGGTTGAGCTTTTCAGGCTTGAGAGCGGTGTCCATCCTAACGTACTCTGCTATTTAAATTGTAGTACCCTCAATAACGACACGAGAGTGTAGAATGGTATATGAAGGCTTTAATAAGCAGAGAACTAGTCAGTGACCGAGACGTGTGCTTACTGAGTGCCACCTACAGGGCGTCACCTTAAAAAGGGCTCTCTCGTGGGCGGAGCCAGAGGCGGAGCCCCCAGGGTTCCAAACCCGGTCTTAAAGGGGCATCACCTACATGGTGTTAAGGGTACAGTAACCATTCATCACAAAGGGTTAACTGCATCCTGTGATGTTATAGAAGGAAGTGACATATGTTTGTGATCTGAGAGAAAGCAGCATGGAAAGAAACTGGTGTGAGGGAGTGTACTCATAACTGTAAATATTTTACAATTAAGTTAGAATATTTATAGCCAACAGTTTTCAAGAATAACTGAAATGATTCCAACCCAACAACACTATAATGTAGGTTTAGTTTCGGCGGGATTCGCGTGAGGAGGAGGTGGGACTGGGGAATTGTGTGTACAAGCCAAGTTGACTGGGTATGGTTGTTGATTGGGGGGGGGGGGTTATTTACTGAGTTATGTTTACATTTGTATTTATTGTTATAAAATGTTTTAAAATATAATGTAGGGCCATTTTTCTAAATCTCCTCTGCAAACTCTCATTCTTTACATCCTTCCTAAATCAATGTTTTATAAAGATTTAGTACAACTGCCTTGCTTTTGTTGTTAATGTTTCTATTTATAAAGTGAAGGATCTGAATGCCCTCGTAACTGTCTTCTCAGCTTGTCCTGTCACCTTCAAAGGCTCGCATATGTACACCCACAGATCTGTTCCTGCTCTCTCTTTAACATTTTGTTTATATTCTGCGCACTTTAATGGAAAATTTCTAAGGGCGCGATCTTCCGGCCTCGTTATGCTCCAGCTCAAGTGAAACGAGGCTGGTGAATAGCGGGAGAGGCCAAAAACGAGAACCGCGCCAGGCGGCAAGCAGTTTGCAATGCAACCGGCCCGCTCCCGTAGGCGGAATCGGGATATTGTCATAGCGAGGCAAGAAACCAATTATCACCACTTAAGCCCTATTTCCGTACAATTAACAGGAGCCACCCCATATCCAACAGCCTCCTGTCATTCAGCGGCCTCTCCTGCAGATGGTCAGGTATCGCCGATTAGTACCCCTTTTTAAAAACGTGAACCTGGCAGATGGGCTTTTGCGGGGAGCTGAGGAGGTGAGTAGCCATCTTTGCTCACAGGCAAAGAGCCCGGGGCTCTGGGCTTTCTGCCCCTGTGCTCGGAGGGGGGGGGGGGGGGGGGGGGGGGGGGGGGGGGGGCGCGGGAACCTCGGCTGGGGTGGGCTGCCATGGAAGGGTGGGGGAAAGGCGCTGGGGAGGAGAAACCATTTGCGCCCCACCATGACAACCCCTGGATCGGGTGCACCTGTTCTGGGGGCAGATCTGGTCCCTGCCTGTCTGCCCCACCGACCACCTATAACCCCCACCGACTGCCTCTGGCCATGCAGCTATAGGCTGTTGCTAATAGGGAATTGGCAATCGTGGTTAAGTCAACACTTAACACAACCCAAGTGGATTTCTGTGGGTGGGCGGACCATGTAGCATGTGGGCGTCAATACCTTGCATCCCAATCAGAACACGATGCCTGGACACTGCAGGAGGCAACACCACACACACAGCAGCCAACATCCGAACACCCAAGGAAAAATGACCCAGCTCCATACCTGCACGGTGGGACGGTGGGTGAGTGCCATGGGGAGGGGGCCAGCGTTGACTTTGTGAGCAGGTGTCTGGGGTACAGGGTCTGGGGCCCGGTGAGGGGGGCCCGCTTCAGCCCGGTGTGTGTGGGCTGGGCGTTCTGCTAGGGGGGAGCGACCGCTGTTTGTCAGTCTGACACCCTCTCCCAATGCCTTACAGATATTGAACGCTGTGGCAGGGATATTGGAATCAGAAGATGCCCTAGTGGTGCTGGTGCTAGGCGTTGTGGACAGATGCCGCACACGATGGCAGCAGCAGCAGCGTCTGCAGATGCTCGAGGCAGCAGCCCTTGTGTCGGACCCTGCCCCACACCCTGAGGACCCGGCCGCCCATCACGCCAGGGAGAGACCCAGAGGGGGAGCCTCGCGACGGCCCAGGGTGTACTGGCGTCGATGGGTGTTTGAACAGATGACGATCAGCGCATGCCACAGGAAGAACCTATGCCATGTCCACGTGGACTTGGCACCACGTGGTGGAGGAGGACACCCGCTCCCAGTGGCCGTCAAGGTCACCGCAGGACTGAATCTTTACACCTCAGGATCATTCCAGGGCTCCAGTGGGCACCTGAGTGGTATCTCACAGGTCACAGACCACACGTGCATTTGACGGTTCGCGAATGCCCTTTATGCCCGGGCAGACAACTACATCATCTTTGACATGGACCAAGCTCAGCAAGATGCCCGGGCTGCAGGTTTCTCCGCCACCGCCCGGATGCCTCAGGTCCATGGGGTAATAGATGCCACACATGTTGCCCTGTGCTCACTGGGCCATCTGGAAATGCCCTATGTTAACCAAAAGGGGTTCCACACCCTCACCATCCAGCTCATGTGTGACCACCAGATGAAGATAATGCACGTGTGTGCACACTTCCCGGGGAGTGTGAAGGACTGCTACATCCTGGGAAGTTGGTCATCCCCGCACTCTTCGAGGAACACTCCGGGATGGACGGCTCGCTCTTGGGGGATAGGGGGTACCCGCTGAGAACCTGGCTAATGACGCCAGAATGTAGGCCGGTGAGTGAAGCGGAGACCCGATGCAATGAGGCCCATGCAGATACCGGGGCTGTGACTGAGCGGTGCATCAGACTCCTCAAGCTGTGGTTCCGATGCCTTGACCGCTCCGGTGGTGCACTCCAGTACACCGCCCTGAGGGTCACCCACTTTGTGGTGGTCTGCTGTACCCTCCACAACCTCGCACAGCATCGGGGCGATGTGCTGGAGGTTGGTGATGAGGAACATGTGGTCATCTCCTATGAGGAGGGAGGCCCCGGACCAGCAGGGGCTGGAGGACGAGGCCGGGGAGGAACCTGAGGCCCAGTCGGAGGCTGCAGAGCAGGCGGCAGCAGCGAGAGCCCGGCAAGCCCGGAAGGCCAGGGAGAGCCTCATACTGGCCCGATTCACAAAGGACATGGCCTGGTTCATCATCGCTAACTTATCCACCCCCCACCCCCATTTTGCGCCCTCCCAGGGATGTGCTACATCACTCCAGGATGCTGCGACTGTGTCGGCTCCATCAGCAGGTCACTTTTGAAGGCAGGTGGGTGCAGAGAGCTGAGCTCTGGTGCTCCTCAATCTATGCCATAATCTGACCCCTGCTTGTCTGCTGAGTGCTCACTCACACTGCACGTGGTGTGCCCGGGGACGGGGGGATGCCCGGAGAGGTGGGCCAAGGGTTCGGAGGTCAGCCTGCATTGCAGAAGAAAGTGGCAGAGGCATCATACTGGTTGTGCACAAGGGTGTTTAATGTTTTATATAAGTCCCCACCCTCCCGATGGTGCTGCCCCCATCCTCCCACCCCCCACCCTTTGCACCCCCCTCCTCCGGGGTGGAGGGAGGGTGGGGGGCGTCTGGGGACTTGGCGGGTGGATGCTCCCTTGAGGGGGGTGGGTGTGCGTTGTCTACTCACTCGTGCTGCCCGGTGTAGGTCGTTGACCTTTTTTCGGTACTGGAGGCCAGTCCTCCTGGTCACACTCCCCGAGGTCACAGCTACCGCGACCTCATCCCAGGCAGCACTGGCTGCCCTTTGGCTCTCCTGGTCCTTCGGAGGAACAGGACATCCCTCCTGGCCTAGGATCTAGGAGCCTCCCCAGGTCAGCGTCCCCGGATCTTGAGGCCAGTCTCCCCGGAGCCATTGTTGGAGCTGGCTGGGGTTGGCTGAGCAAGTGCAACTTAAATTCTGCTCGGCCTTGTTAGTGGGTGGCTGGTGAGTACGGTGCTGACAAATCAGCTGGCGGGCCTTCATTTGCGGCGAGACGCCGTGAAGCCTCGTTAAGTGGACCAATTGACATTGAATTGTGTTGCCGGCCTCGCTGGTCCGAGCGCCAGGAAGCTCACGGCAATTCCTGCTCGATACCTCACTTATACATTTTTCCTGAAAATCGTGCTCTCTGTGTCATTGTGGTGAGTTTTGCTGGGAGTTTCCCGCCGGCTCTGTGGACGAGTTCCCCACCGTTATCTAAAGACACTTAGTCACTTTTTTGGACCCTGAGGTATTTCTCACCTGTTTAGCCCACACTTAGAATTTTTTCATCAAAGGTGAGCTGAAACCAGAGTTCAGGCTGCCATTTTGAAAGGGTGCCCCGATTGCTAAGTGAGCTTGTGGGTCACCCCACCCATTGGCAATGTCACCTCCCTC